>NC_138204.1:35716375-36377208 GCF_964194415.1 Vipera berus
TACCCATACCACTGTTTGAAAAGCCCTGATCTAATGTATCAGTTATGGTCCCATCTGGAAGAGGAGGCTCTTTTTTACCGTCATCCATCTCTTAGTCCTTTCTTGATTACGCTATTTCAATGTGTTTTACAGTATCTGAGGCTATCTTTGAAGACCATTTGGAAGCTATAGTTGTCCTAGAATGTGACAGCTCAAGTAATTGTGTGTGCTCTCTTCTTTACCCATATAGCAGCAATACCTCAAGAGGTACATGGGTTGCCAGTTGACTTCTGGGTCAATTCAGAGTGCTAACTGTCACCTTAAAGACCTTCATGGTTCAGAATCTGGTATGCAATGTTTTTGTTCCCACTGACAGTGGGTGTGTTTTGATTTTTAGTTATGTAGATTATTATTCCCAGAATGATATTGGGGTTTTTTTTGGTTGTATTGTTTTAAACCCAGTATACAGAAATTGGGATTTATGACACTTGGAGTCATTCACAATTAGAGGAGCCTATCAGCCCAGTAAAATACATGCATACATACACAAATGTGCTCCATTCCCCCTGCACTCAACTTGCTTTTATGTTTCTCCTGACTATTCTATTTTTCTATAACAAAGTGGGCAGAAACATAGATTGCTTTCTGATAATCAGAAACAGTCATAGGCACACACCCACTAAACAAATTGCACAGCAACTCAGTAATAAAACCAGTCTGTTTTAGCATTTCTCCATGTAACGCCATATGTACCACTGCCACCTTAAAATATTTCAACATTTTACTTCTACTTGTGACTTCGTTTTCATTATTTTTTTCTTGACATTAAACTTCACAGCATTTGTTTCAACTCAGCTTTTGAGATTATGCTGTCATTCACATACAAATCTTTAAATACTCATGCCAGCATTTTTTCGTTTCAGTTTTATCTCAAATCACTTCATTAGGCTTATTTATAATTTCTATAACTCTACTGCAAGCTCTTTGTTTAGTCTTCACCCAATTCCAAAACAATGTTTTACTTCTACCAAAAGCCATGCTGCATTAGGTCTGATATTTTGAATGTTAACTTTTCTGACAGCATTCTTTGCACCTTTTTTTCTGTACAGACATCTACTGCTCACCTTCATTTATTTTAGCACATATTCTTTAACACCTTTTCTCATCCAAACAGTCCTTTCCCTTATCATCTGCCAAGCATCCATTTTCACATTTTCCATTAACATAACTCAAGACCCTTCCATAACACGTTGTAACATATTGTGCTGCTGCTGCTGTTGTAGTTTTACTCTGTTCTAAGCAGAATGGGAAGCAACATCTTCTTTCTTTACATCCACTTGCCATTCATTCTTTTGGGAGATTAATCTGTATTCTATTACTTTTTCATGCAGGAGTCATACTTTCTCTTCCTAAACATTTATTTTCTTTTCTGTTTAATTTCTTTCTTCTGTGTCCCTTTTTATCATTTGATCCTACCAAAGAATGATTAGTTTCACATTCAGAACCTCTTCATTCTTGTATTCTTCAAGTATCCTCTATATCTTTTATTATAAGCAATCAAACCAATCACGTTTTTCAATTTATTTTCTGCATATATGTATGAATGACTTATGCTTAAATCACCTGTTCAAAACTGATTGCTTTTTTCAGCAGTTGCTCACCAAAAGATATCCCTTGCTAATTATTTTGGGGTGTCCAAATGATTCCAAAATTACACTTTCCTGTAAGTGTTCATCTCATTCCCACTCATCAAGACATGTCACCACAATCCCTTTCTTGATTTCACTTGTTCAGAATGTTGTCCAATTTCCTGCAAAGCTTCTTGTATTATCACTAGTCATTGAAGCATCTATCATCAATCTATGATTATGTCAACCTAGATCATACCGTTCCATATTTTCTGGTGATATACTTTAGCCCTTTCATTCATAATTAAACCTATCTCTTCATTCCCTTAAATGTACTCATTAACGTCAGTGTACAATATTACGCACCTTCATTAAAATTTATCAAATCCTTCCTCTTTTATTATACAACCCTTTTTCTTGTCTTTTTTTCTTTTGAATCTTCTTACCAGGTTTGGGTGTAAAGGAACTAAGTGGATTATTTTTCTGGATTTTTCCAACAGAAGAAAAAATCCTCAAATAATTTCTCAAGGATTGTACTCTGCCATAATGGTGACCACTGCCAATGACAAAGTCCACTGAGAGGACTGTCCTCCAGAAGTATTTTCTTCATATTTACTTGAAGGATAGGAAAAGAAACTTTTTGAGATCATACCATAAAAAGCCAAACATTCACTTATATATTAAAGCCACTTAGTAGCTATAGAAGTGCGACCATCACATTCAATTTGGCAAATTCTCAAATTCTCATTTGAAACCAACTTTGATTCAAATTATCTAAGTGAATGAAATCTTAGAACTGAAAAAAAATATTAAGAACTTCTCTGGTAGGTTTGTTGTTTTTTTTTTGTTGTTGTTGTTAATATGGATCTGCAATCTAGGCTGGAGGTCTCTGTGTTTAGCAACATTTAAATAGAAAGCCGAACTGGAACAAACTGACAATTCTGAATACCAAAGGAGAACCTCGGAAATCCTTCCAGCCTATCATAACCAGAGAATTCTGCCTGTTTTAAAAGGAGACATTAAAATGACAGAAAGTGTTTCTTTCCATTTGCTGATAGAATACAGGTAGTCCTCGACTTGTGACCACGATTGAGCCCAACATTTCTGTTGCTAAGTGAAACCACCCCAGTGATGCCCTTGATGTGATGTCCTGTTGCCTGGAGGCGGTCCGGGTCTGGATGGGGAGGAACAGGGTTCAGCTCAACCCTGACAAGACTGAGTGGCTGTGCGTGCCGGCATCTCGGGAAATGCAGATTATTCCATCTCTTACTATGGGGGGTGAGTTATTACCCCCCGTAGATCGGGCTCGCAACTTGGGGGTCCTCCTAGATTCACAGCTCTCCTTAGAAGACCATATAGGAGCTGTGACTAGGGGGACCTTCGCCCAGGTTCGCCTGGTGCGCCAGTTGCGGCCCTATCTAGACCGGGATGCCTTGCGTACAGTCACTCATGCGCTCGTGACCTCTCGTTTGGACTACTGCAACGCTCTCTACATGGGGCTGCCCTTGAGGACCACTCGGAGGCTTCAGCTGGTGCAGAATGCAGCCGCGCGAGTAGTGTTGGGGGTCTCCCGATACTCCCATGTTACACCTCTGCTCCGTGAGCTGCATTGGCTGCCAGTTGCCCTCTGGGTGAGATTCAAGGTGCTGGTAATGACCTATAAAGCCCTACATGGCATGGGTCCGGATTACCTATGGCAGCACATGCGGCCGGTGTCAACCTCCCTCCGTCCAGTGTGCTCCCACAGAGTGGGCCTCCTCAGGGTGCCTCCGATCAGAGAATGTCGACTGGTGGCCCCCAGGGAAAGGGCGTTCTCTGTGGGCACGCCAGACCTATGGAACCGCTTGCCGGTTGAGCTCCGGACGGCCCCCGACCTTCGCTCCTTCCAACGCGATCTAAAAACCTATCTATTTGAACAATCCGGCCTGGTCTGATGGGTTTGGGCTTTGGATTTGGTTTTAACATTGTTTTAATTATTGTATTATATTGGGCATAATTATTTAATCTTTTTTAACTTTTGTATGTATATTTCGATATTTATTGCCCTGTACACCGCCCTGAGTCCTTCGGGAGAAGGGCGGTATAAAAATTTAATACATATAAATATAAATATAATTGTTCAGTGAGTTTTGCCCCATTTTACAACTTCTTGTTAAGTGAATCACTGAAGTTGATAAGTTAGTAACCTGGTTGTTAAGTGAATCTGGCTTCCCCATTGACTTTGCTTGTGAGTGATCACATGACCCTGATACACAGCAAAGGTCATAAATATGAATCAGTTGCCAAGCACCTGAGTTTTGATCACACGATCATGGAGATTCCACAAAGATTGTAACTACGAAAAATGGTCGTAAATCACATTTTTAGTGCCATTGTAATTTTAAAAGTCACTAAATGAACTGTTGTAAGTCAAGAACTACCTGTATCTGGGCTGAACTTCTGGCCTCTATTTGGTGTTATTTTTCTTAGATTAATATTTGAATAATTTGTCTTTCCTTTCTGCCTCGTGAGTTGTTTCTTTGGAAAGTTTATCTGCTGTACTTTGATCTTTTATATTTCACTTAAAATTTCTGTAATCTTCCTTGATTCCTTGGAATAAATATGTTATCAATCAAAATAAACAAATAAAATCATAGCGGGCAGTATAATTTACAGCACTGTAACTGCTTTGTTGATGTATGTATTTTTGGATTCCTCTTTTTTTCTTACTATGCAGTCTCTGATTTTTTTATCTCATCATTCCTCCAAGAGTGATTTACACAGAGCTTTTTCATTTCATCTTCAGAAGAACTTTAAGATAGATTGTTTTGAGACCAAGCTATTCTTATTTATTTTATTTTTATTTTAATAATATTTCTATACCGCCCTTCTCCCGCAGGACTCAGGGCGGTGAACAGGGCAAGAATAAAAATACAAATTACAAAAGTTAAAACTAAATTAAATAAATGCCCACATACTAAAATAGATATTTAAAACCTAATAAATAGCCCCCGATCCCCCCATCAGGCCAGGCCAGCTTGTTCAAAAAAGTATGTTTTTAGCTCGCGGCGAAAGGAGCGAAGGTCGGGCGCCGTCCGGAGCTCAACCGGGAGCTGATTCCATAGCTCCGGGGCGCCCACAGAGAAGGATCTCCCCCTGGGGGCCACCAGTCGACATTCTCTGACCGGTGGCACCCTGAGGAGGCCCTCTCTGTGGGAACGCACAGGGCGGAGGGAAGTCGATGCCGGCAGCAGGTGTTCCCTCAGGTACTCCGGCCCCCTGCCATGGAGGGCTTTGAATACCATTACTAATACCTTGAATCTCACCCGGAAGGCAACCGGTAACCAATGCAGCTCACGGAGCAGAGGTGTAACGTGGGAGTATCGGGAGACTCCCAACACAACTCTCGCGGCTGCATTCTGTACCAGTTGGAGCTTCCGGGTGGTCCTCAAGGGCAGCCCCATGTAGAGAGCGTTGCAGTAGTCAAGTCGAGAGGTCACGAGCGCATGAGTGACCGTGCATAAATCATCCCGGCTTAGATAGGGCCGCAACTGGCGCACCAGGCGAACCTGGGCGAAAGCCCCCCTAGTCACAGCTCCTATATGGTCTTCCAGGGTGAGCCGTGAATCTAGGAGGACTCCCAAGTTGCGAGCCCTATCTACGGGGGGTAATAATTCACCCCCCATAGTAAGAGGTGGAATGTCCGAATAAACCCGGGATGAAGGTATGCAAAGCCACTCGGTCTTGTCGGGGTTGAGTTGAAGTCTGTTCCTCCCCATCCAGACCAGAACTGCCTCCAGGCAACGGGACATCACGTTGAGGGCATCACTGGGGTGGTTTGGGGTCAAAAGGAAAAGCTGGGTATCATCAGCATACTGATGATACCCAACTCCAAAACCACGAATGATCTCACCCAGCGGTTTCATATAGATGTTGAACAGGAGAGGCGAGAGGACCGACCCCTGAGGAACTCCACAAATGAGAGACCTCGCGGTCACTTATCACTAGGAACAATGAGAAAGCCTCTTTGGGTGGTAGACTGGATGTGTGCAAACTGATCCAACCCTTTACTTTTTGACCCACTGCCTAGAGTTGCTGCTTCCTTGAGCCCAAGATTTGTGCCTTTAATTGTAATCACCAAACCTCATTTCTAGAATCTAAAACTTAGCAGAAATATCACTGTTTTTCATCCTCTCTATTTTCTTTTCAGTTACATGGTTATTTTTCTTGTCAAAGAAAATCCATTGAGGAGGAATAGAGAATCATTACCTGTTGATTTTTTTTAAAAAATATACTTTTTATCCCACCTTTATTATTTTTATAGCTAACTCAAGGTGGCCAACATGCCCAATACTCCTTTCTCCTCCTATTTTCCCCACAACACTCTGTGAGGTGGGTTGGGTTGAGAGTGAGTGATTGGGCCAAGGTCACTCAGATGGCTTTCATGCCTAAAGCAGGATTAGAACTCACAGTTTCCTGGTTTCTAGCCTGGTGCCTCAACCACTAGACCATCATCCATTTGAAAGCATCCACTACTTCCTAAATCATCATTACACCCACTTAAGGTAACCTTCAGCTACCTAGACAAAGCTCAAGTGTACCCGATATAAAGTTTCAAGATAGGAATGTACCTACTGTCAAGGAGTGTAATTTGCCTAATAACTTTCTTGGTTTGTATTTATATAGCTCTTTGTTCAGCAGTATAGTAGGGACACACCTTCCTGAGACCTGGCACTAAGAACAGTTTTGCACAAACCTTTCCCATACAATTATTGGGAAATCAAAGATATTGTCTAAGAATCTCTGGTTTGCAGCCAGATGTAATTTTCCACCTGTTTTGCTTTGTTCTCAAAAGCAAAGTTTCTGGAACTGCCTCAGAAACAGGAGATTAGATCAGGAGATCTTAGACACACATTGAATTAAAAAATTACTTGTACTGTCAGTGCTTTCCAAATGATGGATTGGTTGGCTTGTTCATTCAATATTTGCAATAGGCTTTTAAAAAATTAATACTCATGTCTGCACCTAAAAGATCTTTCCCTTATACATGAGCAAATGAGGACACATGAAGTTTCCAGAATGCCAAGGAGATTTGAATAAGCTCTTTTGTCTCATCTAAAACGCTCATGTCTGCATAAGTGAATAGTGTTATGAACAAGTAAATGTCACAAATGTTATGAGTAATATGAGATCTGTGGCATGCATGAAAAGGAAAAGAGATATGAGATTAGGAGGTATAGAGTAAGCAGAAAGCTATACCATCAGACAAGGGCAGGTAAAAATCTTATTTGCCCTCCCAAACAAAAGTTAACATTAACCAAATTCTCCATGTCATATAAATGTATCTGTTGTATGAAAACAGGTGATTGATTGACTGATTGATTATGAGCTATCAAGTCATGGTTGACCTTTAGTGATCACACAGATAGATTTTCTTAGTTATGATCTGCCCCTAACCTCAGCTTTCAGATCTTTCATTGGTGCACTCATAACCACTGCAGCTGAGTCCATCTACCTTGCTTCTGGTTGTTCTCTTCTTCTCTTTCTTTCCACCTTTCCCAACATTACAATCTTCTCCAGAGAGCAGAGTTTCTGCATAATGTGTCCAAAGAAAACAAGCAATATGTGAAATAGTTCTAAAAAGGTTGGCCATTAATTAAATAGTTTGGTCAACAGAGGGTGACTATTTGGATCAGCACAATTTTACTTGTATTGGTTGCCGGTTGCCCTCCGGGTGAGGTTCAAGGTGCTGATTCTTACCTACTGTATAAAGCCCTACATGGCTTAGGTATTTACAGGACCGTCTGCTGCCGGGAACGACTTCCCATCGCCCTGTGCGCTCACACAGAGAGGGTCTCCTCAGGGTGCCGTCGGCCAGACAATGTCGGCTGGCGACCCCCAGGGGGAGGGCCTTCTCTGTTGGGGCACCTGCCCTTTGGAATCAGCTCCCCCGAGAACTTCAGATGGCCCCAGATCTCCGGTCCTTTTGTCGCGACCTAAAGACATACCTTTTCCAACTGGCCGACTTGGACTGAAGATGAGGGTTTTAATTTTGTTTTAATTTTTATTGGTTTTTAGTAGGGCTTTGTAAATTTAATCTCTTTTAATATTTGTATTTATTGTTTTATTGTTGTTTTATTGTTGTTAGCCGCCCCGAGTCCTTCGGGAGATAGGGCGGCATATAAGTCCCATAATAAAATTAAATTAAATTAAATCTGTGTAGTCACTTAGTGAACCAATTATATTAAGTACATCCTATAGAGAGTAAAAAGGATGACCTTGATGAAGAAAGGAAGGACCAGTTATCAAAGAAACAGGGAAACATTGCTTGAGTACAAACAATAAAGGGGAATTATGAAAACATCTTAGATAGATACCCCCCCTTAATTTACCTGAATATAAAAGAAGGAGGAGGGCAAGCACAATCCCAGTTACAAAACTGGGCTACTATAAACCTCTCTAAATAAAAGTAGTTTTTAGTCAATTTTTGCTCTGGGCTGCATTGTAGTGCTAACACAGCCTGCTATGTTGTATATCAGGTTCTTTTACAAAATACTATCATATGTTAGCTATGTGGGTTTGCATCAATATCAGCTTTCTCCAATCTGATGCATCCCCTGAGGATTCTTAGAACTGTAATCCAAATAGTTCTAGGAAATAGATTGAAAAAGTTGATTATATATGATCCTTTGATACACATTTTGAATAACATAAATTTGTTTCATCTGCTGCTCAATTTTTGTTGTCTTCTTGTTCTTGTTGTCATCTTGTCTTGAATCTTTCTAGTTAAGTCATAATCTGATCCGGAGTATTAGAAGCTCAGTGCCAATCCCTACTTCTGATTGCTACAATCTTACTGAGCCAGGTACCTGGACTACTGGGCTCCTTGGACTCAGACTGATGTTTTTGAACATCAGCTCTAGCTGTAGCAAATTGTTCATAATGCAATCACAGATGCATTACCAAAACATGGCTAGATAATGAGGATGGGGAAGGAGTTCCCCACTGGCCAGTTTTCAGGTAGCATATGAGGATAGGATAGTTTATTTAAGAGATGAAAAAGCTGAGCCTGAGGGAGGGGTCAAATCTGTCATCAGTCTTGAGTCTTGAGTCCCTTCATGCCCACAAGAGATCTAATTCCAGCCTTATCTTATCTACTACCAATTTGCTTTGATTGTTAGTAATTTAGATTCTTGAAGAGAACTTTAGCTTGCAATAATAAACTGTTATACAGTATTCAATTGAACTACCTGGATTCTGATTTCCTGCTCAGTTTCATTTCTTTAGATAAGTTATTCATCACATTTAGAAACAGACCATCTCTCACACAGGGAGATTCTGGGCAATGGAGTTGGAATGGTCATTGTCTACAGAGTCCTTAAAAGTTTTGAGAAGCACTTTTCCATGAATGGCTGGGGTACTAGCACTGTATTGTCTTCCCAAGTGCACAATAATAGCCTTTCCAAATCTAGTTGTTCTCACTGCAGGATGATTATAGATTTTTCTGAGTTGCTAATCCTGAGTGATTTTTAGCCTCTCCTCTTTAGATCAGATGAACTGCAGGAACACATAATTACTATAAAAACCATGGGCTTCTCCTAGATCTTATGAACCTGACCTGTATAACTGGCCATGGAGAAGAGATATAATCTGGTCTGAGGAATATTTCCATCAAGAGATGGAAATAATTAAGAGAATATAAGGGTCTAGCTAGAGACATCAATCTCAGCAAGGGTATTGAAATGAAATATCATTGGTTGCCTTCATGAATGACTTGTGGTAAAATGTAGATGGAGGATGGCAGGAAGGTCCTTATCCTGTTGGACTACTTGACAACTTGTGATGGTGTTGACAACAGCAACCTTCACACTTGCTTATGAGGGCTGGAAGTTGAAAATTCAAAGTTGAAAGATACAATTATTGGTAGAAAGATCTGACCCACAGAAGCTCTATTTTGTTCTGTGCAAATTAATTCTACCCAGAATTAAATTCGTGAAGTGGTAAAAATGTTGACATAGTGTTTAGAGGCTGCTGGAGTCTGGATGAGGAGAAACAGGTGCAAACTCAAATAAAATAGGATATCTATTCATTCAGAAGCCTTTTGATTCTGGGATTATACTATTCTGTTGTTGATTTTCAGTGGGATTGCACTTTCCTGCAGACCTCAAACTTGCAATTTGGAATTCTTCCTAGATTCATAATTTCTGCTAGAAAGGCTGATAGGGCTTATGAGTAGAAGGGCCTTTGTCCACTTTAGCAGCTGTCTTAGAAGCATTTAAGATGATCATTAATATCCTTGCTTTGTCCTATTTTTTTTTCTTCCATTCAATCATGTCAGATGTTCAGAGATTGCCTGAACAAGTTACTGCAGTTTTCTTGACAAGATTTTTTAGAAGTGGTTTGCCATTGCCTCCTTCCTAGGATGGAGAGAAAGTGACTAGCCCAAGATTACATAGCTAGCTTTGTGTTAAGGCAGGACCAGAACTCACACTCTCCCAGTTTCTAGCCTGATGCCTTAACTACTATTCCAAACTGACTCACTTGTCCTGAACAGATTGTTGTAATTAATTTACTTTGGTCTTTCTCTGAGAATCCAAAAACTTCAACTGGTCATCTGGTACAAAACATAGTGATTTATATGTTCAAGGGACAATCTCATTGCAAACATGCAAAACCACTGCTGCAGGAGCTTCGTGGGCAATTGGTTTGTTTCAAGGGCTAGTTATTGAGCTCTTAGGCAGTATTCTGTACTTGAGCCAATAACACTGATTATTGCTTATAAAACTATGTATGTCAGGAGATGGCTGCCTATCCCACATAGGTTCTACCTGCCAATTTGAGTGAACAGAGAATGACTTCTAGTAAACAGAATGTCAACTCATAATATAGTGGGAGGAGACATGAAAGAAAGCATCCTTTTCTGGAGCTCCACTTTGCTGAAAAGTCTACTCCCCAAGGCAAGGATGGCTCCTACTGTATATTTTTCTAGAAGTTGATAAAAAGTTGATAAATATGTGGCTGTTTGAACTTCTCAAAGGACTTTGGGACCTGATTGGTAAAAATATGTATAATTGTTAGCTGTAATACATAATGAAATTTTAGATTTATGGTATCTCTAAGCTTAGTCCCATCAGATCTGGACTGCAAAAATCTAGATAGCTTCTAGATTTCAGCAAAAGAAAGACAAAACCTGTCATATTGTTTTGTCACCTGGAACTTTACAGCCCAGAACTGATAGCCCTAATAAAGATAGTGCTTGAACTCTGAAGGGCCTCCAGCTCCACATACTTACAGCAGGTATGAAATGACAAAGGTTTTGAAATTTTGAGAGTCCATAGTTGTACAATGTGAAAATCCCTCTTGAACTGCCTGAATTTTCCCAGATGTTCCAAAAAACAATAAAAGCACTTTTGAATATCTTGTACATTCCTTAGTCTAAAGATTAGTACTAATGTAGTCCATTTCTTTTCCACTCACATATCTTTGCTATTAGCACTCATGAATGCTGTCACCCCTTATTATCTAATAATGAATAGCCATTATCTACAGCAGGAGTTTTTCCATGGAACAGGTCCCTGGTGCCCAAAAGGTTGGGGACCTCTGATTCTTTACAATTTCTTTTATCTAACAATAACAGTAATCATGACAATAATGTTGATGTGTTTGGTGTCTTACTAAAAGTTCTGGAAAAGCAGTCAACACAATAAGAATGGATAAAATCTCCACTCAGCAAACTGCAACATCCAATTTCTTGGAACAATACATATATTGGGGTGCAATAGTATCTTTAACTATTTTAGATTTTAAATCAATGTAAAAACTGTGATGCTACATTAGATGCTTTTACAGTAGCTTCATCCAGCAGTGTCAGACTATAAACCTTTATCCAGTTGTATCTAACAATGACTGAGTTCCCACAATGGTTCTTTATCCTCAGCCCATGATGGCTTAAAACAGTCTTTACCTGCAATATGGTTAAAGTTGTATTTCTCCTCTTATTCCAATATAATCCAAAAGCAGCCTTGAGGTTTTAAAACCTATTGGACCTGGTTATCTTAAAGCAGAGGTGCACTATATACTTATATTTCTTTTGCCCCACTGGCTTGGCTTGATACATAACATGTTAATAATTCTAAAAATGGACATTCCAGGCAACCTATTACTCGTTCTCAGTTATGTATATATTGTCTTGGAAAAATGGGGCACAAACATCTTGAGAAGGCTCTCTTAATATAATGTATAAAAAGGCCTTTACCAAAACAGACTGTCTTTTGAGAAATATGTTACAGGAATGTACTTGCTGTTGGAGGAGTCAAAGGATTCTTCCAGCAAATTTTTTCATGATGAAGATTAACAAGTTTAGACAGATTTGGGTTGGCCTGTTGATGACATATGTGGGAATTTACAGTATGACAACTGAGGGACACCACTAACAGCACAAGGGATTCTCTCTCTCTCTCTCTCCCCCCCCCTCTGTGTGTGTGTGTGTGTGTGTGTGTGTGTGTGTGTGTGAGAGAGAGAGAGAGAGAGAGAGAGAGAGAGAGAGAGAGAGAGAGAGAGAGAGAGAGAAAGAGAGAGAGAGAGAGAGAGATTATCATATTTCCACTTGAGAAAGGAGAGGGCAGATAATGGTGATGATCCTGCAGTTTTTCTCTATCAGTGCAGTTTCTCTGGCAACTAAATGTCCAGTGTAGATTTATTGAGAAGTAAAGTACAGAAAAGAAGTTGCTGCCACTCCTAGGGTATGGCCAATCATGGTCACTTGCAACATTTTAAACGAAAGATTTAAAAGCATTTGGCTTTGTCGTCCAGATAACTCTAGTTTCATTGTGCCATGTGATGTTTTAATGAACATTAGTCAGTCTATGGAATGTAAGGTAGGTAGGGTTTTATTTGTTTTTTTTTAAATTGTATTTGCACATTTGTTCTTTGCTTCCAAGATGTCTGTAGTATAGTAAAGGATACTATAAACTCACATTATCTCCACAACTGTACTCAATAAATATGTTATAGATCAACTGCATGCAGGGTACTGTTTATCTGACACATTTTAAATACATCATTTTTAGTTTAGTTTAGTTTTTCCAATAGTTTTCACATGCATGCATTTGCCTAAGTTATCCAATTTTGGGTAGAATTCCCAAAAGCAGGATGAACCAGGAAAACTAAAATTGACTTGATTAGTAACAGCTAATAAGAAGGTGCTTAATTTTAATTTTAACTTTTGGCCCTATTCAGAATTCCACTTCAGCAATGCATCTGGAAAAACCAGGCTATATCATTTTTCCCCCACCTGAGCAGAATAGGGTCACTAGATTTTATCTACAAAAATCCAGATGACCACTAGATTGGTAAAAGCAGTAAGAAAAACTCAGCCTGAGTGAATATTTGCAGAATATCTGCTATCCAGAACTTTTAGCTGAGCACAGGGGTCCAGAGGATGCCTCTGGGAACAAGCTTATTTCCTTGATTGTGAACAAATAACATAACCTGGGAGACAAGTTGATGAAACCTTTCAAATATCCAGGTCAAACACATGGATTATCATACTAGATGTTGGTTAAGCAATTGTCAATTTAGTAGGCTGAAAAATAAATCTGAGTTTTGTAATAAAGTAACCAGCAGTAAAAGTTGAAAAGACAATAACATTTTGCTGTGCTTTTTCTAGAAGCAGGGCAAGATATTTTATACTCAGAAATGTACACATACATAAAAAAAATCAGTAAGCTATGACACTGTTAATGGGCAGGACTGAATAAGAGCAAATTGGCGTTTTTGGATGAAGAGAACCAAAAAATTCCTCCTTCCCATTTGCTAAAACTGATCTACTTTTTTTCCTAGACAGGAAGAATATGAACCCTCTTTTAAAAAGTGTTGAATAATGGAGATGGGGTGCTATTGTATTCACTTCTTGCTATATCAAGAATAGGGACTGTTGCAAATTAACAGTCTATAGCAGTGGTTCTCAGTCTGTGGTTTGCGGACCCCTAAGGGTCCGCAATGTCATCACAGGGCGTCTGCAAAGGCTCAAAGAAATGTTACGAGTTAAGTCTGGGTGATCCATAGCCATGGTCTGTGGCCACAAAAGGTATTTAAAGGAGGTCTGTGATTAAGAAAAGGTTGAGAACTACTGATCTATAGTATACAATAGTAGAGACAAAACTGAGATCACCCCAACTTTAGCAGTTACAACATTTCTAACTGGAGGGCACCAAAAAGGCTGTCATAGACATTACCTGATTTTACTTCAAAATTCATGGGAATTAAAGTTCTGCAAAGGATTTCTGAGAACTCTTGGTACCCTTGTGGAGCTACAAGCTATAATTCCTTGACTTGGAGAGTGGACCATGTTAATTAAAGCAATATTAGACATCAGTTGGTAGTATGGCTAATATTTGCTTCTTGCTGAACTTTTTTAATGATGGTGCAGTCAAGCTAATGAGGGTAGTCATAATGTAAAGCTTGCTCCATCTTCTTTTTGGGGGGGGGGAACCCAGAGCAGACCATGTTACCACATCCCATGTTCTAGGAAAACTTATACAAACAGGCTCCTTGAATCTACTCTGCCACCAGAACAGACCAGCTTACTACCTAGTACAGTAGAATACAATTCCGTTCGACAGTATGTCTAATCAGAAGTATAGTTAACATCTGTGTGCATGGTGGCATCCTTCTCTCCACTTAAATGCTATTTAGCTAAGGCAAGACTTACTGTCTCATTTGAACTTGAAGCAACCATCATAATGGGTTTATGAAAAGTAGAATTGTTCTAGAGTAGGAATTCCAGTTTCCATATAGCCCCCCCCCTTCCATTGGGCTCACATTGTTTTGGAATGTTACAGTAATATGAAGATTTTGGCTAAAGAGATGTGCCTGGCATTGGGTAGATGGGAATGGATACACAGACCTTTTGGCTTAGCATATTATTCAAGAATTGCTTTTCCACTAGCAGTTATGTTTAAATTCTTCTGAGAAATAAATTTTACACTTGTAGCCAAGTTGGTGTGTTACAGTGAAAACCAACAAAAGGCTACATTTTGAAATGTAAAAATAAAATAAAATAGTACATTTATTATAGCTCAGAATCTAAGAAAGCTAAGCCATAATATACAACTTGGGGGCGTTCTGCTTTGCAGCTTTTGACTCACATGCATAAACTGGCTGGAAATTAAGTTGGTTTCAGAAATCCCTTTCTAGATGTCTTCTGCTTTGGCTATGGTGATGGCCTACTGTCCTTTCAGATACGTATTTACTATGATTCCTGAGTGGTGGATCTTCCTCACTCTTTCTCCCATGTTGGGAAAGCAGGAACCAATAACTTTTCTTTCCATGGGGTTTCCACTGCCAGACCATTTACGTATATGATTCCTTTTGTGTGATCTGAAATGACTTCCCCTTGCCTTTGACAGTAAGGGAGTGGTTAAAAAAAGAGAGAGAGAACACTACTTTTTAAAATCCACTTTGCTTAGAAGTTGGCAGAGTTGTCAATCTTTTCTTTTAAAAAAGAAACATTTCAATTTCAAATTCCATCAGTGAGTTTATTAAAAAAAACACCCCATCGGCCTTCACCAGTTGGAGGGTGAATTTATATATTTTTAAAAGTTGTAAAGCAAAGCAACTGACTGGCCGAGTGGGGCATGGAAACAGCCAACTAGAATGTCCATGTTTTGCCTGTGACCACATGACGTGAACGGCAGATGAGATGAATAGCATTGCTTGAGTTGTTACAAGCTAGACAAAAGTGTGTTTAATGCACTAAATGGAACAATGAACAAAGTTTGCATCCCTAATAGGATGGGGGAGGAGATGACATTGTGCATACCCATCCCCCCAAAGTAGTTATTGGTCTATACCAGGGGTAGGCAACCTTGGCTTTTTATGACTCGTGGACTTCAACTCCCAGAATTCCTGAGCCAGCATGGCTGGCTCAGGAATTCTGGGAGTTGAAGTCCACGAGTCATAAAAGAGCCAAGGTTGCCTACCCCTGGTCTATACTCATGCTCAGGTACCCTGGTAGTGCTGATCAGCTGGTGGACTGATTCCAAATACGCCACCAGAAAACAATTTCTTGTTTCCAGATAAACCAGTCAATAATTTTATTTTTTAATATTCTTGGTGCTCATACAATTTTTCTTTTTTATTCTGCTGAAAAATCATTTCTCATTAAATGAGTGAGAACAAAATTAAATGTTTTCCTTCTCTTCTATGATAAATTTACCTTTCTGAGACTGTGGAAATACAAAGTAGTTTCCCTTATGCCACTTACCATACAATTTGTTGTTAAATAAGTGCAATCTTTGAGTCTTCATTTTTCATCAGATTGTGAGTCAGTCTTGAAAATAAACACTAGCTCAAATACTCTAGCCTGGAGTATTTCAGCTACCTTTCTAGAAACTAGAAAGAAAGGTTAGTGGGTCAACCTCATTTGTAGTTGCTGTGTGGGATTGAGCTGCTTGAATAGCACAGCTGTTGGGGTAATGCAAAGTGCCTATAGAACAATTGTGTTATGTAGGCTGAGGCTGATGTGGCCTGAAACTCTGACATGACAGCAGGCTGAGTAAATGACTACGCTGTAACTATAGAAGGTTTCACCATCCTCCCACTTAGCAATTTAGTCAGCTGCTTCATTTATTCTTTATTCTTAAGAAATTCTCAAAAGTTGATTCACCCATTTTGATAAACTATTATATAGTGTGCTTAGTTTTGGATTAGCGTGATTTATGAACCCAGTTGCTATGGTTTGTAAACCGAGATTTAGGGTTAATGTGTTTTGTGAACAGGGGCACCATGGCATCTATTAAAACACAAACTCTTTCAAGTGATAATTACTCACAACAAAGGTTAAACTTCTTAAAATGCTGAGCATAGATGATGGGTCCAGGTCATGTTGTTTTCTCAGATAAAATACAAAATGCCCCTTAACTATCAATCTGACATCAGTACAGTGTTAGTACAGCTTAGTCCAATCTATAAAATTGGAAGCAGCAGAGTAGATTATGTGGCTTTCATAATGAAGTCTATCTTTAGTATCTCTTCAACTTACAGATAACCTTTAGATTAGACATGTCAAACACGTGACGTCATGTGTCATCGTGCAACGTATCGGGACGGTTTTGCCATTGCTGGCAATGGGGTGGGCGCGGCTTCCAGATGACACGTCTGTCCCGTGGACCGGCAGTTTGACACCTCTGCTCTAGATAGTAGGAAACATTCCATTTTCTAATGTTTCCTACTATCTTTGCTTCCATCCAGTGATGGTCTAGATTTGGGGATATGGTAGCCCAAATTCTTCCTACTTCTCAGTTACTATTGGTCAAGGCTGGAACACATAATATTATCCTCCACCTGCCTTCAGCCCCCCAGAAAGTCAATTTCTTCCTGTATTTTCCTGCAACACAACAAAGGTACAAGTAGTCCTCAACTTACAACCACAGCTGAGTCCAAAATTTCTGTTGCTAAGTTGTTAAGTGAGTTTTGCCCCATTTTACAACCTTTCTTTGTCCCATTTTACAACCTGGGCATGGTTAAGTGAACCATTGCAGAGGTTAACTTAGAAATACAGTTGTTAAGTGACTCCAGTTTCGCCAGTAACTTTGCTTGTCAGATGATCACATGAGCCTGGGACATTGCAACCATCATGAATACATACCAGTTGCCACCCATCTAAAATGTGATCTCATGACCATGGGGATCCTGCAATGGTTGTAAGTGTGAAAAACAGTCATAAGTCACTTTTTTCAGTGCCATTGTAACTTCAAACAATCACTAAACAAATGGTTGTAAATCAAGGACTACGGGTAATGTTTCCCGTCTTTGTCAGTACAAAACAGCACTATCCAGTTTGCCTCTCCAAGCCTGGGCGGGAAATCCACCATCAGGCTGTTTTCATTCAGTCTGAGCAGAACAGCAGGTCATTGCAGTGATCAGAGTAGATTGAGGCATTGAAATAAAAGAAGGATTTCTTTAGCTGTCTTCATTCCCAGCCAGTTTATACATGGAAATCAAGCAGTTTAAGCCCTACTAAAGACCCGCACCCAAGCCTCCCTGCTCCCCACAGATCAATGCTACAATGCAGACTTTGTAGACCCAGTCTGTGTCAGGTGAGCACAGTAACTGGGATAAATGTATGCAATGCCTGCTGGAGAATATGGCCCAGATTTGTAGGAAGTTTGTCAGCAGCTCAAACACTGATGGGTTTGTGTGTGTGTGTGTGTGTTGTTGTTAGTTGGGATCCCACAATGCCACAATATGGTTTATTGGGGTTTTGAGGGGGCTAATGTGATGTTTAAAGCCATTCATTAATGTTATGTGTAAACCTAAGCCCTTGTGGTATCTTCAACAAGCCAGTTTTGAAAACCTGGTTTAGCATGAAATGTGAACTGAAGATAGGAGTAGGATCAAGTTGGAAGAATAGCCTGGCCAAACTCCAACACAGTTTACACATTATATTAACTTTGTTTCATAATACTGTAGCTTGTTGCATAAGACAACAGTAAACACAGTAAACCATAAAACATGGTTTAGAAACGCTAAACACTGGGTTAGCAAAAGACTAAAATAAATTGAAGTGAGTGGCTGTATTAAACTTAATTAATAATAAAAAAACACGTTATTTTGAGTATAATGAGTAAGGCCAGCCAGGCAGAGATATTAGGATCTTAATCTTTTCCTAAGAATGATAAATAGAAACGTAGTAAACAGCAATAAGAACTAAAAGTTTAATCTTTTACCCCAGTTTTGAATCATATTATTAAAAAATAACATGAACAGGAGATCCAGTTATGGGCTTTCCTGTCATATTTGTTTTGATCCTCAAAACACTTTAGTTCAAGACTTAACTCGAACCACAATGTTTTTCCTCAGCATTCTCCTTTCTCAGCCCAAAGAGACTGAAAAGTAGGTAGTTAGTGGTTTGAGAAGCTGAATAGTGGCATTCTAATGGACTCTCTTACGTGACCTCAGGCAGGTCACAAAAACCTTGCGTGCCTCGGTTATTGAATCACCAGTCCTATGTATCTGGTGGTGAGAAATGGAGCTAATCCATTATTATTGCTACACCAACAGGAACAAAGAGATCAGCTTACGTAAAAGAGGTAAGTTTGGTACAGTGGAATGACAAGTCAGAAAGACAGGTTGCCTCTACCCACTAGTTTGCAGATTAGCACACCCAGAATATAAATGCTTGATCATAAATCATGCATACTAATTTTGCTGGCAAACCTACTACTGTAAAGACAGACTTAGATGCTTTCTACATTTGCTGCTTTCTTGCCCTCACACAGTACGTTCTATACCGCTTTCCTTATATTTATCTGGACCTCTGATTTGTATGAATTTGTTGTTCATAAGCATGAGGTACTTCTCCATTCCCACACATGTATCTCCCAAGTGCCTGTTAAATGTTTGGGCCGTCTCTGATTTGAGCTTATTTTTTCAAAACCTGATCTTCGGCCTCTTGTTGCCTGCACAAAATGTCCCTTCTTTTTCTACCACATGACCTTATTCTTCTGCATCTTCTTGAAATCAAAAGCATTTCAAAATTGTGCTATTTTGAAACAGTAATTGCAAGGGAGCAAAGTACACTGTTGCAAGTAATCGTGACTTGTAAACTACAATTTAAAGTGCTTTTGATATGATTAAATTGTATGACAATAAGCTTATCATGCAGATGTAGTTCAAATATAATGAAAGTGCTCACATCACAAATTTGTCGGGCCTTTTCTAACCTCACTGTGTCTAGATGTACAGGTAGTCCTTGACTTACAGCAATTCATACAAAGTTACACTGAAAAAAGTTACTTGTGACCATTTTTCACACTTACGACCATTGCAGCATCCCTGCGGTCATGTGATCAGATGCTTGGCAATTGACTCATAATTATGACATTTGCAGTGTCCCAGAGTCTTTTGATTCCTTTTGTGACTTTATTACAAGCAAAGTCAATGGGGAAGCCAGATTCACTCAACAACCATGATACTAACTTAACAACTGCAGTGATTCACTTAACAACTGCGGCAAGAAAGGTTGTAAAATGGGAAAAATTCACTGAACAAATATTTCACTTAGCAACAGAAATATTGGGTTCAGTTGTGGTCGTAGGTTAAGGACTACCTGTATTCAAATTCAAATCCCAGTAACCTTTTCAAGCATGGCAAAGGATTCTTCTATTAATGATCATCTCTGTAGGCCTATGATGTTCTGTGGAATACCATCCAAAAGATGTTAGTCTTGATTATGGAAAGGCTTCCAATCTTCATTTTTGAAAATCTACTCTGCAGCATGATCACTTCAACTAGCAATGGATTGGAAGGCCTTTCCCTACTCACTTCTAACTAAGGCATAAATATTGCTATTGTGTTCATACCCAGACTGTGGCCTTCATCTCATCCTTGACCCAATTAAGTTTATTTATTTATTTATTTATTTATTTATTTATTTATTTATTTATTTATTTATTTATTTATTTATTTATTTATTTATTTATTTATGGGACTTATATGCCGCCCTATCTCCCGAAGGACTCAGGGCGGCTCACAACAATAAAACAGCTATAAAAAACAGTAACACAAATATTTAAAAAGAATTAAATTACAAAGCCCCATAATTAATTACTAAAACCAATAAAATTAAAACAATATTAAAAAACCCCATCCTCAGTCCAGGTCGGCCAGTTGGAAAAGATACGTCTTTAGGTCGCGACGAAAGGACCGGAGATCTGGGACCATCCGAAGTTCTCGGGGGAGCTGATTCCAAAGGGCAGGTGCCCCAACAGAGGAGGCCCTCCCCCTGTCTAGCCGATGGCACCCTGAGGAGACCCTCTCTGTGTGAGCGCACAGGGTGGAGGGAAGTCGTTCTTGGCAGCAGACAGTCCTGTAAGTATCCTGGACCTAAGCCATGTAGGGCTTTATAGGTAAGAACCAGCAACTTGAACCTCACCTGGAGGACAACGGGCAACCAATGCAGCTCATGCAGGAGGGGTGTAATATGGGAGTATCGGGATGCTCCCATCACAACCCGCGCGGCCGCATTCTGCACCAGCTGAAGCCTCCTGGTGGTCTTCAAGGGCAGCCCCATGTAGAGAGCATTACAGTAATCTATACGGGAGGTAACGAGTGCATGAGTGACTGTACATAAGGCATCTCGGTCCAGATAGGGGCGCAACTGTGCACCAGGCGAACCTGGGCAAATGCTCCCCTGGCCACGGCTCCTATATGATGATCTAAGTCGAGTCGTGCATCCAGGAGGACACCTAAGTTGCACACCATGTCAACGGGAGGCAACACCTCTCCCCCCATAACCAAAGATGGTAAATCTTAGACAACACAAGATGCCGACACATAGAGCCACTCGGTCTTGGCCGGGTTGAGCTGGAGCCTGTTCTTCCCCATCCATATTCGTACCGCTTCCAGGCAATGGGACATCACGTCGAGGGCATCACTGGGTTGGTTCGGAGTGGAGATGAAAAGCTGGGTATCATCAGCATATTGATGATACCTCACTCCGAAACTGTGTATGATCTCACCCAGTGGCTTCATATAGATGTTGAACAGGAGGGGAGAGAGGACCGACCCCTGAGGCACCCCACAGTCAAGGGGCTTAGGGGTTGACCTCTGTCCTCCTGCCAACACCGTCTGTGAATGGCCCGAGAGGTAGGAGAACCACTGTAAAACAGTGCCTCCCACTCCCAACCCCCAAAGACGTTGCAGCAAGATACCATGGTCGATGGTATCAAAAGCCACTGAGAAGTCCAATAGGACCAGGACAGTGGAATAACCCCTATCCCGAGCCCGCCAGAGATCATCCACCAGCGCGACCAATGCCGTCTCCGTGCTGTACCCGGGCCTGAAACCCGATTGGTACGGATCCAGATACTCAGTTTCCTCCAGGACCAATGGGAGCTGCCGTGCCACCATGCTCTTAACAACCTTCGCAAGAAAGCGAAGGTTGGAGACAGGACGAAAATTATTCAAAATAGCTGGGTCCAGAGCAGGTTTCTTGAGGAGGGGCCTCACCACCGCCTCTTTCAAGGCGGCAGGGAAACACCCCTCACTCAAAGAGGTGTTGATCACTGCCTGGAGCCAGCCTCATGTAACCTCCCGAGCCGCATAAACCAGCCAGGAGGGACACAGGTCCAATAAACATGTGGCGGCACTTAATCTACACATTATCCTGTCCACTTCATCCAGAATCACAGGGTCAAACTCCTCCCAGATAATATTGGCCAGACCTGTCGCTTCCCCCTCATCAGATACTGTCCAATCGGAGTCCAGACCGGTCCAAATCTGAGCGATCTTGTCCAGCAGATGTTGACTAAACTCCTCGGCGCGTCCCACTGTACCAGTGTTTTTCCCTGTCAAACCACTTCATGGAAGGAATTTACAACAATTATAGTGTTCAGGAAATCCTAAGGTTGGCTTAATCTAACTTTTTCTCCTGCACACAATTGTACTATGGGGCTGACTACCTTGCATTTTCACCTCATACAATGCAGATCTCATCTTTCCTCAGATTAAACACTAAATGGTGGCCTAACCATTAAATTAAGAGGTAAGCCTTTCCTCAATTATATTCTGTACATCATTTCTCTACTGTTGCTCACAAATACTTTGATTGATCAGTCTGCTTTATCAAATATAAAAGTTTTAATCTTTCTAAAATTTAGAGCAGAATTCAAAACGCAGGGACTCAGATCCTATAATTCATTCAAATAAGATAGAGCAACATACAAAAAGGAAAGGGGAAAAGAAACCCCTGCTCTATGAGTGTGTTGTTTACACAATATCATACTAAGACAAGAGTTGGGACAGTATTGGGAATGGTTTTATTAATATCTCATTTGCAATTAGTGGTAATGCATTGCCAAAATAGTACTATAAGGCATCATAGAATCCTCTCTCAGGATAATTGTATAGGATAGGTTAATTCAGATAAGAAAAAATGCTTCATGAGTACTTAAGTGCTAAGCTATTTAAAGCAGGGGTCCCCAACCCCTGGTCCCTGGACCTGTACAGGCTGCACCATACCAGCAACTGGTCCGCACAAACAAGCAAAACCCATCCATGGGATGCAGGCAGCACACAAAACCATGCACCCTCCAGTCCATGGAAAAACCTCTCTCCACAGAACCAGTCTCTGGTGCCCAAAAGGTTGGTGACCTCTGATTTACAGCCTTATAGGCCAAAATCATCACTTTGATTGATTCCTGGAAACTTACTAATAGCTAAATGCATCATCCGGAATATGCGAGTTATATGTAGATGGCAACTAGTACTTGCTGGCAAGCTGCCTGCTGTATTTTGCCCCAGTTGTAGTTTCCAAATGGTCTTCATAGAAAGTATCATGTAGAATGTCCTACTGTAGTCTCCGGATATAGTGAAATTAAACTTTAACAATATAGAGTTACTGTTGTTCAGAGCATAGGAAAGTTGTCATTGAGATATTTGTCAATAGAGGAATCCATTAGGATTCCAAATTTTCACCCAGAGAGAGATGCTTGCTTAGGAACATCCTAAGCCTCCTCCTTAAAAGACAATCTGAAGCAACCAGTAACTTATGGACAAAGAACATTTCCATTTTGCTTGGTTCAGTCTTAGCATATTATCCCATCCAGACTCTCAAAGCTCCAGACCAGGGTAAGACCTCCACAATAAAGCTGTGTCCTCCTAGATTCACAGCTTTCCTTAGAAGATCATATAGGAACTGTGACTAGGGGGGCCTTCGCCCAGGTTCGCTTGGTGCACCAGTTGCGGCCCTATCTGGACCGGGATGCCTTGCGTACAGTCACTCATGCACTTGTGTACTCTCGGTTAGACTACTGCAATGCCCTCTACATGGGGCTGCCCTTGAGGACCACTCGGAGGCTTCAGCTGGTGCAGAATGCAGCCGCGCGAGTTGTGTTGGGGGTTTCCTGATACTCCCATGTTACACCTCTGCTCCGTGAGCTGCATTGGCTCCCAGTTGCCCTCCGGGTGAGATTCAAGGTGCTGGTGATGACCTATAAAGCCCTACATGGCATGGGTCCGGATTACCTAAGGGAGCACCTGCGGCTGGTGTCAACTTCCCTCCGTCCAGTGCGCTCCCACAGAGAGGGTCTCCTCAGGGTGCCACTGGTCAGAGAATGTCGACTGGTGACCCCCAGGGGGAGGGCGTTCTCTGTGGGCACGCCAGACCTTTGGAACCGTTTACCGGTTGAGCTCCGGATGGCTCCCGACCTTCGCTCCTTCCGACGTGATCTAAAAACTTATTTATTTGAACAAGCCGGCCTGGTCTGATGGGTTTGGGGTTTTAATTATTGGTTTTAATTATTGATTTTAACTAATTTATTGTATCGGGCACAATTGTTTAATTTGTTTTTAATTTTTGTATCTTGTATTTTTGATATTTATTGACCTGTACACCGCCCTGGGTCATTCGGGAGAAGGGCGGTATATAAATCAAATAAATATAAATATAAAAATATAAATATAAATATATTATCTGCCCTATTTAGGGTGCTAATGTACAGCTGGGTATCGTCAGCATACTGATAATACCACACCCTGAACCAAAGGATGATCTCTTCATGTAGATGTTAAGCAACAGGGAAGAAAAGACAACCACAATGTTCAATGATGTTAGATAAATAGTTACTAGGTTGACCTCATATTCCCTATAACATTTGACTGGGACTTCTTCCCCTAAAGAAAATGAAACCATTGCAGAACAACCCAGCCCCCAATTTTTACAGGTATTTCAAAATAATACCATGATTGATGGTTCACTGAAAGCCGCTGAAAGATCTAATAAGACCAGAAAGCATGTAATACTTATATCCAGACAACAGAAGAGGCCTTCCACATTTAATGTCATTTCAGTTTCATGTGCTGGCCTAAATCAAGCTGAAAAGCACCCAGTCCTAGATAATCTTCTTCCTTGAGAATACATGTAGCTGACTCCCAAAAAGAGGAGATAGTCAATAATCCCTGAGTATTGCTGGATAAAGAGACAGCCTCTTAAGGAGGGAGTACTTTCAAAGCCTCAGGCATCATCCCCTCCTTCAAAGAAGCATTGACAGCTTCTTGGATTAAATCAGTCATGTTTATTTCTGATCCCTGAAGGGGCCTTTGGGGCATAGATCCAAATCATGGTTATGATACAGAGCACATCATTAATACATAGGTCAAAATGGAAATATATTCCCCAATTACCATTGAGCAAAATTACCATTGAGCAATTTTATTGGCAAAATATAGGGAAAAAATATCACAGCCTTCATATATGAGATCTTCATGAACACTTACCTAAAATGGAGTTAGTAAGGCAATTGGTCAGCAACCTTTCTGTGCAATGAGGAAGGAAAAATGAACTCAATTTGCCTTGTATTTATTTTTGGTCAGATTCACTTTTCAAATTCTTCCACTGGTGCATCAAGCAGCTCTTTATAACTCAAGATTCTTAGTAATTTAGGGAACCAACTGGGATTGGTATACACAAAGAAACTACTCATGAATTATTGTATTAGGAATCATGGCCACCTCCTGTTATCAGCAGCTAATCAGGCAATCACTGGTACTACCTGACAGATCATTGCAAAAGTCCCCCAGCACCCACTGGAATTCATCCACTTTCATAATTCAGCAAGGGTGAACTGTTTTCATTGGTCCGTTCATTGCAAAGACCCAGGTGTCAGCAAATCTCATCTGGACGGGAAATGATCTGACCATCTTTATCTTTATCTTTATTAGACTTATATACTGCCCTTCTCCCGTAGGACTCAGGGCGGTTCACAAGGTTTTTAAAATAACAATGCAACAATTACAAAAATTAAGAACAGTTAAAATAATTACATTTAGACCTTGAATAAATATAAAACCCCAATTAAAATCCAATTAAAACCCCAATTAATACTCTCAGTCCAGGCCAGAAAGCTCAAAGAGCCAAGTCTTCAGGTCCCCTCGGAATGAGCGAAGGTCAGGGGCAGTCCTAAGCTCTACGGGCAGCTGGTTCCAAAGGGCAGGCGCACCCACAGAGAAGGCCCTCCCCCTGGGTGTTATCCACCGGCAATCTTTTACCGGTGGTACCCTGAGAAGACCCTCCCTGTGGGAGCGCACAGGACGAAGGGAGCTTGATACCGGCAAATTCTTTCCATTCCCAGATCATTAAGCAACCACTCTAAGATAAATACAAAATCTAACATATGACTACCAACATATGTCAGACCTAGGATTTCTTGAGACAAGAGGGCCTTCCTTGGGGGCTATAAAATTGAGGTTCCCCAAAAGCACAAATTGGGATTCTTGACAGCAGCACTGAAATCAATTTGAAGAGCTCAAGTAGAGACTGCATTGGATATTGTCCCTAAAGCCCAATTTAGTATGCAAGCATGCACACCATGCCACTTTTAGAACAGCACCTTTTCTCAATGATAAGATGGTCCAATAAATCAATATCACCCCCATTGCTCCCTCTGATATCCAGGTTGAAGTACCTAGATACCCAGGAGGGAAGATCTTGAGACATCACTACTCTTGCCTGACCTGGTTTTGGTAATACATGTCACATCTACCTGTTCATCCTCCAACACACATGGATCAACAACATCTCATTAAAAATTATCTCATTTTTATCAATAGCAACTTGTGTCTTAAGTATCTCTTGGACTTGCAGCACTCCATAATCACTGATGCTATCTTTCTTTATAATGTGATGATACAGGGATCTGCAGATGGTCACTGCCTCTGGCAAACCACCAAGTTGATACTTATATGCCATAAAGGTGAAGGTCTCATTATGTTCTTGTTGTGTCTTTAGTCTATTCATGGTATGTGAATCAACCATATCTGCATATGTAAGATCACCATTCTTATTATAGTTATCTCCATCATAAAAAGCATTTAAAGGGGAGATTAAACATACAATTGTAGGCATTAATTTTTTGTAAGGCTCCATACTTTTATCAAATTTATGATAGGTCCTTTTAAACATTTTCCCTATTTTGTATTCCTAAACCTATATTCCTTCGGAGACATTCTAAAGCCCATTAAATTCCGATATGGATGTCTAAAGGTAAAGGTAAAGGTTCCCCCGCACATGCATGCTAGTCGTTTCCGACTCTAGGGGCCGGTGCTCATCTCCGTTTCAAAGCCGAAGAGCCAGCACTTGTCCGAGGACGTCTCTGTGGCTATGTGGCTGGCATGACTAGACGCCAAAGGCGCACGGAGCGTTGTTACCTTCCTACCATGGTGGTCCCTATTTTTCTACTTGCATTTTTACGTGCTTTCGAACTGCTAGGTTGGCAGAAGCTGGGACGAGTAGCAGGCGCTCACTCTGTTACACGGCACTTGGGATTCGACCCGCCAAACTGCCGACCTTCTGATCAACAAGCTCAGCATCCTAACCCACTGAGCCACCGCATCCCTGATGGATGTCTAGCTTTCAGGATTTTATCTATTTTGTTAGCCATGACAGATGGCTTTCTCTTTAATATAATTTTAAGTCTGGAAGAACAAAACCTCTAAGTCTGAGACTTGTAACATTTTGAATGTTACTCTAGCTTTCTTCCCTCTCTATGTAAATTTATTAGCAGTTTTTTCCAATCCATGTAAAGTTTTTCCTGAAATTAGAATTGGCATTATTTAAAACATGTAGTTTATATTGGTTAATACATTAATCTTAATGGTCACAATTGATCCTAAGCAAGCTGAATGTATTAGAGACCAGTAATTAATACACCTACAGCTAAATGTTCAATGGCACAATGGCATTGTGAAATGGCCACAAATGGAGTGAGTTACTGTGCATTTTTGCGTAATTTTAAGAGGTGTCACTGAAACAGTGAGAATATAATATCCAGCTCATTTGAACTCTTTTCCTGTCCCCCAGATTTGGAACTGCAATATAAATAGTGATTTCATGTGCAATAGATAGTTAATGAGGGAGAGACAGGAACAAAAGACATGCATTAGAAGTCTGCCAATATTTGTCTATGCCAAATATTATGTGAGTTTCTTCATGAGCAGCTTCAGGGCATGGATCTAAATTCCCTGGCTGCTATGCTTGCTTCCTAGGAATTTTCACTGACAAATTATATGAAGGTCTGCTCCCCAGCCTGAGGGCTCTCTTTCTTTTTCCTGGCCTGGCAATCAAACCCAAGTTTATTTGGCTTGCAAAAGACTGCTTCCTACATTAAAAATCAGTTTCATCGACAAAATAAAAACTGCAGTAAAATTAATCAAGAATCTAGCCTAACAAGAGGATAAACAGGGTTGCTGATTGTTCTCATCTGAATAATTTCTGAAGCTTTTCCAGAACTACAAAAATAAAGCCCTGATAGGCAGATAGTCTGATGTTCCCATTCTAGCATGGTCCTTAGTGAATGTGTCTTGTTTGATGCAATCTCAGGGAACTGACTGGGTTGAGATCTGCTTTGACCATTAGGCAGAGGGAAGCAGGTAGGTCAAGCAACTGATCTGGGTATCAAGATACTCAATAGTTTTAATTAATTTTGTATTTTGAAATACATTCTGCACAAATCCATGCTTGTTGGATTTTCTGCACCAAGTATCAAAATATCCTTGGATACTGTACACCTTGATTTGGGAAAGGAAATAATCTTTTACGACTTGGGCAGGCTTTAAATATGCATCTTCCATATAGAAAATGCATCTATGTGGTTGCCAGGAGTCAAAACAACAACTTGATAGTACATAAGCAACCAATCAATCATATAGCATGACAGCAGCAGCTCAGCATGAAGTTCCTGGATCCCCATAAGTTTTCAAAAATTGCCAAAAACTGTGATTTGTAATATGACTAAGAGGAATTTATTAAATACACAAAGATTTAACCACACCTAGTTCAATTCTGACTTTAATATAATCATAAATGAAATTAAATAAGTATCTTTTTACAAGCCTGCTTTTGGAATGTGACCTAAGCACATCATTTGAAGACTAAGTGAAAAATAAATGGTGTACCTTTGGCCCATGGGTGAGTCTCATACTTGGGTGTGAGAAAGACTATATTTTGTTGTAGGATGCTTTAGAATTGTTGTCTACCCCTCCTTCTCTGTGATTCAGACATATTATCCTACCTTTATGTCAGGACCCAGGAGAACTGAGGCTAGTGGCTCTTCTAGGCCTCAATTAGATTTTCAGTTTATAGCCCAATCTTGATAAATGAACGTAGAATGAGCCTGCCTTATATTTCACAGGAAGGGCTTTGTTTATAGTTGGATGGCCATCTAAATGAAGTTTGCCTCCCTCAGGTATATGTTGCTGGGAAACCTCCAGTCACAAAGAGACTTGTTGTTCAGCCTGGGAAATTATTATCCTTGTGACTAGAGACTCAAGGATGTGGACCACTAATTCAGAGTGGTAAGAGTTTCAAGGCTTGACATCAAAGTCTTTCCAAAAACTCTGTACTAATCTGCCTTTCTGTAGCCTTTAATAAATGAAAATACCCTATAATCAATTCACTTATGGAGACCTCAGGGACTTCTCTAGTTCAATAAATTATAGTCTCACTGAGAACTATTGTGTAAACTAGGAAAGTGATCTGTCTTGAAGTGGCCCAAAGAGTTATCTTTGAGAACTATCAAATCATCACTGCTATAACCAAATTTTATAATTAGAAGAATTTAATAATTATTTTCAAATGCACAATCAAAATGGAAATCTGAACATTTAACATTGGTGTACTTGGAATTACATAGTAAAAACAATCAAGATTTTCTGGCAGATAAAAGAGAAGGCCAGATGTTCAGGCCACAGGTCCTAGAGGGTACAATATTAGACAACTTGACCTCCAGATGTTGTCAGTTTCACAATTCTGTTAAGGAAGAACATGCAAAGTGGACATGCACAACCAAGGTATACTTCTAGGTGCTTCAGCAGCTGTGATTTTAATACCAGGAAGGGCAGATGAAAAGGTTGCTTCTGCACAACTTTGGATGCAGGTAGATGCTTTGTTCCATCGATGACTGGATATAAAAGCTTATATTTGAAGCTTTGCTGTAAGGACAAGTTGGAGGTGCTGCTGGTATGCCTAGTAGATGTGACTGTCTTCAAGTGGGCTTTCCCTGTTTGCTGATTCCAAAGGGCTTCATGATTTATTGAGGAATTTTCTAAGTCTCCAAAACAGGTATTTCAGTCCATATTTAACAAAATGATTAATTCAAACCTAGCTTTCCACTGGCATTGTGAAGTTTATGGAACAAGGATGACATGATTCAATTTATCATGAATATACATATTAAATTGCTTTATTGATATGTTTTTCTTGATAATAAGGCTGTGTCTTATTAGTAGTTGCGCTGCTACTAGCTTACTAAAAAGGTAAAGGTTCCCCCGCACATGCGTGCTAGTCGTTTCCAACTCTAGGGGCCGGTGCTCATCTCCGTTTCAAAGCCGAAGAGCCAGCGCTTGTCCGAGGACGTCTCCGTGGTCATGTGGCCGGCATGACTAGACGCCAAAGGCGCACAGAACGCTGTTACCTTCCCACCGTAGTGGTCCCTATTTTTCTACTTGCATTTTTTACGTGCTTTTGAACTGCTAGGTTGGCAGAAGCTGGGACGAGTAACAGGCGCTCACTCTGTTACGCGGCACTCGGGATTCGACCCGCCCAACTGCCGACCTTCTGATCAACAAGCTCAGCATCCTAACCCACTGAGCCACCGCGTCCCTTACTAGCTTACTAGAGAATGCCAAAAGTTGACAAAGAATAGAAGAGAGGTGCTTCAACTCTCCTAGGTACTAATACATATTATAGACTTATTTGTTATTAGACAACCCATGCCCTATTGGGTCATTGTTTCAGAGATATTTCCTTATCTAAATGGAGAAACAGAATGACCACAGTTAGGCAAAAGAAGCAGCAGGAGAAGGAATAACTGCTAGCTTACCCATTGAGTTTCCTTTGGGGAAACTGGCAGGATCTTTCCTTCCTTCCTTCCTTCCTTCCTTCCTTCCTTCCTTCCTTCCTTCCTTCCTTCCTTCCTTCCTTCCTTCCTTCCTTCCTTCCTTCCTTCAAAAATTCATTACTCTTGTGCTTTTGTGATAGAGGTTTAGAGCAGTTCTGGTTTCTTTATGGTGACAAGTACACTGACTTTCAAAAATCAGTTTTACTTGTGGGATGCTACTAAGAATGTACTCTGCCATACAATCAACCTAGCAGTTGGAAACTGAGTATTGCCTTAAGTTAAATGAAGGTGGACCAACCTGATTTACTTTTCTTCTAATGACTAATTGCTTGGCATTAGCTTTGGATGGTTATGGAAGCCAAATGAGTTCAACAGAGTGATGAGGTAGTAGAGAGCAGTCAATGGCATCGAGTCGCTGGAAGAAAAAGGTACCTCTACTCAGAGAAGCCACTTGACTGCAAAATATGAATGCCACCCCTATCTTGCCTCCTTTGTTTCCTGGAGATGGGTCTTATTTTCTTTGAAAACCAACATTCAGAATTATTTCATTCTTTTGAGTAGTCTTGAAAACTAAGGAAATAATAGCACTCTTTCCTAATAGATTCTTGTAAGGGCCTTGTTTGTTTGTTGAGTGAGGCAGCACTCCCCTTTGTCACTCTTCTAATTGCTCACCTGTTTATTATCATCTCAGCAATATATTATGCTGCTTGATGAAACAAGATGATACATTTTCCATTCTAATCACAAAATCTGACCAAAGTGATTAACTGAATCTCACTTAATTTTGATGATGAGAATAGAATGCTGACTTTTCACTGTGTCTGAAGAATAGCATTAAGAACAGGAGAGGGCATATGTCACCTATATCCTTCAACCAGAAGATCTTTGGTCAATCCTATGTTTGGCATAGTTTGGCCAATATGCCAGAAGTGTAACAAAAATTCAATTTTACCCCAAGCTTCTTCTTACTATATATTTGAGCTAGGATCTCAAATATATAGATTACTTGCAAACCAACATACTGTTTGCTGGATTTCACCCATAATGAGGTACATGCGATGTACCTATGATGCTCCAAAACATTTGAAGGGCACTGTAATCTTGTTCTACATCATACCTTTTTATTTACCTTAGTGGGCTAGAAATACAATATTTTAAATTAAATAAATAATGTTAAGTACATTACAATAAACTGATCCTGGCATGCCTAACTTAGTGAGCACAGACACATTCCCAGATACCTATCAAATTCCTTACTTTTTAGTGTTTGATGTTTAAAAAAATAAATAAACAAGAATGTAAGATATCATGATTAATAGCAAATCCCCAGATTCCAGAATGGTATTGGTTTCCAACAGTGTTTCTAGAAACTAAATAGAATGTATTGGCAAGCTCAGTAAATAAAAATGGTGGCTAGAATTTTCATTTCTAAATATGTCTATCTTTCAAAAGAGAAAGAAAATAGAGACTTCTTCAAGGCTAATCCTAGCACAAGTAGCTTTGCCATTTTGCCTTCTAGGAATTTGAGACTGCAGAGAGATGATTAAACTTCCTTTTCTTCTATACCCTCACTCTTTATGTGGAAGCAAAACAACAACAACAAACAATTCCACAAAAATATATGGCTTCCACTTACATCTTGAATGTGCATTTTGGTTCTGTTGTAAAGAAAGATTTAGGCTCACTTTCAAAATGTTCTAAATTATTTTTGATTATCTCTAACAAAACAAAAGATCTGGACAATGGATTAGAGAGAAATATGTTTCCATTAATAACCTGTCATTTAACCCATTTTTCCCCCTCATTCAACAATCCTGGATCTAAATCCCAATAAACTATCCCATTTTCACAGTTGTCACCTTGGATCTTGGCTGCTGCTGCTACTGCAGCAAAAATAAAATAAAATAAATCCTGTTGTAAGGATCAAAGGGTCCCCAAAAGCGCTGGCAGGACTCATATAGTTTATTTTTCAAAACTCTGGTTTTGTGCCTCTTTCATTTTTCAATTCAAAGGATTCACAAGAGAACTTTGTGGCCCCAATGATGCTGCTTTCTGAGACAAGAATGGATGTGGATGAAGGCTTATCTGTGTTGTACCTAGAAGGGCATGACCTACAAATTGGCTGGCATGCCTTTCTGTGGTATGGGAAGAATAAAATACATAGATACTTTCAAAACCATTTTATAAGGAATGCATTTCTTTCAGAATGGGAAAAAATAAAAGAAAAAAATATATTAAGATATCTGAATGGCTTTCAACAATGGAAGCTTTTGCTTACCTGAATTTAATTAACTATGATAAAGTTGTAACTTATAAAGATATTTTGGACAATGAAGGAAAATTGAAAGACAGACAAGATTTACAAGAAAAAGGTATTGATCTAACATAGTGGCCATATCTGCAAATTCAAATGAGATATGAAAAAATGTTTAAACAATGGGATTTTATAAAGAACAGACAGAATTTGATCAGATACTGCTAAAAACAGATGAAAAATTGATTAAGAAACTCTTTTGATTTCTGTTAAACTTAAAGATGGAGGAAGAACAAGTAAAAGAAACAATGATAACATGGGCAAAGAACTTTGGATATAATATAGAATTAGAAGATTGGCAAAAGTTATAGGAAAGAAATATTAAATTAATGAAAGCAGTGACATATAAAGAAAACTTATATAAAATATTTTACAGATGGCATATGACACCAGTGAGATTAGCAAAAATGTTTAAAAATACTTCGAACAACTGTTGGAAATGCAAACAAAGACTAGGTACTTATTATCATATCTGGTGGACATGCCCTAAAGCAAAACGATTTTGGGTTAAAATACATTTATGATTGGAGAAAATGACTAAAAAACAAATAGACTTTAAACTAGGACTATTTTTGTTAGGAATAATAGGAGCTAATTATGAGAAAGATTGCAAATATTTAATACTGCATGTACTAACGGCAGCAAGAATTGTATTTGCCCAACATTGGAAAAATGAAAATTTACTAGCTGGAGAAGTACTAATTAAGAAAATTTTAGAGTATGCAGAAATTGATAGATTGATTTTAAAGATAAAAGTGAAAGAAAACTCAGTGTACTTTAGAACATGGGATAATTTCTATCAATGGCTAGAAAAACGAGTTAGAGAGAAAGGAATGTGATAATGTAATTTTGAATATATATTAGCAAGAAGAAGGCTATTGAGTGGTTAATTAACATATTGTTTATGATAATTAACTATTATGTATTATTGTTTGTTAAACACATGAACCCAGATATTATGCTGTTTGCTAAATATTGAGAATGTTATTTGGAAAAACCCTAACCCCAACCCCAACCTTAACCCTAATCCTAACCCTAACTCAAATCCCAACCCCAACCCCACCTTGTTCCTAACCCTATAAAAACTAATAAAATCTATACCAAAAAAGAGAGGCTTAACTGTGTTATTCCAGACTCTCTTAGGTCACTTTCTCTGCCTTTAGTCTTACAATTTTTCTTGATTAATCTTAAACAGATGTATGTTATCTATGTGGTTCTAACAAGTCGTTGTTGGTTTGAGTGCTCTTGTATTTCAAGCCTGAAATGGCAGCAGTGGAATTTTAAACAGGAAAAATCTTTTGGTCTGCTGCATATTTCTCAAAAATGCACCTATCTTGGTAGAACTTGTGACATAAAGATTTACATATTTCCAGTCTTGCATTAAGGGCAAAGGTGAAACTTTACAAACTTCTGGTGCCCAGTTTCTGTTTCTGTTTGCTTGTTCCAGGAGATTTACCCTGTATCTGCTCTATTTATCTAAGTTCAGTAGGCACTTGTCTGTTTACAAATTCAGTTGCAGGAAGAGTTGGCAGTGAGTGACTGGTCAGGAAAACTATCCACAAACCTTCATTGAGTGTTAGACTGTATGTAGTTTTTAAAGCCAAGAACAACAGGGATGAGAAAGAAATCAATCAGGCAGGTTTTTCAACTAGCTCATTTACTGGAAGGAGGATTAGATTCGTAAATACCCAGCAGAGACTAAGCTTATGCCAAATTACTGGGTAGACTTGCCAGTTCACTGTACCCACCCAAATTTACACTTGAGCAAAGTTCAAGGATCAAAGTCTTCTGACTGAAGAGGGCTATTTGACCTATGACCAAACCAAGGGAACTTTAGCGTCTGGCTTCTAAAGGAGAGGACATCAACTGGAAAATAGAGAATGCAAGTGAAAGTCATCTTCTATGTCATATTGTGGCATAGGGATAGTAGGCAAGATGGTGGTTTTGTCTTCTGAGATGCTTTTAGAAAGTAGAGCAAGAGACATCTATTTTTGGAAATTAGACCAACATGCAGGAAGTTAGGCTGGGGTGGTTTCTTTTGAGCCTTAGAACTCTAATGCTGCTGTATTCAAATTGTAATGCTCTTTAGGAATAAACTCCATTCTGTAGAAACATAAATGAAATGTATTTTCTTAACCCCAGAATCTGGATTTCTAATAATCAGGACACACAACACTCTAGATTTACAGTAAAGTGAGATGCTGAACTTCCTGCATTAAAAAGAACTCCAATTTCAGGGGCTTGATGAATATAAGAAATCTACTTTAATGTTAGTCAGAAGGTTAAGAATATTAGCAATTTATGGAGAGTTCCCTAAAATCACTGATATATATATATATATATAATTCAAAGAATACTCAAATTGATGTAATTGAGAAGGGTACCACTTAAGTTGTTATGCACAAATTGAAGTCTGAGATCATGACTTTGCTTCAATCACTATTAACATTAGTAGTATTTTAAGCTGTTTTTAAAAGCAAAAACCTCACATGAGACATAAGCAAAAATGAATTGTATTAAAATGCACTACACCTAATATAATCAAGCCATACTGTACAATTTAGATCAGACATGTCAAGCACAAGGCCCGGGGGCCAGATCCAGCCCGCGAAGTGGTTTCATGTGGTCCGCGAAGCCATCCTGGAAACAGTGAGGGAACAGCCCCCACTGCCTTGGCCCTGGCCCAGAGACCCTCCTTCTGCCAGAGACCCTCAGATCTGTCCCACTCCTGCCCAGGCCCCCATAGGCACCCTTGATGCGAACGATGTAGAGCTGGCCACGCCCACCCAGTAGGCCATACACACTCTAGCCACGCCCACCCAGTAGGCCACGCCCACCCAGGCCATACCTATCCGGCACCCTGAGGGCAACCGCAATGCTGATGCGGCCCTCAATGAAATTGAGTTTGACACCCCTGATTTAGATGAACAAAACATATATAAAGAAAAGCAACTTTGATTAAGATCTAAAATCACATCAATTTAGTTAGGAATTAGACCTATAGAATTGAATAGGACCTCCTTCTAAATACTAGTGCTAAGGACTATGTAATAAAATAGCTGTGTGTGTATTTGTTTGTGTGTATAGACAAGGGTCCATTCAACTATTATCAGGGTAAAGATAGAGAGCAGACAAGTTCTGTTCAACAACTGAGGCTGTTCCCCAGTTATAGGTTCATTGAGAGTGGACTAAATCTGTCGTGCTCATTGCTATAGTTGGCCAAAAGTGAGGCTTCCAAAGAAAGTCTGAAGAACCAGGATTGTGTGAGTGAAAACAGATCTTAAACTGTTCTTTAGGGTATTTAAAAAGCAATTGCCAGCTCACAGAATTGTTTATAGAATCTTTATTATAGATTTCAGACAGTTTTTGGTTTTTAAACAGAATTACATCATGTCAGAAAAAAATCTTGAATGTAACATTACCATTTATAAGTTTAAAAAAAATTGTTTTGTGCAAATCCACAAATGCCAGATTTGTGCACATCACAATTCACTCATTTTCTGCTGAATTATAAGCTGACCAAACCAGCAGGGTTCACCTTTTCAGGTAAGCCACAAAAAGCTAACCAAATGTAAACTAACCAAGTTCAGCATGTTGTGCCTTAACTGATTCTATTAAACTTGTATGACCATAATGATGAGACATGGAAAATGAGAGGCCAGAGCTAAACTATTTTTTTGCTGGTTTCCCTGCTTGATCTTATTTATTTATTCAGACATTCATCCAATTAATGTCTCACCTTTCCTTCAGGAGCTCAAGATTGCTTAGCTAGCATTCTTCCTTCATTTTTTGACTCATAACAACATCCTTGAGATAGGTTGATCAAAGTGGCTGTGACAGATTGAAAGCTACCCATAATTTTCTATGGCTGAAGGTGGACCTGAAGCAAAGACTCTCCAGTCCTATTCCAATATCTTAAACATTTTTTCACACTAGTCCAAAGAGGATGAGGTCATTGTGACTTTTCAATCCTATGGTCCCAAGACAATGTCAATGGGAGTTGAGTCTTCTATCTGACAAGGGACAAAGCACTCTCTTTATAGTCTTTCTTTTTCAGACCAAAGTTAAAGTCTAGGATGGCTCTCCATTGGCTAAACTTCACAAAAGGCAGTAGTTACTTAGGAGACCCTCATTATATTGGTGAAAAGAAGAGGCTGTTGAGTTCAGTCACTTTGTAAAACACTCACCACAGACCTTGGTTCAAATGGTCAAAAATTAATGTTGATAAATTATAATGTATCCTTTATCATGTGGTCTGATAGAGAATTTGCAGCCCTTACTTTGCATCACTCCATAACACGAACATACCTATAAGCAGCATCTTGTTTTTTGCTTTTTTGCTTTTTGTTTTTTTTTAGCAAATCCTCATGTCATTGCCTATATGTAGTCCACAGTCCATACCAGAGATAACCTTAAGTCATCCTTGGCTCCTCCAGGTAAAGCAATAATTTTCCTCTTAGTACAATTTTTGCCATGGATACAGTTTTATATGCTTCACAAACTATCCAAGAGTCTTAAAGGAGCTTGTGGATGTCATTCTGGACATTTTCTGTAGAGAAATAAATGAAGGATAAATGTAGTGTCAAAGGACTGGAGAAGGATTCCTATCTTCAAAAATGTAGGGAAAATATGCAAAACATGATTTCTGGAATTCTTCCCAAACCTTTCCTTATGTCTGAGGATTTCTGTCCACTAGGAAACATTGGGCAGCTTGCATATGCTTTGCTCTGGGTCATGTGACTAGGATGGAGAAAGGAAGGGGTTTTACAGTGGAGTCTTCCCCAGCAGTCCCTATTTCCTAACGGCTATCAACAGCCTCTCCATAGGGGTATGAGGGTGGTGGATTAAGACATCAAACTACAACTACCACCACTCCTAGCTAGTTTGTGCTCTCCAGACGTGCACTGCAATTCCAAGTTGCAGTACAACTCCCTATAGAGTTCATTAGTTTCTTTTCCTTTACTCCAAGATCACCCTACCTGTTAAACAAGTACATCTGGCTACTTGCCCGCTCCATACAAATCATTTACAAGAAGAAAGGATGTAAATAGAGTAGAAAGTTCAGGCTTAATGCCAGGAAAAAGGGTTGGGGAAAAAAAGCTGAACTATTCAAGAGGTATCCATGTCTGAAAGGGAAACTCCGTTCCCATTCTTACTGATCCATTATATTTTTGCTTAAAAACATATATTAAGAAATGGGATGTATGACTAGCTATTGTGAGGTCTTGTTTTCTTTCCAATATATCTGTTACTATCTGTCTACTGGGGAGAGACAGAGGAGTGAGAGAGGGAGAGGGAGGGGGACAGGGAGAGGGAGGGAGAAGGAGGGGGCGAAAGAGAGATTGGGTCTAGTAATCAAGAAGCTGTGTAATCATTGGGTCTAGAAAACAAGAAGCTGTGAGCTGTGAGATCAAGTCCTGCCTTATCCAGGAAAAACCTTAGGCCAGTCACTTTCTCTCAGCTCTCCTCACCTCACAGGGTTGTTGTGGGGAAAATAAGAGGAGGAGGTGTGTTGGATATATTATAAAAATGGGATATAAATAAATAAATAAAACTATGTGCTGGGGATGATCTGATAAGATTAAGATTGTGGTGGATTACAAAATCTATTCACTAGAAGTTTAATAAGTAGTATATTTTGAAACAGGATTGCTGAAGTAGGGAAATAAAGACCTTGATGCTTTAAGATGTGGATTTCAGAAGATGGATCGTGTTTTTTTTATAAGGCAAAGAATGAAAATGTAACAATATAAAGGCTAATAAACTGAGGCTGCAATACAGAGGACATTAACCGAGTGCTCGTTATCCCACCGGATACAGTGAAATGTTAGCAAAAGAAGAGAACATTTGTAGCTCAGGGTTGAACTGTGGAGTCTTGGTGCTCTTTGAATTTGGTTATTTGCTTGCAGATGTTTCGTTATCAAACTAGGTAACATTTTCAATGCTCATAAATTCACCAACTATCCAAGAGTCTTGAAGGAGCTTGTAGATGGTGAGTGGCTTTAGACTAAGTATACGTAGGAAAAATTGCACTACTGCTGTACTAAGAATCTTTTATAAAGAACTGCTTGTTTCATCAGGAATTGATGTCACGTGTACTTTCTATTTTAGTTGCAGCTGGTAGCACATTTGGATTGAGATTATTCCAATTCCAGGTTCAGATAATTGGATTTTCCCTCTGAGGCATTGGAGGTTACCACAATTAGAAGCAGGATTTTCAGCAGCATGACTCAGGAAAGACTCCTTTAGTTTTCTTTCATTCCCTGAGCATGACTGCTAAATTTAGGAACAGGAAGGAACTTCCCTTACCTCAGGCTGGCTCCCAGCCCATTCTGGTGGGTTTTTTCCCTTTGCTTGTGGTATATGTGGGTTAGCTCGATTGCTTCAGTAATTTGTAGTTATTTTTCAGAGTGACTCAATATAATCCATTGAGTCTCAGGTGGCAGCAGGCAGTGTTCTGGATTCAATAGGGCGTCAGCCAGTGGTGGGATTCAAATATGTGAACAACTGTTTCTCTGTGTGGATGTTGCTTCCAGAAGTCCATTCTGGACCTGGGCAACAAAAAATTAGCTACCAGTTCTGCCGAAGTGGTGCAAACCGGCTGAATCCCACCATTGGGGTCAACCTATTTTCCAACGCACCAGAGGCAAGACAAGAAGCAATGTATGGAAAGTAATCAAGGAAAGAAGCAACCTAGAACTAAGGAGAAATTTCCTGACAAGTGAGATTGGAACAGGTTGCCTTCAGAAGTTGTGGTTGGACAGCCATTTGTCTGAAGTGGTATAGAGTCTGTTGCTTGAGCAGCGGATTGGACTAGAAGACCTCCGAGGTCCCTTCTAACTCTGTTATTCTGTGTTCCATATTCTATTGATGTCTTTGATGGTAATAATTTTGTGATTTGCTTATAATCAAACTCCTTTTAGTCCTTTCCATAGTGTGATTCTGCTGCAACCCCTCTATTTGAAATTTAGAAACTTCTAGACTTCAGATATTGCTTGAGAAACTACATGTAGGTGACTTTTGGCAAGTGGGCTTTTTAAAAATATTTGCATGTAAGGTATTAATGGTGAATATCTTACGTACTTAGATAAGTAATATCTATTAATCATGTAATATATAGACTTCTGAGTATTTGATAACTCAGAAGCTATTGGATATTGGAAGTTAATAAAAAAGCATGCAAAAATTATATAGATATAGATATAGATATAGATAGATGATAGATAGATAGATAGATAGATAGATAGATAGATAGATAGATAGATAGATAGATAGATAGATAGATATTAGGGACATCTATCTATCATCTAAGGGATGCGGTGGCTCAGTGGGTTAGGATGCTGAGCCTGTTGATCAGAAGGTTGGCAGTTTGGCGGGTCGAATCCCGAGTGCCGCATAACAGAGTGAGCGCCTGTTACTCGTCCCAGCTTCTGCCAACCTAGCAGTTCAAAAGCACGTAAAAATGCAAGTAGAAAAATAGGGACCACTACGGTGGGAAGGTAACAGCGTTCTGTGCGCCTTTGGCATCTAGTCATGCTGGCCACATGACCACAGAGACGTCCTCGGACAAGTGCTGGCTCTTCGGCTTTGAAACAGAGATGAGCACCGGCCCCTAGAGTCAGAAACGACTAGCACACATGTACGGGGGAACCTTTACCTTTACCTTATCTTTCTATCTATCTATCTATATCTATATCTACTGTATATCTATATCTATCTATATGTATACTGTATCTATATCTGTCTATCTATCTATCTATCTATCTATCTATCTATCTATCTATCTATCTATCTATCTATCTATCTATCTATCTCTATCTCTATCTATCTATCTATCTATCTATCTATCTATCTATCTATCTATCTATCTATCATCCTGTTGTCTTTTTAACTCTACAAAGTATGTCAGTAAGTGACAAACAGCAAAGTTGTTAGCTGTTCTGCTGGGTTTTGGAATGTCTGAATAATTGCTGTGCTATAGATACAAACATTTTTTCAACTCATTGTGTACCTTTTATAGTAAAAATCTTCCATGCAAATAACATGGATTTTATTGGATTAAAGACATCAAAATAGCAATAAGAATAATACGAGACCTTTTGCATCATGGCTATGCTTGCTATACCAGAATGCAGAGAAAAATGGCCTATTGTGTCCTTTTCCTCTATTGACAATATAGAATGACCTTCCACCGACCACATCCAAAACAGGTACTTTTTCTGTATCAAGAAGGAATAAAATTATGCAGATCCAGAGAACAGATTCTCTTTCTGGTATAAAACAATAAACAGCTGGGAAACTGGTTTTGGAAATATGTGATATTCTCCATTCTACTCTCATATCACAATGAGATTTTGGACTCATTTCATGACTGGCTCTAGCTCCAATTCCTATCTTGAGTCCTACTCTAAAAATGGATTGTAATGCTAAAGTTGCCCATCACACTAAATCATAAATTTGCCAGTCACATTTTAACCTGATGTGTTATATGAACCCAATCTGTGCAATCATTTTCAGTTTAATGTGTCATGCAAATGGAAAATATTAATTGAATGCACCATTTAGCTTGTCACAAGTAAGCATGTCATGTAAACAGAGTGCCCAAGAGTCCATTAGCAAGTGGCAGTGATGATAAAGATTAGAAAGTCAGGAATCATCTGTCAATGAAAACGCGGTGATGAAAGAAGGTGATGGGTGTCTAGCACCTGCCAAATGTTATTTTCTTTGCAGATCATGCATTGCCATCCCCCAGTAACTGAAACAACACAAGATTTGTTGAAGCACTATAGGCTTAATTTTCCTTCCTGCTTGAAAGCCTGTGTACTGTATGAAACCACCTCACTCAACCCCCAAGGCCCCCCTCCCTTTTTTTCTCTCTTCCGAATAATGTGATCATATAATCCACATAGTTGAACAAATCTAACTCCACCTTTCATACTTAAGAGATCTAGTGACTCATTTGAAAAAGCTGTTGTGGAGGATCAGAGCTGAAAGTTCTCCAACAGAAACCAATGCTAAGTATCAGAGTTTGCTTTTATCCTCCATCTTATGCTCTATCACAAAAACAAGCCTAAAGTTTGTGCATGTGGAATAAAAGCTCCACAATGAATGGAGAAACCCTGAACTTTATTGTTACACATCAAGCAGAGCCCCTGAGAAAGCCAGCCAAAGCAATTTGATGTTGTAATGAAAAGTGGCTACAATCATGAATAGAAAGAGAAGGTAATACATATCAGAACAGGGAAGAATCCAAAAATTAGAAGCAGAAGCTAACAATGAAATGAGTATTACCTTAGGAAAAGTATGCTAAAGATTGCAAGCAGTTTGTGTATTATTGTTATTTTAATAAACTAAGCATCTGTTTTTTAATTGAAAGCCTTAGGACATTTTATAAAGGACAAACACTCTCTATGTAAGTAAATAACGAGAATAGGAATAAAGCTCAGCATATCTGGAGGGTGAAAAATTAGAGAATAAATAACTATGGTTTTCATTATTTAAATGCAATTTTCTTTGGCATTTATGATTCATTGGACATGCAGCAAAGAAGATGCCATAATCTATGAGAGAATGATCCATAGTATAATAGTATTTTCTACTGCAATATAGTGTTTCTTTTATTATACAAGTATTTATAATTTGCCTTCTAGGACATTGTCCTTAGAAAACAGCTAACCAAAATATATTATGTGTATTCATTATTTTACATTGGAATAATATGGTATGCAGTAATCATACATGGGTAAATATTTCAGCTAACAGTACTTGAATCATAGGAGTGGGTGAATAACATTTATTTCACAAGGAGCAGCATTCTGTAATCTTCACCAATTTTATTCAAACCCTAACTTCCGTAGTCTAAACATGGTCGAAGCACGGTCCCATACAATAGGGAGCTGGGATACACTCTCTGCCCTGTTTCCCCCAGAAATTGAACAGTGTAATGAATCAGAATGTGCTTTATACTGTTGCTCCTGGAAAAGTGTCTTTCATACTGCTTCCGCTTGTTAATGCATTTCTTACGTAACTGTTGCAGTTAAGGTGGTTTTTCAGATATGTTTACTCATTCATCTGAGAGAGAGATGGAGCAATACAAAAATCCTTTTATTGGACACACCCTACCTAGGATCAGGTGGGGAACAGAGTACAGGCTTGTCTGCCTTTGGCCTCCACTAGGATCAGGCTGTATCGAGATTTGTAAAATTCCACTTAGGTGCCCTGGAGCATTCATGATGAACTGGAATCCAAAAGTCGATAATTTGTTTTTGGAAAGGCTAATTATACAGCTAAACTTTCTCTGAAACAAATAAAATATTCAACTATTTTAGAGCTGATGTCAGCACTAGTGGGTCATTTTTTAGACAGAAGTTCTCTAGAAAACTTCCTATAATACTTACTGTGTCATTAAATGGATATTTAATAGCGGTAAATACTATTTTTTTCACATGATCAAGGTTTTATTGTCTGGCAAAACTTTTATTTCCATAGTATCTAATTTAGGACTTTATAACTGAGAAAATAGATTTCTTCTCTAGAGACCATACCTGGAAACATTTTTCTGTCACACTACTGTAGTTTTTCTAGGAAGAATTCAGTCCCTGGAACTTATTTCCAGCAATTGCAATTTTTATTGGCACTTCTTGTTTAAAGCAGAAGATAGAAAGGAATAAGTTCTTTCCTATTTTCCAACGCATATGTTGAATATTATATAGAAATTTCAAGAATAAATGTCTCTGCATCTATAGAGCAGGCATGTCAAACTCGCGATGTCACGTGACATTGTGTGATGTATCGCGACTTTTTCCCCATTGCCGGCAATGGGGAGGGCACGGTTTCGTTGTGATGCATCTGGCCCATGGGGCCAGCAATTTGACCTGCCTGCTATAGAGAATAACTTAGCAGGAACAAATACAGAGATTGCAGCCTGCCTCAGCTTTTCTATTCAGCAACTAAATCCCAGATGCAAGAGCTAGTCAAAACAAAATTAAAAGTATTTTGTAAAGGCTCTTGGGATTAAGGACTCTGAACTGTGAGAATGTGTTTTTACATCAATTTGATATATATACTGTAGTTTCCGGCATATAAGACTACTTTTTAACCCATGAAAATCTCAAAAGTCAGGGGTCGTCTTATACAACGGGTGCTGAAAATTTAGGAAAACCTGGAGCGGATCTCCCATTTAGTCTGCGCAGGGAAAGCAGGACCAATTGGAGAAGAAGCTGCAGTCTGTGATTTTTTACAGGCTGGGGTCTGGGCGTCTTTCCTTCTAAAGTTGAAGAGCAGCTGTAGTATATCCCAACTTGAAAGGCAGGTGGGGAAGGCAGCAGCCAGAGCAGCGGCTTAGCTCTAAGGACACATTTGATTCAGGAACTGGGCGGGCTGGCTGGAAAACCTGGAGCGGATCTCCCATTTGGTCTTTTTTTAAAAAAAAAATCCCATTTATATCCTGCCCTTCTCCGAAGACTCAGGGTGGCTTACAATTTAAAGCACAAATCAATGTGCTTAGCAATAGCCTTCATTCTGTGTATATGCCTGTTTATTAGGGCTTTCACCCCCCCACAAGCAGCATTATTACAAAGTTAGCTTATTGCCCCCAACAATCTGGGTCCTCATTTTACCTACCTTGGAAGGATGGAAGGCTGAGTCAACCTTGAGCCTGGTGGGATGCGAACCTGCACTAATTGCAGGCAGCTTGTGTTACTTAAGGCTCTGCGCAGGGAAAGCTTTAGAGTGAATTAGGAAAAGTGAAAAAGTGAATTAGGAAAATAGGGAATGGTTGCTGGAATCAGGGGCTGCCACAAAGAAGAGGGAGTCAAGCTATTCTCCAAAGCACCTGAAAGCAGGACAAGGAGTAATGGATGGAAACTAATCAAGGAGAGAAGCAACCTAGAACTAAGGAGAAACTTCCTGACAGTTAGAACAATTAACCAGTGGAACAACCTGCCTGCAGAAGTAGTGAATGCTCCAACACTGGAAGTTTTTAAGAAGAGACTGGACAGCCATTTGTCTGAAATGGTATAGGGTTTCCTGCCTTAGCAGGGGGTTGGACTAGATGACCTCCAAGGTCCCTTCCAACTTCTTCTTCTTCTTCTTCTTCTTCTTCTTCTTCTTCTTCTTCTTCTTCTTCTTCTTCTTCTTCTTCTTCTTCTTCTTCTTCTTCTGATTATGATTATTATAGTTTAATCCACTTGCACTGTTTTATGTTTACATGTTTGATGACAAACAGCCTTATGTTTATAAGTGACAGTTTTCCTACTAAGCACCTGCATGTCATAAGCATTTGAATTAAAATTACCATATTAAAATCAAATCTGATGTTTTTTAATTTTTATTTGGTGTGCATTGGAAGAGGGGTAGTCTTATACGGCGAGTATAGCCCAAACCCTATAATTTAACAGGAAATGTAGGGGGCCGTCTTATACGCCCAGTCGTCTTATACGCCGGAAAATACGGTACATTGGAATATAAAGTGCCTAACTCACAGCAAATTGCATACATTAAATAAATACCATGCATACTGGTTCTATATTAATTAACCTAGTTTGGGGGCATTGTTTGGAGTACTATTCATACAGAAAAGAGAAGATTTTATGTCACATGGCAGACAGGGTCAGTATAAAATACTCATTTACATCCGCTACCTGAACACTCAAGATATCATTGACTTTGCAATTCTTTTTCTAACTAAGTAGACAGTATCCCTGGTTTTGGTCCCTAACAATCTTGTAGTCCCTCATGTGGCTATTTTTGAACAAGGACTATGAGGTCTGTGTATATCGATCAATATATTCTTGGCATTAATGATACAAGAAAATGACTTTCTTTAGAAAAAAAATATTTTCTTTTGCTTGTTTTCCACCTTTATTATTTTTTTACAAACAACTCAAGGTGGCAAACGAACACAATTTACTCCTATTTTCCCCACAACAACAACCCTGCGAGATGAGTTGGGCTGAGAGGGAGTGATTGGCCCAAGGTCACCAGCTGGCTTCCATGGCTAAGGGGGGAGCAGAACTCACAGTCTCCTGATTTCTAATTTGGTGCCTTAACCACTAGACCAAACTTGCAACTTCTCTATTGTAATATACATTAAAGCAATTTTAAGGGCGTGAAATCAGAGCACTTAGAAAGCACTGATGGAATGATCCTCAGTGGTACTCATAGGTGGGCATCATTTTGCCTATCTCACATTGTTCTTACTAGCAGTGGATCTTCAGCAGAAGCCTTTCACACTGCCCATTTCCTTTTAAACACGAAGTACCCGGGAATGGATCTGCTACCATCTGCTTATAAAGTACTTGCTGTACTGTAGTGCGGTGATCCCTCCCTTTATGATGAAATTTTGGGAAATGAGGTGTCCTCTATTTTGATTCCAAAGCTATAATGCTAATAAGAAACATAACTATATGTAATATATCTTTGATATACCAGCTTCACAGAGTAATTGGTAGATTATAGCTTCATTAGTGAATATCTAGATACTTAACTGTTTAGTTGTTCACTGTTCACTGATCATTGTTCACAACAGAATTGCCTGTATAGACCAAAGAAAACAGGGTCCTATGATTCTAGGTTCAAATGTCACTTAGGCTCAACTACTTATGATATGAATAGACCCAAGCAACCATAATTTGGTACATTCTATAATGAAATCATCCTTCCCGAATTTTCACACATGTATAAAATTATACAAACATCTCAGGTCCAAAATATATAGTTGTCAGCTTTCCAGGAAATACTATTGAACTGATCAGTAGATAAGGACTGCAAGTGTATGGGCATTGGCAGGTGCTATCATTAGCTTCCCCTCAGATTCTCCAACATTTATTAAACAACTGATAAATGCTTGTCCATTATTACACTGTAAAAGGCTTCCTTTTCTGGCAAAAGCAATGTTTAACAGTTCATTGGCATCATGAAATAGGCATAGATAGTTTGTGAAAGGGGGGAATTATGTGCCTAAAGTGCAATAGGTAGCCTAAATGAAGACTTGTAATGCACACTGAAATATTTTGAGAATCAAGGAAGGAAGGAAGGAAGGAAGGAGTTGCAGGAAGTTCTACTTTCCATAGCTATTTTTCTGTTTCCACTTAACTTTAATACAATTCTTGAAAACAATAAATTCATTCCTTTTTTCCTTTTCTTGTGGCCTTCAGCCTGCGCCTATCCTATCAGTGAGATAGGCTTAGGTCATCCTTGAGAGTGGAGTGGAAGATGAAAGCAGTATTTTAAGTAGTTTATTCCAGAATTGTCCAGCAGCAGTCCGTAAAATAGGGATACTTTTCACTATTCCTGATTCTGGAAACAGAGTCAGGGAACCAGCAATCAACATGAACAGAAAGGGCTTTATTTCAAGCTATTGCAAGCACCTTCTCTCCCAGTCCCAGATCTGCCTCTTCTCCTTAAAGAGAGTCAGCATTACATGAAGTGGGAAGAAGTAAAATTTATAATATAACATTGTCAGGGGCTAAAATTTCAAAATTGCAATGCAACAGGGGAATAGTGTAAGAGAGAAATGCTTAAACAACCCCCTCCTAGCTTTGCTTCTGAAACACAGCACATAGGCAGCTCACTACTATGTAGAAAATGGGAGAGAATGGGGGGAAAAACTTTAAGGTGCTCTCCCCATCTTACTTCTATGGTGACAGATTGTAAAGAAAAGGTAGCAAATCAAAGGACTCAAGCATTCACTTTTCCTAATAATCAGGACAACACCATTCGGCCATGAGTTGGAACTGTAGAGGCATGATGGAGCCTTCACATCTTGCCTGATTACAATCAGAAGAATTTAAACTCTTCATTAAAAGTGAACTGGTACTGAATTTATTCCTCCTGATTGCAAAGGATGGTAGTTGAACTGTATGTGGAATGAGAGGCCATTAACCCCTCCTGAATTGTTGTCAGAGCTGGCCATATCCAGAGAGTATCAAACACTAGCCATAGCTTGCCAGTGTGATTACACACAGATTAAGTTGCTAACCACAGTTCAGAATATACATATCCTTGAATATGTATTACTCACCGCAATAGGGCTGGTATATGTGCAGCCATTGTTTTCTACTGGCCCCTTAGGAGATATGCCTTAGCATAAGATTGGTTGGGAATGAGAGAATAGTTTGAATTCATCAAGAAATTCCATAGTAAGGGACAGGGTGGGATAATTCCTTCTGCCTTCCCAAAAATATGAACACATGCAAAAAGATTCCATTAAAGCCTGCCTTAACAACAGAAAGATTAAATGACCCAGAAGCTGTCCATTATTGTGGAGCCTCCTGAGAGATAAGACAAGGCTGCATGTATAGGCTTGTCCCACAGCAATGATTGGCAACAAACGTTTGTGAAACAGCTGTCTTGATAGTTTCTATTCAGGCTTGTAGGCTGTGTACTTCAGCTTGCCTTTTGCCCTCAGCTTGACAGTCACTGCAGGCAGAGAAAAAGGCTCCAAATGTGTTTATTGACCAAACAATGCACTGTTGCACTAGAAAAATCCTGACAGCAAGACCTCCTACTGAATAGAAACATGATGATACCTCTTGTGGTCTATTAAGTTACTCCTTAATTATCAAAGGTGTTGCTGCTGTGTGGGTAGAATCTGGGCCCGGCTCCATTAATCATGCAGTCAATGACAATTCTAGATGTTGAAAAAGAGAAAAAGGCTGAGTGACAGCCTTTGAAGAGGGCATGGCCGAGCTCTGGATAGTTAAAGGATGATAAAATGGTGAATTTGTTTGCTTTCTTTTAATGTGTTTGTACATGGGCAAATCATAGAACTGGAAGCTAATAACTATTTGTAAATAATTCTTGCATTCTTCATTTATTGAACAACTTTGACAACTTGAGTACACAGCATGAGTAAGGAGAAAGAGGGCAAGGTTGATTTTATAGAATTTGAACAGAAAAAGCCTCGCTATTAGAAATGAATTATTCAATGCTGATCTTCAAAGAAGGAATATTATAGAAGCTTTCCCCAAACTGGTGACCAGAATATGTGTTGGACACCATCTATCATAATCTGTATGTATGTATGCATATGTATACATATATGTATGCATATGTATACATACCTGCACACACACACATTCATCCCACAACGTGAATAAATAACTATTAATGGACAGGTAGCCTGCATTGCCAGGTCAGTTTTTAAAAATCTAATTGCTTTTTGCTTAAAGAAACCCCCTAAAATGCCCTAAAATCCTGGTCTTAATCTTTCCATTGAAGTACTGCAAAACTGAGTTAAGTAACAAAATTCACTGACAAGTCATCTCAAAGCCATGTATTCCATTTCCAGTGCTAAAGCAGTGGTTTAAAAATTCCAACATCTTTCCTTTCCCCCTCCTTGTACCTGCCTCACTCTGGCATTCAAAGTGTCTACGCTGAAAGTGGAAAATGACTATTTCAGGAAATGCAGAATCTATATTTCTTCACCTGTCACTTAACCCAGTGTTTCTCAACCTCAGCCACTTGGAGATGTGTGGACTTCAACCCCCAGAGTTTCCCATGCAACGCTGGCTGGGGAATTCTGGGAATTGAAGTCCACACATCTTTAAGTGGCTGAAGTTGAGAAACACTGACTTAAACATTCATGGGAGTACATATAGTTCAGCAACATCTGGATGGCTGACTTCAGTCTTGGTTTATTCAATCTAGGTAATCCTCATTTAACAACCACTTGCTCAGCGATTATTCACCACCCGCGCATCCCCTCGCTCCCTCCCACTCAGCAGTAGCCACTTACCTGCCTGCCAATCTGCTTGCAAGCCACCTGGAACTTACATCTTCCTCCTGGTTTCTCACTGTTGTGAGAAAGATGCTGGCTTAAGGACTCCTTGCTTAATGACAGCAGTAGGGACTTTGCAACAACATCACCCAGCAATGGAAATTCTGGTCCCAATTGCCATGGTAATTCGAATACCACCTCTATTGTCTTCCAAACCCAGAAGCCCTGTCCATACACAAGGCTGGGCATTTTGAGATGTCGGTTGTACTTCAAAGCCCATTTACACCAATTCATTTGTAGGGCAAGGCAGAACTCCTCATGGAATCCCCGTTTGTCCTTACTTTTTCCCCTGGAATGATTTCATTTTCTTGGCAAAGGCAGAGATGAAGGAAATTGTGTTTTGTGAGACTTCCTTTCTGCAGAACGCACACCAAGCTGTAAGCACTTGCTGTGGTGGATTTCTTTTTCCAATGTATGCTTAGGCATCTTTGGGGTCGGATAGGTAGGATGCTGTCCTGCCTCTACCTCAGAAAACACTTTGGGCCAAGGATGACTGATTCACATAAGTAAACTCTTTTGTTGCCTATGGCACTGAATTACTGTATGTAGGATGCCAGATTCTAAGGCGGAAAAAAAGCTAAAACAAATGATTTTGGTGGGGATAGCCCAGTGATTGCATGATTTGTTAATTTGCTTCAGAAACTGAAGTACTGTAAGGAACAACCAGCTTATAAACTGGACGAGAAGAAAGCCATAGAAGTACCATCTCATTCCTCAGCCAAGGCTCCAAAAAAAGGCAAAAAAGTCACGTTGTCTCTGTGCAAGCTCTCTTCTTCAGGGTCCTCGAGGAACTACTTTTTAGGAATTGCCAATACTGATGCTTTTAGGAACAACTACTATCCAGGTAGAGCTCATAGGACAAGAGATCTGAGTCAACCCGGCTAAGTACATTGAACAAGACAAAAGCAACCTATTTTCTCTGAAATGCCTCCATTCTCCTTTGACTCTCCTTGCAGTCAGTCTGCCACCTCATTCCTGCTCCCTGCCCCTTTCAATATGCAAATGTTGTATCAGAGCTCTGTTTATTCCCTAGTTCTGATCCCTGCCTCCTGCTCCACAGAAAGCCAGGGGATCAAAGATAATGACTGGAACAATTGCAGCAAGACAGAGTTCTTCTACTCCATGGGTTGGTTAAACATTCTCCTGGCAGTATTGTGTAACAAGATCCACCACAGGATAGCCTTGGCAAACAGGAGAAGCTTGCCAAGACGTAAGATGCGTGACAAGCTGTTATTGCCTCCTTGCCAATCTCCTGCATTAGCTATTGACTGAAAATAAAACTTGACCCACCTCAGCCCCAATTGCCTCCCCCATCTGTTCTCGACTGAGTTTCATTATCTCATGCTGAAATTATGCTTCGTTTTCCCTGGCGTCCAGTTGGCCACAGTCTCATTGCCTTAAGGGCAAGCTAGTTAGTTGCTGGTGCCATAGAAACTCATGTCTGTATTTTATCTTATTTGTTTACAGCTAAGTACCTCCCATGTATGCATGTATGCATGTATCTCTCTCTCTCTCTCTCTCATGTATGAATACTTTTCCATTTTGCTTTTTTGTAATTTGCTGATCATTGATCAAAACAGAATATTAACTGTGTGTGTGTGTGTGTGTGTGTGTGTGTGTGTAGGTGCAGGTATATATATGCACGGATGTAAGTAAGAGAAAACATGAGCATGTGGCAGGACCTACCAATTGTCTGGACTCAGAAGCAAAGCAGGTTGAACTGGTTTTTTCTACTTAGATGGAATATTACTATAATAATAATAATGATATATAATAATATTAATAATAAATCATCCTGGAAAAAAACATAGAGGCAAATCATTATTCATTGCTGCCAAAAATAGATTTCTGTGTCCATAAAATTTGCTCATGATTTTTTGGCAACTCCTGCAGAGCGATTGTAAGTCCAATAGCCTGCATACAAAATCTCACTTCAGGGTGAACTGAAGGGGCAGGGTGAGTCTGCTATGAAACTGCAATCCCCCTATTTGGGGCAGATTAAAATAATCTCCTGGAGCTGCCCTGCCCAGCTCAGTGCCCGGCTTCCAAAATTCCTAGCCAAGGGCTGATCACTCTGAAGGAACCCAGAGGGGATCTGGTTGTGCCAAACACCAAATGGCAGGTTGTTGTGGTCACTGTAAAGCTACAGACCTCTCATTTTCTTTTTCAAAAGTCTGACAGTCCTGAATTTTGATGTGTTGGAGAATAAGCATTGAAAAGCAGGCTGATTATCTGGAAGGGGGGGCAGTGGTGGGATTCAGCCAGTTCACTCCACTTCAACAGAACCGGTAGCTAATTTTTTGTTGCCCAGGCCCAGAATAGACTTCCAGAAGCAGCAGAGAACCAGTTGTTCACATATTTGAATCCCACCACTGAAAAAGGCCCCATATTTCAGCTTCTCAAAGCAAGCAAAAACAGAATAAGCAAACAGATAAAAATCAAAGACATGCTGGGATGGGATCTCACCACCAAGAAAGGAAAAATGCATAGCTAAAACAGAACCAAGAGTGAATGCATGTTTGAATAAAATTTGCATATGCTAATCTGTATGCACAGTACCTTACATTTAGAACTATCTACTATGACTAAGGCAGAAATATTCATTGCCTGAAAGCAGAGAGGATTATGCCTTTTGCCTACTCTTTCTATTGCCCAAATGCTAATCCTGGTGACTAACTCTTTGCTGCATCTAGTGAACATCCAGATTTCTGCATTCCTTATCTGGAAGCTCTGCTTAAAAGGTTTCCTTCCTTTCTCCCTTCCTTCCCTTTTAGACATTTTTGAGGAACAGTATAACTAAAAAAACAAGGGTTCAAAAAAATGTCACAGAGTTTTCCAGTTTTCCATTAATATATCATTAATGATTATGAATGTGTATTATGTTGTTTGTTAAAATTAAACATCATTAATGAACTTTGAGCCAATAATAAATATCAGAACCATGCTTAACACAATATAAACCACAGGCTGAAATTATACACAGTGCTCCAGGTTCAACATACAGTGACAAGTGCATCAAAAAGCAGACCTTTAGCTTTCTGGGATCTCAACATTGTTTCTCTGTGGATGCAGCCAAAGATTGCATTGGCTCTTTTGGTGGCTGCATGTTCAGTCTGTGGCCTATTACGACATGCAGATCCTGCTCGTGACTATCATTGCTAAGCCAACTATCACCTATTTTGTACCACTACATATAGTTTTCCTACCAAAGTGCAGAAATAAACTTAGACTTAAACATACTCGGTTTTTTAAACACCATTGAACAGCATTTTATTGATTAGGGCCTAATGTTCAAGTCTATTAAAAGATTCTTTTGAAGCTTCGGCCTCTCTTCTGACATATTATCAGTCTCCTTCATTTTGTATCATTTGCATATCTGATGAGCATCCTTTCTATTCCCTCATCTAAGTAGGTTTTAAAAATGTTGAAAAGCATTTCCCCCTCCTTTTTTTTTTACAAAGAAAAGAGTGAAACAACGTTAGCTCTTTTTCAGTCTTCTGGCACTTTCCCTGTACTTCAGGACTTCTTAAGGATTACAGTGAGAGATTTTAGTTGGAGACTATGAAGAGAGACAGAATCAGAAAGAGCCTTTAGCTTTTAGCCAGAAATTGTTTGGACAGATTGCTTTATACTCTGTGAAAGAGGAATATTATTTTAATCCAAAATGGATTTTTAAAAGTGAGCATGGCTTCTCCCATATCCCAGTCTTAGGGCAGCTACATTTTTTATTCTAATGAAGAGCATATAAAGCTTCTTTATATGGAGCTACAGTTTCTCTGTTTTGATGGACAACATCTCTTCAGAAAGGGTCTATTCAAGTTTGTTTGCCCTTTTAACTAGAAAGAATGATAACTGCACCTGGGAGCTTCTGTGTGCCAAATTCTGTATAGCTGACTTGTATTATTATATATCAAAAAATCTCCTTGAATATAATTTTGGAAGAGGGCTAAAGATTTCTCCCATACAGACGAATTTTTTCATAATATTTATGAATAGGCTATCAATACTGTTTTTTGTGACACTAGGGAAAAGAATTAGGTCAGTGGAAACCAAGGTGAAAGTTAATGGAATCTGAATTATTTACCAGATTATATACTTTATTCAAAAAGCAAAAAATAATTATTGTAATGTGACTCAAATCTATGCTATGTTGGACTACAATGCTCATAGTTACCAACCAAATTGATCATTGTTTATTTTGATGAAACTTCTTCAGGTTAGGAAACGGTAATCTAGGATATCCAAACAAATAAATAATGCTTAAATGGTCATCTTTCTTAAATATCAATAGTAAAAATAGGTTTTCTCTTTCCTTTCAATTCTATAGCAAGAAAAATCCAACCTTGGTTCTTCACTGCTCCCCCAGGTGATGCATATTTATCATTTATCAAGCAGCACACAAGAATTAAAAACCAACAAAGCAATATTTATTGGTTAATTGTTATTAAAAAGCAGGAGGCCTGTACATCACACAGGACTCTCCTGGAGATACCAATGAACAGATGCAAACATCTTACAAACACTTTTTGATTTCAAAATAAAGATTTTTTATTTGTTCAGCCCAGCTGAATATTAGCAACAATAATCATCAGTTTTTGAAAAAGCCCAGGGCTTCCTGATACAATCACACAAACTTAGTTATGAAAAAAATAGATATCTATGTACATTATATACACACATACACACACACACATATATATATAAAACATATAAATTAAGAGCAAGAAGAGGCTATTCATAGAGAAAGTTGTAGCAATTTCTAGGGGAAAAAAGTTCTTCCTTTCTAGACACACATGTACTGAATCAGCTGGAAAAGAATCAGATCTGTGGCTACTAAACCTTGCTCTCTGGATTGATGTGAAATCCATAATGATATCAGGTTTGCTGTTGCCAATTTTCTGCCTGTTAAACAGGAACATTTGCTGGTAAACAGTCAGTTGCTGGATGGGAAACTACATGTCCACCTGGCTCTGCAAAGTAGAGAGGCTTATCAGCATTCCTATGTTATGGTTGAACAGTGTCAGAACAGAGTTTCCTGCAAATAGCTGGCCACAGCATTTACCTCCAATCAGCAAATTACTTGATGTTTTGGGAATGGCCCTCCAGGAATAGCCAAGAACAGCCTGTTCCTTCTGCCTCAATGAGCTTTGTGCACAGTCTTAGACAGCCGAAGGCATTGTAATCCTAATTCAGAGTTGGAGGCTGCCAAATTCCAATTGCAACAAAATAATAACGGTTCACAATAACCTACTTGAGCCAAAATATCAGCTGTAATTGGTTGGACTCCCTTCTGGGAGCCAGCATACACGCTTTGCCCCATGTAGGGCTGGAGTTTTAACAACACACTGCTTCAGACAGCAGTTTCATAGTTCTGGGCCCATGACAATCCACTGTCCTCAGAGGGGGGGCCTCCAAGTAAGAGTGGGCCACATTCAAGTCCATGGGAGGCTTTTGTGGCTGTTTAGCTCTAGTCTCGCACCTCTTCCTCCTTCCAACCACTGGAGTTTTTCCCAAACTTGTACACAAGTCTCCGGCCGTCCACACGTTCCAGAATTTCCCGTTTGTAGTAGTACCTGAGAGAAGAGATAGCAAAGTCTTTAAAGGAGAGCCCCAAGGATTACCTCTCCTCCCCCTCCCCCCCAAAAAAAAAATCAAGGCCAAACTCTTTAAAATGTTTTATAATGGATGTAGATTTGAGTCAAGTTTCCATAATCCAAATGCTTGGAATTTATTATTGAAGAAATTGCAATTTTTGGTGACCAGAAGCCATACTTTTGGTTTTTTTTTTACTTTTGGCTGGGGTGGTTATGTGACTGAGACACTGCTATAATTACAGCGGCAGAGAACATAGGACCTGATTTCTGTCCCTTTCTCCAAAGTTTGGGTTTATTTTTTTAAAAATGGTAATAGATATGCTCAGTTGATCTAAGGTTTAATAGATGAAGCTTTCCACCCCGTTTTGAGTGTATGAACAGTTGTAGTCATAAAAAGGGAGTCCCACCACAATAGCATATGCTCGTATGTTTAACCTGTTGCCTCTTCATTCTATCCCCTTACTAAGAATTGTAGTGCTGATGGGGAATCACTTAGGGTTTTAATATTTATATATATTTTTTATTGTTTTTATTGTGGGCAATAATTTAATTCTTTTTTAACTTTTGTACTTTTGTAGTTTTAAGATATGCCCTGTTCACCGCCCTGAGTCCTTCGGGAGAAGGGCGGTATAAAAATTTAATAAATAATAATAATAATAATAGTGCTTGTATTTGTTAACTTTGTTGATATTTTTTCTCAGGCAGACCATATTACAAGCAGTCCTCCACTTACGACAGTTCATTTAGTGACCCTTCAAAGTTACAATGGCATGAAAACAGTGACTTATGACCATTTTTCACACTTATGACTGTTGCAGTATTCCCATGGTCATGTGATCAAAATTCAGAAGTTTGGCAACTGACTCATATTTAAGATGCTTGCAGTGTCTTGGGATCATGTCTGACAAGCAAAATCACTGGGGGAGCCAGATTCATTTAACAACTATGAAACTAACTTAACATCTGCAGTGATTCATTTAACAACTGTGGCATGAAGAGTTGTAAGTCTGTCTCACTTAGCAACAGAAATTGTGGGCTCAATTGTGGTCGTAAGTTGAGGAGTAGTGGTATTTTTGTAGACCTTTTAACAAAATGTTAATGTGTTATTCATTGTTGAGTTTTAAGAACTTGTTGGCTTTTAATTTCTTGTAATATATCTCCTACACAGAGCGACATGACATTTTTAAAATTATGAAGATTATTGGTCAGTATAAAAAAAATAACGATAGATACCTCATGGCACGGCTGAGTTTCTCATAGGTCATGCTACTATTTTTTTTCTTTTGTCCCCAGAGCTGGGCTACAGCCTCTGATCTCAGGAATTTGAAAATGCCTTCTCGACGGTCTTCCCACTTTAGCAAACCTTCATTCAGCTCAGGATGAATTAGGATGTCCCGAATGAATTCCCACAGATGGATCCCTCTTGGTGCTGGTTATGAAAAAGGAAATAAGACAGCTAAATCATTCATCTGTCCAAATGACACTGCAAGCAGGAAAGGTTTCCAAACTGGGCAAAAAAGATTTTCCACTGCAGGGCTATGGAATCATTGCATAAGAAAATGGACTGTGTTTCTGAGAAACCTCTGTACCTCCAAGGAGGCAGAAGATAATCAGATAACTGAGATGCTTTTAATGAGTTTGAAAGACAAGGAGCTATAATGCAAAATGACATAATTCAAGCATTATACAGTTGATCAGTGTTTAAATTCCCTGCTCCACTCTGACATATCTGACAGGCATACGGACACCAGTAAAGTTATTATGCTTCTGCATCTATCCTAATGGACCAAGTGAGCGAGCTGCCTCAGAACTTGAAGTTAACAGGCCAGCATATGTAAGTCAAGCAGTTGCAAAAATATCATCTCCTTATTTCACTAACCAGCATATAATCTGAGCAGGAAATGCATGCACAAATTTGGTTTGCATTCACTAGCCAAATATCATGAACATCCGGCTCATATATTATACGCTATCCACTTACAGTGTTTATTCTTTTTAGTCTCCAGGCAGTCTCTGCTGTCCTTGCTGATCTTCCTTGGTCGTCCCCTCTTCCTTTTCTTAAGATCTTCTTTCTTATATTCTAGATAGTGCCATGTAAGAAAAAAAATAAGATGCACTTGAACTTTTTGCCCCAATACCCTACATTCCTATAACTACCCTATGTGAACTTGAAAGTTCAAGCACAGCCCCTAGAAGACAGTATGGCAAATCAGAGCCAGAAACTGTACCCAGCGTAAATCTGAGATATCAAGTCCTGATCCCTTACCCCATTATAACATCCTATGGCCACCATCTTTTTCTAGACCAAAATTTTTCATCCAGATAGTCAAGAATATGGGACAAGACTCATCACCTCTAGCAATCATGCTTTCCATTATTCTATTATCTTTAACTGACAGGAAGGAGTTTCATTAAGTATTTGTGCTTTTTTAAAAAAAAATCCACTCTACATTTTTAAAAAAATGGATTGCAATAGAATTCTCCAAAATCAGAAAACACTCGATCAGCTTCTAGGTCAATTGCTCTCCTACTCTGACTAAAGTACAACAGGACAGAGCTGGAAAGGACAACATTAGAACAACTAGAAAGCAATTATATGTAACTTTTCTCTTAAAACAGAAATCTTCCATGAAAAACCTTGGACATTTCACAAATGAGGAAACTATTTTTTCTCCTTAGGCAGGTTCCTCATTTAAAATTAAACCACCATTTCTCCCTCTCCCCCCAAAAAGAGCCACCAGTGCCTTATTCTAAGTACAAAAACAAAACTAAACAAATAGCCTTTATTCAGATCTTTAGAACTACAGCCTTATATTACTGCTTTTTTATTTTAAAAGAAAGGGTTTAGGGTAGGAGAAAAGAAGTTATATGTAGTTGCATTAATTTGAAGTGCAGAACAATTATTGCTTGGATTTTCTAAGTCAATTTTATCTATGTATGTGACATCTCATTACATTGCTTCTGACCCCTTTTTTCTTTAGCAGTGTTACTGGCATTTGATTTGGTCTCCTAATTGTATTGTAGAAGTCTTTCCCCAGAACTACTGACTTCTGCTGAGAGGGATTTGTATTAGCAGACAATAGTTTTGGAACATTCAGAATTTGATTTTGATTTTAAATGCTTGTGCTCAAAATTTATTAAGAAACCTTTTCTCATATCTAAATATAGCAATGGTATGTTATTTCTGTTCACACAATAATAATAGAATAGACTCTGAATATGCATAGATTCTAGGGACGCAGTGGCTCAGTAAGTTAGCTTGTCAACCAGAAGGTTGGCAGTTTGGCGGGTCGAATCCTGAGTACTGCGTAACAGAGTGACCGCCTGTTACTCGTCCCAGCTTCTGCCAACCTAGCAGTTCGAAAGCACGTAAAAATGCAAGTAGAAAAATAGGGACCACTACGGTGGGAAGGTAACAGCGTTCCGTGCGCCTTTGGCGTCTAGTCATGCTGGCCACATGACCACGGAGACGTCCTTGGACAAGTGCTGGCTCTTCAGCTTTGAAACGGAGATGAGCACCGGCCCCTAGAGTCGGAAATGACTAGCACGTATGTGTGGGGGAACCTTTACCTTTACCTTTATGCATAGATTACTCTGTTACTTTGTACTGATATTTAGCTCTAATATTTTATAGAATTAAGCTGTTGGATATCTTATGATTCTATTCTTTTTTTATCTTCATATTTGTTCTGTTTTTATGCAATAGATCTATTGTCTACTCTTCCTGTTCTTTTGTCTTCCTCTTCACTAGTTTGTCTTTGAAGATTCCAGCCATTCAACTGGCAAAATACCTAGCAACAAAGGCATTTATGCAAACATATCTGAAATCCTGTTGATCAGTCTTAACTCACCATCAGAAAAGTTGCTGTGCTTTATGTCTATGGGATCAAGTTCTAGATCACTTCCACCGGAGTCCTGAGATTGAGGGCTCTGAGACATTGTCCCTGAGGAGAAAGGAAAGGAAATTGAAATCTCTATTCTAGATACCAGCTCTGGAAATCAAGCATGATTGTCAAATGTTCTGGATCCTGAGGATTTATTTATTTATTTATTTATGCAAAAGACTTATATTTTGCTATTACTCCCCTTTTAGAATTTAGATATTTCTGATATTAGGTACAAATATCCCCCCTCCATAAACAAAACTGTGAACAAATTGCAATCTGCTTATATGAGTGAATGTGATGGGGAAATTGGATCTATTAAGGCCAACAGGCCTCCTGTGGTAGCTGAGCTGCAATCTGCAGGAGGCAAAAGACACCAGCAATTCGTGGAACATAAAGAAAGTACCTGCTAGAGATGCAGAGCTGTCTGGTGACATGGCTCCAGAGATGTAGCCAAGATCTGGCTGTGAAAAAATGCTTGCTAACTTCATTTCCTCCAGATAGTCCTGGCTGCATGAGTTCCCCAATTCTGGGGGGGGGGGGGGGAAGAGAGAGAAATTGAGGGTTAAGCACATTCATAAAAGCAGATGTAAACAGATGTAAACAGGGAACCATCACAAGACACAGCAGCCATTCATTGTCCCCTCACCTAAAGGACTGGATTCCAGAAGGGCCTCCTGTGATACATCCTCAGTCCTCAGGACTGACATGATCCAGCCAAGTTCATCTGAAACAGACACAATAAGGGTGTGGGAAAGAAAAATACGTTATTTCTGAATTATAAACCAAGTGCTACTCCCTTGTTCATTCAGAGATAAACTAAAAGTTGCATTGTTTCCTTATAGGGAAATTAAATAAAATAGGGGCAGTGTTTTTCTGGAAATTTAGATTCACTCCTGATAAATAATGATTAATCGGGGACAGGTACCAGGTATTTTACTCTTGTAGACAACTAATTTCTATGATGCTTTCTGGACTGTTTCATTTTTTTATTGGCTGTAATGTGTTGCCTTTACAGTAATACAACCTGCTGTCACTTCATTTAGCACTTGAAGTTTCCTTCTCTCCTATAAATCTGAGGATGGGGGTGAGGGCAAGACATCAGGGTGAAGCCAATAAGAAAAGGTAGCAAGTGCTACCAGTCCAGAGTAAATCCGCAGACTTCTTCTCTTCCTAAAGAATACCTTGCTTCAGTGAAATAGACTGGTTTCGTGTAGGACACTAATCCATTATGAGATGTGTTATGTTTTGTAAAGAATTGTTTGTGGCTTAATGTGATATTCAGTCGTGTGTTATTTAAGAACATATAATTCAGCAAACCTTAATTTAGTGTGAGGTATGGACATTGTCATTTAGTTTTTACACTTAATAACCCACCTCATTTTCTCAATTTTTGCATTTCTGCCTCACAAAATGGAGAGTTGACAGGAGGAATACCAATGTATTTCTGTCTTGAAAGGAGAGGGGGACACCAACACGTACCGGTCTCATGCAAGCGGTCGTATAACTCATCCCCAAGGGGGCCAAAGATAAGTCCCAGCTGATCTCGTGTGTATTGGCAAAGGGTGTAGCCATCCATGTTGCAGCAGGAGAAATCTATGGCACTGGCATCATACTTGTTTTTCTCCACGTGATAGCTGATCCACTCCAGCACCTGAGACCTGCTCCAGCTGTGTGGCATCTCACCATACCATGTTGGTTTGCCTGAGAATGGTAGAAGGGAGAGGTGGGGAGGGAGGGAGAAGAGTGGGTTTAGTTGAACAGGTGATTGCTTTGTTAGTGCCAGCCCAGCCCCTGGAACACTGCTGCCTGAGCGGCACAGGGTGCGGCCGGTACATTTACGCACAGGATTTATCTTGCTTAGTCACTGTGGTTGGGTTAACACGTACACCTGTCACCTGTTCCCTTATCTCTGAAGGTGCCCCTCCCATCTGGAATGAGGTCATTTAGGGCAGAAACTTCTCAGCTCTCTGTGCAGCCAGCCATGCCTCCATTAGAATACTGTATATGATCAACTGCCACAATACTGGTGGCGCTGTTCCTTTACTCCAGTAGCCTTTGACTTATAGAAGGCCATGTGTATAGCTTTTCACTGGTAAGAAAAGCAGTATAGAGAAATTACAACTGACCTTTTGGCTCTGCAAGGTTTTAAGCCAGCCTTCCCCAACCTGTTGCCCTCCAGATCATCATAATAATTTGCATACAACACGACAAATGTTCAAAGCATTTCAACAGCAATAGTTAAAGAGCTTATTCAAATTCCCCAAGTAAAGGGTGCAATACTTTGCATTGAAATCCATTGGCTACAGAAAGTTAGACCTCCAAGACCAATAAAACAGAATTCCAAAATCTATTCTAGATATAAAATGCCCTATTTTTTTTTCTTTTATTCAGTTGCCTACTCTCCTTGCACCATCAGATTATGGACAGCTACCTGTTGTCTCAGTTGCCATGCTTGCATTACTCAGAACAAGAGATAGGTTGTCATCTTCAACAAGGTGGGTTAGCAGATCAGGGTCTGGTGGGGCTTCCTCTGGCTGGTACATGGCACTGATATAATTAGAGATAAGGTTGCTGATTTCACAAGATCCTGCCATGGAAGTTTCTGTCAGAAAATTGAAACTGTTAGATTTGGACAGAAATGGAGAACAGAATGAGCATGTGGGAGCATTAATTACCTGCATTTTTTTCTTCATTAACATTTTGCATATATTTGTTTTGTGATAGCAACTCCTGGCTCCTAGTTCTTCAGTTCTTTTCAACAGTCTTTCAAATCCTTGCACTGTCTCACCGAAACTAGTGCCCTCTAGGTAAGATTGGCTACAACGCCCATCATACTCCATTCCAAATGAGTGGGACTGTAATCAAGCATTTTTAGAAATCACCAAGTAAGGAACAGCTACCCTAACGAGCAGGATCTTTCCAACAATATCCAAGGGGAAGCCTTCTCACGGAAGGACGATGTTCTAGACAAAGTGGTCTGCCAACAAATTAAAAAATATCACAACTCTCATTTTACTAGTGTTTTAACTTTTTTGCTTGGATAAGCCACAGGAAAAAACTTTACACTTGCATTCCATCCCATTTCCATCCCTGCTCCCTAGATTTGGCTAATACAGCAACAACATAAAAGAGGGGCAGGAAAATAATTATCACTTCAAAAATTCTTTAATAATATGAACTTTCAGGGATTGCATTTTAAAGTTATTTTTCCTGGATGGCGATTCCTCTACCTTCATTTATATATATAAACATTTAACCCACATTCCGTGAAAAATTAATCTCTAAGCATGGTCCCTGTTTTGTTATCAGACAGCATACATTCAACAATCCTCTTATCAAATTAAAACAATTCTCCATTTATCTGAGAAAAGATTCCGCTTTCTCAGAAATGAACTATTTCTTGAACTTTGTTAACCTAAATTTAAACTTTTCAAGCATTATCATTTATCACTTGCTAACCCCTATCTCACCCTTCATCTTGCTTATAGAATTAAGAGTTCCAGGTCAGACGGGAGCCCCATCCCTTGAGATCCGCAGAGCAAAATTGAAAATACATCAAATATAGGAGAAAGTTGCCAGAGAAACCAGCCACAGCCTATCCTTCCTTTGCCAAAAATTGCAAATTGCATGATGGTATACACTAAACAACTAGATATTTTTTCTGGATGCTTCTGAACCTAACCATCCAAAGATATTGTGCAGCTATTCCATCACTGTTGTCACTCCCCCACCCCCAAAGAAAAGAAAGAGAAGGAGAAAACAATGGGAAAACATAGGAGAAAAAGGTTCAAACTCTACATCCTCTGTACATTTCCATGAATCAAGAGAGGAAATTTGCCTGGAAGCATCATCTGAGTCCATAAAACAGAAAAACTGACTGACTGGAGCAGGACAAAAGCTTCTTTGATCAGGCATTTTGGTTCCACCGCCAGGCAATCAGATACACGAATTGATTATGCACTCAGAATCTTCTCTGAAGCTTGTGGAATAGGGCACAAGCTCTGAATATATAGGCTTCAAATAAGGAACTAAATAAAATGCACTTCAGATGTTGGCACAACATCCTGAACAAGAACGGGAGTTGAATACCAGGCAGACACAGCTATTCTACATCCATCCTTCTGTTCACCCACAAACTGAATATACCATCTTCCTTTTGTACCTACCAGGCAGGTGCTGCAGCAGCAGTTAATCCACACAGTAGTTGACTAAAAAAGTAGCAGAGAGTGTTCAGTTGCTCCTGCTCACCTGTGCCCTGGTATTTGTTATCCCCTCCTGAGTATAACTCAGCCCCTCCCCATCGCTGGGCCTTTATAGGGCGCCTCTCCTGTAACATGATCTCCGCCTCTAGGGGAATTCCAAGCACAGGTACTCAACTCCTGCCTAGGGAATTTGCATATGTGCCACCTGGGTCAATGCCAGCCTACCTTGCCGGGAAATCTGGGCAGATAGTTTAATCATTACCAGAGAAGCCCTGGCATGGCCTATGCCAGTTTCACTCAGGATGATGTTTTTCTACCTTTCCTATCACTTGTGTTTGTTTGCTCATCAAAGCAGTAAACCACCCTACTTTTTCCTCACTTGCTAAGAATAGAGCTATATAAATGTTTTGATGGGGGCAGTTACCACTTGCCATTCCAGTGGACGGCATCAGGTAGGGTTTGAATGTGACAAGCACATTATAGATCAGGAAAGGCTAAATCCATACATGAAGGTGGCTCACAAAGCTACTGTCTAAGAATCCCTCGCAGTCAAATGCTGAAGTCAAACTTTTTCCAACATCTGGTGTGCAGCTTTCCACAACAAATCTGGCTTCTTGTTTAAGGACAAAACAACATTTTGTCAATGTTAAGGGTGCAATTATAGGTACATTTACCTGGAAATAATTCCAGTGGAGTATGACTAAACTAATTATCTTACCTATATATAGAATTAGGGCATGCTTTTTACTGGAAACCATGGGGTTTCAGTAAGTTGAAACTAAGTCCCTTTACTTTGCTATCAGTGACATATGCACCCTTATGTTATGACTATTTAATGAGATTGCAAGTGCCAATGACCCCAAGGGGTCTTATTTCCTAACAAATGTTGTCACAAGTCTGAATTGAGTTCATGCTGGATTTCTAACCTCTATATTGCCCCCCCCCCATATTGTTCCAGAAGAAAAAAGGGAGTAATTTAATATGGAAGACATTTATGCCACTGTAGTGATAAATCAAATATTTGTATGAAGAGGAAGAAATTCAGAGAGACAGGCTTGTATAATTAGTTGTAACAGATATATAAGCAAATGTTATGGCGTTATAATATACTGCAGCACAGAGTGTCCAATTTTTCAGCTGCTCTGAACTAAGCAGAATTGAATATAGTTAGTGTTTGAACAGAAGTCTGTGGAGGTGAACAAAATGTCCTAAAGAAGGCAGTTTCAAAACCACGTTTACATTATTGTTAGCAAAATGATTGGATATGTCCATGAAGTCACTAGGTAGTAAGGTCAACTTCAGCAAGGTTTTTTCCGATGAGAATAAAATTGAAAACCAAATATAGGTAAGGTTTGTGGATTTCCCAGAGAGATTAGCTGACCCTCCTATAGGGTTGGAAACAGGAAGTAGGATTAAATGTAGGGGAGTTTTTCCCCCCCCCTCCATTCAGCACAGCTCACCCCATATTACTGATAGAGACATTGGAAGCTGGGACAGTAAATTGGTGTTTATTCTTTGCTGTGCCACTGCCCCCTTCTGTCATCCCAGGCAAAACTGCAGAATGTTTTTTCCGAGCGACACATAAGGAAGCTTTTAGCCGGCACTGCCTTATACAGTCAGGCTAAGAAATGTGAGAGAAGTTTTTCTGAAATCAACACAAACACTTTCTAATCCATGTAGATCTTAAATTAACCAACAAGTTACAGATACTGTAGGCAAAAGGCAGTTAACCATTCCTGGTAAAAACAGCCACAACTTCATTGAATTTCGGGAGATTATGTCCCTTTGTACATGGACTTGTCTCACAGCTGTGTGAGATTGTGATGAGCTGGATAAACGTCTTGTGACTGAAAGCTGGTATTAATGGGCAAACTCTGCATTCATAGCAGGTACAGCTTGGTGGAAACTGAGACAGCCCACCAACTTGCCTAGCTAGCTGAGCAACTGGCAATGCTCCCGCCACACCCAATTGACGTCAAGTGGAGAATGTTGCTTGGCAAGAGAGTTGCCCCAGTGCTCTGGTGCCACTGCGCAGGCAACAGGTTAGGCAGGGCAGCTCTTCCATCTGATTCTTAACAAAAGCATTCTTCTTAACAAAAGTGATAACTGAAATAGATATATCTCTGCTGATCCCTAGGCAATTCCTTTGGATTAAAGGCAAGAAGATTTTAACTTCTCTGTCACGATTGGATCACCAGTCGGTTATGGTTTACCCCTTGGGATGTGGGGCTTTGGCAGCTCCATATAGTAAACAAACATTAATCACCTAGATATTTTATGCCACGATGGGGAAAAGCTTAATCTCTTGAATTAGTGTAGGTGATGATGATTGAGTCAAAGGAATCACACGGGGGAATGGGAGGAGTTAATGCCTTCTTTACTGAATGCAGGTAGTCCTCGGATTTGTTTCATTTTTGTTTGGTTTGGTGGGTTAGGAATAACACATTGCTTACTTTACACCTGGACAAATGTACCTGATGGGAGAAATATAAAGAAAACCACTGAAAATGGCTGGGTTGCAGTGCTATCAGCCTGTGCTCACTAAGTACAAAAGCGGGGACTTCTGGTCTTATGAAATAATTGAGACCACTAATGCATGAAGGTAGCAGAAAATGGATAAAAAAACCATAAACAACTAAATTTTAATGTTAATATCATTTCTAAGATGAAGGCCGTACAAAAAGCTACAAGGCTATGCCTGGTTCCTGGGTTACAACTGTACACTAGAATGTCTGCATGAGCAAAGGTAGTCAAAATGCTGACCTTTATTATTTCTTTATTTATTAGGAAAATTTATATGACTGTCCAGCTCACGGTGACTCCAGATGGCTTACAGAAATAAAACCCCAATATAAAATCCAAAAAACCCCATTTTCCCTTGATTGTGGATTGGAGCTGCAATTTTAATTCCTCCCCCCCCCCCATTGTGAACATGCTTTTAGTGCATTGTACTATCATATCTCTCGCTCTCTGTCCATATCATCTATAATATCTATCTATCTATCTATCTATCTATCTATCTATCTATCTATCTATCTATCTATCTATCTATCATCTATCATCTATCTACTATCTATCACCTATTACCTATTATCTACCTATCATCTGCCTATCATGTATCTATCTATCTACTATCTATATTTATCATCTATCTATCATCTATTATCTATCATCTATCTATTATCTATATATCATCTATCTATCTTTTTAAAATAATATTTTATTAATTTTCCAATTTTACATTTAAAAAGCAATGTGGTGACTGGGTTAATCAATAGTTCGATTAGCAAAATCTTTAGTACACATCTCAAGTTACAGCATCAAATATTTCTTCTCTTTTTCCCTTAACATTTACTGTTTTGTATTCAAACTAGTACAGTTCTTATTACATCAACTCAGTAAAAACATCATTACATTTATCAATAATTTTTAGCTTATATGTAATTACATTCAATCTTCATAAACAATCCATATTCTGTTATTAATTTTTACCCAATTTTTAGTTTCTCATTAATATTCCAATTTAACCTTTGATATTTATAATTTTCAGGCTTTAGGTAACCAAGATTTCCCTTATCTCAGTTCATAACAAATCTAATATCCAAAATACATATTTTATCTATTTGAATATAATCTTGTTCTATTTTATAAGAGTTATCTATTTCCCACCATATTAAATCATCTACTTAATAATATCCCCTTTAATAAATCAAAACCATTATGTATATTACCTGGGTTAATCAATAGATCAAACATATTCATAATAATTAATTTTATTTTTCCTTTTAGGTCTAATTTTTAAATATTAAACAGATAAAATCCTTATTTTCAACTAATTTCCAAGTATTTTAAATATAATGACCAGAATTCCTCAACTCAACTTCCCCATTTAACCCTCTAATTAATATGAAATCCCCTCTAATAAGTCAAGACCCCAATTTTCCTCAACCTTTCGTCCTTTGCCAACTATGCTTCCATATCAGTGCTTTTAGATCATCAAATAGATCTCCCTCTATTATTATATATGTTATTTGAAATAAAGGAGACCATTTAATTGTTATCTTTTGGAAGGACTAGCCCATTTGTATTCTTTAAATTGTCTCCTGGTTATTCCAATTTCCCAAGCTTGCCCTGATATGTTTGTCTTCCATTCAATCTTTTCTTCTTTCTCAAATTCCTTCTGATTTATATATAAAGTCATTTCCATTTTCTGTGTTGTCACTTCCTTTTTTAGATTTTCCATCAGCTGTATTTGTTGGTCAATTGAGTCCTCTGTCTTAATATTTGATTGATATTTGATATTCTGTTATCTTCTGCATTGTTGGTTCTTTGGTTGTAGTCAAAGTTTGGGTTTGTGTATCTAAGCTGGTGTCTTGATCTTTTATGTTAGGTCTTATTTTATCACAAGCTGAAAGAATGGCTTCATGTATTGCTTTCAACATGGAAAGGATTTTCCTGGTCTTCATCCATCTCTTTCCTGTGTTTATAAATAGTCTTTCTAGTATTTCAACATCTCATATAGTGACCAATATTCCTCAAATAAAGTGATAGGAAAGCAATTTCCCACACATAACTCTGAGAGTCAGTAAAGATTTACATTCACAGTTCAAGCAGGTCAGTTATGCCACCCAGCTGTTCTCTTGCAGCTAAGTCTCTCACAGGTGGTGCCAAGGTCAGAAATGTCTTATCTGAGGTCTGGGCTTCGAGCCAAGTCTCTTTTAGGAAATAACAAGTTGTAACACCAAACTTCACCACAAGATGTCACCAATGCCATTTAAGATTTTTTAAGGCCAAAATTTTTCTAATCCCTTTTCCAATTGTATTTCTTTTTTGTAGATAAGAACAAGAGTCTCCAATAAAAATAGGACAAATTTTGGTCCCCAAGTTTCAGGAACATATAAATCCAATTAGATTAAAGTTGTTCTTTTAATGCTTTAATTTACCTGGATAGTCAGACACCGCTATTCTTAGAGGGTGGGATAGAAATTCCCTTTTCTCTCTCCTCACAGTGGGAAAGATACTTTGGGCAGATTTTACAGGAAAAGAAAGTACTTAGGGTAAAGAGAAGATCAGATCTCACCCAGTTTCATCTGCATTGCTTTCAAAGTGCTTGGTGGTGAGTTTGACTTTGGCTGTCTGCAGCCTAGTGACGGGCCATGTTATTATGGCTGGTCTTTCCTCTGCTGGTTTGGAGAGCTGCCTCAGATCGAGCAGACGGGCTGCTGTCTCCTCCTTCCTCATTGCCCCTACAGGGCAACTTTCGACCCTTGCCAGGGTCCCCCAGTAGAGCGAAAACGGATGAGGAAGACAGAGCTCAGCTTTCAGCATCCGCGATGGCAAACTGGAAGTCTGTCTGTCTGCCTGCCTGCCTGCCTGCCTGCCTGCCTGCCTGCCTGCCTGCCTGCCTGCCTGCCTGCCTATCTATCTATCTATCTATCTATCTATCTATCTATCTATCTATCTATCTATCTATCTATCTATCTATCTATCATCTAGCTATGTAGCTATCTATTTCACTGAATTTTAGGCTTATTTTAGAGTAATTATATACTTTATACTCTGTCACTTGGAAAAATGTGCTAAAGATACAGTTTTAAGTAAATATGATATAGTCTTATATAGATGTATACATATAATTCATTTATTCCAGAGGTTTTAAACATGGAGTAAATATTTATAAACATCTGTGTTAATTAAGTAAACTCAGAAAGGAAAGAAAATAAGAATGATTCAGATAGGGCAAGCAAAATGTTTAGAATAAAAATCTGATGTATGGCTATAATATTGTATTTTATTTTTCAACAATTGAACCATGCTATCCCAAATTAGTTCAAAACTCTTATTGCTGGTGCAACAGATAAGGTTGAACTAAGATCAAGAGATTCAGTTTCCAGTCTGACCTGAAACACAGGGGCTTACTGGATGACTTTGGGCCAGTCACTGCTTCTGAGTATAACCTAACCTAATCTAACCTAACTCTAAGTTAAAGTGTTGTGGGAAAATTTGAAGTGACATTTTTGCCAGGTTGAGTTCCTAGATAAAAGTCCAATTAGAGGAAGCAGCAGTACCTGCAGACTTGGGTATCATGTATCTTGACTTGGGTAGTAGGTGGGTGGAGATACAATTTGATATTTTGCCTGAAGCTGGAAGCAATCATAAATATGTGATTTTAAAAATGGGGTAGAAAAGTAGCATATACCACCATTATTATTTTAAAAGAAGTTAAAAGACTCTAAAATTGATACATCTTGGAAACATTATTATGTGGGGATAATCCAAAGTTAGATGCACACTATAAGACTGATGGAAACTTAATAATTCAAGTCCTAACCAAGGTCCTAAGAATTATTAAGGTGGCCCTGAGAATTATGGTTGGTCACACAATCAGCCAGATGTTTAGACTGGATTTAGCATTTTAGCATGTTGTTATTTGATAGTGTTAAAGGTACGTATGTCTAAAAATGTAAACTGTTCCAAATAAAGCTGCCTTTTCCAACTGACTGGTGGTGATCTTGTCAATGTCAATGGTGTTCAAATGGTGTTCCAGATATTTCAGGTTATTCTTTGTTTCAATTCAGCTAAATCAAACAACCAGGTTTTTAGGTCCCGGCGAAACGAACGAAGGTCGGGGGCGGTCCGGAGTTCCACAGGCAGGTCGTTCCACAGGACAGGCGCGCCCACAGAGAACGCCCTCCCCCTAGGGATAACCCGCCGGCACTCACTGACTGGCAGCACCCTAAGGAGGCCCTCCCTGTGGGAGCGCACAGGACAATGGGAGATTGATGCTGGCAGCAGGTGCTCCCTAAGATAACCCAGACCCATGCCATTTAGGGCTTTATAGGTCATCCACCAGCACCTTGAATCTCACCCGGAGGGCAACCAGAAGCCAATGCAGCTCGCGGAGGAGAGGTGTTACATGGGAGTGTCAGGAAACTCCCATCACAACTTGCGCGGCTGCATTCTGCACCAGCTGAAGCCTCTGAGTGGTCCTCAAGGGCAGCCCCATGTAAAGAGCATTGCAGTAGTCTAACCGGGAGGTCACGAGCGCATGGGTGACTGTGCGTAGGGCATCTCGGTCCAGATAGGGCCGTAACTGGTGCACCAGGCGAACCTGGGCAAAAGCCCCCCTGGTCACGGCTCCTATTTTCACTAAAGTAATCATCCACATCCAGCTTCTGGGATTTCCTTCACACCTTGAGTGACCCTGCTGGGAGCATATAATCTTGGTATGCATTTCATTCATCTCTTCCAGGAACATCTTCCTCCTTCCATTATGAGGCAGTATAACAGAACCTGGGGACAGGAGATCATTAAAGTACCTGACTTTTTCAGGCCTATCGGGAAGCCTGACAAAAGTGCTCCATCTTTAAGTTCTACAGTAACTTTAATGAGTGATTTCTTTAAAACAATGGCATCTTTTTTATGTTTGCTTGAAAAATGGCTGAACATGTGGCTGTTTTAAAGAATGCCATAGAAGTGCTATGCTTCTGCTTATGAAAGATTGAAAAGGTTTTTGCATAATTTCCTATTGCAGACAATTAGTAAAGACAAAGAAGTGAGATCAGCAAGGCATGTCTGGTTTAAAGATGGCTTTGAAAACATTCTTAATATAAATTGATAACAGTTACTCAGTGATATGACTCAGTATAATCCAACACGTTATCTAGTGCATCTCTCTTGGTGTAGATATTTTTATTAAACCATTCCTATGTCAAATTAGGGACGCGGTGGCTCAGGGGTTAGGACGCTGAGCTTGTCGATCAGATGGTCGGCAGTTTGGCGGGTCGAATCCCGAGTGCCGCATAGCAGAGTGAGCGCCTGTTACTCGTCCCAGCTTCTGCCAACCTAGCAGTTCGAAAGCACGTAAAAATGCAAGTAGAAAAATAGGGACCACTACGGTGGGAAGGTAACAGCGTTCTGTGCGCCTTTGGCGTCTAGTCATGCCGGCCACATGACCATGGAGACGTCCTCGGACAAGCGCTGGCTCTTCGGCTTTGAAACAGAGATGAGCACCGGCCCCTAGAGTCGGAAACGACTAGCACACATGTGCGGGGGAACCTTTACCTTTACCTTTATGTCAAATTATTAAATGCACTCCTTAATAAATTGCTTCTATCTCTGTTGGGCAAACATTTCACCTTTGTCACGAAGTTGCTGGAAATGTGAACATGTTCTAGGAACATTTTATTATGCCTGCTGTATGTGTGAAAAAGCCAAAAAAAATGGATTCAAATACGTACACTAATTAAAGATTAATATAAAATTAAAATCAGAGGTTTTTCTTTTGGAACCAATAGACAAATAGCTGAAAAAAAGGGATGGAACTTTGTTTTTATATTTTTGCCTTTTTTCCTCTCCCCCCTCCCCCCTACCCCCCCCCCCCCGGTCGTCTTTCTTTCCTTTATTCTGTTATAGTTTCTATTAGGTTTTTTTTAAAAAAAAATAATAATAAAAAATAATACAATTATATTTTTTAAAAATTAAATTGCCATGAGATTGCCCACATCCTCATCTATGATGGCTGCTGCTTTAGAAAAGAATTATTTGCCCTAAACATGGACTGTGCTGGGAAATAGGCCAAGCAGACCTTTACCCCTTTGAAGGTTACCTATTTTATCCTAAGGCTGTCTTTGATCTTAGTATCACCCTTTACACACTAGTGAACTTTAGAAGACCCCAGTCTTTGTTGCAGAGAACCAGTCTGGGCTAGTGGTTAAGGGACCAGGTTAGAAACCAGGAAACAGTGATTTCTAGTCCTGCCTTAGACATGAAATCTAGCTGGGTGACTCTCAGCCCAACTCAGTTCACAGGATTGTTGTTGTAGAGAAAATAAGAGAAGTAAAGAATATTAGGAACGTTTGCCATGCTGAGTTATTTATAAAAATAATAAAGATGAGTTTAAAGAATTTGTCTTGAATCTCTTAGCTTTCCTTTGTTTTCAGTTGCCTGTGTGGGTGTGTAGTGAATAGCAGGATTTGCTGCATAAATCGTAACCTGGGAATAAGGCAAAGCCAGTGTTATGGACAGAGTTTAAAACTGGGTTTGCCAGGCAATTCTGAAATTGTTATCAATAGTGTAGAAAGGTTTTATGTTTCTCTTAAGATCCACCAGAGTATATTGCGAATATATATTAAATATATCAAAAACATAATTCTTCCCTATTTCTTAGGGTAGAGCGTAAATGTTATACGGTAGAAATGTGTTTATTAAATTTCTAACCCGCATGATCCACATGATCTCAGCACATGGGACTTAATTTGTAAGAGGTTGCAAGGAAAGACAAAAAGTAAAATACTATGAGTCATGCTAATCCAGGGGTCGGCAACCTAAAAAAGGAAAAGAGCCACTGGGAACCGGTTCCATCACAAATTAAAAAAAGTGGGAGCCGCGTGCGTGTGTCCATGCACGCGCATGCGCAAAAAGGTTTTTTGCGCATGCGCGGACGCACGCGGCTGCCATTTTTAAAAAAATGAGATGGAACCGGTTCCCGGTTGCCCGACGGCGACGGCCCGTCTGCAAAGCTGTCGCTTTCGGCAGCTTTGCAGACGGGCCGCGGCAGCTTCCTCAAAGAGCGGCGCCCCTGCCCATTCCGAGAGGTGCGCGCGCACCTCTCCGAACGACCGGAGTTGCGCGCGCACCTCCCCAAACCTTTGGGGAGGTGCGCGCGTACCTCCGTGCGAAGGGGCAGCGGCGCCGCTCTTTGAGGAAGCTGCCACGGCCCGTCTGCGAAGCTGCCGCTTTCGGCAGCTTGGCAGACGGGCCGTGGCAGCTTCCTCAAAGAGCGGCGCCCCTGCCCATTCCGAGAGGTGCGCGCGCACCTCTCCGAACGACCGGAGTTGCGCGCGCACCTCCCCAAACCTTTGGGGAGGTGCGCGCGTACCTCCGTGCGAAGGGGCAGCGGCGCCGCTCTTTGAGGAAGCTGCCGAAAGCGGCAGCTTCCTCAAAGAGCGGCACCGCTGCCCGTTCGCGCGGAGGTACGCGCGCACCTCCCCAAAGGTTTGGGGAGGTGCGCGCGCAACTCCGGTCGTTCGGAGAGGTGCGCGCGCACCTCTCGGAATGGGCAGGGGCGCCGCTCTTTGAGGAAGCTGCCGCGGCCCGTCTGCGAAGCTGCTGCTTTCGGCAGCTTCGCAGACGGGCCGCGGCAGCTTCCTGAAAGAGCGGCACCGCTGCCCATTCGCGCGGAGGTACGCGCGCACCTCTCCAAAGGTTTGGGGAGGTGCGCGCGCACCTCCGCCCATTCGGGGAGGTGCGCGCGCACCTCTCCAAATGGGCGGTGCCACTCTCCATTTGGAGAGGTGCGCGCGCACCACTGCCCGTTGGAAGAGGTGCGCGCGCACCGGGCGGCTGGGAGCCGCAAGAGACGGCTCAAAGAGCCGCATGCGGCTCCGGAGCCGCAGGTTGCCGACCTGTGTGCTAATCAGACATGTGATGATGTATTACCTTTCATTTGTTTTTAAGTACAGCTATCATCTTTGGCCGCAGAATCAGTTTTTGCAGTCCTGTGAACTTCTGCAGAAATCCAGTACAAACTTGTCCTTTTTCAAAACAGAAACTGGCTTCCTGTTGCAATTACTGTATTTGTACTCTTTCAGATTTATAAGTGGCCCTACAAAGTCATCTTTCTGCATAAATATTACACTTCTCTCTTTTAGGCTGTGAATAACATGAGTTATAGAATACAAATCTGATTTTTTTCTCATTAAACCTTGTCAAATTTACACTCTTATGACATGGAAGTTCTTTGTTCAACATGGATGACCAACTTACACTATTAAGTAGAACCTCTGGCCCTTCCAAAGGTCCTTTACTAGAAAGCCCAGCATCCTTCACTTCAAAGTTGCTGGGTCTGTCAGCAGCTATACTTCAAGAACACATGGAGTCTGAACTATCTTGCACATTCAAAATAGAACTAATTAAAAATCATAGCATTAAAATCAAATAGCAATTTCAAGATAATTGTAAATCAGTAGAATCTATTTCAGAGAAAAATGTTTTGTAAGCTAGGAGAATTATAATGAAATATACTGGCTTTTTTCAGAAATCAAAAGTATGATACATGCAGCACATTCACTTTTGTTGTTGTTGAAGCTGCCATTGATAATCTCAGCCTTACAGGAATACATACTGTATATTCTATGGAATTACACTGGATCATCTGTTATGGGAGAATCTGCAAAGCAACATTCTTGACTCATACCAAATATCTTGTCAATCCTTATTGATGGAGGCTTGGATTTTTTACAAGTTGGCATCAAAGTTCTATTGCAAAATCAAGCAATGTGTTTATTTTGTACACTTAACAGTTCCATTGAACTGAGTGATTCTCAACATTTTTTATTCAGTTACGTCAGTCAGATCAGAGTCAAAACAAATCATACCTGCAGACAGAACCTGAATTACCACATCAGAAGACAAGTTGCCTTTCAACTCTGATATGTCAAGGCAGATTTGGGTCACTTATGCAGAATTATCAAATAAAAGTGCATAGGCCAAAACCAGGTTTATGGGTTGGGCATCCTACATGCTTCCCCTACTTCAGAATCTTACTTTGTTTAATCACTTTTGTGTGTAAGTATCTAGTGTGCCTTCCAACTTATTGTCACCTAATTTAAATATCAGAATTGCAACCAATACATTTTATAAATAAATAAAATGACAGATTTTGCTGCTCTGGCTGCATTTTTGCATTACAAGAAAACTAGCCCTATATCATTCTCCCATTGCTGCTTATATAGATATATTAGAAAAATAAGCAATGAATTGGTGAAGCCATATGCTCCCTTTTTGCCGTGTATTTTTGTAGATTGCCTCTACCATTAGATATGCCAAATCATCACCCTTTCATCACAATTGTCATGCTAGAATGATTTTTACTCTTTCATAATGTCTTTAGTGACTCTTGCAAGAAATATAGTTGTGAAATACACTGAAATGTACCCAGCTTTGTTTCAGTAGCCCTATTTTTGTCTCTCTCTTTTTAGAGCTCAAGGTTTTCTGTTCTCAAAATTTACTTACAGGCATATTTAAGGATCTGAAGACTTGAGGATTTAAGAAGGTCAACATTTTCTCAGAGGCCAGTAAGTTTCAAATGTCTGCATGTCAAAAGTCCATTTCTGAGAGTCACAATGAATATTGTTATACTTATCATTGTCAACTATAAAGGTAAAGGTAAAGGTTCCCCCGCACGTGTGTGCTAGTCGTTCCCGACTCTAGGGGCCGTGCTCATCTCCGTTTCAAAGCCGAAGAGCCAGCGCTTGTCCGAGGACATCTCCGTGGTCATGTGGCCGGCATGACTGGACACCAAAGGCGCATGGAACGCTGTTACCTTCCCACCGGAGTGGTCCCTATTTTTCTACTTGCATTTTTACATGCTTTCGAACTGCTAGGTTGGCAGAAGCTGGGACGAGTAACAGGTGCTCACTCTGTTATGCGGCACTCGGGATTCAACCCGCCAAACTGCCAACCATCTGATCGACAGGCTCAGCGTCCTAACCCACTGAGCCACCGCGTCCTTTTTTGTCAACTATATGGGCACATTAAAGAAGGAAACGATAGATAATCCTTGTCTCTAAAGTCTGAAATCTTTAGCATCTAAATACTATTTTCACTTCAGCTTTCTACATTAGTCTTCAGTCCCACACAAAAAAAGGAAAGAAGAAAAGAAAGAAAATCAAAAAGGAAGACCATCTACTTTGAAAGCATCTACTGCCACCTTCTGTACAATATAGAAAAAAGTAGGAAATGTCCATTTTGTGTGCTCATACATTGAACAGAACAACAGATATATAAAAGGCCCATTTTTAATCATGTTTAGCGTGGTTGAAAGTTCTCAGGTACTGGAAACAGATACACACCGAGGATGGATTCATGCATTAGACTAAGCCATAAGGGTACTTTTTTGTTCTGTAAACCCAGTCACTGTGATTTATGAAAAATATTTTCTGGTTTAACCTGCTGGGAGAATATACAGCCCATACAGCTTTTAAATAAATAATAATTGAAACAAAATACAATGTGCGCTGTTAGCCAGGCTTTTTTTCCTATCTGCATGCATACCCCCCCCACTACATAGAGAGAAAAAGAGGGAGGGAGGGAGGGAGGGAGGGAGGGAGGGAGGGAGGGAGGGAGGGAGGGAGAGAGAGAGAGAGAGAGAGAGAGAGAGAGAGAGAGAGAGAGAGAGAGAGAGAGAGAGAGAGAGAGAGAGAGAGAGAGAGAGAGACCTTCCAAAGACTTCCAAAAATTTTCTGCCTAAGACAGTAGCCAAGACAGCCAAGTTCTTCTGGCACATGGATAGAGGTTTTTTGGGTGATGAACCTATCCACAAATAGGTTTTCCCTATTTGACAGGAAAAATATAATATTGACAAATCAAATAACAATTTGCTGCCCTTTAATGATGCCTCCAGTCTGTTGCCAAGGCAGCCTCCAGCTGTAGGGATGCCCTGAGAGATAAAAGTCATGTGAAGGGATAGCATACTAATCAGACACAAATATTGAACCAATGCATAGATGACTTCAGCTCCCTGGCAGCTTAATGTCAGGCTAAATGATTGTTGATAGCTGCCTTGAAAGAGAGATTTTAGCATACATGGTTAAGGAATGAGGTTTGGACACAATTGTTTCTTCTTACCTGGGAATCTGTCTTCTTCTCCCCCAGGAGTTCTCGCTGCTTCCATTTTGTCTGCCAACGGTTGTAGCTGGCAGATGGTGTCTGACCCTTTTCAAGAAAAACCTCTTTATGAACTTCAAGGAACTAAAACGAACAGAAACAAGTGCAGCTCCTGGAGAATTAGTTCAGGCTTTGCTCAGTCACACAAGGGAGGTAATTTCCTGCCTCACCCCACAGGTAGTTGTGGTCGCAACTACGAAAGAGCTGCAGAGACTAGAGGAATACCGCAAGAGGCAAATGGCCTGCCCACCATGTGGTCACCAGTTCATGGCAGAGCTGGGTGGAGGGAGTGGTAGTGAGGAAGGAAATAAGCTGTGTTTTAGAGCCTAGCCTTCTAATGTATAGTTCCTCTAGTTAAAATGGGAAATGGTTGGTCCAATATGTGCAAAACAATGAAACAATTGACACTAAAGCAAATGCTAAATATGCCTTTGCAAAAATATTTTTAATAGGTGGTGGGATATCATAAAAAATCTTATATTTTTATTATTTTATAGTTTATTTTTTCTCCCAACCCTGACACCTTCCAGATGAGTTAGGTGAAATTTCCATTATTTGTAGCCAGCAGGTCCATAGTGGAAGGCAGTTATATTCCCAACCTTTTGTAGGACATGAGTTTGCACTTTGGTAGTTGATTTCTTTTCTTTTTAAAGCAAGTTAATTGTTTGATATTAGATAAAAACATTAATATCTACAGTGCATTCAGAAAGTATTCAGGCCCCTTTCACTTTTGTCAATTTTGTTATGCTGCAGCCTGATATTCGGGTTCACTTTCCAACATGACAACAATCCTAAGCACACAGCCAAGACAAGACAGGGGTAGCTTAGGAGTGAATGCCCTAGTGCAGGGCTTTTCAACCTTTTCAGAGATTGTACCACTTTTAGGATATGGGAATATTTGAGTACCACCAGTTGCCTAGCAGGTGGGTGTTGCCTGCTCGACGCCACTCACTGGACACACCTGACTTGAGACAGCTGGGTCAGAATGGAACACGTACTGGCTAACTCGATGTGGGGACAACTCGGTGTCCCCAAAACTCCTCGCCTTCCAAAATGGCTAGCAGCCAAGCACATGCGTGCGCACACACACACCGCATTCCAGGTTTGGGGACTTTTATCCACAGAGGAAGGAGAGGGCCTTCTCCCCAAGCCCAGGCATGATTGGCAATTTGCTAGCTCAGATGTGGATACAAGTCTCCAAGCTTGGAATGTTTCTGTTTGTGTGTGTGTGCGTGTGTGTGTGTGCATGTGTCTCTGTGTGTAGCATGCTAAAGAGATGTTCTTTTCCCAATCTCAGACATTGTTGGTGTTTCCCTGTCCAGTGCCTGGCAAAGCAGGAGGTGGAGGACATTTGCAGGAAGAAGTTTCCTCCGAGTCCAACTTCTGTCTTGACAGATCTCTGGAAAGCAAGAGGCGGCGGCAGGGGAGCAGCACTCCCGGGTCCTGCACAAGGAAGGCTGGCCCTTCTCAAAAGGGAATTCCCATTTCCAATTGTACTTGGTAAGGATGCTGGCTTGTTGGGGCAGCCTTCGCTCACACAGCTCCCCTGCCACCCCCTCCTCCTCTCCAGAGATCTGCAGGGGAGACAGAGATCTGGAGGTCAAGGTGCAGCCTCCATATTGGCCACTTCTACCTCTCCAAACCCTCCTTGATTAAACATGCATTATATATAAATTAAAACACAGCCAAAAAGAGAACATAGTTAAATCACTAATTATAGCTCTTCAGATATTTTCTGGAAAAACCACCTTTATTGATGTTAGGAAGGAAAAGCAAACCTTATTAAGGAACTCTTAGCAGGAAGGGAATTGAAGACCCCAAAAAGTCTTGTTCTTTCTAATCTGCCTTCCCTTTGAGCCTTTAGTTCTCATAATTTTATTATTATATATTTAAGAAGAAGATCAAAGGCCTCCATAGCTCAGGATACTGACCTTAAAATCAGAACCCAGAAAAATTTAGTTAATCCACAATACCGCCCTATGAAGAATGAAGATAATCTTTGGGCCCTGAGAGCAAGCAGGTATCAAGTCAGAATATTAGTGGCACACCTGTCAGCAACTGGAAGTGCATAAATCCATGTACTTCCCTTCCCTGTCTCACAACTCAATCCACATATCCTTTAATTTTCAGACACTTTTTTCCCCATAATCTCCTTAAAAAACCCACAAGGTATAGTATAATTAGCAGGAAAAATAAATCTAGCACTCCTGAATTTTTTCCCCAAGGGAGAAAGGAAAGTTCACAGCCTGCAGGTTGCTAGCAAAGTTGTCAAATAATGTAGTTATTGCTGATAAAGGCAAGAATAAATAACAAATCAATTCTGCAGCTCTCTCCTGTTACTACATCCTCTTACCTCCAGAATGTGGCCTGGGATTGCACAAGGGGCTAGGCTAAAATCCGGTTGAGTAGTTGCAGCCAGGTGTTCAGTACAGACTTTGCCAATGTGATTTTAATAGCCCAGGAAGAGATAGGAAAACCCAAGGAAAACTTTGCAATCAATAAACCATGGTAGACTATGCGTGTTTGCCCTATTTTGATTCTCCTCCCCAGCAGCAGCCCATCGATGTTAGAACTGCATGGCCACAAAGATAGAGGCCTTCAGCCTCCCAACCCTGCTTAGAGAGGGATTTGCATTTCAGCCAGGGTCAGGCCATACAACCCCAATCAAAGGAAAACCCCGAATCCAGTGGGCCAGAAGGCAACCCACCACCGTGCCCCTCTGTTTCCTTCTCCTCACCCCCTGGGCACAGACGCAGTTGCAGCTCCTCACCATAGCTGAAGCGGGACTTGCAAATACATCCGTCCTGAAAAGCCCCCACTGTTCCTGCCTGCCACCATGCCAGCAGCCCTGACTAAAGGCCGCGTGCTCCAGCCTGACCTGCCAAGGAAGGGGTGGTGGCCAAGACTACAGCACATCTGCAGCTTGTCAGGGGCACCCAGAGGCTGCCCAGCATTACTCTGCAATTTTGGGGTTGGAAAGTGGAGGAGCAGCGCTGCATTTGCAGGCTGCTAGAAAGCCTCCTGTTCCCCGCCCAGCTACCTCTTCAGATGCTGATGGGCCTGCTGGCATAGATCTGCCAGCTTCATCCTGTAAAGCGCAGCTCCCCTGGTGCTCCTGCCCACCACCATGCGGCAGCCCCTCCTTCGGAGCTGTCCTGATTCCAACAGGTCTGCTGGAATAGCAGCAGGCAAGAGTGCCGGGTAAGCCGTGCTTTGCAGGACAAAGCTGGCAGATCTCTGCCAGCAGGCCCATCGGCATCAGGATAGCTTTGAAGGAGGTAGCTGCAGGGGGGGGGAAGCAGGAGGTTTGTCAGCAGGTGCCACCAGGCCTGCAATCGCAGTGCTGCTCCTCCACTTTCCACCCCCGAAATTCCAGAGTAAAGTTGGGTAGCCTTTGAGTGCTGCTGACAAGCTGCAGATCTGCTGTAGTCTTGGCCAATACACCCTTCCTTGGCAGGGTGAGGCTGGAGTGTGTGGGCTTTAGTTGGGGCTGCTGGCATGGTGGCAGGTGGGAGCGGAGGGGGCTTTTCAGAAGAGAGGTACTTGCAAGTCCCGCCCCAGCTATGGTGAGGAGCTGCAACTGCATCTGTGCCCAGGGGGCAAGGAGAAGGAAATGGAGGGGCATGGTGGTGGGCTGCCTTCTGGCCCACTGGATTCAGGATTTTCCTTTGATTGCAGGCTGGGTTGGGCCAGCCCCTCGCTGCCTCCAGGACAGTCCCTTGCCAAATGTACACACCCTATGGGCTTGTCTATCCCCTCTTCCTCCTTTTGTCTTTGGTGTAGCTGCAACTGACTCCTTTCCCAAGGCTGTGCACAGCTTCTGGAAGCACCAGTCAGCTGGAACCCAGTGCAGATCCTGGGCACTCAGCAGAGCCCTGGCAACACTACAGCTCTAGCTGGCTTTCCCACAGGCCTGTGCTGTATTTCCGCCACTTCAGCTCATCCCCACACTATACTTTTACACTTTTTAACATGTTTTTACAGTGCTTTTCAACCCATCGTAAGCGTACCACGTGCCAGGTGCCAATGTACCACCAGTGGTATGTGTACCAACGGTTGAAAAGCACTGCCCTAGAGTGGCCCTGACTTGAACTCTATTGAACATCTGTGGAGGGGCCTGAAAATGGCTGTCCACCAAAGGTTGCCATCCAATCTGACTGAGCTTGAGAGGACTTGCAAGGAAGAATGGCAGAAAATCCCCCAATCCAGTGTGTAAAGCTTCTTGCATCTTACTCCAAAAAAAATTGAGGCTGTAATTGCTGCCAAATGTGTAAGGATCTGCCTCAATCCCTCTTCCCAAGAAAGTAGAACTTTTGGAACAGTTTCATTCCAAAAAGAACTTTTATTAGGAGAAGTTGACAGAAGGTCTCCAGAAACCAGCAGAATAAAGGCTAGCTTCACTCCAGAGTCTAGCCCAAGCTAAAAGCTGAAGCCAAAAAGCACTAATTTAAGCTTGATAGTAAACAACGTGTTTGGAACCGGGTAAGAATAATGATTCTCTCTCTTCTACTCAATGATTGATTTCCTGGAAAAAAAGAAGCAAAAATCTTACTAAAGTGAGAAGGAGGGGGACTCTTGTTCCACCCTTCCACAGATGGAAATGGCAAATTAAACTTTTATGGGGGACAGAAATACATTGAAATGAAATGAATATAAGACTTAAATCTGGATAAATTTGAAATTGGTGGAATTAGTTAAGATTTTCTTTTCAAAAGATTATTGATGAAAATAGAAGAAAGTAATTGTTTGTTTTGAAAACTGAAAAATGAACTGGTGCTGACATCTAGTGGTGGATGAAAATATACAATTGTAGTTGCTCTGATACAGGAATTGGCAGAAAGCCCAGAAAAAAGATAACCTGTTTTTGTGACCTTCAATGTTTTAACTAAACAGAGAACAGCTGCAACAAAGAAAAGAAAACATTTTGAGCTATCTACAAAGCGAGAACCATAAACATTGGGGGGAAAAACCTGATCTTCCTGGATTATAAATACTTATTGAACTGTGACTCTAAAGTTGTTTGCAGAGAAAGGAAAACTGATTTTTGGCTATCATGGAACACCAGCGACCTGCAGAAAGAACATATCAAGAAAAAATAAATACTTTCCAGGAGGAAATGTATGCTATACTGCAACTAATACAAATGACAATGACTTCAAACCACGAAGAAATTAAAAACAACTTTGAAAATATAAATGAACACATCTTCAATTTAACCTCACAACAAAAAAGAGTGATCAAATAAAGCAGACAATTGAACATAACCCAGAGGAAAGATATTTAAAGATGGAACCCAACAATGGAAGGAATTATAACTTAACCCAGGAGGAGAAAAAACTTGCAGGAAATATTGGACATGTAAAAGATAACTTACACTTCAAGATTGCAAAATAAGTCTGAGGACAAGAAAAAAGATTCAACAAAATGGATTACAGAGCTGCCAGGAGAACTACGAGAACTTGAGAGAGAGAAAAATGATAAGAGAAATTAAAATAATAAGAAAAAGATTTTAAATGAACTCAAAGGGGCGAAACATTCCTACAAAAACATCTTACTTGACTAGTTTCCTGTACCTACATCTACATCTACAAGACTATAGGAAGACCTTCTGGTCCAGCAGAGCATACTGATTAGGAAAAAAGATTTTTTGGGGGAGGCTAAAGTTAGAATTAAGAAATTAGATGATGGGATTTATCAGATGGAATATCTAAAGATTGAACACCTGTTTGAATATGGTTAAAGAAATAGAAAAAATCTGGATATAAATGAATTTTAGTTTAAGAGGGATGGGCCCCTCAAGTAACATAGTATTTTTTTTTATGATATGAGAAATATAAAAATGTTGGGATGGTTTATATGAGGGAAATGTTTTAGATAGCTAAGAGTAATTGATTTTGAGAACATTTCAATTGATAAAAATGTTTTAAATAGATTTGAAATATTAGATGATTGGATTTATTTGATGGAATACTTAAACATTTGTTCGAATATGGTTAAAAAGAATAGAAAAATTCTGGATACAAATGTATTTTAGCTTAAGAGGGATACGTTTCTCAAGTAGTATACTATTTCCTTTTTTCACTCTTTTTTGTTTTTGTTTTAAGATATGACAAATGTAAAACTGTTGGGATGGCTTGAATGAGGAAAAAGATTTAAATGCTTAAGTGTAATTAACTCTGAGGAAATCTTAACTAGTAAGAATGTTTTGAACATTGCAGGGAAAATAAATCTAAATAAGAACTCTGAAAACAGGATTTATGACAAGGTAATTAAGATAATCAATTAGAAAAGAAGCTTTATATTGATGTGATTGATACTTGTAGAAATACTAGAAAAATGTTTATATTCAATTGTTATCAAAATACTAAGAAATGTTAATAATTCAAGGTTGATAAAAGAGAATATTATTGGAAGAAGAGAAAATCAAGGAAAGCTACTATGTGGATTATGGAATTACAGAAATTTGTTATTGTTTTTAAATATAAACCCAGACAACACACTGTTTACCAAATATTAAGGTTATGTTAAAAAAATAATAAAATATATTTTTAAAAAAGAAGACTGAAAGACGTGGTCTCTTGCAGGTTTAAAGCTCTTGGAGACAAGGAAACAGTCATCTTGCTGACTATTGTGTTGCATTTAAGAGGTGATAAATTAATAAAACTTTTGTGATGAAGGGGAAGTCACTTATTTACAGTATATAATTTTTATTTAAGAGCCCTGGTTGTGCAGTGGTTAGAATGCAATATTGCAGGCTAATTCTGCCAACAGTCTGGAATTCGATCCTGATGGGGCTCAGCCTTCAATCCTTCCAAGGTCGGTAAAATGGGGGCAATATGCTGACTCTGTAAACCACCCAGAATGCTGTAAAGCACTATGGAGCAGTATATACTGTTAGTCTACGTGCTATTACTATTTACTACTGTATATTCTTTTTTTTCTTTTCTATTTTTTCCTTTTCTGCACCTTGTATTTTTTCTTATTTTTTTGTATTATTTATTGTAAATTGTAATCCTTATGAAAACTACTATAAAAATAGGGACTGCAATAAAGACAGCAAATTTTACCTCGGTATGATCTTCTGCCTAGAAAAGGTGAGCTTATTTGCTTCCATCATTTTCTCATATCTGCTGCTTGTCTTCTTTTCATAGTTTTTCTGCTTCATTGGGTCATTTCTTTAAAATTCCATCTTATATCCATGTGTACTAGACAGAAACTCCCAACATCTCATGATACTGATGTGATTTATAGGGCAATGCATCTGTTGAGTATCACATTAGATTTCACTTAACTTTCTTTCAGCAACCTATTCATTCTGCATTACATTGTGTGTAATGTTTACCAGTGCTTTTTTGTAAAAGAAAAAGGTGCTGGAACTCACACATGTCATACAACCCTCCTTGCCTACCCTACAAGGTTCCATCCAAAAAAGGTGCCGGAACTCCGTTCTGAGCGTTCTATGACAAAAAAAGCCCTGATGTTTACATTCCAAACTATTTTAATACTTGCGGTTCATAATCTGCTTTTTCTTTCTTCCTACTGTTTACTCCATTTTTTTTTGAAAGTGCATTCTGTACCTTCTTACTGCAATGACTGATGTTATGTTGTGAATCCACATGAAAGAATTTTTTTCCACAAAAGATTGTAAAGAATCATATTTATTTTAAAAGTTCCCCACTTATGAAAAAAGGTAAAAAAAATACAGGCTTGGGTGAGAAATCATAGAGCTGGGTCAGACAAAGAATCCTTTTCCACCTATTTCCAAAGCTTTGTCAACTGATGTTGACAAAATTAGGGGACATAAATTATCTTAACCAGTAGACATTTATGACTGAAGGGCTGCAGGGAAGGAGTACACAGAACTGAGGCATGGATTAAATTCTGAGTTAAAAGGACCATTTTGAAAGTTAAATCCAGGATACTATTCATGTAAGAAACCAACCTAAAGTATCCAATCATGACACATGGTTGCCCAGCCTCCACTTGAATGCATCCTGTGAAGGATATTTGCTTCTGTGGTTAAACTGTGTTTACTGTTAAATAAACTGTGTTTACTGTTTGCAGTTTACTGTGTTTACTGTTTACAGTAAACTATATTTATTGTTGGATTATTGTCTTGTGCCTTTTTCAGCAAAATAAAAGGGTCTCAGTCAAACATCTTTAAAATTATAGCCAGCTGGGCCTGTTTTGGGCCTGCTGGTGAGGCCCATGAGCATAAGTAAGGACTCCAGAAAAAAAAGGTGACCCAGCCAACTACATAGTTCCTTCATATTTGTGAGAGGAGTTCCTCTGCCCAGCAGTGTAACTGATGCAAGGAATAATATATGTTAACTTAAAATTTGTAGCAAGAGACAAGGAAAAAAAATCTAGGAATGATCAGGTAGTGTACAAATACTGAAAAAATAAATGAATTCTCACACAACTCAAACTGAAAAATCACAGATAAAAATTTATTAGCGCCAATACCAAATGATAGCTATTTTTAATTGAAATAAGCATATTGCTATTATCTTTTAATTTACTTGGAAACAATGTTTACATTTGCATTTTCTACATTTTCAAAATTTACAAAGAAAAAAACAAAGTTCTTTTATCCAGCAAGTTAACCACAAGAAAAGATTAAGAGCTTTAATCTCTTAAAATTTCCAGCATTAAATCAAAAGAAGATTGAGATTAGTCCTGTATACCAGCAAAAGTTTTGAAAACAGCCTTTATTTCTTCTAACCTTTAATCCCTCCCACAGATCACTCACAGTCATTCATACAAACTGCTTTGTATTTGCGGCTTTCTTCCTAGCTTTCTTCAGTGTTCAAACCTAAGATCTTTTTAACATAGTTCTGAACATTAACATGAAGCTGGGAAGCAGTGGATGAAAATACTTCCATGGCCAATGCTTGAGCTGTTTCTGAGCCACTCATCATGGCCCGGTAGATGGGAAGGGTATACTTCTGTTTTCCCTGGAATAAAAACAGAGTAACTTACTGATAAGCTAATAGCATCCTGCATTTTTTAGGAAGGTAGCAATAATCTCCAAACCTTTCTTTTCCACATATAGAAGTGTTTAGTATACTGAAAGAGAGGTGGATTTTGTATCTAAGAAATAGACAAGACTGGGACTCTAATAATAATAAGACAGTGATCTGTTGCTGGATAGAAACAGAAAAAAGATTCTGACAAAGCTACAGCAACTTTGTGTTTTAGTAAATAGAGCAACATCAAGCACCAACCTGGTTGTGAAGAAAGTCTTTCACTTGATCAAAACCTGCTTCATGATTATTTTTGAGCACAATTTGGGACCAACGAAGACGCAGCTCAGCATTCTGTGCTTTAGAGATCTTAGGATACAAGATGCTCATCTTCTCAACATGCCCTTAATATGAAAGGACAATCAAATTAATTTTTTTCTCAGGAGTGCTCCAGACAATGACATTCTTTAATTATTTTTAATAGTCGCAGTGCTTACCTTTTACACATATTTGATAGCATGTGTCAGATTACTTATTGTATATTATGCATTCCAGATTCCCATTTCATCTCCTCAATATACCCATGCTTTCTCCTTTTTTCAAGTGCTTCTACTGATTTTTCAAGTGCAATAAGATTTTTGTATATCTAATAACTAGCATGATTACCTGTTTGAATGCTATTTTGTTTTAGTTTTTGTAATCACTGTCAAAGGAAAGGCAAATTCCAGGATCTTTCTCTCATACCCAGGAAATCTCTAGTTCCTAGAACTATCGGCTTGCACCCCATTAGGTCAGCTTCCGTAAAGCTTATAGAGCTGTGGTCAATCCTTCATTTTAGCAAAAGGTGTCTCACCATCGGGCAGAGGCGATTTCTGCAAGATATTATCTAGGAAATAGGCCAGCTGGTAGGTCTTCCATGCAGAGATATCTAGTGCTCTAATTGCCTCCATATCATGGTCAGGAACTGCCCAGAGTTCTGCCAGTTTCTCTGCTGGCTTCATCAACTCCTCTCCAGGTGAAAGATCAGGAAGGTATGGCGGCCAACCAGGTATATTCAGCCATCGGTCAAATTCAAAACCTGCCATTGGAAGGGAAAGGGGAAAAAAACTACTTATTGGATATTGATATTGGAATCCATATCAGTAATTAATGTAATTGCTACTAAAGCTTTCAGTAACACAATTTAATTTCTGAAGTACATCACGTACATTATCCCAGTTCTTCTTCCATCTGTGTCCAAGAAATATTTTTTTACTAGCACAGAAAAATAAAATAAAAATAAAAATAAAAACCACTATGGTCATTCATATCCCAGCAAGCAATCCACAATATCAGCCTTTTAGTTCCTCTGGGATACTTTGTCATGACAGAACAGGCACATTGCTTCCAATCTTCAAACAAAGCAACATAACAGAAGCTGGTGTCCATGTACTTACATTCACATGAATCTATGTTCATTTATTTTTGATTCTTATTCAAACTGAAATTAGCAAATCCTGAAAGAGAATCACTTGTCCGCCAAGGATTAGGCTTCGTTTAAGAATAAAAGGCATGCCACATATAGATCTAGACTTGTTAATAACATCTTGATGTCTTGCTGCTTTAAAGTTCCAGTCTATTTTGTGTGGTCTACTACAGATTAAAGATAGATTCCCTAAATAAATGTGCTTCCTGATATCTCGTCTTTGGGCAAGATGCATGCTTCATTACAGATTCGTAATCTGTGCATTCTATTGATGAAACATTCAATAGAAGCAAATATGCTTAGCAGATTGCCAATGACCAATGTTTTTATAAATAATAGCATTTTTGGAAAGCTGTATTTTTCCTTAGACAAGATGCAGTGTACATTGGTAGAATATATTCCCCTCGTGATATTTTGTTCATACCACCTCCTTACTCATTGCTTTAATGCAAGAATAAACTTGAAGCAGAAAAAGAGAGGATCCAATAGGCACTTAAAAGGCTCTCCTCCCTAATGCTTCCTAATTAAACATGTTCTCCCAGGTTATTTTAATTTAGAAAGAAATGGGCATTGAGACTTTGTAGGCAATGTATACATTTCCTTAAGCATGTTCTCTTCAACTGCCTTCCTCAAATGTATAAGATTTCAATTTTCATAATTTCCAACTTTGCGTAATCACTTTGGGGAAGTTTTAAACCAAATAAATAATTTGTGAGAAACAGTGAGTTGGAAAGAATAAAGTTTAAAAACATCCTGTTAACCTCCTTTTAGGGTTAAGGCTATATTTGTATGATTAAGAATGTTCCTGTCATCAGATATCAGAAACAATATTTGGCACAATGACAATGTTCTGAACTGCAAGCTTTCTATACATGATGGTAGCAGATCACCTGCAACTGTATAGTTAATTTGCGACCTGAGAATAATCCTTTATGCATAAAGTCTGAAAATTACTCCTCCCTCCAGCCTTGGAATTGCTGCTGGCAAAGAGCAGCTGTTTGGCTTATTATAAGAGCACTTTCTATGAGTGTTCACTACACAGATGCTGCTGAGTTCAGCAGTATTGCCACAAGGCCTTTTTCCAGGAACTAAGGCAGGATGTTGTCCAACTGACTTCTTTATTCTGACCTGAACTGCGGTCAGGCAGAACCTTTAAAGACAGCATTTGCTATTTTTAGCTTATGGGAACTAGCACACAATCTCCAATAAAAATACAACCAGATTGGGAGCTGAGGGCAAAAGAGTAAAATAACTCAGCAGAATTGAATTATTCTGGCCACAGGAGACAGGAAAACAATTGCTACCTGGAGTTAGGAAAAACTGGAAAATTTCTGCTGGCAAAGGCTTGTGGCAATTCTGAATGATTTTTTAATCTATAATATCTCTGCTGACCTGGAATGGTGTCCACCCCTTGCTTCTTCAATTCTGGGAAATATTTCAAGTAGAATTCGAGGGCGTCATTTGCTGTGATGCTCTGAAATTTGAACTGGTTCACATAAGCCTGCCACAAAAAGAAACTTGCCTGAATTACTTTGAATTCTGCTGGTTCATCTCTGGCTTTTCAGCCCTTCTTAGAAGCCTTCTTTGCATACAATTACCCTTTGTATAAAACTACCCTGCCTAATTCAAGTTCAGCTTACTTCCACCTCTTAGGTTTTAGTGTGAGAACTATGTATCTCAACTTTAAAACAAATTTGATGACCTTTTCAATTTCCCAAACCTTGAAAACCTGAAAAGCCAACTTTTCACATCATCTGGAAGACACACTTGCTCACTTTATTAGCTTGCCATTCCTGAAAATCTGGTAACACTGAAGACTTCCTATGTGCTATTTATGCAGCCAATTATTATGCCTTTCCCTGGAGAGGCAGCACAAAAAAAATTAGCCTGCTCCTCTAACATCTTCAGGTTTGGAGTCTTCTTGCTTCAATCCAATTTGAATTATAATAGCAAAATGAACTCTGATTTGCTTGGGAACATGCTTTTAACTGAATGGCATGCTACAACCATGCTCCAAAAGCTGTTGGTTCAGACAGAAAAGAATTTAAATAGATATGCTGAATCAGAGCACAGATCTATGTATACCAACATACTCTTAGGAAGTGTGTGTGTCTGTTTGTAAAGAGATGCTTAAGGAATTCCTACCACAGGACATGAACCTCATAGCACTCACCTCCTTACCCATTTTCCTCAGCAACTGATACTAAGAGACAAATTGAACTTGGACCTGTCTAATTTCCTTTTAAAACCTTCAGATTGGTAACCATTGATGTGACTACAAAGCTCATAGTGAACAATGCCTTTTATCTCCCTTCAATAGGGGAGAATAATGAGACCACTCATTGTCATGTCAAAAAAGGTAAAAAAAATATCCTTTATCATGCATAATTTTCTACACTACTTTCTACACTACACTATTTTCTGGCACTACAATCATGTATCTCCAGCAAAACTTTCATCCTCTCTACAGTTCTGTATCTTTACCTGATGTACCTGATGTACAATTCTAGATCAGGATATATGATGAGATACAAAGATCAGGACTGTATGCATCTTTCTAAACACAATACAAAGCAGCATACCTTGAAAATACACACTGAGACATCTGCAAAGTACAAACAAATTCCAGGCTAACATACAGTACCTGCAGAAAAGCATCAAACTTAGGCTGATCCCCCACAAGGTGGGCAAGGTATGAGACAAAACAGTAGCCCTTTTCATAAGGAGTTTCATTATATGTATCTTCAGGATCAACACCTGAAAGGAACAAATATATAATTATCTTTTTAAACTGGGAAGAATAATTTCACTAGAAATAATAAAATATGGAACTCAACCCTGACTGCTCTTTAGAAGGCCAGATCCTGAAGTTGAAACTCAAATACTTTGGCCACCTTATGAGAAGGAAGGACTCACTGGAGAAGAGCCTAATGCTGGGAAAGATTGAGGGCAAGAGAAGAAGAGGACGACAGAGAATGAGGTGGCTGGATGGAGTCACTGAAGCAGTAGGCGTGAGCTTAAATGGACTCCAGAAGATGGTGGAGGACAGGAAGGCCTGTAGGGGTCGCGATGGGTCGGATACAACTTCACAGCTAACAACAACAAATATTAATATTCCACAACTGGTTCTCTGGGAAGTGAAATGAATATGAGACAAAGAGCTGGCTAGCTGCCAGAAGGATGAGTCACAAAGGTGTACGCTCCAGAGATAACTATGGAAGCTATGACTTCTGGGAGTTGAATTCAATACAGGAATTGTGGGTGTTGTACTTCACACATATTAAAGTTGCCAAGTTTGAAAAACACTGCTTTAGATCAACACAGACCTGGTTCGATTTGCACCCTGAGCTTATTGAGAGGATGTTCTTCCCCAACATTGTCCATGTGCTGACGAAGCAAAGCTCTCCCGATAGCAGCTTCCAAGGAAGTATAAGCAGCACCTAATTTTAGGGGAAATCAACAGGAACAACTAGGTTATGAAGCCTCTGGCAACTGCCAAGCAATAAAACCCAAACTGCCACCTTGGTGCTCTGGAATCAACCGTCAACCATAGTTATGACATGGTCATTAGAAGAGCAGCCACAGGGACACAAGAATGCACTGGTACAACTTTGCCAGGCAAGGTAAATCCTATTGGGAATGCAATAAAAACAAAAACCCTGAACCCCCTTCTCTCAACGGAGGCATATATTGAACCATAAACTAATTCAGCTTGCCAGTCCTCAAGGTAGATGTCTAGAAGTCCATTGGGTGCATTTAAGAGGTATACAGTATAGCTCTTTTAGGCAAATGAATCACTTAGCTACAGCATTTCTCTATTTAATACTGAAAACAGAATGTAGATACTCTGGAAGTTGCCAGCCAAACATACCCGGAGGTTGCCAGGATAGAGAAGGCTGAATTATAGACGTTGCCATGGGCACTGATTATCAACCACTCACCATAGAGTGTTGCAGAAATCCTCCTTTGGGCATACATGGTGAAGCCCTCGTTCAGCCAGAATTCCCCCCAATGGGCATTGGTGACCAGATTTCCAAACCAACTATGTGAGATTTCATGGATGATCACATCTGCCAGGGAACGATCACCAGCCAATAGACAGGGTGTCACAAAGGTGATACAGGGGTTTTCCATTCCCCCAAATGGGAATGAAGGTGGCATAAACAGGACATCGTATCTGTCAGAAGCAAACAGCGTTAGTCAGGAGGATACTACTCTAATATGTTCTTATATACAACATTGCAATGTTGAGGTTATCCTGCCAATTTCAGCTAGCAAAATCCAAATTTAAAACAAATATATACCAGACTTCTCAAGCATTTTCACCTTGCTAAGGTTGCACCAGTCCCATTTTCTTACATGAGAAATGACTCTACTGCCTTTATAAAATTCTCCTCCTTCTCTCATCAACTCTCTGGGTCTTTATCCAACGTTTTTGCATTGAGCATGTTTGGGCCGGAGATTCACATTGAGGTAGAAATGTGCAGCATTTCAGAATCGATGCAAAAAAGGTTTTGGCATACCTAAACTTATTAAACAAAACATAACTTTTCTGGCAACTGTGCTACAACCGAGTGTTATGTGAGCATCTCTTAGTGGTGCAAAGCTTTTTTTCCTTGAAAAGCAGGTGACAGATGAAACAAGAAATTTGATTCAAGAGATGGACATACAGGGTATGCATCTTTTCCAGATTCATGTATTCTAGATATGCGTTGGGACTACTAAGCTGGGGAACTCTTCAAGTGCTACCCCAATACCAGACTTGGGGATGCAGGGCCCCCCAATTGCCCCCACCTTCCCTTTTTTAGTGAAAAACGGATGTAACTCTGTCTGTGATTCTCTTTGGGAAAACAGATGCTTTTCTGAGAATGCTTTCCTTTTTGAAACAGGTTCAGTAATGAAAGGGGTACCTTTCCCATACGTATGGCCCAAAAATCTTCTCTCCAGTGGTAAGAAATTCTTCAATCACACCTTCATACTCTTTCTTAGCAGCTTCAATCAGGCAGGGCTCAGCCCAGACATGACTCCTGGGGGAAAAGCAAAAAAAATGGCAGGGAGGTCAGCCTAAGAGGGAAGACAATAGCCCTAACCCTGCAAGCAGGGAGGCACAACATACATTATTGTGTACCCTTGGATGTCCATGGAACAAAATTTCAGGGTCAGGCAGAAATAAGCAAAGTGCAACGTGGCTTTTTGTTTAGAAGCAGAAAACAATTATTTATTCTTCTTAAGTGCTGGCTGATCATATTCAGGGCCTGATGCAAATCTCAGCTTGTACACACATGCACTCCTCACTACCCTAGTTAAAAAGACTTCTACTGAATAATGCTGAAGGGCAAGATTATATTGCTGTTGCCACATGGTCCTGGGAAAATATGAGGCTGCTTTAAAGAGCTGCACTCAGGAGCTGCAATGGTGCCCCCGTAAGCTTCGGCACTCTTTTCCAGAATCGAATCTGAAGGACTATCCAGACCTGTTAGGGAGGAGTGGAGTAAGAAGCCACTTTGAGAGACAAGGCCAGTGGGTGGTATAAGGACTTCTCCTTGTGCTCCACCACTCCCCCCCCCCCGATTGCAAGAAGAGCATTCACTCAACTATCCACCACTCTCAAGGGAAGCTAGATTGCCAGTAGCCTTCCTTTTTCAACTGGAGAAAGAGTGGTCTTGATTATCCTTCTTGGATTAAGATGAGAGGTATATTTGCCTTTTACCTTGGTCCCACTTCTGCTGAAACAATGTCCCCAACGACCAGGGCCACCAAATAAGAAGGGATAGGATGAGGCATCTCAAAGAAGAAAGTGTTTCCCTTCTGCTTCTCCCTGGTAATTGCACTCATCACAGCAGTGAAGCCCTCAGGGACCTAGAAAAAGAAAAAAAAAGAATGCCTAGTATGGCTTTGGGAAGAAGGATTAGCCTTTTTCACTTTCTTCTTAATGAAAAGGAGTGAGGATTTTTTTTCCCTACAAATGGACAGAATATGCAAATGCTATTGCTGTGTAGATGACATAGCAATGTGCACAATGTACAGGAGCTGACCTCCAGCAGAACCCCCGTCTCTCAAAATCAAAAGACCTCCTTTTAGAAAGAAGCTTGCAACTGAAGATTCAAGAAGCAACAGTTATGCAAAAGGAAAGTGAAAACTGTGGCAATTGGAAAACAAAGTTGATATTATTTATGGTCTAGGCAACCTCGGCTCTTTTATGACTCAAGGACTTCAACTCCCAGAATTCCTGAGTCAGTATAGCTGACTCAGGAATTCTGGGAGTTGAAGTCCATGAGTCATAAAAGAGCCGAGGTTGCCTACCCCTGGTCTATACCATGGGAAGTACACAGTAGAAAATATAGCTTTGAAAAGTCTCATTTGCTCCGCTTTGTATAACCCAGCTATTGGGGCATATTCAAAGCAAACAAGGTGAAACAGGGTAATATGATGCATGACCTCAGGCTTTGAAAGCCCTATGAATGCCACCTTGTTGGAAAAAAGTGAGAGATAGCATTTTAAAAAAAAGTGTTGCAATTTTTCCTGTAATGAATTCTAGTTTTTAAACACACTTAACTATGGGGTTTAAGCACGCTCTCCACCGGTATAGTTAGGGAGTTCCTTACCTTTATAATAGCTGAATATGAACTTTTAACTGCAGGAGTGTCAAAGCAGGGGAAGACAGACCTATTTAGAACAGCTTGGCCTTGAGTGTACATGTAGGGCTTCTGTTTTCCTGCAGTCTGTTCTGGCGTAAGCCAACATACCTGCCAGGAAACAAAAACAGATTTCCATAAAGAATGAGAGTCTTTGAAAGTGAGCAGAGCCTGCCTTCTTAGAAGCTGGAGAATGAAATTCGGGGAAAATGGACCAGTGGAGCACAAGAAAGCCAGAGGTATTAAAACAACAACAACAACAGCCTTCCCTTCTAGGCAGTTTCATTCATTTTTTTCATTTATTGGATTTCTATACCGCCCTTCTCCCTAGGGACTCAGGGCGGTTCACAGGGCATATATAAATAGGTATACAAAAATTTAAAAAGAATTAAACCATGCCCAATTAAAATACAGCAATAGTAAAATAATAAAACCAATTAGAAAACCCATATTCCCCTTCAGGCCAGACCAGCTAACTCGAACAAGTGGGTCTTCAACCCGCGACGGAAGGATCGGAGGTCCGATGCCATCCGGAGCTCAACCGGCAGTTGGTTCCATAGTGCCGGGGCACCCACAGAGAAGGCCCTCCCCCTGGGGGCCACCAGTCGACATTCCCTGACTGGAGGCACCCTGAGGAGGCCCTCTCTGTGGGCACGCACAGGGCGGAGGGGAGTTTGATGAGAATACAAAGAGAAAATCTATAAAAATGGGCACAGGATCAAACTATCATGCTCTCTTGATGCTACTCCGATTTCTACCAACCTTTCCAAAGAACAAACAAATCTTCATTAGACACAGTCATCTCTTTGCCAAAGCAAGGATCATTTTGATATCACTCTCCACCTGATGCCAGTGTAAGCTGAAAATTATTGGAAGGATTACCTCTTCCTGATTACTTCCACCCATCCTGTCAGGTCCAGCAGAAGAGACATGCTCGAAGTCCATCTGCTAAGGAATTACTGTACATTTGGTAGAATCTGAGAGATGGGTATTTGACTGCCCTGTAAGACTGCCTTGTAAGACTGGTCCCCTTCTTGGTGTCCTTTGAGAAGTCCCTTAAAGTCTGATTGCCAAGAGGCCTTGGGATCCCCCAGAAATGGGTTTTAACAAGATGAGTAAATTGTAATATTAATGCCCTTCCTACCATTCTGAGGATTTTTTAAAATAATATTTGTTTTAATTTTAGAATATTTTTGTGATTGTTTTAATGGCTTTATTGCCCAGAGTCTGTGAGATGGGTGGCTTATAAATATGATAGAGACAGACAGACAATTTCATTGACATAAAAGTCAATGAAAACTAAAATTGTTCAGACTCATCTGGACTTAGAAATAAGGATTCATCACATACCCAAATCTTTTAGCTGTGCAATCCAAATCTTCAGCTTTCCAGAAGGGCTGCTGTGAACTATTTCTAACAGAATTGATCACCTGGGCTCACCTGGTTCTTAATTTATTTCCACAAAGCATATTAAAGCAAATCAATATTGCAAAGGTTAGAGGTGTCAGGTTTAAGAAAGGCTAAGGAAAAGAAATTTTTCTTTTCTTACAGATGAGTAAATCTGTAATGCAGCTGTAGCTGATAGTTTTAAAACTGAAACATATATCAGTATGAGCTTTGCCTAAACAAAATCTAGGTTTTATTTTTAATGTTAGCAACATTAAGGCATCTGGCCCCCAAATTACCAAATGAAGTATAAATACAGCGATTGGGGTGGGAGACATAAGAACAGAAGCAGTGCCTTGCTAGATCAGACCCCTGGCCCATCTTTAGATAGTCTTAAGAGTTAAGACTGCAGTTGGGACCAGAATTGCCTGTCATAAGAAATATGGTCATAAAGCATGATGCGACGTGAACGACAGTGACAGCAATCCAGGCAATCTTGGTTGTTTCGTAGTAAATCCAGACAGACTGGGTTGCTAAGCAGGAAGCAGAAGGAGTCCCAGATAAAGAGAATGAGGTGCCAAGAGTATGTGGGAGGCCTTAGGAGGCCTAGTACAGGCCATGCATGAGTTTGGGGAGGTGAGTGTGTGGAGTGGAGTGCAAGCTCAGTAAGGCCAGGGAAACAGCACATGGGATGTGTGTATGTGTGGGAGTACAGAGACACTGGGGAAAGAGGGCTTGGGGAAAATGTGAGAGAACGGGGGGAAAGAGGACATGGTATGTGTGAGCAAAGAAAGGCTGAGGATCTATGGAGATTCTCAGTATCCAGGTCATGTTTGTCCCAAAGATGCTAAGAACTGAAGAAGCTTCTTGGATGAGAAGAGAAATGTTTTCAAAGAAAAAAAACAAGTAAGTCCAGTTGCCTTTTGAAAAAAAAACACCTTTAGGACAGCCAGGGGTGGGGGAGACTGATCTGAGTGACTTTCCTGCCAGCTACCCCATTGATTTTATTTGCGGGAAGCCATGGAACGCTGTAAGCAAACTGATTAGTAACCTGATTGATAAGGGCTTGAATTTTATTCTGCAACAGCTGGAACTTCAAGGATATTTGCAAGTCCCTTTGTTAAACACCACTGTACCTTTGAATGGTCACTGAATGAATGGTCATTACTCAAGGACTACCTATAGTCTAGCAGTCTATTCTCACAGTGGCCAACCAGCTACACAAGCAAGCCGAACGGTTTTCCAATAGATGGCCTTTGGGCGCAGTCATACTAACATCCAGGCTAACAGCCACTGATCCCAATGATTTCCAAGAATTTGTCCAACCCTTTTTTGAAGTCAGCCAAACTGGTAATCAGCACATCTCAAGGTAGCAAATTCCAAAGTTTAATGATGCATTGTGTAAAGTTAGATGGCACAAATCTGCATAATGGGAGCCAATTCCAAATTGCATCACGGGTAGAGATATGGATACCAATTTGCTCACGCATACACCATCACGAAGCAGTCAATGTTAGGGAAACAAAATAGTCTGCTTAGGGAACATATCAACCTTTGCAAGGAAGCCTTTATTTTGCATGGTACTCCTCAGCTGAAGTACAAACCATCTTTGACACAAACCTCTTCCAATCCCAAGTCCCCAGCAATCACTGGATCACACTACTGATTAATGGTTATTTGGGGATTATGCCATCAATTTATTTATTTATTTATTTAATACTATTTCTATACCGCCCTTCTCCCGAAGGACTCAGGGCGGTGAACAGGGCAAGAATAAAAATACAAATTACAAAAGTTAAAACAAGATTAAATAAATGCCCACATACTAAAATACATCATTAAAACCTAATAAAAATGTTTATATCAATGTTTATATCATATATATATATATATATATATATATATATATATATATATATATATATATATATATATATATATATATATATATATATATATATATATATATATATATATAGTGATCCTTTTGTGAACGGGTAGTGGCTTTGTAAAACCACTTTTACCCAGTTTTAGGTACTTTACCCAGGTTTGGGGAAGGACTAGTCTAAACATATCTGGAGGACACCAGATTGGGGAAGGCATCTTTATTTTTAAAGGAACACAGTCAGTACAGATTAAGTCAGCCAACATAACTTGGCACCCATCTGTATGGCAGTCCCACTTTACAGAAATTGCACTGCTCTGGGCCATTTTAATTTTTGCTTTGGAGTTTTCCCTAAATAGGACAGGAAGTGCCAAGCTTATTTTGCTCCCAGCAAAAATGGAGGAGGCAGAGGTTAAGTTAAAAAAAAGCACACAAAGGAAGGCTGCCTTAGTTTTTGCTGCAGGTCTGATTCAGTTTTCCTCTCCATGGGTTTTTTTATTTTATTTTATTTTTATTTTAATTCCATTTATATCCCGCCCTTCTCCGAAGACTCAGGGCGGCTTACAAGCTTAGCAGTAGCCTTCATTCTATGTATATGCCTGCTTATTAGGGCTTTCACACACACACCCCAAGCGGCATTATTACAAAGTCAGCTTAATTGCCCCCAACAATCTGGGTTGGACTACATCTCCTATCATTCCCAGCCAGTGTGTCAAAGGGAGGAAGGGGAATGGCAGTTAGAAAAGCTCCCAATTGAGAGCACGGCAACAGATCAAAGGAAGGGATGATGATAATTCACACAGAGATAAAAAGGGCGAAAGGTTTGTGCAGCCTCTCCACCTTCTTTGGCAAACAACTGAAATCACATCACAGCATCAGGATAATGAGAGAAGCAAATATTAAGAAGACGAAAGGCACTCAGGGTTAATACCATAAAGACAGCACTTATAGGAAAGGTAATGGTCTCCCTTAAACTGAGCTGATGACATCCCCATATTATTTCTTGGCAGCAGGACAAGAGTTGCTTTGTTTCCTTTTAAGACAACTTTGGACTCTCTTCTAATCTACAATTCTGGGATTTGTTAGTGGTGTCTCAGCCCTGTACCAATCAAATCTGAGCATGCTTACTTTACCCAAGGCCAAAGTCGGCTAAGTGTTGCCACCTATTAATTCATAAGCAGGCATATACATAGAATGAAGGCTACTGCTAAGCTTGTAAGCAGCCCTGAGTCTTCGGAGAAGGGCGGGATATAAATGGAATTAAAATAAAAATAAATAAATAAATAAAATAATAGCAAGATAGGATGGCATATTTAAGCTTAGGAATTAACTCCCCATTTTTCTAACAAACAGTGAAAACACTTATTTACTGAGAATTTAAGATGACACTCCTGAGCATGTGCAGAGCGCCTTTTTTCAATACGGAGCCATAAAAGGCGAGGTCGAGCTTTGCTCACTAGAGAAGCGAAAAGCTCCTCAACGCCAACCCGCTGTCCGGTCGCGCCGTCCGCCCCAGCCACTCACCCCGGGACCCCCTCCGGCCCGATAGGCGATCTCTAGCGCTATCGCGTCACCGCGTGTCAGAGGTTCAGGCAGGGAGACGTGCAACGCGGAGCCGTAACTGGCGAACGGGCGGTTCTGGAAAGAGACGGGGCGCAGCGCTCCCGGCTCTTGGCCTTTTTCTTCCCCGCCGCGGCTCTTCGGCGGTGCCAGACCAGCGCTCTCCACCTCCACGCTGGGATGCGAGTCCAAGACGATCTCGTTCACATGATCCCGCAGGCATGTCAACTCCAACCTCACCGAGCCTCGCAAATGCCCGGAACCCGCCGGTTCGAAATCGACGCGCAGAGCCAAGTGCAGATGCCGCAGCCGGAAGGAGTCGGCGCTACAAGCGGTCGCTGCGTCCCGGGACGCCATGACGAGCGGAATCCGGAGGCCCGCGGCAGCAACAGCAGCAGAGGAGGCGTTCCGGTGGGGAGTGGCAGGACGCTGGGAGGCTCAGCCCACGAGGAGGAGCAAGAGGAGAGTGTTGAAGCGTGGAGGAGGTTGCTGTGCTGACAAAGAAAAGACCAAAAAATCGTTTTCTAATTCTGTGACACTCCGGCTCTTAAGGGGGCAACAGTAGAGGTAGCTTGCTTGCTTGCTTGCTTGCTTGCTTGATTAATTAATTAATTAATTAATTAATTAATTAATTAATTAATTAATTAATTAATTAATTAATATTTATATCGCTGCTCAACTCACTTTACGAAGATAAAAACTCAATATAAAAATAAGCTATACCCTCCCTGCCCCTGCAACATCAATCAATCATTTACTGTACAAGAGAGCCCTAGCACTACAGGCCTTCTCTGCGGTTCAAGTGCTCTCTCTTAGACTTTGCCATGAATTGAAACCGCAGCTGACATCTTGATCCTGATTGCCCGTGCCCTTCAGTCCGGTGAAGTTACCCTGCATCACTGAGCAGATCTGCAAGAACGTGCCCAGTGATGCTTTCCCCATAGATGGAAGCCATCCAGTGTACGGCCCAAGACTGTCAGCCAACTGTGGAGCACCAAATCCATCTGCAGAACAAAGCATGTACATCAGCTCTGGAGAAAAAAGGCTGCTTCCACCATGCTATCTGGGCACTGGAGGAACACGTATTGTGGTCCCTCTCCTGTTCCACCAGAGATGGATCTACTCGTCGTCAGTATTCAACACTCCCAGCAGAAGCAACTAGGCATTGCCCAATTCCTAGTTCAGACGTCCTGACCTGGCACCAGTCTTTGCTAACGACCTACTTCAACCTCTTTCTGGCGGCCCAACTCAACATCTGGCCTGCCCTTGGGTGGTGTTTTTGCTGGAGAAAGAGAATCCATCGATTCCAGGTGACTACCAGCCTATCTTGATTGCATCTACCATCCCTGGCATCTTCCATAAGATCCTGGCTAGGTGACTCCATGATACACTCATACTCTCCTCCTTAAGACTGCTTTCTCGAGGTGACAACTTTCTTCCACTCCATCTTCCAAAGGGTCCACATCAGTTGAGTGCTTTCTACCATGCTCTTCCCAGATGCTGCCAAGGTCTTTGATACAATTTCCCAGAAGATACTCCCTTGGGATACTTCCAGTTCAACATCAAAGATGGAGTTTTGGGAGTTCCCTGCTTCTCCATTTCCATCCCACATCTCCAAAAGGACTGGCTTGGGAAGGTTGCATCAAATCCCACTGCACTGTTGTGACAAGATGCCTTTCTCTCCCTGGGATCTCACAACTCATTAGGCTGTGTAATCTGAATTCCTTAGTTGTTACCTTCAAAGCAGAAGTGTGGTCTGAGTGGAAGAATCTACTCTTGCAATCCATCAACAACTGGGAGCTGAGTATCCCTAGCATGAATGTAGTCACAAGTGGCTGTTGTGCTCATCCTGGGTATTTCCTCAACTGTACCTGTGGGGCATCCAATTGAAAGGTGGCCTACTCCCCACCAAATCACTTCCCTTTAAGTCACCATCAAGTGCTGCAGAAATGTCTACCGTGCCCTCAAAATGCTCAACTAGCATGAAGTCACCCAGTCATGTTCTTCAACACCTGAACAACTCCTGGGCTGAGATAGTGTCTGCTCTTGGGTCAAGCCCATCTTTCCATCCAGTTCTTCGTTCATCAAGCCAGACCTGGTTGTGGAAAGGATACATCAATTGTGGATCCTTGACATTTTTGTGGCTACTCTTGGCTACCAAATGAAAGAGTCCTGGGACTTTAAGTTTGCAAAATATAAACATCTGGCAGATGTTTATGTGGCAGATCTTCTTTGCTGGCCTGCTTCTTCGGTTCCAGTTCACCACCTACCCATCATCATTTCCAAATGGGGACCACTCTACAATCCATCAGTTAACAGGCTCCGTGCTTTGGATTGGAACTGCCAGGATACTATGAGCCTTTGCTTACTTACCATGAGTGGCTCACCCAAATGTTATGATTTGTATACCTGTGGAACCAATATTGGCTGTTCCTGGATTGTCTGAACAAAGCTGCCAAGTCGCTTTGATATCCCAGGAACATAAGCCTTGCATCCCTCAGTTTAATCATAAACCAGGGGTCCTACGCATACAGTATTGTCTTGGGCTCAAGATTTCTTCATGCAGAGTATTTGCCATTTTTATGTCCTAAGCTAAAACAGATTCACACTCTAATCTATAAACAGTTGTTTCAGTTAATGATTTCCTATGCTACGCATACTCTCTAAAAGAACTCAGTCTGGACTGGACTTATCTCAAAAAAAGTAGCATAACTTTGCAACCCTAGGCTGCTATCTCTGACATCAAAAATCAGAAAGAATTTGATAGAACTTTTTCAGGCTAACATATTTTATTAAAATTGGCAAATGGCCATACCTGAGAATTGCAGTGGTAGTGTGAGGACACAAAGTGGAAAGGAAAGATCACATAAAGGGGCAGGGATAGGAAATCCAAGGTTTGAAATGTTTAGAAGGGAGTTTGGTCAGCTCTTCTAAGCCTGTCTTTCAGCATATGCACTACATTTCTACAATGTTTGTACCTTCAAATGATAGGCTGTGCTTTGGATTTTGAACATAAGAGCTGCAAAAAGAACTTAGCTTCTGCACGTAACCTTATAACAACCGCACTTTCCCCATTGCTCTTATATTCAGTTACTTAGGAGTAAGTTCCATTTAACGCAACAAGTCTTATGTTTGAAAAGAAATGTAATGTTGTCTTATTAGGTGGAATCAGATCCTGTGGCTTTTCACGCATTCATACACTAAAGCTCCATTTAGCCTGAGCTTTAGCAATTATGCCTGAAATTGATGAAGAGATGCAGCTCAACCACTTTTGAAGACCACTGCATTCCTGTTTCTGATTTATGAAGTTGCTGCCTATTGGCTATTTCCTCATACAATTAACTACTAAATAGTAACCCAGTCAGATATGATGCCTTCCTCCTTGATCAGACAGCCACAATCATCTAATGACTGCAGGATATTTTTGTAGCCCTAATTTATACCCCTGTCAGCCCAGTTAAGCAAACCCTCAAACTCTGCTTTTCCCAGCGCCTTACTTCCTCCTCTTTCAAATTTGTGCTTGTTGCAATGAGCATAAATCGCCACTACGTGTCAGTGAACCTAAGCACTTTGCTCAGAGATGGTCCCATAGAGAAATGTCCAACTACTTCTAATATTTCATTTTGGAAGAGGTTGAACCATCATGATGAATGACATGCGTCTGGTTTAGATATCCTAGCTGCCTCCCACCCACCCATCCATACACAGTGTTTGTGGGCATTCCAATTCTTTCTTCCCTTTTATTATTAAACTTACTTGGTAGAGGTAAGAAAATCTGCTTTTTTTTCTTCCTGCATTTTAATTTTCTTGTAGCCTCTCAAATTAGTATTATGCCTTCTTGCCTAGATGCCCTGATGATGACAATTCTAAGGACAATTAGCTATTAATTCTGGATGGAAAGGGGGCAATATCTTAAGTATTATTTTATTTATTCAATGATATCCAGACTTTACATTCAGGAAAAGGGCTCTCAGCATTTTGGACTGCTTTAGAATTATAATCATAAAAATTATATAGAATCATTTACATAATAAATGCATATTTCATATCTTCAGTCAATACACATCCCTTAAGTTTATTATTTATTGATTATAATTTTTATAGCTGTCCACCTCATATGAATCTGGGCAGCTTACAACAACTAATGCTTGACAAGCATGAAACCTAAACACAAGCCTAGTAATATCCTAAGTGCCCATTTGCAGACAGAGATCCCAGAAAACAGAAGACACTTGGTGCTCATGTTAGCCAGTCTACTTGCTATAAAATTCAATTTCTACAATATTGAAGTATTTTCCTTAGATGGATGCCCTCTAAATCTTTTTTTTCCCCTGGCCTCCTGAGATGTCTCTGAACACGATACCTACATTTGAAGATGATAACCAAATGATAAATGCCATTTATCCTGCCATTTTGTGATGGAAAAAATTGGCCAATATCCTGGAATCTGTAGTCTGGCCAACATAGTCCATAGGATAGGAAACACTGAAACATTATTTAAACTAGGCACATTATAGGAATCATTCTCTAACTCTCCCCTAAATCTCTGTCCTGTTTTCTGCTGGTGTAATATGGTCGTAACCTGTTTTATGATTCAGACATGATTGAAACCCTTAAGGGTAGCCTCTAGGGAAGGTGCCCACCCCTAACCTACAGGGTGCCTTCCAATATGATAGGGTTACTCCTAGGATCCTCAACCAATGAGATCAATTGGCAAGTGCTTGCTAGGAATTCTGAATGAGCATGTATTTATAATGCCAGGAAGGTATTAAGGAGGAAGCTGATCCTACTTAAACTAAATTTGAACTCCCCCCCCCCCACAACCAGAAGTGTGAAGCAGTTGCCTGAATCTGTGCAGAATGCACATTTACTTTTCCACTGATTTTGCAGCAGTCAAGTTCCTGGATCAAAGGGCAGACATTCAGGAAGGCATATGCTTTGACACATCTGTTGTTAAAAATTGAAAATTGAGCATGATCATATAGGGCTGAGTGGAAACTGGGACAGCTGAGTTTAATATTGTGGCAAAGCAGCTGCTTCTCTACTCAGGAGATGTGAGGAGATGGACCCTCATGAACAATTCATCCTAAACAAATCTTTTGAAATGGCTATACTGGCCTGACCACCTATGGATTCCATGATCTTTGCCAAACAAGATGTTATATTTTGTTCACTGGAGAAATGGACCCCCCCTAACTATTAACACCATCCTGCTTGGTTTAGATGCAGAATTAGCTTGACATATCTTTCAGCGTAGATACGGGATCCTGCAATGCAGCAGTGGGCATTTCTTGTGGATCATTCTGGCATAAAGGAAGTGTGAGCTGCTCATCATGTAATGCAGGCATGTCAAACTCACTACGTCATGTGATGTCGCGTGACATATCCTGACTTTTTCCCCATTGCTGGCAATGGGGTGGGCCCGGTTTTGGCGTGATGCATCCGGCCGGCAGTTTGACATGCCTGATGTAGTGAGTGAAAGTTATTACTGAATTCTTATTTAATAGTGAGAACAGAGTTTCCCTGAGAGCAATTAGAAGTGCTAATGGATAGTGGGTCACTCAAGGGAAGGAAAACATAAAAAGAAACAATTGCATTGTTTTCTTCATCCTTAAGTCAAGGATTAAATTTATTAATACATGCCATGTAATGACTGATGCTGATGTTTTTTTTAATAGCAATCCAGAGAGGTAAGAAAGGTAGTCAGCTTTCTCATGGGCCAATAGAGATGCTGGATAACAGAATACACAGGATACCAGAATAAAAGGATCTTTTCAATCTTTTCTTGCAAATAACATAATTTCCAAATCTGTAGGATTCTGCTGACTTGAAATTGTTAGTGTTGCAACTGAGCATATTTAAAAGACCCCAGGATGAGGAAGACTGCTTGCTTTATGAAATGCATGAAGAGGAGTTTTGAAGGAGAATATGAATTCTAAATTACTAATATAGAAGACAAAAATGATGGGTTCTCAGATATTATCTGCTAACTTCCAAAGATTGCATTATAACACCTAACTTTTGGATATGCTGGTTCACGATAATATAGCAAGAATCTAATCAGCACGGTCTGCATGCATGTTTTCCTGAATCAGTAGAATTTTTCATAAAATCATGTTTGAAGCTATCATCATCATCATACCATACAACAGTTTTGGCAAGTAAAATTTCCAAATCATTTGTATGAGTTTGTTAGGTATAATTTCCTACAGCATAGGTCAGGGGTCTGCAACCTTGACAACTTTAAGACTTGTGGACTTCAGCTCCCAGAATTTTTCAGCCAGCTGGCATAGGTCAAAGGTTGGGGTCTTCAATCAGTTTCCATGATGAGTACTGTAACCTTTCCAGAGCAATTGCAGTTAGTCCTCGACTTACTATCAACCTTGAGTCCAAAATTTCTGTTGCTAAGTGAGACATTTGTTAAGTGAGTTTTGCCCCATTTTACGACATTTAAAGTGAATCTCTGCAGTTCTTAAGTTAGTTAACACGGTTATTAAGCAAAGTCAATTGGGAAGCCAGATTCACTTATCAGAAGGTTGCAAAAGGGGATCACATGACTCCGGGACACTGCAACCACCATAAATGTGAGACAGTTGTCGAGCATCTGAATTTTGATGCTCGACAACTGTCTCACGTCCATGGGGATGCTGCAATGGTCATAAGTGTGAAAAATGGTCATGTCAGTTTTTTCAGTGACGTAACTTCAGACGGTCACTAAATGAACTGTTGTAAGTTGAAGACTTGGTTAAATTCTCAATTTCCATTGCTACACATCCTCTGCTTATACTTCTTGTACATCAATGTGTAGAGATGAGATACTGGTAGATTGCTGTAAGACTTGCCATAGGTTTACAAAGGGTTTTGACTCTAATGTTGAACAATAAGAATTTTTCTTTCTTCTTTTCCTCTTCTAAATTTATTTCACTTTATCTTTATACCATCTCACTCCTTTTAAGAACTCTTAAAAGCTACGTAATGCCAACATTGCACCTCATAATACTTATGACAATACACTACAGTGTTCATGATCCAATCTCTACCCCATAATCTCAGATATTAAAAACTCTTCTCAGATAGTTCTGTTTTCACTGTCGTTCCCAATATTAGGAAGGAGGGCATAATAGATAGATTATTCTACCCAGAGGCCTGGTTCGTTAGCCAGAAATGCTGGCTTCTGATTAATCCTCCCCAAACTCCCCTGGCAGGGGTAAACCTCGCCTTTCCTTACTTGGAATGCATAGACCAGAAACTGCTGCTCTTGCAGCTATCTGGGTGCCAAACCATGTAGAGCCTTATAAGGCAGAAAACCAACACTTTGAACTCTCTATCCAACTTATTGGTACTTAATGCAGAGCCCAGAGCAAGGGTGTTACATGAAAACAGTCACTCTCACATACTCCCAAGAGGGCTACTGCATTTTGCACCAGCTGTAGCTTCCAAGTAGTTTTTAAACAGCATTGCAAATTTGTATGCAAAAGGTGACAAAAGCATTAAGTTGCTGTTGACAGAACCTCTTTTTACTGAAAAGGGCTGCAACTGGCATTTTCTCTGAATGTGCAAACAAGGGAAATTTGGGGTGAAAATAAGAGTATTGAGTTTTGTCTGAAATGATTACCAGCCAAAAATGGATTAGCCAATAGGGTACCCAGTTACCCAATGTATTGAAAGCACCTAATGAACACAAGCCTTCACTCAGCCACTACTTTCACATGAAAGTCTAATAAAAATCAGAGGGGTATCCTGAAGTTGCCCATTTAGTTTTTTTAAAAAATATGTGCTATTTTTCATGAACCCAGTTGATTCTCCAAACCGCATTGTTGTCTTCAGAAATGGACTGCTGGGCATGTCAATTCTGATAATGCTAGAGTCCGTCTAGTCACCACAGCTTCAGTCCTTCTCTCAGTGTCTTTTGATTTCTCTCTTCCTGCTATCATTCTTTGACTAATTTGGTATAATTAATAACTCCACCACCATTTGTCTTTGGTTACTGAATTATGGTCATCCTTAATTCATAAGCACACAGGTCCAAGTGCTCACATATTTTGTTCTTTTAAAAGTGGCTTAAGGTATAAACCAGGGGTAGGCAACCTCGGCTCTTTTATGACTCATGGACTTCAACTCCCAGAATTCCCAAGCTGGCTCAGGAATTCTGGGAGTTGAAGTCCATGAGTCATAAAAGAGCCAAGGTTGCCTACCCCTGCCTTTAAATTGAATTAAAATGTTTTACCTGCATTGGGTAAAGTGGTTTGGGGTAAATGAAGGAAAACTTTGAGAAGCACTGTTACATGGAATGGCCAGATGGCAAGCTAAAGTAAACTTGCTTTGCTTCAGCAGGTGATGCTGAAAGTTAGCACAATCTATTACTATTATTCTTGCAAAGAAAGAGCTGAACTAACAGGTAATGTCAGTTGTAGAGAATGTGGCTTCAAAGAACGTGGAAGGTGACTGTCAGGTGAACTCATCCCACCTTCACTATAAAATTCCAATTCCAGTGAGGAGGAGGAGGAGCCTATGAACCGAGACTGGCAGTTTCACCTGTGTATTATTAAATCCGCCTGTCCAGCAAGTCCATCATTCAGCGACGCTGGGACGTTTTGGAAGACATTTGGCCAGACTCAGAATTTTAGCTGGCAATCAAGATCAGTTACGCCCAGTTTCTGCAAAGTATACGGACCCCTTTTTTTATCAAAGGCTTCTGAAAACCCAAGTGACTCCTTTCAGACGAGAAAACGAAGATAAGAAAACTCCCACGCTGGAGTTTAACAGGGAGGTGGCGATAAGACCAGCCCCACAGCTAGATTCTAAAAACAAAGCTGCCCCCTTCCCCTCCCCCCGCAATCTATCCTTTTCTCCCTCTCCTCCACGGAAAACGATGCAATTTGCCCGAGTGATCAGGCTGTCCGACTCAGTGCGCCGAGACACGCGGTCCTCCGGGGAAGCTGGAAATCGCGCCGCAGCTTTTCAGTGCACCACGCCCGTCTCGGTCGGAAGATTGGCATTGTTACCCCGAAGTGGAAACAGCCGAAAGCTGGAGGAGAGGTTTCATTTGCGGGCACGAGCACACGCGCGGGCACGCAACGCCTCGGAAAGAAAAGCGCTGGGTCTGTTGCCAAAGACTCTGGATCGGCGCTTTCTGAACCCGGCTTCAGACACGGTCGTGGGAAGGAAGGGGTTAGTCCCCAGCTTCTCTCCGCCCTCCCCTCTCCCCTCTCTCCCCCCCACCCCGAGAAAATCTGACACAAGGATAAACAGATTGCCTCCCACCCTCCCGCCAGCCAGCCACGATTTGTGAGACTTTCTGAAGAAAGGGGGGGTGGGGTGGGGTGGAGGGAGGGAAGGAAGGAAGGAAGGAATCTGGGAAAGAAAACAAGGGGAACCGTCCGCCGACGTGTGAGCGGGTGGGTGGGTGTCGCGTCACACTAGCCCGGCATTCTCTCTCTCCCAGCAGCCTCCAACCCCGGGCTCTGCCGGCGGGACCAAAAGGTCCACGTAACCGCCCTTCCCAGCCGGCACCCCGGGACCGGCACATCCTGCAGGAGGCGGCCACTTGGTGTCCCGGGGTGAACCGCAGAGCTGCTTTTGCCAGCTTGCCAAGGACGGGAGGAGGAGGAGGAGGAGAAGAGGAGGGAACCCATCTGCGTGCCCGCCCGTCGGACAAGGAGGAAGCCTGGCGGCGTCAGCCACAACTACTCTGCAGCCCGGAGCAGCCTTGGCGGGCAGCGCGGACGACCCCGCGAGGGAGACTTTCGGGGCAGAGGCGGGCGCGGCGCGGGGACGGGACGCGCCTTCGGCAGCAACGACGCGCAGGGCCCCACGGAAGAAGGGATGGAGGGTCCCGCGCAGACCGCCTAGCCGGGTGAGTGCCCGGGGCTGCCCTGCGGGGCTGGGCGGGGGCTTCGGCGGGGGATGCTGCTCTCCACGCGGCGGCCCGGAGGCCGGGGCAGGAGGGGCTGCCATCTGGTCCTTCCCTCCTGCCAAGCGGCGAAGGTTTAGGCGGGGCGGCGGCTGCGAAAGGCGGTGCTGGAAGTGGCTGCCGGCAGAGAAGGCGCCCTTGCTTAGCCGGGCTGCCGGAGGCCGAGGCCAAGCTTGGTGCTGAGCAGCGGCTCGGCAAGGCGGCCTGCCAGCCTCTGCAGACGGAAAGCGCCGCTGGGGAGAACCCAACTCGCTCCTTCGCTTCCGCCCGGCGATCCCCGCCTGGATCCTCACTCCAAGGAGGAGTTGTGGTCCCGCTCCCGTCGTGTTCAGCCAGAATGGCAAACTGGGGGATACCGTACGAGGTGTCTTTATCTGTCTCCTTTATACTTCGGCGAGAACTCGAGGCTGCGGAGAAACATGCAGGCGCTCTAACAAGAGGGTTCCTCCCAGCCTTTATTATTATTATTATTATTCTTGCCCTTGGACTGCTAAGAGGGAATCGGATTTTTCCCAGGGGTGACCAGAGAAAGTGCTCTGCTTTAGAAACGGGCCGCTTCTCTCCCACATCGTATACACTCCCCTCATCTCGTGCCGCGTGTAGTGTGGGAGAGTGACTGGCTTTCAAAAGCTCCCCTTACAGCAGGCTTGGTTATCATTAGGCTTTTCTCTCCAGTGCTTACAAAAGGGGAGTGGGTTGTTTAAATCAGCCAGACAAGGGAAGAAAAATGCTTTCCTGGAAGCTGCTTAATATCTAGAATTGCGGCAGTTAGAAGCGTCGTCAAGGTTCAGTGGTTAGGGAGCTGAACTGTTAGGCAGGCCAGTATTTTTGAGGGGAATGCTTTTTTCAACCCTCCTTCTTTTCACTGACTCCTCTACCAATGTACTTCCTTTCTCCATTGTTGCTCTTGCCCATTGAAGTCTCTGGCTGAGCAAAGAAGAGGCGGAGGTTTGTAACTCTTAGAATGACATTTGAAATGATTCCTTTATTTTTTTTAAGCAAAAAATATTGATTCAAGAGTTATAAATACTAAATCATAATTTGGTGGGAACACATAACATCTTGGGTCCTTTCCCAGAAAAAGCCGAGCAGAATCCTTTTTTCCTTAGACATGAACACATTTGTCTTCTGCAGCTGATTTCATTGTGTGCCAAACATCTCTGGAGGTTTGTCTGTCTCAGGGAGCAGCGGTCCAGTGAGCCCCCCCTCCGCCCCCCCAAGAACACAAGGGCAGGGAGAAGGGCTTAGCACACAGCCTCCTTTTTTCTCAATATCCAAACTTTAGTCTTCACCAGTGTATTTGGAAGGTTGCTGAGAGCTTCTGAGCATGACACAAGGGCTAAGTCATTTCTGGTCAGTTTGTGCCAGGAAATAGATCAAACTGATTCACAACAACTCAAAGGATGGTTGGGGGAAGGGAAGAAGGTATGTGATCATCAAAAGGCCTTCCAGTCTTGGAGGAAGCTGATAAATTCTAAGGAACAAGCTTAGTGAACAATGAGCAGAATTCCTCTGTTTGGAAAATCAAATGCCCTTTTGTTTTTCCTTTTGCTGCAGTGTGTGTGTCCAGGGGCACTTTATTGCTAGTTTGTTCTGAACTCTGTTGCTTTACCAAACGGTATTTGGTGTTTGTTGTTATGTACATAACAGACACATGCCAGGCTTATGATAAAAGACGCTTTGCCAACAGACTGAACAAGAGGCAGCCTAGATGCATAGCAGGCGCAGACAAAGAGAAGTAAAACAGCAGGGAGAAGAAAACAGTGTGTGTCAAAGGACCTCCCATAGAAATGGATAAATAGGGCGTTTTAAGAGGAAGTTGGCATACATTTTGATAACCCCACCTGCCAGACCAAAGACCAGATGCTCGATCTTTTATGATCCTTACAAATGGCTAGAGGACGTTGATTTGTGATGATTGAAAAGTCCCTTCTAATTTTTTCAAGACTGCTAAACATTTGTTCCTTAGACTGAGTTTGTGAACACTCCAAGGTGACTGCAATGTCTGTTTTGTTTTTGTAAGGGGTCCCATAAAACTGGGAGAGGGTATATTATCATTTTCTGGGGTACGGGAAGAGGGAAAAAAAATCTGTCAGGATGAAACTGTGAAGTACGTCAGACGCAGCACACAATAGCTTTGTTTAAGGAGGGGGAAGCCAAAAGTGGCCAGTTTGGCACAGTCCTTTTCAATATGCTTTTCATTTTCTCTTTCTCTCTCTCCTCACACCACACTGTTCTTGCATCCCCTGCCCCTTCTCTCTTACTCATTAGCAACCACTAGCAACACTCCTACTGTAGTCACAGAAGTGTCAAACTCGCAATGTCACCTGACGTGTCGGGACTTTTTTGCCCTTGCCAGCAATGGGGTGCACGCGGTTTCGCTATGATGCATCAGGCCCAGATGACACCCCTGCTGTAGATGAATATGAGAATAATCTTGGGAGACAAGAGGAAAAGCCATAACCACAGATAAAAGAAATCTGAGTCCAAAGGAGGGATGAGGTGGATACTTTTCTTTCTCTCTTGCCTTCAGTTTCCCAAAGAGATTGCTTGCCTTTCTGGTGAAGTCTGTCAAGCAGGGAAGGAGGAAGGAAGTAGTAGCAGGGTATCGTCTCTGCCATATACCCTTTCAGGAAGGAAAAAAAGAGATGTCTCTGGTCACAAATGCAAGAGTCCTCCAGGATGCAAGGATTTGGAGCTTTGCCAAGTAATTTGGCCATAGAAGCATCATCCAAGTTAACCTCCACCAACTCTGTCTCCACCTGCCTTCAGCATGGCACAATCATGGCCTAACAAACCCTCGTCTTTGTATCATTTATATCAGCCCCCCCTCTTTCTCAGGTTGTGTGGTTCCTTTTTTGTGCTTATTTTTGGTCATCATTATTATTCATTTTTGTCTTTTTTCTGTGTATTTTAAATGTTTTGATTTGTGAACTGCCTACACATGTTGGGAGAGGCAGCATATCATTTTTAAAAAGTAGATTTTCCTTATTTCATCCTCAGCTCCATTAACTTTAAATATTCATGGGCTACACAGATATAAAAACATTTCTCCCTTTCCCACTGTCCAGCAGCAGCTTAAATGCATGTGAAATCTGCTATCTTTTGCTTTGGGAACTAAATCAGGAGACCTGTAGGGAGTGCAATTTGACACAGTTTGGGGAGGTGTGGGGAAGTCCCGTCCCTTCTGGGGGTAACTTAACATTAATCAAAGCTATTTCTTTCACAGCCTTTGTCCTTTTCATTAGCACACTGTTTCATGACTTCCTTTCATCCGACTCTCTTCTCCAGTTTCTGTTTTGACACCAACTTCTCTCTCCAATTTCCCAAACTTACAGGACAAAACAGACCACTGCTACTTTATTTTGGGGGGAAATTTGCTGATTTGTCTTAGAATTGTTTAGAAACCTCAGCTGAATGACCAGTGAATAATAAGGAATGTCAAAGCTGGCTTTTGTTGCTTATTTGCCACTTTTCCTGTATTTGTCAATTCCAATTGCTTCCCTTTCCATTCCCCTTGAAGACTGGTTGACCATCAGGTAGTCAGGTTCAGTCCTCCCATTCTAGAGGACCTAACGGATAGGGTAAGGTCTACTTCTCTCCTCTTCAGAGTTATTTCTACCATGGCATCTCCCCAAATTTCTTTATTTCATGTTATTTCAGCCTGAGAGACACCCCAAAGGTTGGAAAGAATTGGCAAATGAGCCAGCCTAGAGAAGATGATCAAAAACCTAGAGGAGACCCACCTCATTCCTACTGAATAAAAGAATTTAAAATAGTATTCGCTTTTTAGGTGATGACATGCTGAAAAGGGATATAAAGCAAAGTCAGAAGATACAATCAGTCACCATCTCTGTAATGGATTGGCACACTCACAAATCAAGACAACATCATTTGGCAGCAACTCAAAACTGACATAATAGAAGCAACACAGAGACTGAGTCACTTTAAGCTGATTCTAGGATGGGTGGAGAACATTGATTCAATAATAGAGGAAGACCCCTTCCCCATGGATTGCACAGTGCTTCAGGGTATGCAATCCATGGGGCTCAATTAGATGTTTATTTTCATAAAATATTAAATATGCTCTTTTGGGGTTTCTCTGCATGTGTATGGTGAATGTGATATGGAACCAGGGCAGGAATAGGACTAGAGTCATATAGAAAAGCATTTTAAAGCTCCCCTCCATCCATTCACACTCAATGCTTGGCATCCCATAGTCTATTGTGAACAGCAGGACAGCAGAACAGAGGTTTTATATGTGAGAAAAATAGAAAGCAGGGTGGGATAATTATAACCTGAAAGCCAAGTACTTTTAAATGTGTGTGAGGAAATGCCCTTACACAAAACACTACTCAAAAAACACTCCTGGCAGTGGCTTTAAATGGAATGAAAAGTTCTACTCCTGGGCAAGATCATTTTCAGGCAGGACATCTATGATATCTGTAGAATCCTTGTGGAAACGTTCTCCCTGGTTCTAAAGCCCTGTATAGAAAACAAATGAGCTTATGTAAATTTGGTTGGGTTTACATAGTATCTTGGGAGAAGGAAATTGTGAGATCTCTAATCTTTGGCAAAATTGCTGCTCTGCAAATTGCTTCTCCTATGATGGGTTTAATAATGGAACTGGCTGGTATCAAGTGGGACATGTTATGGAACTCTCAACTCCAATGACTCAGATGAAGTCATGGCTGGCACAGATGCTACAGGAGCTTTTTCCAGTCAAAGGAGGGAGATGCAAAAGTTGCCGGTTCAGCTCAAAGATAAGAGTAGCTCTTTGCAGTACACTTGCAACTACTATCGATTATGCAGCAGGGAAGTTCAAAAGCTAAGCAAGATGATTTGGCTTGCCTACGCATCATGGAAAAAGACTTCTCTTTCAAGTTGGCAAGAGTCAGGAATAGATTCCTGGAAGAGGATCCCGAGAAATAACTTAATATGTTCCACAGATGATGCTTATTATTGGACTAGATCAGCACAAACAGCCTTTTTAGCTTTCAGTTTTACTTAGACATCAATTCTTAAGTGGTGGGTCAGAGTTCATTGAAAAACCTCTAGAAGGGCAAGGAACTGTCAGCCAGGTTTGCCTTGAATGATGAAGGGAAATGGGATAAAAGAAATGAAAAATAAGTCTTGATGGAGGAAATGTCTAATCGGTGGTCCTCAAACTGAGGCACAACTATATAAGTGCATTTTCTTATATAACTATCCTGTCTTATTCAGTATGTGTTTGTGGGCATGTGTGTGTGTATGCACACTCTAGATAATATAGCTGTTTTTGATTGGTGGTAGCTGAAGCTCTTTTTCTGGAAGGACTCAAGATTAAATTTTAGGGGAACGTGCATATACAAAATGAAGGATTTGAATATCTCAGATAATGTTTATAATGTTTTGCCTTCTGTTACCACATTCTATAACCACACTGCATGCAGGTCTACTGGGGGTGGGCAAAGGGGGCAGGTGACAAAACTGCCACTTACAAAAGGGTGGCACTTGTGATATGCATACTACAAGATATTGACGTCATAGTGCTTATTAGTGAATGCCTATGCTTGGGATTAAGTTACATTAAAGGTCCTTTTCTCCCGGATGAACCAAAACACTTCTTTAGAACACCACTGCTTATCTGAAGGTATTGAACCTGGCCAAGTAGTTCTGATGGTTTAAAAAAGAGTGTCTCAAAAGATTTAGGCTTTGTCTTTTTGACAAGTAAATCTTGCAATCTGTGTGACTGATGAAGCTTTAATGTCCCTGGGAGAGCCCTTCCCTTTGACTCACCACTTGGTGGAAAGGCAAGCAGGAGACTTCTCAGTGGCTGATTATAAGCTTTGGCCCTCCCATCAAGAGAGAGCAAGGAAGCTCTTTCTCTTCTGGTCTTCCACCAACAGGCAAAAACATTTTTTTTAAATCATCATCCTCATTATCATCATCATCATCAGGCTCTTGGAAAATATCCTAGGGTACAGGATGGATACTCTTTGATTTATTTTTAATGATAATTTTGTTGCACTTTTAAGAGCCATGGTGGCATAATGGTTAGGATGCAGTACTGCAGGCTACTTCTGCTGACTGCTGGCTGTCAGCAGTTCGAATGTCACCAGCTCAAGGTTGACTCAGCCTTCCATCCTTCCGAGGTCGGTAAAATGAGGACGTGGATTGCTGGGGGCAATAGGCTGACTCTGTAAACCGCTTAGAGAGGGCTGCAAAGCACTGTGAAGCGGTATATAAGTCTATTGCTAAGAGCACTTTTTTAAACACGTGTTTTAAAAATGTGCTACTGATAGCTGTTTTTCACTCTATTTGATATTGTAATCAACTAATAAGTAATTTTAACTCCAAACTCTGAATTATGTTCAGGGGTCCATGTATAGTTACATCAGCTCCAGTTTGATTGGTCCTTTTGAAATGAATTCATGAATGTGAGTGGAAACCTTTTAGTCTCTGGGCAGCTTTCATCAGCCTTTTGGGGTTACAGAAACCTCTTCAGTCAATCTCATCCAGGAAATTCCGGGCCGGATAGTGGCAAAAACAGTACCTGGCTGCCCAAATGTTATCTGACTCTTTCCCACTGTCAGAAAAACGGGTCCCCAATGGAGGAGACAAATTTATAAATAGGCTGCTAGGATTCAGAATTTTTCCTGTGGAAAAAGCAACTGTTCCTGCTGTGGTCGACAGAACAGGAAAAAGGTGTTTCCTCTTGCTGAGGTCTGTGGCATGGCAGATGGACTGTCCTTTGGGACAAGACAAGTGAAGCAGTGGAGATGAAGTGAATCCCATCTGCTTTGGGCTTAACAGCATGCTGCTCAGTCCTGAGGGATGGACAAAGCTTTTTATGCCCACAAGAAGCGAGAGTTCAGATGGGTTCTCTTCTGTCAGCCCTTGGGCCAAACAAGACTTCCTGCTCCCAGAAGGCTTCAGGATGATTCTTGATGCACCATGCATCCTATTAGTCTAGTGGCTGCAGAGGGAAAAGAGCATAGACCTTGAGACCTGGTAAGATGTTGTGAAATCCCATAGATATTTCCCCTGCCTCCTTCCTGAACAGTCATCAGCTTAGAGAAGTTGGCAGTTTGATTTATAGATTAAACAAAGTTGACCATTTTCCTTATCCTGGCCTTTTAAGTATATATCTCCTATTGGGAAATATTGAGAAATTGGAGGAGAAAACAGAATAGACAAATTGCTCTGAAAACAGAATAGACAACATGGCGGAGTGTAGACAGAATAGACAGCATAGGTAATGTAGAGAAAATGAATAGATCTCTCCCCAAATATCAGAATCCAAGTCATCCATTAAAACTGGTGAAAAGATTCAAGAAATATCAAAGCAAGAGTTTTCCCCCTCCATATGGTGCATAGCTAACTTATGGACACCTTTACCGAAAGATTGCAATATAGATAGCTAAAAGAATAAGGCTATCAAGGTTGTTTCTTCTATTTTCTCAGTTTGCCATCTGTGTTATCTTTTAATGATACCTGGGTGGTTTTTTTTCTTGTTTAACGCTTTGTCATGTTGGTTGAGCTAGGTAGCCATGTAAATACTTAAATAAATAAATCAGGCCATGAATCTGCAAGATTTTATAAACCTGTTGAAATACAACTGCTGCTTTTCCCACACTTACAGAAGACTGAAACTAAATGTCAATTCATGGATTTATTAACAGCTACATTTTACTCCAGCCTTTTTCCTTTTTAAAAAACTTAACCATCTTATTTGGATTGTGGAAAGGTTGAATGTTACTTTGATTTTGAATTGCGTTTTGTTCAATTTTCTTTTTTCTTGATATGGAGAAATAGTGCAGCAGGATAGCACAGTGGAAGAGGCAATCAGTCAAGTTTAAAAACTGCTTACTCATTAGTGTTGCCTGCCTGAAGTCAGTGAAAATACTTGCAAATGAGAAGCTTTAGGACTGAGCTGTTCTCTCTTTCTATCCATGTTCCTCTGTTTCTAATTTGTTACAGTTGTCAGAATTCCTGGAAACACATTTATTAGCTTATTTAAGCTATTATAATCCAATAGTAATGTTTTGATTAAATTCACTATCTGGATGTTTCAGCAATCTATTCAATCTGCTATGCTAGATTTCTTTTGAGGATTAATTTGCATTTAACAGGATTATGCTGTAACGCTTTACTTAGCTACCTGGAAGTAAGCCCAATTAACTTAATGGACCTCTGAGAAGACAAGTTTAAGTGAGGATTGTTAGAGGGATTTTACACCTCCCCACTCCTTGCCCCCCCCCCCCCCAGTGTCTGGAAACCAACTTTACTAAACAGCTGTTTCTCTTACCTCTTACTTGTTGGACAATATTTCTCAATATGAAATCTCCAGATTAGCAAGAATAGTTATGCAGCCCTCCTACTTAACAACTGGTTAGCCAGCTCTCATCTAGCATGGAGCAATAAAACTGGAAATGGGCTGTATCCATCTTTAAGTTAAAATGCCACATTGGGTGGAAATGGGAATCTAAGTTAAACAAATGAAGGGCTTGATCAGAATCTCTGCTTCCACTACCAACAAAAGAGGTCAGTGAATAAGAGGGAACACTCTGAGCTTCCAGATGAAACTGAACTACAACTCCCAGCAGCTTTAATGAGCATAGCAAACGGTGAAGGGTTATGGGAATTTTGCAGAGCTCCAAATAATCAGCCTTTTTCACCATGTTGTTCTTCACAGGTCCATCTCCCATTTCCATTACCTCCAAGACACATGCCACACTATCTGGGGGTTATGGGAGTTGCAATTCAACATATTTTGCATATTTGGTCAGAGAAATCTAGACTTTGATGTTTCTTTGAACAGAAGTGCTTGAAAAGGATAGGCAGCAACTATCTCTTGGTATTTTTCCTGGGATTCCCATGCATTGCCAGGAGAGGGAGCAAATGCCTCACCGTACTTACTCAAAGCACAGCCTTTTTTCCCCCCTGATGAGTTAATTACAAGTCAGCTTAACATCCTTTTTAGCCACTACTGTTAAATCAGCCTCTGCTCTCAGCAGTCAGTAAATTAAATGAAATCAGATCATGGGGGAGGGGGGGGCTCTTCAAGTGATGGAGAACCCCTGAGACTCAGCAAATTAGGGGGATCGATAGATGACACTGCAGAGCTTGCATAAACATCCACATCTATGATGTTGAAAAACAACACAGAAATTCTTTCGGTCAAACAGGCAAAGTACTCAGGTCAAGTGCAGTAATTAGGGAGCCCTGGTGGCTTAGTGGTTAGAATGCAGTACTGTATGCAAACTCTACCCACAGCCAAGAGTTCGATCCTGACCAGATCAAGGTTGACTCAGCCTTCCATCCTTCTGAGCTTGGTAAAATGAGGAGCCAAATTTTTGGGAGCCATATGCCAATTCCGTAAACCTCTCATAGAGAGGACTGCGAGGCACTATAGATCTGGTATACATCTAAATGTTATTGCTAGTGCTAATACTATTACTATTTAGACTCTTGGGCTGTTCCTTAAGCTCCTAGGTAGGGCAAGGTTTTAAAATAAATGTGCTATAATATAGTATAAAGTACTTGCTCAAACTTAGTGTTGTTAAGACTTACAGCTACTGAAGGAAATCAGCTTCTAAAGCAGGGGTGTCAAACTGCCGGCCCATGGGCCAGATGCGTCATTGCGAAACTGCACCCACCCCATTGCTGGCAATGAAAAAAAAATCATGATATGTCATGACATGTCACCTGACATTGTGAGTTTGACACCCCTGTTCTAAAGCTTATGGATGGGAGAGATCCTTTAAGACATTCTGCCATTAGCCATATTTCGTATCTTATGCTAAGGGAAGATGAAAACTTACCTCAGATCAAACTGCTTACTTCTAAATTATTAACTTAGCACTTGTTTAGTTATTTCTGGGTTCGTGCTAAGACAAATGTGGCTTGAAAATCAGAATATTAATCCAGCAGAAGGATTAGTTTTGTGGTCACTCTGTTGAATATATCTTGGATCAATGGTAAATCATGGCTAACATGTGCAGATACATGTTAAACTAACAATAGAAAGCAAGATAGTTGTAATGGTCAAAGACACTGGGTTAGAAAGCAGAAGACCAAATTTCAGGCCTGCTGGCTAAGTAACTTTAGACAGGCTACTCTCAGGCCTAGGAAGAAAGTAATAGCAAACTATTTCAAAAAATGTTGCCAAGAAAACTGCAGGGATTTGTCCAGGCAACTGTCAAGAATCAAGATTCAAATGTAAACCCCCCCCCCAAAAAAGAGAACCAAAACTCATTAAAATAAATTCAGTTAAAGTTGCATACTCAACTGGCACTTAGCTCTTATTCATAAAATTCAGTGCAATAAATGTTTTGAGCACATGTAGTATAATCATATGTGATCATGTATGGTATAAATGTCCACTCAAAAGGATATCTAACCTAGGGAAAGGTATACTTCATTTAGTTTGCTGACTCTATACAAGATAAGCCTTCTATATAGTACAACATACACTTAGCTATTCTACCTTTCCTCGAAGAAATGCAAGGCATTTGTGTGGAAGGGTTTGACACTGTGATAATAAAGGCCAGCTGCCTGGCTTATTTCAATGTATTTAAAATGAATGACACCATTGCATTTTAGAATGTATCAACCCTTGATGTAATAACCATCACTGGAGGGTTTCATCTTAGGGTTGCTTGAAATCCAGATCTAAGCAAACATAGTTTAATTTTTTTAAAAAAGAACACCTGGCAGACAGGAAATTGGCAGTGAACTCTGCCTACCCAATGTGATCCATGCTGATTTAATCTTAAAAGATTGAAAGACAGATTTGTGTTCAATATAGGGCTTGGATTTGCACTATGCCCTTAGATCAAATAAGTTGCTGAACTCGGATATCAACATAAACCTGAGTTGTTCTAAATATGGTTGTCATGTAGAGGTTGTGTAAATCCAGCCTGTTTGGTTAGCTTATGATTCTATTTATTAGGATATGTCATAGATTCTTTTTATGCGTACTCAAGCTGGTATGCTCCCAAACACACGTGAGCCAACAAACCAGGTGCCTAGGCAACAATCACAAGCACTCACAGGCAAGTACTCACTGCACACTACTCCACTCTTTCCACACTTATCCATTATCTCTCCTACTGCTCCTCCAACCACTATTCCTTGCAATGAAAGTCCTGATGGAGAACAGTCTTTTTCTATCTGCTTTAGGCTGCTTTATTTCCCCAGATGACCACACACCCCAACATTCCCTCCCGAATTTCTACTCAGCTTTTATAGCTAACAGTTGCTGTGCAGGCTAGGAAGAGGCCTTAAAATGAGAGAGCAAAAGTAGCACAGGTGCTGGCTATTTTGCATACAGACTGTCCTCTCACAGAACGCAAACCCAGAAAATGATTTATATATTTTATTCAATTTAGCACCACGTAACTCCAGAGCAATTCTGGATGGTTCAGAGTATACAATCAGCAGAATAAAAACAATTGATAGCCAGTTTCAATGTTTGTATAATCTTTGCAAATATATAAAAAGTAAATCAGGTTAGAGGGGAAGGGGAAAATTAAGGATTATGTCTCCTCCACTTTTGCTAATTTGCAGATATTTCAGAACAATTAGTTAATAATAGCCACATTTGCAAGATATAATGATTCAGAAACTAGTTAGCCACATCTTACCCTAGTGTACTGTTAACTGAATAACTGTAGTCAGATTATTTATTTATTTATATTTATTTATTTAATTGGATTTGTATACCGCCCTTTCCCGAAGGACTCAGGGCGGTTTACAGGGAATTAAAACAAGAAATACAAAAATTAAAAACAATTAAAAAGATTATAACAGTCCCTGAAAGAGTAAAAACCCCCAATTAAAATTAAAATTAAAATTAAAATTCTCAGCCTGGGCCAGAGAGCTCGAAGAGCCAGGTCTTCAGGTCCTGGCGGAATGAACGGAGGTCGGGGGCAGTCCTCAGCTCCACGGGCAGCTGGTTCCAGAGGGCAGGCGCACCCACTGAGAAGGCCCTCCCCCTGGGCATTACCCGCCGGCAATCTTTTACCGGCGGCACCCTGAGAAGACCCTCCCTGTGGGAGCGCACTGGATGAAGGGAACTTGATACCGGCAAATTCTTTCCATTCCCAGATCATTAATCATTAATCATTAATCCTGAGTAGTGCCTTATGCACAATGTTAATCTCTTAGCAATGCAATACTGCTGCAGAAAAGGACTCAATTCACATGTTATGCTAAACTAGAGGGTAGATGGTTGTGGGAAACCAACCAATAGTGTCTATGTTTATGTAAGAATGCATATCAAAATCTACTTCCTGCAAACTTCTGCTGGATTCCTGAAGGAGAATGTTCACATAGAATGGGTAATTGCAGCTTTCAGCCCTCCTCCAGCAGAAAAAAAAATGGCATTGGCAACATTCAATCTTTCTGCATCCCTCCACATAAGTTTCAGCAACGCCACTGGAGACCTTTTTCTGGAATAGCTGCAGAAGGGACACAACACAGAGCAGAGAGAGAAGATGGAGGAGTGCATGAAATCCAGATAAATCAGCTCTATTCTTTCACAGCTTTTGGAGTATGGGAGAACTACCAGGGGATGAAAAAGAGCTGATGTGGTCCAATTTTCAAAAAAAGGGAGAAAAGTGGATCCAGGAAACTACAGACTTATCAGCTTGACATCAATACTGGGGATAATCCTGGTAAAGATAATTAAACCGCAGATTTGTGAGCATCTAGAAATGAACGAAGTGATTACCAGAAGCCAGCACAGGTTTGTTAAAACAGATCATGCCAGACAAAACCTATTGCCTTCTTTGATATACTGACTAAATTAGTGGATCAGGGAAACACTGTGGATAGAGTATATTTAGTCTTCAGTAAGGCATTTGACAAAGTATACCACAATCTACTTCTTGGTAATATAGAACAATGTGGGATAGACAGTACCATCACCAATGGATTTGCAGTTGGCTGGCTATGCACACTCAGTGTCTAGGGAGGGAAGAATGCAGTGGGTACCTCAAGGTTCTCTTTTGGGGTGACTGCTCTTCAACATATTCATAAAAGATCTAGATGAGGGGGATAAAAGGAAAGCTCATCAAATTTGCAGATAACATCAAGTGTGTCTCTGTGTGAGGGGGAATTGCTAATACTTTGGAGGAGAGACTCAAAACTCAGAAGGATCTTGACAGACTTGAGCATTGGACCCTACCTGACAAGATGCAGTTCAGTGGTGAGAAAAGTAAAGTTCTAGGCTGCATCAACAGAGGAATAGCATTACGATCACAAGAAGTGATAGTACCTGTTTACACTGCATGAATGAAGCCACACTTGGGATACTACATCCAATTCTGGTCACCACAACACACACACACACACACACACAAGATTCAGAGACCCTAGAAAGAGAGCAGAGAAGAACAACTAAGATAAGGGGTCTGTAGGATAATTTTTTTAAAAATCCCATTTATATCCTGCCCTTCTCCGAAGACTCAGGGCGGCTTACAATCTAAGAAGCACAAATCAATGTGCTTAGCAATAGCCTTCATTCTATGTATATGCCTGCTTATTAGGGCTTTCCCCCCCCCAAGCAGCATTATTACAAAGTCAGCTTATTGCCCCCAACAGTCTGGGTCCTCATTTTACCTACCTCGGAAGGATGGAAGGCTGAGTCAACCTTGAGCCTGTATTGTATGAGGAATGGTTAAGGGAACTAGGTATGTCTAACCTAATGAAGAGAAGAATTAGGAGTGACATGATAGCTGTTTTTAGTACATGAGGGGTTGCCACAGAGAGGTAGGGGTCAACTTATTCTCCAAAGGTCCTGAGGGTAGGACAGGAAGCAATGGGTGGAAGCTCATTAAAGAGAGATCCAACCCTGAACTAAGGAGAAACTTCTTGATAGTGAAAACAATTAACCAATGGAACAGCTTGCCTCCCAGAGTTGTGGGTCCACCATCACTGGAGGTTTTCAAGAAAAGGTTGGACAACTATGTGTCCATGAAGATAGAAGGTATCCTGCCATGGGCAGGGGGTTGCACTAGAAGACCTCCAAAGTTCCTTCCAACTCTATGATTCAAAGTAACAAATTACAATTTCCAGCAGTCCCAGACAGGATGGTACCTGATGAAAAATAATGCGATGTAAGTTCAGCAATTTCTGGAGGCTCACAGAATGTAATAATTAATCCCTGCTGCTCCAGAATTAGTGATATGTGGGTGTAAAACAAATTGAAAAACAGCAATATGGCATTTCTTTAAAAAAGTGCTATCTGTGGCAACAAAGTTGTCTAATAATTTATCAGGAGTCTGCCAGTATCTTTTCCAGCTAACCAATTTTATTAAACAGCACAAGATTTTGTGAGCTCCTGCATAGTTAGGTAGATGCATAGAATTGCTGTATTTATGTAAAATTTAAACTGGGAAGAAGTGGGGGAGGGGAGACAGGTTGGTTATACAGGTACAGGTTACATATAAGCCAGATTGCTAGCATCTTTTCAATTAACAATTGAAATGTGTGAAAAATTTACTGTATTTGTTGAGATCTTTTGCTCAATGGTGCTGTTAAAGTTTTGTTTTCCCAAGATGGTGACTTGGGAAACAAATATTGTGGAAGGTTGAAATATTCTGATATTACTTATTTTACCTTCATCTCCTTTGTATGATTGTGTGCAAGACTTCATTTTATTTTATTTTTTTGGTCAGTGTTATCTGCATACCTTTGCAAGGTGAGCTTTCTGTCTTGCACCTGCTTTAAGCAATATGACCATGCTCCTTATTTGCAGTTATATTTCACTAAATAATCCACTCTGGATATTTTCGGGTATCCAAAAGCAAGAGATAACTTGCTATACAAATATAAAATAATTTTTACTCTCTCACTAAAGCATTTCACTCTTGTACATATTTATTAATAGATTCTTTGGATTGTTTAATTCATTTAAATTCATCTTCATTCATTTTTCCAAAGTTGTGAGTCTAATATGGTTTTTGATGCAGTGACATAATAAAATCATTGTGAAGGCATTTCTGAAGATGGATTCCATCTATAGGCCTTTGCCATCTTATGTATAATCAATTTGTTAAGGGTTACTGTTCCCAGTTTGATGACGAATGGTCTAAACCACTTTCTAGATGTTGGCTGAACTAATATCAGAAGCTTCTGTCCTGGAGAGAAGAGTAAAGGTGCCTTCTAAAACTATGCTAGGTAGTATCTTTAGCTGACTTTGATTGGCCAACAAGCTCAGTAGGGTCAGGTCTGATTAGTACTTTTATAGGAAACTGGCAGGAAACCCCAGGACTGTAGGCTAGACAGGGAAGCAAACAAATCTGAAGAAGAAAAACCACTTCTTAGATTGTAAGCCACCCTGAGTCTTCGGAGAAGGGCGGGATATAAATGGGATTAAAAAAACACCAAAAAAAACCTTCCATGTTACTGCTGAGAGTACAGTACTATATGACTGTCAATATTAAACTCAGGCATGAACTGAATGAGAGGGAAGTACATTGAAGTACTTTTTGATAATTTAATGCTTATGGACAAATTCATCCTTAAAGAATTTTTTAAGTAGACTCATCTGTGGTTACTATACAGTATCAGGAAAATCAGTTGTAGTTTTGTTTGCTTTCCTCCTTTGAATCATCAGCGACCCAGTAGGTGGCAGCATCATTTTAGAGCAAATTTTCTTTAGGACAATGGGTAGCTCAATTGCTCTGAGTGTTTTTAACGAAGCCTTGTATGCAGGCTTTTGACTGTTTAGGGTCTTCGGAGTCATATAATTCCATGCCTTGAGGACATGTTTTTGAAATATATGGATGTTGGTTTGCTATCAACATTGGAAGTATTAATTGGGCTCATCTAAGTTGTATATTATATATGTTAAATAAGTGGGTGGAACAATATTTCTGGAAGCTCCTAATTAAGTTTTTGGAGTACATTATGAGATATTTGAAGCTGTCCCAAGGTTCCTGTTCTGGCATTTTTAAATGTTTTAAAGTTAGGCTGTTGGTCTAGACCAGGGGTCAGCAACCTGAAACAGTGAAAGAGCCACTCGGAACCGGTTCCCTCACAAAAGGAAAAACTGGGAGCCGCAAAAAATGTGCACGCATGCATGTACATGCGCGCATGCGCAGAACAGGGTTTTACTGAAGAGTGGAGCCAAGGCGAGGTATGCACCTACCCTGCATATTTGAATTGATTGGTTGAACTTTTTTAGTCCCACCTTTTTTTTTTGGACTGCACATGGCAGAGGACTGGGAGCCGCAGGAGAGGGCTGAAAGAGCCGCATGCGGCTACGGAGCCGCGGGTTGCAGACCTGTGGTCTAGACAAAGTCAGATGGGTAATGCCACTCATAAACTATGTGTGCCTGTCTAAGAGACTAAGTGTCACATTTAGTAGACAATAAATTTAGGTTTGATCTCCTGATGCTTTCATCAATTTTTCCTTGGTATGCTATCTAGGCTACTGTACATTCAGATTCCTTTAGGGTAACCTCTTAACTTGGTTCCCTCTAGCTGAATTTGATTTTTGGTGGGAGGCTATAATCCAACACAATTGGAAGGGCGTCAGGTTCAGGAAGGCTGACCTAAGAAAAGAATGTCATGCTGCATGGTTCACTCTGGTTGTATATAACAAATTGAACAAATCCTGACAAATGCCACCTTCATAAAGTAGACTATGCCAGGTCATTTTAATGTTAGGAAAAAACTCTCTAGCAGTGAGAATAGGATGAAGGTAGGCCAATTACCAAGGAAGATGCTTAGTTTCCCTTTGCTACATGAATTGGAGACATTTTAATTAGGACTCCTGCCCTTAAGCAGAGGACTTGAATCAATGGCTCTAACCATTTGTTCCAGTTCTATTATTGAAATACCATTTTATTTTTATCATATTGGTGCAAATTGTGGTTAAGGTGCAGTGTTTCAATCAAACTTGTACCATAGATATTTGTTAGTTTCTTAGCTTGTCTGTGCTCTTTGTGTTATTCAAGCCCAGAAAAGAAGCTGAAGTTAATCCACTCACACTGCTAACCTCCAAATACTGAGAGCAGAGACTGCAACAGTGCAAAAATGGAACTGCTTTAGCTACTCTGTCTCTGCTTCTCTTTTTTCTTCTCCCTATTTATAATGCCTGGTTTCAGATATACTAACCGAAAAGGGAACTTCAACAGCTAATGAAATGTAGTAACCTGCTTTTGCTACTGATCTTCTCCACTATATCTATCCCAAGATGTAGACTGTACACCAGCTTGAATATTTGGCCTTGAATATTTCAAAATATTTCTAAATTAATACTACTGCTGGATAGATAGAATGAGTACAATAGTGCTCAAGGCAGAGGCTCCTCTGAGGTGTGTATCACCTTAGTTTCTAACAAATTCCTGGGTGGGTCTTTTTAATGAATATTTCTGATGTTAATCCTTCCCATTGTTTTTTGCTTAGAACAGCCTTGAAAGATTAAAAACCAATGCGGTATTAGGGGAAAAAACTTAGAATTATTTAAAAGCTAAATGGCCCTTAGTGCCTTTAACATTTTGCCTTCTTTTCTTCTGAAACCAATCTGCAAGATTCCTATTGAATCACCTTCCAGTTTCTGATTCTGTAAAATAAACAGTTTACAACAGGGGTGTCAAACTCAATTTCATTGAGGGCCGCATCAGCATTGCGGTTGCCCTCAGGGGGCCGGGTGGGTATGGCATGGGTGGGCATGGCCTACTGGGTGGGCGTGGCTAGAGTGCGTGTGGCCTACTGGGTGGGCGTGGCCAGCTCTACATCAATCACATCAAGGGTGCCTATGGGGGCCTGGGCAGGAGGGTCTCTGGCAGGAGGAGGGTCTCCGGGCCAGGGCCAAGGCAGTGGGGACCGTTCCCTCACTGTTTTCAGGATGGCTTCGCAGGCCACATGAAACCACTTCGTGGGCCAGATCCGGCCCCCGGGCCTTGTGTTTGACATGCCTGGTTTACAATAATCACTTTGGCATTTGTGTTACCTTGGAGATTCCAAGCAGAAAATTAGTTTTTGTAGTTTTTCTCTGAAATGTATAGGGGTTACTATCCCTTCGTCCAGTGCGCTCCCACAGAGAGGGCCTCCTTAGGGTGCCGTTGGTCAAAGAGTGTCGACTGGCGGCCCCCAGGGGGAGGGCATTCTCTGTGGGCGCGCCAGACCTTTGGAACCGTTTACCGGTGGAGCTCCTGATGGCTCCCGACCTCCGCTCCTTCCGACGTGACCTAAAAACATATTTATTTGAACAAGCCGGCCTGGTCTGATGGGTTTAGGGGTATTTTAACATTCTGTATTAATTTATTTAATTGGGCTACTGTATTTAATATTTCTTTTAATTTTATATATTGTATTTTATTGTATTGCCCTGTACACCGCCCTGAGTCCTTCGGGAGAAGGGCGGTATAAAAATTAAATTATTATTATTATTATTATTATTACACTCTTCCCCCAAAGTCCTTCCTTTTTCTACTGTCTTCCATTATATTTGTACTACAAATGAAACAAGGCTTATAATAACGTATTGTTTTTGTTTTATGTAAGGCTAATTTGTAACAGATTGATTAATATTATTCAGCAAGGCCTGGTATCTGTTTCCATCTCTTCAGAAGTGGTGTGTTGCCTACCCTTTCTCTCCTCATTAGGTTTTGTTTTCATTGCTCATTTGTGCTTGACAGCAATGAAGAGGTGCTCTGCTACCTTAAAAGTTGATCTGACATTTCTCTATAGTTTGCATTCAACAGTACCTTTATAATATACAAGGTTCTTGAGTATATGTAGCTAAAAAGAGAGTTAATCATTTAAGACAGCCAGAGATAGTTTGAGAGCGCCTGAATTGCCTAAAAAAGACACACATTGCCTCTCCTGTTACAGGCTGTGAAAAAACTGATTCTGCAGGTCTTCAGCCTTGATCAAATTAAGATTAAAGAAATGCCAACAGTAATTGTATTATAGTTAGAGCGGGAGTCTGTTTTGCTGATTATTTATAGACTTGATTGTGGAATTCAATGCTTATTCAAAATAAAATCAGTCAACCTTACATATATATATATATATATATATATATATATATATATATATATATATATATATATATATATATATATATATATATATATATATATATGTGTGTGTGTGTGTGTGTGTGTGTGTGTGTGTGTGTGTAAATTTTTTGGCTTGCTAACAAAGAATAAAGGGAGACTGATATGATTATATATATATATATATATATATATATATATATATATATATATATATATATATATAGAGAGAGAGAGAGAGAGAGAGAGAGAGAGAGAGAGACAGAGACAGAGACAGAGACAGAGAGAGACACAGAGAGAGACAGAGACAGAGAGAGAGACAGAGAGACAACCTCCTCCCCTATTCTTGGCACCCTCCAGATTAGTCAGTCAGTTCTGGGACTTTGGTCTGGAGGATGATTGGACGGAAGAAGGCTTGCACAGAAATGATCTTCTTTAGTTAGGTGTTGTTCTAAAAGGGACTATTAAAATTAACTGATAAATATGAGCATTTCCCTACTAGGGGAAGTCAAAGCAAGCGGAATAATGCTTTTTTTAGCCAGAACTCAATATAAGTAATAGGCTGATTTATCTACTATACTGATTAGTTTGGAATGCCTGTAGGAAGGATACATTCTCTTTGAGAATGGAATACATTGCATTAAACAGATCCTTGAGATTTGGAAAAACAGATAAAAAGCATTTGTGGTATAGTTCATATTATCCACTCAGCTTTGCAAAAACAGATGTTTAGCATTCAGTTGCTGAATTCTGAATTCCCTTTGTTACTCATTATCCATTCAGCCTTTTGCAGAGGCTGACTTTGATTTTGTGCAAGCCATTTGTTGACCATAACATGTGATGAAAGCGGAGTAATAATTCATTAATTCAGCCTTGGTTGGGGATGATAAGAGCTGAGGTCTAACATATCTGGAGAACAACTTGTTGGTGAGGATTGAACTACTCTTACTGAAAGCCCAAAAGCTAAATAGCAGAGACTCTAATCAAATCCGATTTTATTCTATTCTGTAAGGATCATATATCTGTTCTGTTCACAGGAAAATAGAATATGGATCACAAATATGAAATTCAATTCAAAAATATGTACTCCAGGTCTACTCTCTATGAAAAAAAAATATGACATGTTGCTTGGATGGCCTCTAAAGAAACAATTGGTGTCCTCCTTTTGTGATATGCTGTGTCATGTGGTATATGTAATCATAGGATTATGAAAGAAGAAACAATTCTGGTTGCTTAAACCACTAGAATTACACAGTCTGCATAGTATGTTTGCCATATAAAATATTTTATGCAATTGAATTTCCATATAAATAACATTTTATGCAATTGAATTAATATGTAGATATGTCAGTAATGTCGCTGCCCCTCCCAAATTAGCTGGTATGAGGGTCTTGATATGATTATATATATATATACATATGTAATGTTGGGGAAAATACAAATTGAATAAATTTTAAATGCAGTTTCTGCCTAATTGATGTTCACTGGATTTTTTTCTTTATATATAGATTTTTTTTTTCTTTATATAAGGTAAAGGTTCCCCTGCACATGCATTCTAGTCGTTTCCGACTCTAGGGGCCAGTGCTCATCTCCATTTCAAAGCCGAAGAGCCAGCGCTTGTCCGAGGACGTCTCCATGGTCATGTGGCCGGCATGACTAGACGCCAAAGGCGCACGGAACGCTGTTACCTTCCCACTATAGTGGTCCCTATTTTTCTACTTGCATTTTTTTTTTATTGAAAAGTTTTAACATACAATTTTTCCCTTAGAAAATCCCCCCTCCCCCACCCTTCTCCCTCCCCCCCTTCCTCCCCCCCCTCCCCCCCTCCCCCCCCCGACTTCCCAGAGCTAAATACAAGGTATGTATAAAAAAAAACAATCATAAACAACCATATACTAACAACCATAAACTCTAAAATCTATCACTCTCTAGCTTATATAGGATAAAACAAACCTTAGTAATATTAAATATATATATAAAAAAACTAATATAGAAAAAGAAACAAAGAAAGAAGCCTTATTCAAATATAAAACTTCTTAACCCTATACTTATTCTGGATAAACTCAAACCATTCTCTCCCTTCCATAATATAGCGTTCCTGCAAGTAATCTTGCAAATAGGCCGAAATCTTCACCATTTCAACCAAGTCGGAAACCTCTAAAGCCCACTCTTCTATGGTCGGCAGTTCCTCTTTCCAGTACTAACCTATCAAAAGTCTTGCTGCCGTAATTAAATTCAACATCAACTTAATATGTTCCACCAGACTTTTATCCAAAAAGCCTTAACCTTTTTACAAGTCCACCATATATGAAAATATATTACGTCTTCATCACCGCACCTCCAACATTTAGGCTAATGATTCAGATACATACTTAGCTTTTTAAAATCTAAATACCATCTATAAAACATTTTGTAAAAATTCTCTCTTAGATTTCAAACTTGTTTAAATTTTACATTCCTCACCCAAATCTTTTCCCACCTCCCACTACTTGGCTGTAAGTACGTTGTGAAAGTTCCATAGACTTCTGCTGTTCTTGTTCTTTTATCTTTTTTGATCGTTTTAAAGCAGCACGCGTCACCCTCTGTTCTCTAGGATCATCCAAAGGTGTTATAACTTGATCTCCTTACAAATTTCAAAATTGTTTAATTTTTGAGTTGATAGATTAGCTACACTTCCTGTCATTTTTTTTTCTATAAACCATTTCAAATTATATAACTATATCAATATATAGTAGTATATTTGAGCTAGAGCCTTCTTTTTATGTAAATATCCTGATCTATTAAGTCCTGTTACTGCTTGTTGATTTTCATTGCACAAGTGAAATTGCCTACATAATAAATATTAAAAGATGTTATAAATTACTGGACGAACACCAGAGTGGTGTGGTGATTCAGGTGTTGGACAAGGAGTTGGAGAATCCAGATTCTTCTCCATCCTCAGCTGTTGAATCTCCCAGGGGCTGATTTTGGATCAGTCACTTTCTCTCAGTCCAGCCCACCTTACAGGCTTGCTGTTGTGAAGAAAAAAAAATAGGAAGACAGAGCTCTCTTTGAACCGCTGTACAAAAAAGGTAAGGTAAAGGTAAAGGTTCCCCCGCACATGTGTGCTAGTCGTTTCCGACTCTAGGGGCTGGTGCTCATCTCCGTTTCAAAGCTGAAGAGCCAGCGCTTGTCCGAGGACGTCTCTGTGGTCATGTGGCCGGCACGACTAGATGCCAAAGGCGCACGGAATGCTGTTACCTTCCCACCGTAGTGGTCCCTATTTTTCTACTTGCATTTTTACGTGCTTTCGAACTGCTAGGTTGGCAGAAGCTGGGACGAGTAACAGGCGCCCCCTCTGTTACGCGGCACTCGGGATTCGACCTGCCAAACTGCCGACCTTCTGATCGACAAGCTCAGCGTCCTAACCCACTGAGCCACCGCGTCCCTAGCTTCCTTTATATAATGCATATCAAATTTCAACAACACTTTCCTTACCAAGGTGTACTAGCACAAAACTTCCATATTTTTTGGATCTTGGATAAAAATGATGGAAGATATAATTCATCACATCTGAATGAATTTGACTTGATTGCAAAGCTTGCTTTCCAAGGGATGCCCTTAGAAATTAAATTTTAAAATTTGATGCAGGGTAAAATAACAAAGACAAATGAGACAGACAGGTTAAAATGGGCCATCAATATGTCTCTGAATACGTCTTTGAACTCAGGAGGTGTATTAATGTGTATCACATTTTAATATTTTCTTTACTGAGGTGTTTTCCAGATGTACTGGGGCAAAAATTGCATATTTCTTATATCTTTCATCATTTTTATCCAAGATCCAATTCGTGACATCTGAATGAATTTGACTTGATTGCAAAGCTTGCTTTCCAAGGGATGTCCTTAGAAATTAAATTTTAAAATTTGTTGCAGGGTAAAGTAACAAAAACAAATGAGACAGAAATAGGATAAAATAAATGGGCCTTCAATATGTCTTTGTCTTTAACTCAGTTTTGTGGTGTTAATCTTACTTAGAAGATAAATGATAAAACATGGGATAGAAGAGGTATTAAGGAGATAAGGAAAGTACTAACATGTTATATTCTAGGCAACATTTCCAATTATATAAAGTACAAAGAAAGGAAGCCAAAATGACTTGAAGAACAATGTAGGTGAACTGATAATTCATTTCTAACATGCTGATAAAATCCTTCTAAGAGTTGGAACTGTGCAGAAATGTTTGTGATATAACAGATGTTTTTTAAGCACATACAGCATTTTGATATTAACATGGCATGGTTTTTAAGTGAGTTTCAGCTAAGCATCAATCCTGTTGTATGAACGTAGGAGGAAAATAAAATAAAATAATAAAAAGAGAAAGAGCTTAATAAATGCAAGTATGACCACCAAAACCTGATGGATGGAATAATATAATGCAGCTACATCATCTTATCTATGGCATCACCACTGTATACATGTAAGCATGCAAGCAGACACTATGAATTGATGGCTTGAACAGCTTTTTTTTTCTTGTCAAGGCTTTGCCAGATCTACATCTAAATGTTTAAGAGGGAGGTCTCTTTCTATTCTCTCACTGTTCAGCCTGTGAAGCTTAATCCAGACACACTGAAAGAAGCAGTGCCTTCTTAGAACAAGGGGTATGCTGTTTATATTAACTTTATAACTTTTGAGGAGCTCTGTTGGGCCAGATGCTGCAGTTAAGCAATTGGACAGTTCTAAAGAAATAACTAAAGAGCCTCTTGTTGCGGGTGAAGAAGGAGAGTGCAAAACTTGGGTTGAAACTAAACATTAAGAAAACCAAGATCATGGCATCTGGCCCTCTCAATTCCTGGCAAATAGATGGGGAAGAAATGGAGGTAGTGACAGATTTTATTTTCCTGGGCTCCAAGATCAGTGCAGATGGGGACTGTAGCCAAGAAATTAAAAGACGCTTGCTCCTCAGGAGGAAAGCCATGACAAATCTAGACATCACACTAAAAAGCAGAGACATCACCCTGTCAACAAAAGTGCGTATAGTCAAGGCTATGGTCTTCCCAGTTGCAATGTATGGCAGTGAAAGCCGGACCATAAGAAAGGCTGAGCGCCAAAGAATTGAAGCCTTTGAACTATGATGCTGGAGAAAACTCCTGCGAGTTCCTTGTACTGCAAGGCGATCAAACTGGTCAGTCCTAGAGGAGATCAACCCTGACTGCTCTTTAGAAGGCCAGATCCTGAAGCTAAAACTCAAATACTTTGGCCACCTAATGAGAAGGAAGGACTCACTGGAGAAGAGCCTCATGCTGGGAAAGGTTGAGGGCAACAGGAGAAGGGGACGACAGAGAATGAGGTGGCTGGATGGAGTCACTGAAGCAGTAGGCGTGAGCTTAAATGGACTCCAGAAGATGGTAGAGGACAGGAAGGCCTGGAGGAACATTGTCCATAGGGTCGCGATGGGTCGGACACGACTTCGCAACTAACAACAACAAAAAGAAATAAGCAAGTGACTCATTGGTAGCTCCTCAGAGCATTCCCTTAACAAATTATTATCTATTGTTTCAGTTCACATGAATTTGTCTACATTGACTTTGCTGCTTCTTGTGAGGTTGTTAAAACAACACAGAAAAGGGGAGTAATTTTTGAAAGTTGGATTTTAACATGACAGTGTGGTTTATTTGATCTTGGTGCAGTTGCAGTTTTTTCAATTAATCATGATTATTTTTTTAAAACAATGGCTTTGCTAACATGTCATTCCAACATGTCGTTCCAACCACTGAGTAATATTATACAGTATAGGAAATATAAATAAAATGTAGTGATGTCCACCAATTTAGTTTAAAAACTATGGATTAGAGAAATTCATAAACATTAAAACTATACAATTAATTCACAACACTATAGCTGTACACTTCTGTATTTATGTGGGATGAGGCAGGAGACATCACATGCATCATAACACTGCAATTTTTGCAAATTACATAATTTGTGTCATTTGTCTTTCTGGGGAAGAAATGGCAAACTGTAGATGATATCACGTCCCTTAACATGTTTACCAGAGATATCTGGTCATCCACTTTGAGAACATGCAGAATTCTTGATTCCTTCAGGTAATCAAGCTTTATTCAGGGGTAGAAACCTTTAAAAAGATGGGCTACTTTAATGAACAGGAGAGGGGTGTATATGCATATCTGTATGAAGTAGACTATTCATGACTGTTATTATTATTGTAAATTAATTTGTGTAATGAAATGTGTGGATGACCTTGAGGCACAAGGGGATGAGGTGGTGCTAGGAAACAATCAGACAAAGAAGACAGGAGTTTAGCAGTCAGAGAAGGAAACTTAGAAAGGAACACCCTAATGGATCAAGCAGTTAAAACTGGTAGTGAGAATGCTTTACTTTCAAACTTGCAAGATTCTGTTAGTGTAGATTTACATTAAAATAGAATCTTGTTGGGTTTCCTGTTTGGGAGGTCTGACAACAATCTACCAGGTGTCAAAATACCCATATAGTCCATATATTCCATTACACTTTGTCACATCTTAGCTATCTTACATGGACTCTAGAAAATGAAAACTATTTCTCTACATATTAATACATTCAACATTTTGCAGTAAGAACTAACCTAAACATTTCCTGCATAAAATGAAATAGATTAAATGTTTACTGCAAAACCTAAGGAACATTCAGGATCAATGATTGTAAATGAGAAAATATATGGCATATATTTTCAGATCTATTGCTCTTCAAGTGGAGGGAGATTTTGATGAGTTCTTTGATGATGTGTGTTTCAAATTTTGGAGGACTATATAATGTGCTTGCCTGCACATTTGAATTAGTTTCGGTAGTTATTTGGCAGAAAAATAATTTAAGTTTAATTAATTAAATAACATGGTTGATTTAATGGTTAATGTTGAAAAATATGCCTTGCATTCATCTAACTTTGTGTCTGATAAAATATGAGGCTACTTCACACATCTCATTACAACATAATGACTGATTTTGAACTGGCAGAGATAGCATGCTGATAAGCTAGAAACTAATTCATGCCCCCTTCCTTCAAGGAAGGTCATTATTAAAAGACTCCGATTCTACAAGCATGGATTGAAATATTTCTTCATAATTACCAGTCTTTTCAATGCACTAGGTCAGAGGTCCCCAACCTTTTGGGCACCAGGAACTGGTTACATGGAGAGAGGTTTTTCCATGGACTGGAGAGGTGTGGTTTTGTGTGCTGCCTGCATCTTGTGGCTGGGGCTTTGCTTGTCTGCACAGCCCGGTTGCTGGCATGCCGCAGCCTAGTACTGGTCCACGGACCAGGGGTTGGGGACCCCTGCACTAGGTATTACTGCCCTGTACAGATCTCACATTTATTTGCCTTTGGACATTAAGACTACGACTGATAAGTGCTAAAATCCAAAATATATGAATTGTTTTATCCCTGAATTACTCTTATGTTGTGGAGAAGCTATAGCAATGACAAAATAATAGATAAAGCCTCCATAATCATGAAATTCAGAATTTGGTTCCTCTGTCAGAGAGATGGGAGACTTCTGTAATTTTTTCTAAACACTATTTGTACAAATGGTGGGAGGGTTATTTTAATTGGTTGACTGTTTGTTGCATATTGCTTAGGGATTGTTCCTTAAGATTGTGGTTTAGAGATTGCCATTTTTCAGCAATGCACATGCCCACTTCTTGGATTTATGGAATCTAGTCTGATGAAGAGTTCTGGAGAAGTAGGAACTTGCACATATACCTGGGTAGAATTATGAACAGATGAAGATATTGCTCAGCTGTGATTTTTTTTAAAAAAGTCTTCAGACTTAGTATAGGAATAATCATGAGAAGGGCTATAAAAACTTGTGAAAATACAGTACTAAATACTATTGAATGCTGAAAGATGATAGCATTTTTAAATAAGTCTCTAGTTTCAGTGTAAATTAGTTTCCACTGATGCAAGTATACAGAAGTATATGAAATTTCTCTTTTGCTGTTTATGTACTTTCACATATGAAGCACTATTTATAAAATCCTGTGTGAAAAATGTATTTAAATAGAGCTCTGCAGGTTTTAAAGTTTGCTCAGTGGTTCTGCAAAGTCTTTATGGCATACAGCAATGTCTCTAGAGAACTGTCCAACACCAAAGCCTCTCTGGGGAAACAGGTGCTGCCTATTTACTAGAGGTGGCTATTCTAGAGAAAATGGCATTCCTTGCCCTGCAGTTCCAGCTGATTCATATTAATGGCTGCAAGGCTTTGTTGTGCTTCCCTGCACAGCCACTTGAGTGGGGGAAAATTTCATAATCATAAGCATAACAATAAAGTTCAAAGGGACCTTGAAGGTCATCTAGTCCAACCCCCTGCTCAGGCAGGAAACCCTATACCATTTCAGACAAATGGCTGTCCAGTCTCTTCTTAAAAACTTCCAGTGTTGGAGCAGTCACAGCTTCTGGAGGCAGGTTGTTCCACTGGTTAATTGTTTTAACTGTCAAGAAGTTTCTCCTTAGTTCTAGGTTGCTTCTCTCCTTGATTAGTTTCCATCCATTGCTTCTTGTCCTGCCTTTGGGTGCTTTGGAGAATAGCTTGATTCCCTCCTCTTTGTGGCAGCCCCAGAGATATTGGAACACCGCTATCATGTCACCCCTCATCCTTCTCTTCATTAAATTAGACATACCCAATTCCAGCAGCAGTTCCTTATATATTTTAGTCTCCAGTCCCCTAATCATCTTTGTTGCTCTTCTCTGTACTCTTTCCAGAGTCTCAACATGTTTTTTTACATCGTGGTGACCAAAACTGGATGCAGTATTCCAAGTGTGGCCTTACCAAGGCATTGTAAAGTGGTATTAATACTTCACGTGATCTTGATTCTATCCTTCTGTTAATGTAGCCTAGCACTGTGTTGGCTTTTTTGACAGCTGCAGCACACTACTGGCTCATATTTAAGTGATTGTCCACTAGGACTCTGAGATCCCTCTCACAGTTACTACTATTGAGCAAGGTACCACCTACTATACCTGTACATTTGGTTTTTCTTGCCTAAATGTAGAACCTTACTTTTTTCACCATTGAATTTCATTTTGTTAGATAGCGCCCAATGTTCAAGTCTGTCCAGATCCTCCTGTATCTTAAGCCTGTCTTCTGGAGTGTTGGCTATTCCTGCCAGCTTGGTGTCGTCTGCAAATTTGATGAGTTCCCCATCTATCCCCTCATCCAAATCATTGATGAAACTATTTTAATGTGGTGCAGGAAAAAGAAATGAAAACTTTAGAAAAATGGGTTTTCCTACTGATATTACACATGTTGATTATTTTCATGGACTCTGATGCAAGCTGGGGTTCAGAGGTCCTTCTCTCTTTGGAACACAGTTATGCATGTACTGAGACTCTTTATGTTAAAAAAACATCTTTGGACTCCATACTTTGAATTTCTGAACTAAGAGTGTTAACCAGGAGGGGAGAACAGTCAATGTCTATTGGATTGAATTTCGCCCATAAGAGTTTAATGAGTGCTTAAGCCTCACTCAGACATTCCTGAGGGGCAACATCCATAAAGAGCCACCAAAGCCCATCCAGATGTTGCTGTGTGAAATCAACAGAGGACCAGCTTCCAGACACTCCCTTGGGAGTGTCTACTTTGGACGGCTGTAAGGGCTGTGGCCGAAGAACCCACAGACTTGCCATTCCTCGTCACAAGGATTGCTCATGCCACACAATGCCCTGAGTGAGTGAGCAAGCTGGGGCGAAGGGAGAGGGCAGGAGATACCACAGGGGCTTGGTGCGTAAGAGACAGGAAGGGATCTCTGGGCTTTGTCCCCTTGGCCCCAATTCAACAAGGGCAGTGGGAGTAGGTGACAGGAGTCAGGTATTGAATAGGGCTTGCTGCCTAGCTTTCCCCAATTGAGGGCCTTCCTTCTGCCAGATATAAAGTGGACTTCAACTTCCCTAATCCACAGCCAGCAGGTGCTGGAAAGCACTAAGCTGGGAGAGGCAGACCAGCCTGAAAGAGCTCGGCTTGGGGTGGTTCTTTGCCCTCACGTGGAGCCAGGTAGGGAAGCCCGTTGGAAGGAAAGAAGATTGACGGTTCCTCCCAGGCCCGCCAAAGTGAGTTGCCCAAGTAATTCGTAGAGCGGCTGTAGGTGCGATGTTTTCTGTGTGAAATAAAACAGCCAAAAAGTGTAAGACGAGCCAGGCCTGTACTGTTCCAAATGAAAGTTTATGATGCCCCAGTTCAGTTGAGAGATTCCCTGGAGCATTATTAACATCTATTCTCCAAAATCTTTCCCAAATGCTTTTGTTCAAACATTTGTATCTCTGTATGTATATATTCACAGCTCCTAGAATTTCATCACTTTTATGTTCATACTTTTATTTCTTGATATAGAACAGAACATGCTCTTCTAGCAGGGTTTTCTATTATTTATAGCATGCCCAAACTGTTATACATTAGCATAAGGTATATAAAAAGTTTCTAAGCAAGTCGTCACAATTTTCAATTAAACAACTTTAAGAAACACATTGTGTCTACTTGCTGTGGAAAGTGATGGTTTGTTGCACCATGTAGACTAATTCCGGTTTTGCACAACAGGTTTAGCTGTAAACTGCCATATGGTTTATAACCAAAGTTTATAAACTTAGTAATAAAGTTAGTTACTTAGTAACAAAGTTTATAATCTGGTTTCACACAACATGCTCCATGTAGACTAAATCATGTTTTGCAACCACAGAGTCACCATTCTAGATTTGTAGTAGTTAATTTGCAAAGCAGAGTGAAACTGGGAAAATGTCAGTGTTTAGAGAAATAATTTCAAGGATAACTCTTGTTCTTAATTTAGATATTGTTGAAAGACACTAATCCTGACTTCCCTGATCGGCTGTCCTTGGGGTACTTTTACTGAGTACATCTGAAGAATAGCAGGATGCAGGAGGCATTGCTGGCTGACAAAATATTCTGAGATAAACTATTTCTTGTGCAAATTTAGTCTTGCCCCAGATACCATCTCTAGAAACTATACTGTTGTAAATTGTGCTCATAAATTGTACTCGTAAATTGTGCTCTGTCATTTTGAATCTCCTGTATTATTATTGGAGTTAACCAGGACAGACGTGTTAAAGTGGGCCAATTTGGCTTGTTTCTAAAGCTTTACCAAACTCTATCTTCTGTTCAGTTTCTGGCCTGTTGAAGCCCGTATAGCGCAGGTGAGTGGCAGCACTGCTACCACTGGCCTGGCCCCTGCTGGACATGCCATATGGCTGCCCACCCACTCTATCCCACCATCTGGTTGCTTGTGGCTGCAAGGGGCTTACAGAGATTCCCAGGACAGACACTCAGGAGGCAGCGGCAGTGCCGGCAGAACATGCCCTTCATGAGAGGAGAGCAGCACAAACAGACAGGGGCAGCCAAAGGACTGGGAGACTGCATGGCTTCGGTGGGTATTTGGCAGGCAGAGGGAGGTGGCCACCCCTGTCCAGCGGGCCAGTGCCATCACTACGAGGTGAGGCAAGACAGGTGGCAGAGGTTTGGAGCTGCCCCACATGCCCCACACCTGGTCCCCGCCCACCACTTCCCTTTCACTCCTTCCCCAAGACAGACTGCCATGTTATGGAGGATGGGCAAGGGGAGGCTCAGTCCCCTTAAATGGACCCACTCCACCATTTCAGAGCCGGGGGGTGGAGTGATGGCGAAAAGTCTCCACCGCTGCTATGCAACAGCCACGTCTGCCACTGGAGGAGCTTTCTTTGGTCCCTGCCAGCCCTGCTTCACCCCGCCCTGCAGATCATCTGCCTGGTGACAGCCTTCTCCTCCTCCTCCATCACCTGCCTTGTGCTGTCTGCTTCCCATTTGGAGCCAGGGGGGAGTGAAGGTGAAAGGCCTCTGCTGCTGCTGCACAACAGTCATGTCCACCTCTGGAGGTGCTTTCCTCAGTCCCCTTCACAGCTCTGCCAACACAGGCATGGGAGAGTTATACCAGGGCTGGACAACGGCAATGTGGTCTTTGGAGTGCCCATGCCAACAGGCTTGATATAACTCTCCCATGCCCATGTGAGCAGAGCCACGAAGGGGACCGAGGAAAGCACCTCTAGCAGCAGATGCAGCTATTGCACAGCGGCGGCAGAGGCCTTTCTCCATCACCCCCCCCTGATCAAATAAACCAACTTTGTGTTCCTTCTTAAATTTTTTGCTTTTTAATCCATTTAGATGGTTATTGATCCTTGTCTCCAATCTCTTCAAAACTTTAAAAAGCCTCTTTTATAAGTCCAGAAAGAAGAAATTATTCCAATTACTCTCTGGAATTATTATTCTTATTTCCTTTTTCTTTTTTATAACCTCATCCAATTTGTGTTTTTTTTCTGTGTGTCTACTAATTAATTCTTGTTCACATTCTCAAAATTTTTTGAGAGTGCAATTGCTCGAAAATGTCTCTGAATGCCATTATAAAGTTGCATGTCGTTATGTCTCTTTTTATGTCTGTAATATCAAAAATAATTTTTGCTTCCCACCAAAAAAAATTCTTTAGAATCAATTTTAAAATTGTAATATTCAAAATAAAATATTTCAACATTTTTAGAGAACTTAATCTGTTTAAAAATGTCTATAGCCAAAACTTTGGTTTGTTTTTTTGCTGTGCATTTTAAAATATTAGAGCTATTTTATGTATATTAAGAATAGAAGACACTTACTTGGTGTTTCCAGCATTGTCATTTTGAAGGGATCTGTCTATTTCAAGTAGTTAATAGCTAATTTTTGAAAAGCAATCAGTAAAAAAAGTGTGAACTTAATGTTCTTTGAAGGCTCCAATTACACCTGGAGCAACATGGCATATTACCATGGCTCCTGCTTCTCCCTTCTTGGCTCCTGGTTCTCCCTTCAGAAACTGCTGCTTTGCAGTCTCCTTCTGCGAAACAACAATATGGAGCACAGCTTGAGTGATCTCACATCCTCTCTTTGTCTAAAGAGAGTCAAAGGAGTCAAAGCTAATCTACTCATCGTCCATTGTTTTTAGCCACAGTTGTTGGCTCTACATTCTTCCCTGGAAATCGAAAGTTTTCAGTGATTTGTGATTGATCCAAAGGCTTTCTTCCTGCTGGTTCAGAGATCACCATACCAGTGTTTGATTCTTTCATATTGTCATGCCTCTGTCTGAGGCTGAATCGGAGGAGGAAATGGAGTGGGAACAGGACCCTTTCAAGGCCCAGGGAGAGGTGGGGAAGAATAGGCTGAGGCAGGCCAGGGCCCTTCAGGTTTGGAACAGGGGAGACAGAATTCAGGTGAGGAGCAAGGCCCACCCCCACCTGATCTGAGAGCTAGGAGAGTGGAGAGGAGGAGGGAACAACACAGGCAGGCTCACTTAGGAGGAGAGCATCACACCCCACCCCACAAGGCAACACCTGAGGATTGAGATATAAGGAGCCACTGTGGGGTGGGGACTTTGTTGGGAACAAACATTGAATCTTGGGAAAGTTGTGTATTGTTACTCTTGTTATGTGTCTTTGTTGGAAAACCTGGACACCTTGACTACTGGACCGGCTGACCACGTGGATTTCCTGATTTACAACTTTAGACTGCATTTCGAATTCTCTCTTTGCAAACTGCTCAGGCAAGCTGAGATTCAAACGGACTCATTAAGCTTATGTTTTGTTTTGTTTTGTTTGTTATTTTTATGGCCTTGAGGACATTTGTATACTAATCAGGCTGTATTGAAACTTCCTTCAGCCAGAGTTGGCTGAAAGGTGTATGTGTATGCTTTGGTTGAAAGCTTGCCAACAAATGTGGGAGCCTTTGGGGGGAGATTTGCAGCAGTTAAAGGACTGTTTACATTGCCAGCTGACTGAATTGCTTCTGTGCGGTGCCCTGGGTAATCACACATATACTTGATCCTTGCTGAAAGAATCTACTCATTTATATACCAGATTATTTTGCTTTGGCTTCTGTCAGAATTCTGACAAGTTGTTGCTAATCTTTTTATGTAGATTGACTGCTTTAGGAGCCTCCAAAGGATCTTCATTTTTTCCATATGTGGCCATTATCTCTTAGCTTCAAGTTTAAACACCAGGAGTACTTATCTTTTAGTCTAGCAGGCACTTGCATAGGGTACAATGATAGTTAATGTTCTGGGCCCAATTCTTCTTCTTTTCAAGATAGAGTTGATTGACCTTGTAAAACTAATTCTTTTTGTGTTTTATATCCACCTTTGTGAGTCATGCACAGCCTCCAGACTTTATTAAACAGCCATTCCCATCATTTCAGACATTAGATATGCTGCCTGAATCTGACTGAAATTAAAAACAAACAACTTCTAGGAGGCCAACCAATTGCTGAGTAGATTGTTATAAGTGGAAGGTGACACGTAGGTTTACTGAATATATAGTGAATGTATTGAAATTCTAATTTTTAACAAGTCTAAAACTGGGTTGAGTTAGTGATGATGTTTCCTGAAACTCATTAGAAATGCAATACGTTCTGATTGATTTGCAGTTTTTTTTAACTTACGGTAACAATATCCCCATCTCATACAGTGCATGAAAGAACTGTTAAGAAAATCATTCACAGACGTTTGTGTGGATTTTTAGTAAACAATCTTGGTACTAGGAAACATCCTTGAAAGACCAAGAGGGCAGTATGAGGTTTGTGGTTTATAAAACTCAGTATCAGGGTTGTTGCCTAGGCAAGGACTAATTTAGAAGTTTTTTCTCCCTCAAAAACTGCTTTCTCCCTTGATCACATCTGTGTTTATGAAATACATGTTATGCCAGTTGCACAACAACAGTTTTTTCTTGAGTAATTTATATTTACTGTTGTGAGCAGGCTAGTGTGACAGATGAGATGTCAAGGGATTCAAAAGACACTCTGTGCACATGGTCCAGAATCTGGAAGTCCAGATTAAGCCAAGTTCTAATTTTGTTACCTAAAGGAAATGGTCCTTACTCCAACTATCTTAATGCTTTATCTAAGTTTGGGATCAGAACTGGGTTGGATCAACTGTGCAACAAATATTAATGTGCTAGGAGATGAAAGGGAAGGTTGAGCCTTGATATATCATTTTTCTGCAACCGGGCGCCCCCCGCTCAATTCTAAGATACTATAGCATTTATTGTAAAATGGCGGACGTGCAGGCGGATCTGTTAGGGTGAGCTCTGCAAGTCTCAGAAGATAGGCGTCCTAGGAGCCCCCCAGGGGTGTTTACACCCTCTGGGTTGGGGGGATAGTGAGGGCAATGATTTGGCAGCTGAAGGGTGAAGGTTGCTGGACTGCTGTTTTGCTGCCGGCTCTGCTGCTTTCTCGGACTGGATGTTTGCGGCGCCTTCCCGCTGCCTCGGGCGTTTTCTGGGCCGTTTTCGCGGTACCTGGCAGTTTCGGCAGCTGGCGGTTTCGGCAGCGGCGTCCTCGGCGGTGGCGGAGCTGGCGTCCTCGGATGGTCCCTGGCTGCTAGCGGTCTCGGCAGAGGTGCTTCGGGCCATTTCGGGCCGCTTCTGTGGTCGGCTTGGTCTCCCTCGGCTGTGGCGGCGGCGGCGTTCTTGGCTCGTCCCGATGGCGATGGTGATGGCGGCGGCGGCGTTGCTCCAGGGCCGCTCTAGGCCTTCCTTTTCATCGACTGTTTGCTGGGTTGTCTGCCTGACCGTTTGCCCGTTCCCGCCTGAGCCTTTTTGGCCCGTTCTCAATCGGCGGCGGGAAGGGCTGGATTATTCTCGGTTCCATCAGCGTCCTGACGGCGGCAGCAATGGCGGCGGCGTCTGCAGCAGCGCTCCGGTGGTGGCAGCGGCCCTGGCGGCTCAGCGGCGAAGCTGCACTCAACTTGTCTCTTCCTCTGCTTGCTTTACTCTTTCTAGATGGCCTGGTACTTTCACTGCTGTTGGTGGCCTCGAAGGTTCCTGGGCTAGCCGGTTAATTCCGGTGGATCCCAGTGGAGCCCAGTGGTCCCTTGAAAGACCTATGGTTTCCGTGGCACCAGTTGTGACTTTGGTTGGTGCCATTGGATTTGTGGACCTAAAAGAATTAGATAATTTGGAAGACCCCAATGACTACAGAACTGGCCATGATCAATCTTCTCGAAGGGCAGAGCAGCGGAGGATTTGGCCATTTAGTAGTGCAGACTTTGATGGTGTAATATACTATCTCATCCCTGCCTTCGGACTGTTGTTTATTGCCATTCACATATCGTCCCCAAAGGATTCAGAGTTCCCTGGGTACTGGCCACAGTGAGAGGGTGGCTTGAACTTACATCTGCTGCCCCTAGAGGTGAGAGCTCTAGGGGACATGCTGTACCCAGGATGGATGTTTCGGACCATTCCCCCAGGAATAGGCTCTCCAACTGTCGTGAGAGGACGGTGGTTGGCCTGTCCTGGGGTGGCACCCAGCTGAGTGGCAGTGGCTGGGTGGAGGCTCGGGACACCTATTTGCTCTCTGTTTGGTCCCTCCTTAAATTAATTGACCATGGACTGCCTATATCTGGACTGCTCTTATGCCTTGTCTTAGGTACTCCTCTACGGACTTGCTCGCCCTCAGGGGTGCTCCCCCTTCCTGGAGGCGGCCCGCCTTTCCAGCCGAGTACAATCTCGAGGAAGGGCCCATTTATTGGGATCCTGAGAGATGGCTGGGCACGGTTATGGGCCTCCGACGTAAACCTAATAAGAGGTCCTTGGTCTGTTTTTTGTCAAAATTTTTTTGGGGGTTAGGGAGGAGGGAGGGTTCTTTTCTTGGTTGTTTGGACGAGGGGGGCAGTCCAACTACCTCTGTTCAGGCTAGTGCTGAGGCGGATCGCGGGGGGGAGGAGCGGGGGTCGGCTGCTTCTGGGGCTCCAGGGCCAGTCGTGGGACTATCCATCCCCACGATGATAGGGAATGGCGGCAGGTGTAGGAACAGAGGGCCGTATCGGTCTCAGGGAAGGCCTCTCCGCTGCTTACAAGCGGTGAGGCACTCCGACCCTCTGGTTCCGCCCCGAGGTCCCGGGAGTGAGGATGTGCAGCCTCCTGAGCTCCGGCTGGTGTACTTGAATGCCAGGTCGGTCGCTAACAAGGCTCCTCTCGTCCGTGACTTGGTCGAGGGTGAGCAGGCGGACCTGGCTTGCATCACGGAAACTTGGTTGGGCCCAGAGGGCGGCATTCCTCTGGTTGATCTTTGCCCACCAGGTTTCCGGGTGCTGCACCGGCCTCGGGCTCAGGGTAGGGGTGGGGGAGTGGCTGTTGTTATGAGGGAGACCTTGTGTCCACGGGAGGCCACCGTTCCCCAGATAGTCGGGTGTGAGTCTCTCTTTTTGAGATGCGGCCCTGGTGCGCAGTTGGGCTTGCTGCTGGTGTATCTTTCGCCTAGTCACGCAGCAGCAGCCCTGCCTGAGCTGCTCGATGTCCTCTCTGGGCTGGTGGTTGAGTTCCCGAAACTTATAGTTTTGGGGGACTTCAACCTACCATCGCTGGGAGGATCATCTGAGTTGGCTCGGGAGTTCATGGCTTCCATGACGGCCATGGACCTGACGCAAGTAATTTTGGGACCGACTCATGAAGGAGGCCACACCCTTGACCTAGTTTTCTTGTCTGGACGGTGGTTAGATGATCTTGGTGGGGGCTCTCCAATTATTATGCCCCTGTCATGGACCGATCATCATCTCCTGCGGCTGGTCTTCCGTTTTGCCACCCCCCGCCGTGGGTGTTTGGAACCAATTAAATGGTACCGCCCCAGACGCTTAATGGATCCCCAGAGGTTCCAGGCGGCGCTGGGGTCCCCACCTGCCTCCCTTGCTCACAGCTCGGCAGATGCCTTAGTGGAAGCCTGGGAAAGGACGGCCACTGAGGCTCTTGACCGAGTTGTACCCCTGCGGCCCCTGACCCGGTGCAGATCCCGTCGAGCTCCATGGTTCTCTGCGGAGCTCCGGGAGATGAAGCGTCGGAGACGGGGCCTAGAGAGCGGTTGGAGGTCCAGCCGATCCGAATCCGACCGATTGCGACTAAGAGCCTACATTCGGTCTTATCTCGCTGCGATAAGGGAGGCGAGGTCTAACCACTTCGCCACCCTTATCGCGTCCGCAGATAATCGCCCGGCCGCCCTGTTTAGGGTGACTCGCTCCCTCCTAAATCAGGAGGTGAGGGAGGATCCCTTGCAGGGTCGTGCCGAGGAGTTTAACCAACATCTGTCGGACAAAATCGCTCGGATTCGGACCGGTCTGGACTCTGACTGGGCAGAGTCTGACAATCAGGACACGGGCGGTCTTGTCGATATCACCTGGGAGGAGTTTGATTCTGTGACTCCGGAGGAAGTGGACAGGATCATGGGGAGGCTGAGCACCACCACATGTTTATTGGACCCGTGCCCTTCCTGGCTGGTCTATGCAGCCCGGGAGAGGACACGCAGCTGGTTCCAGGCAGTTATATCGGCTTCTCTGAGTGAGGGTATCTTCCCCGCCGTCTTGAAGGAGGCGGTGGTGAGGCCTCTCCTCAAGAAGCCTGCCTTGGACCCAGCTGTATTGAACAACTTTCGTCCTGTCTCCAACCTTCGCTTTCTTGCGAAGGTTGTTGAGAGTGTGGTGGCGCATCAGCTCCCTCTGGTCCTGGATGAAGCGGATTATCTAGACCCGTACCAATCGGGTTTCAGGCCCGGGCACAGCACGGAGACGGCATTGGTCGCGCTGGTGAATGATCTCTGGAGGGCTCGGGACAGGGGGCATTCCTCTGTTCTAGTCCTATTAGACCTCTCGGCGGCTTTCGATACCATCGACCATGGTATCTTGCTGCGGCGTCTCAGGGGACTGGGAGTGGGAGGCACAGTTTTACAGTGGTTCTCCTCCTATCTCCAGGGACGTTCGCAGTCAGTGTTGGCAGGGGGGCAGAGGTCGACCGCGAGGTCTCTCATTTGTGGAGTTCCTCAGGGGTCGGTCCTCTCGCCTCTCCTGTTCAACATCTACATGAAACCGCTGGGTGAGATCATTCGTGGCTTTGGAGTTGGGTATCATCAGTACGCTGATGATACCCAACTTTTCTTTTCGACCCCAAACCACCCCAGTGATGCCCTCAACGTGATGTCCCGTTGCCTGGAGGCGGTTCGGGTCTGGATGGGGAGGAACAGACTTCAACTCAACCCCGACAAGACTGAGTGGCTTTGCATACCTTCATCCCGGGTCTATTCGGACATTCCACCTCTGGCTATGGGGGGTGAACTATTACCCCCCGTAGATAGGGCTCGCAACTTGGGAGTCCTCCTAGATTCACGGCTCACCTTGGAAGACCATATAGGAGCTGTGACTAGGGGGGCCTTCGCCCAGGTTCGCCTGGTGCGCCAGTTGCGGCCCTATCTTAGCCGGGATGATTTGTGCACGGTCACTCATGCGCTCGTGTCCTCTCGTCTGGACTACTGCAATGCTCTCTACATGGGGCTGCCCTTGAGGACCACCCGGAAGCTCCAACTGGTACAGAATGCAGCCGCGAGAGTTGTGTTGGGAGTCTCCCGATACTCCCACGTTACACCTCTGCTCCGTGAGCTGCATTGGTTGCCAGTTGTCTTCCGGGTGAGATTCAAGGTACTGGTAACGGTGTTTAAAGCCCTCCATGGCATGGGGCCGGAGTACCTTAGGGAACATCTGCTGCCGGCATCAAGCTCCCTGCGCCCTGTGCGTTCCCACAGAGAGGGCCTCCTCAGGGTGCCACCGATCAGAGAATGTCGATTGGTGGCCCCCAGGGGGAGATCCTTCTCTGTGGGCGCTCCGGAGCTGTGGAATCAGCTACCGGTAGAGCTCCGGATGGCGCCCGATCTTCGCTCCTTTCGTCGCGATCTCAAGACGTTTTTGTTTGTACAAGCTGGCCTAGCCTGATGGGGATCGGTGGGGTTGTTTTATCTTTGGTCTCTTAATTTTATCTTGGGGTTTTTAGAATTGTACTTCTATTGTTTTAACTTGGGCAATTGTTTAATCTTTTTTTTAATGTTTGTATTTGGTATTTTATTCTGCCCTGTGAACCGCCCTGAGTCCTTAGGGAGAAGGGCGGTATATAAATGTTATTAAATTAAATTAAATTAAATTTTTCTCCTATATGTATGTCGTTTTTATGAATGCTATTTGCTCCTAATACCTGAGTGTGTATTTTAAAGTTATTTTTACTGGAAGGAAAATATTAAGGTTTGTCTGGAAGTGTACTTACTCCAAGACTGCTCTTCCATCCTTCTCTTAGTAGTTATCCTGTCTTTCTACTCCATGACATCAGAAGAACTTGGCATAAATGGTTTATTTCCAAGCCCATAAAAAGGACTGAGGTTTGGATGTGAAAGAGAGCCAGGTGTAAAGACAGGTTCATCGTGAAGTTCCATTGACTAAATCACTCCTAGTCTAAGTAGATTCCCAGGGATACTATGCGTAGAAGTTCAAGATGCAATGTAACTCATACATCCAATATGGTAACTGTGATCACCCTAATTTGATTGGAACAGACTTTCTTTTACCGAGAGGAACACCCTCTTCATTTTGACCTCTCATTCACTTTCCTTGGTTTGTCATCACTGTTTACAGCTTTCGGGAAAAGGATGTACTCTTAAATTAGGAGAAAAAGGACTCTGTGAGCTCTTTCTCATTACAAAATAAAGAATATATATTATGTGGGTTCAGTTGGGATTGCATTTGATTACTTGTGAGCAGATGGGGCTGTGATGAACATTGAGAAATGATGGTCAGAAAAATCCTTCCTATGTCCAGGTCCTTTAATATTGTTGGTATTAATTGTATATGTACGTACCTAAGAAATAAAGTATGATACCACTCATGAACCTGGCACCTTGGTTCCAGTTTTGGTGTTTGTGTGGCAGTAAGGGGGAACCAACATGGCCAAATGGCAGTGGGTAGTGGAAGGCTGTTTTAACTTCTCTCTGCTGACATTAAATATTGGTGTAAATCCTTTCCATAGTTCAGATGTAGATAACCTTCAGGGATCTTTCCTGATCTGTGTTCTATGAATGTTTCTCAGGATTTGAAAAAGCAATGGTAGCCATGCGGGCCATGAGAAAAATATACATCTATAATCCATAAGAGGCAATCGGTTTATTAGGCCAAGTGAAGTTTTACAGAAGCAAGAGAGAGGGGAAGAGTGCTTTGAGTTTCCAAGAAATCTTATCATAGCAAGATAAAATTCAGTACAAAAGCCAGAATTTGGGCCAAGGGTGAAAAGATGTAACTGATTTTTGAGCCATGCTTTTATAGTTTGCATATTTAGCTGAAATGGGGAAGAGTTTCCAGACATGCAAACTGGATGAGAAACTACGTAGTGGTATTATAATGTACTGCAGAAAAGATAGGAAATCTTTCTGGTTCGAAGATCAACTTTTTTGTATAGGACTTGGGATTCAGTGAGTGGGATGACAATACTTACTGAGTGGAGCCATGAGAGAGATGGGTAGGATTTTCTGTACTTTCTTGGGCTTTGCAGGGTTGCGTGGGCAGATTTTTTTTGAAACTATTTAAACCATTTTACAACATATGCAATACTTTTTGTGTTTATTCTACTTTAAAATAATGGAAAACTAGGCTGCCAGGTTTTGAACAGCTGTATTCCAAGAGGGCTCTGTGTGGGCACAGAAAATGTCTCAGGAGTGCCCAGGGCTTTTTTTCTCATAGAACGCTCAGAACGGAGTTCCGGCACCTTTTTTGGATGGAACCTTGTAGGGTAGGCAAGGCGGGTTGTATGACATGTTTGAGTTCCGGCACCTTTTTCTTTTACAAAAAAAGCACTGGGAGTGCCTGAGGATCTGGGCTTTCAATATTGATCTCCAAAAAGTAAGGGCCTAACTATCTAAATCTCCTATGTTTATAAAATGAAAATGTGTATTATGAGATACAGAAATCCACTGGCTTAAAATTCAGCTAGGCATACAGTTTGGGATATTTTAAGCTTTAAGTATGAAAGGCTGGCCTCTTTCCTTTGCCATAAAATCTCTGCAAGCACCATTCCTCTGCTCTATCATACCCTTTCTGGGTTTCCTCAGTTGCCCTTTGTTCCAGATGCCTATGACATTCTCTGATTTATAGCAAGCTGCATACGGATATGGGTCCTAGCTCCATTCATAGAATTAGTGGTTGCTGTGGTGATAGCAGTCTTCCTTGGGAAAATAGTCAAAGCTCCTTGGCACTTGCCCAGTTGGCTAGGCCAGAAAGCAAACCAGGTCTTAATTGGCACTGTTGTTAAGTGGGCCAAAGCAGCACACACCCAGTGCTGCCCACAACGGAAGAGATGGAGAAAGAAGATTGCTGACTTAGCAGCCTGCAGATTGTTCTGATCATGGCACAGCCACAAAAAGCAGCAAAGAAACCACTTCCTTTTGAGTTTACAGCATTGTCTTAGGATTCAGAGGACAGAAAACATCACATAACACACTCAAAAAAGGAAATAAAATTTGCCCTTGGCAAATATCAGAAAGTTAAAAAAGTTTTGATTAGTATCTAGATGTTTACTATCTGAAAATTATAGAGAAGTTGGTTCAACTAGAAAATGGGATGGAGGATCCTGAAAAAAAGCAATGACAAACCATTTCTAGAATTGCATAAAAATATGTGGCTCAGCCTCCAGGAAAAGTTCAGTTTGACTTTCCAAATTTCATGTCCTTTTTTTGCTGGTGATGCTGCCACCAGCTGAGATTTGATTAAAGGCTACAAATCATCTTTGTTATTAAAGCATCTCTTTTCTTGTCTAATAGCCAATAGGAGAGCTATTCCTACTATTCAAGCATAGTAAGGTTGTCGGAAGGACAAATGTTACATGTTGGTCTTGGAAATAGGTAAGAAAGTGAGTTTCAGTTGGTGTGACTATATTTTTTACTGCAATTATTGCAATACAAAATTAACATATTATATAATATTTGTGCTTATTTACACTGGAGCTTCCTCCCCCCCAAAAAAGTCTGGTTTCTGAAGTTTAAACATTTATCTGTTATTTAAACCAGGAAGATATACTTGCAAAACCTGAAACCTTTAATACTCATTGAAAGGAAAACACTACTTCTCAAGTAATCAGGTAGGCAAATGTAAGAATTAAGTTCGTTATAAAGTATGTTAAACAGATAGAATATGAAAATAAAGTTAGTAACAAAAAAATTCATTAGGAAAAATCTAATTTTTAAACAAAAGATGAGATTATTTGTTTATTGGACTTACATTCTACCTACCTTTCAGGAGCTCAAAATGGCATATATAGCTTTCTCTCTCCCCCACCTTTTCCCTGCAGTACAGCCTTTGAGACTGACTAGCCCAAAGTCTCACCAGCTACTTGGGTTTTCTAAATTAGGCTAATGGTAGATATATGCTTAAGGGACGTGGTGGCTCAGTGGGTTAGGACGCTGAACGTGTCGATCGGAAGGTCGGCAGTTTGGCGGGTCGAATCCCGAGTGCCGCGTAGCAGAGTGAGCGCCTGTTACTCGTCCCAGCTTCTGCCAACCTAGCAGTTCGAAAGCACATAAAAATGCAAGTAGAAAAATAGGGACCACTACGGTGGGAAGGTAACAGCGTTCCGTGTGCCTTTGGCATCTAGTCATGCCGGCCACATGACCACGGAGACGTCCTCGGACAAGCGCTGGCTCTTCGGCTTTGAAACGGAGATGAGCACCGCCCCCTAGAGTCGGAAACGACTAGCACGCATGTGCGGGGGAACCTTTACCTTTACCTTTAGATATATGCTTAGAATGAATATTGTTGCCCTGAAATACCCTATTAATAATAATTCATATGGCCTTCTTGCTTGACTGCTTTTGGGTAACATTCCTTGAAAGTGAGAAATCATCCTAAGAAAGGTCATCTCCATACGGAATGGGAGAACTCGCCATAGCCAACTCATCACGGCCAACTCGCTGTGGGACAATTTGCCACGGGCTACTCACCATGGGACAGTTTGCCATGGGACAATTTAACAGTTCAGTTTAATTATTTAAAATAAATAAAAAATGTTTTAATTTTCATCATTCACATTTCATTCTGTCCCTCTTTTTGCATCCTTTCTTTAATGATTCTATTCCACTATAATATCTATTTGATATTAGTGTAACTCTTGTTCTGCAGCAAGTTGTCCCATGGCAAGTTGGCTGTGGAGAGCTCGTGTGGCGAGTTGGCCATGGCAAGTTGTCTATGGTGAGTTGGCCATGGCGAATTGTCATAGACCCGTCTCCATATGCAACATAGTGATCTCCCTTAGTCCTGGAAGTGAGAGGTGACAGAAAGTGAGTCTGACTCCTGATGCAGCCTTCCTTTTTCTGTATCCTGGTTATCATACTGACTGAGAGTAACCCAGGGCTCATCTGTGTAAAACTCTCCTTGTAAAAGGTTTCAGATTGGCTTTGAATAAATGAGAAGTTTGGTTCTTGATGAGTGATGAGAAATATAAAGACTGAATCTGATTTATTTTTTATTTATTTATTTTAATTCCATTTATATCCCGCCCTTCTCCGAAGACTCAGGGCGGCTTTACAAACTTAGCAGTAGCCTTCATTCTATGTATATGCCTGCTTATTAGGGCTTTCACACACCCCAAGCGGCATTATTACAAAGTCAGTTTATTGCCCCCAACAATCTGGGTCCTCATTTTACCTACCTTGGAAGGATGGAAAGCTGAGTCAACCTTGAGCTGGGTGGGATGCAAATCTGCACTAATTGCAGGCAGCTGGTGTTACTTAAGGAGGCATTAGCCCACTGCTCCACCAAGGCTCTTTCTTTGGCCATGTCTACACAAGAGGAAGGAACTAAAATGTAGATTGGAAGTCTCACCAATCTAATCTCACCATTTCTTTAAATGACAATTCAGCATTCCAGATGGTGCTCAAACAGAACTGAAGTCTATGTCTATTCTCAATCACTCCGATCATGGTTGTTTCAAAGATGCTTTTTTCCAAAAGGCAACTGGACTTCCTTGGTTTTCTCTTTGAAAATGTTTCACTTCTCATCCAAAAAACTCTCAATCTCAGAGAGCTAATGACCAACCCTCAGAGTGCTACTGACCAGATGACTGCAAAGAATATAACCCCTTCCATTCCCCGCCAATCAGTTAGAACTGAAGAAGCTTCTTGGAGGAGAAGTAAAACATTTTCAAAGAGGAAAAAAAAACCAAGAAAGTCCAGTTGCCTTTTGGAGGTTTTTCTGAATGTCACGTGCAGGTTGTACAATAAATACATAAAATGAAATCAAGATTAATTTAGTAAAAATATCTAAAGTCAAGTAATAACTACAGATCAATGCTGCAAGTGCTAAAGCCTTACTAAGCAAATGAAGAGCAGCTTGCAGGAAACAGCTGACTTGTTGAAATTTCATAAATTCAAAAGAAAATGGGCAAATTGAGAATTTCTTTGAATGTATTTGTTCCTCTTTCTCCGGTTTGGGTTGAAATACTGGAAACATTTTTTTCCTTTAAATTTTTCCAGTTAATCTGTCTGATCAAACCATGGTCTATGTTCATAGCTATTGTTTATATGGAGCTTCTGCAAAGTAAAATTTGCATATTGTGCTAATTTGTCTTTCTTATGCTAGTGAAAATGATTAGGTTCCATTATGTGAAGATTGTATCTCCTACCCCCCAGTTTTAGCAAGAAATTTAATTCAAAATATTTTTCTATTGTTGAAAACAAAACATTGCATGAAAAATACTGAAAAACTTCATTGTGGTTTTGCTCTATCTCAGGCATGTCAAACTTGTGACGTCACGTGACGTATCGGAACTTTTTCCCATTGCCGAAAATGGGATGGGCGCGGTTTCTCCGTGACGCTCTAGCCCGCGGGCCAGCAGTTTGACACCCCTGCTCTATCTTATTCTCCATGAACTATCTACCAGCAATATAGGCCATGCAATTAGTAAATGACATTTTCAGCAGAACAGCAAAGCAAAGACTTGCTGTGCAAGAGTCCCTATTAGTGCTGGGTCACACTTTTCTAGGAGAATGAAATCTAATTTGCTAAGCCTTCCCCAATACAGACTTGACCTAGATAATTGGCTCCATGGTTTGATCTCACTTGGTCCCCTTCCAATTAACTAAAAGAGAAAGCAATTGCACCGTGTTAATGAAAATAAATAGATCACAGCTGTCCCACAAATCAAGGGGTGGAGGTGAAGATATGAAATGATGGATATGCCAAGTTTTGTCCAAGATGCTGGAAACTCAGCACAGCACACTGACATATTATGGTGTGATCAAACTCACAGATTGTTGAGCATAGGAATATTTGAGAAATATGACTGATGTTGAGCCACAATTGCAATAATTCCCAACCAGATGACAGGAAATTACAGGATTGCAGTTTAACACCTCCACCAAGTCATGAACAGCTGCTATTGGGTTTGCCAAGATTGCACTTTCTCATTTGGAGCTTAGTAATGCAGCCATAGGGAAAAATTAAATGGTTGGATTGTGTGAACAGAAGAAGATTCTTTGCAGCTTCATTCTGCTTCCAAATCACTAAGCTCCAGAGAATGTGAACATGAAGAACCATCTAATTCCCATCTCCTCATCTCTGATTTTTTCCCTTAAAAATCCTAGATAAGATGTAAAATGATTTTTATCCCATATTTCCTTGCTTTCCAAACTAACCCCTTAACCAGAAGCAGCTTTTAAGAATGGAATGTATTCTCTTTCCAGGGGACATTTGCATTCATTTTACCATACATAAATCAATAATTTTTCTGAACCTGTGATTGTGGACACAGTAGTGACAAACAGCCTGGAAGGACAGCAAATGTTTCAGGAATAAGCTACTCATATACATGTGTCTAGGTTGTGTTTATTTTTTAAATAAGTTTATTAGAATTGAGTGGCTCAAGGGCTAGTCCCAGTCCATTATCTTAAGCTCCTTAGATTCATTACTGAAATTATTATGATAAATGAAAGCTTTTTAAAATTATATTTGTTTCATCAATAATTTTAGTTCCTTTTTTTCTTTGTTTATCTAATGCAAAGTAGATTCTGGGAAACACCCATTACTCCATCAGCCATTACAGGAATAAAAAAGGTTCAAATTTATGAAAGATAAAGTTGGGAAATATCAACAGGTATTTCATACAGCAAATTGTTTGAATGTGGTTTTAGAAAAAAAACACCACCTTTAACTGTTGGGATAATGTCTTGAAAATACCCCACAGGAGCTGTTCTTTCAGCACTACCAATGTAGGTGACTGAAAATGAAAAAGCTCACTCTTTGCACTTTCTGATAACTGAATTTCTATTAGAATTTAGCCTATGCCTGCCTACTTCCCTCTGTTTCTTTTTCCAGATGAGAAGAAAATAGAGTGCTGATTATTGTTATTCGTAATTTTTGGAAATGATGCAGTACTGACTGCAGGCAGAATATGTATCCACAGTTCCTTGTTTGCTTGCTGCCTTTTCTTTCATTATTTTAACAGCTGTGTGTCACCTTTAAAATATTAAAAACATCTCCATATTTGCATCCTACACATTCTCAATTTGGCTCTCATTTCACACTTTTTGTCTGTGGATAAAATCATAGTAACTCTTAGCTATTTGTGCTCCAAAGAGATCAAAATGTCTGGATTAAAAAAACCCACACCATTTGTCTGGTCCACACGGAACCCCTGTTTGTTATCTGCTTATTTAAAATAATGGCACTTTAATATAGGAGATTACTTTCAATGTTTGTAAACTCCAGCACAGAGCATTCAGTGATGCACAGAAGGGGAGGCAATAGGGTTAACATAACCAACAAATAAATTAGTCATCACCTCTTTTCACAACACTTTATATAAATAGTTGCACTATAAAAAGTACTTATGCATGTCTCTTGCTGGCTCTTTTTCAGTAGATTGATGGGGGAAGGTACATAACAAGCATAGGCTTGCTGTTGCTTTGGACAGAATGTTACCCAATGTCATTTGTTATTAGCATCAATGTTGCTCTAGAGAGTTGCTCTTCCTTCATGTTGTGATACTGCTCATTCAAGATTAAGACCTCTGGGTAGGGAGTGGGGTAAAAAATAAGCATTAAGACTGGCATGTGGAGCTTGAAACCCCTTCAAAGCCAACCATCATAATAACAATTTATAGATTTTTCTCAAAAATTGTTCTATCTCATCTAAGGGCACAATTGCTCCATTGCCATAGAAGCATGGAAATAAATGGAGATAAAGAGAAAAATGAATATTAAACAGCAAGAAGAGATGTCAAAAATTGGGTGCAGAGAAAGTCCATTTCAGAGAAAGAGTGGTAAGTGGTGCCATTTGGCATCTCTTTTGGAGAAAGGGGAAAATAAGGGAATTCTTAGACTCTTAGAAGACTTTCTTCTATGTGTTTACATCCATCTTAAGTCCTACTATGCTGTTTTATTGTGGCTGGGGTCTTCTTAAGTGAGATGAACAAGGGAATGCACTGGCAATGCATGCCAAGAGTAGAGATTTCCAGCCAGTACATCCTATGATTGAAGGTCATCCCAACTGCCCAATTAAAACACATGCGACTCTCTTTTGGGCATCAGTGATACAGGAAGATGCTGGAGGTGGATGATTACTTTTATGGCCACAGCAAAGGCATTATTTCATACTATATGGGAGAAAGTTAACATTTTTTAAAAAATCCTGTATTTTATCAAGAAAATCCATATGAATAGATAAGAAAAAGCATTTAAATGTATAATGCCAGATAATGGACCTATCACATGAAATGATATCCAATATTTTATTGAGGAAGAACTCAGTATAAAGTTTGGAGTATAAAATGGTGTTCATTACACAGCTAGATTAAACAAACAAATTGGTTGAAGTCTGTTATTTTGATAAGGTAAGGTAAAGTAAAGTAAAGTAAGGTAAGATAAGATAGGATAAGATAACCTCTATTGTCATTTTTTATTGTGAGCAAACTGGACCACATTAAAAATGAAATTCTGTTGCCTGCTCTTAAAAGAAAGCATGCATCTATTCATATACATACATACATATACATACACATACACATATACATATACATATACATATACATATACATATACATATACATATACATATACATATACATATATACACACACACAGTGGTGGCATTCAGCTGATTTGCACGACTTTGGCAGAACTGGTAGCTAATTTTTTGTTGCCCAGGCCCAGAATGGAAGTGGCATCCACACAGAGAACCAGTTCTTCACATATTTTAATCCCACCACTGCACACACGCACTCACACACACATATATAAATATCAATCACTGCCCATTTTGAATACATAGTTAACAAGGTTGATGCTATATGGAATAAAACTGCAACTGAATCTAGATGTTCTGTTTCAGATACCACGAATTTCAAAATATCAAGAATTTTGCTACTATAATCAATGTTTCATAGAGCATTAGCTAATATATTGTTATTTCTGTGGGAATTGTGATGCTGACTCAGTAAGACCCAATCAAATAAAACCTTCTGAAGAAACTTTTCCCTGAGTCTGAAAATGGCACCAGTCCTTTGGAACACAATCCCTCAGGATTAGTTCAGTGCTGTAGCCCTGCTGGCATTACACAAGGACTTAAAGGATGTGGCTTTGTTATCGGGCTTGCTTGGGGATCTGGATGTATGGCAAAGCTGGTTCAGTGTTCTTGTTAATTTGTTGTACCAATATTAGAGAATATATGTAGCTCAGGATGTGGAGTCCTTGGTGTTCTCTGAACCTGGTTGTTTTATTACAGACATTTCATTACCCAACTTGGTAACATTTTCATAAGTCATGGATTTGAGATGGCTCACCATATAAATTGAAATAATAAATAAATACATTATCCTGAACTATCAAGACATAACAATTTCTCTCAGTTTTGGAGAAGATACTAATGTTGACATTTGTGAAAACTAGCTTCTGTAATATGTATCTTCTCCAGAATTGTTCTTCCAAGGTGGTGCCAGCTTCCCATGGAAATGAGCTACTGAGAATAGTGTCCTTGAAGTATCATGGGAAAAAAACATTAAAATAAAATCCAGAGTAAACTTCCTCTGAGGAATTAACTCTCTTTCCTGCCCTTCCAGATGGAACCAGCTGAGAGCCAAGATAGCAGCTGGAGGAATAGTCTGAAATAGTGATAAGGGAAAATAAGAACAATGTAGAAAATAGTTCTCTTTCTTTTCTTCTCTTCAGTATAGTTGGGTTGTTAGGGAGCCATTGATAAATTCCATACTCTTGAGAAGTTTAATAGGGTGGGGAGGATTTGATTACCAGAAATGTTTAAATCTTAGTGACATAAATAAGCATAGTTTTGGTGAGTCTGCCTTCCAGTTGCAGAGTAACAATTTGGCAGGCAATACAGGATCTTGTGTATGAAAGAAGGATGTTTTAGTCAGCAAACATCTGGTGAGAAATACAACTTGAATTTTGCATTCCTGCACATATAGAATTGCAACATATGAGGAGTGATAGTTAAGTGTGAGGTGAATCTACTGTTCCCCCAGTCATGTGTCAGTTATCAGAAATACAGAAATACAGAAAGTTTGACTAGAATGAGTGACAGGACAGATATTCCTGAGGGCAGCCATGTTGATCAACACAACACAACAAAACACAACAAAAGAAAAATAAGTTGTCTAGTGGCAGCTTAAATTCTCTGACTCAAGTAAAACAAGTCCAGATGGATTACACCCCAAAGTTCTCAAGGAACTGGCAGATGTGATCTCAGAACCACTGAACTACATTTTTCAAAGATCCTAGAGCTCTGGGGAACTACCAGAGGACTGGAAGAGAGCTGATGTAGTTCCCATCTTCAAAAAAGGGAAAAAATAGATCCTGGAAACTACAGACCTATCAGCCTGACCTCAATACCTGGGAAGATTCTGGAAAAGATAATCAAACAACAAATCAGCGAACACCTAGATGCAAACAAAGTCATCACTAAAAGCCAACATGGGTTTGTCAAAAACAGATCATGCCAGACAAATCTTATCACATTCTTGGACCAAGTGACAAAATTAGTGGACCAGAGGAATGCTGTAGATATAATTTACTTGGACTTCAGTAAGGCATTTGATAAAGTAGATCACAAACTACTACTTGATAAGATAGAAAAATGTGCGTTATATAGCATCACCACCAGATGGATTCGTAGCTGGCTGACAGGCCGTACTCAGCGTGTGGTCCTCAATGGAACTGCATCTACATGGAAGGAAGTGTGTAGTGGGGTGTCCCAGGGCTCTGTTCTGGGCCCAGTGCTCTTCAATATCTTCATTAACAATTTGGATGAGGGGATAGATGGGGAACTCATCAAATTTGCAGACGACACCAAGCTGGCAGGAATAGCCAATACTCCAGAAGATAGGCTTAAAATACAGGAGGTTCTGGACAGACTCGAACACTGGGTGCTATCTTCTTCTTCTTCTTCTTCTTCTTCTTCTTCTTCTTCTTCTTCTTCTTCTTCTTCTTCTTCTTCTTCTTATTATTATTATTATTATTATTATTATTATTATTATTATTATTATTATTATTATTATTATTATTTCTAGCTGCACTGAAAGTATGATGCTCTTGCTGATAATTATTTACTGAACATGGTGATGGATTTCTGTGGAGTTGATACTTTTTGCTGTGCTTAATGTAAAATCTAATCCAACCTCCATTTGAAAAATTCTAGTTAGTGGATTCTATCATTGTCATATTCTGCTGCGAGCCTGCTTTACTCTCTGAAATTCTAATATTCACTCTGAATTATTTGACCTCTTGCTTCTTGTCCTGATTACAGTTTTAATGGAGAACAAGATTATTTTGTCCTGTGCTGCTATATCTTTTCTCACATTTCTCTTTTGCAGATTAGGTGTAACAACTCTTTTAATTGTTCCATATTGGACTTAAGTTTCCTGATAACGTATCACTCTGATAGCTCTTTCTTGAATCTGCTCTTTGTCCCTTGTAAAAGTACTGTATGATTTTCAAAACTGGGCACAATGCTCTAGCTGTAAGTTGGTTGGAATAAAATGGCATAGGAGTGTTAATTATAAAATAATAAAATATGCATACTGATATACCTACTGTCATTGGATGCTTCATGCTCTAAAGCAGGGGTGTCAAACTGCTGGCCCACGGGCTGGAGCATCACGGAGAAACCGCGCCCATCCCATTTTTGGCAATGGGAAAAAGTTCCGATACCTCACGTGACGTCGCGAGTTTGACATGCCTGCTCTAAAGCATCTAGTTTCTTTTCAAATCATATACTATAAATTCCATTATTCTGTTAATGCAGCCTAAGATTGCATATGTTTTTGCTGAAGCTCTATATTGCTTGTTCATATTCAAGTGATAGTCTACTAAGGCTAGTAGAATTTTTGGGCATATGCTGCTATTAGCCAAACTTCCATAATTTTGCCCCTGTTTTCCTACATACTTTATGCTAGACCTAATATGTGTCACTGTGTATATCAGCCTTTTGTTCTGATCAAGATAATTGGATTATGAGTTTTGTCCTTTGAGGTATAAATCAATCCTCCTAACTTGATAGTATCTGCAAATTTGATAAGCATCCTTTTTGTTCTATCCAGAGTTGTAAAAATTGTCAAAATATTATATTATTGGAAATAGTGAAGTCAGTGCACTTCTATCTATTGGGTAAGGTAAAGGTAAAGGTAAAGGTTGCCCCGCACATGCGTGCTAGTCGTTTCCGACTCTAGGGGCCGGTGCTCATCTTCGTTTCAAAGCCGAAGAGCCAGCACTTGTCTGAGGATGTCTCCGTGGTCATGTGGTCGGCATGACTAGATGCCAAAGGTGCACGGAACGCTGTTACCTTCCCACCATAGTGGTCCCTATTTTTCTACTTGCATTTTTACGTGCTTGCGAACTGCTAGGTTGGCAGAAGCTGGGACGAGTAACAGGCGCTCACTCTGCTACGCGGCACTCGGGATTCGACCCGCCAAACTGCCGACCATCTGATCGACAAGCTCAGCATCCTAACCCACTGAGCCACCGTGTCCCTTCTATTGGGTAACAGCTAGTAATAGAAATCTTAGTACATTTTGACTGCTGTGTTTCATATCAATTGTAAAATGTATAAACACTGACAATATTAACATTATGAAGTAGCTCTAGAGTGTAAAGTCCTTGATGCAAGAATCTGTTTCTTTATATATAATGTAAAGCGCCAACATATAATGATAACATTGTATAAAACAAGTCTTGAATAACCATGTGGGATTCATAAAATATAAGCATGTGTCCAACAGAACCTTGAACCGAATCCTAATTCTGTAAGGTCAGGAAGATGGAGTTTCAGTTGCATCTTGGGAGGCTGTGAGTGATTTGGGGCCACTCATTCTTCTCAGCCCAACCTTCCTCACATGGTTTTTATCAAGGAGAAAATGGGAGAAGGAAGCATTGTGTATTTTGCCTTGAGATCATAGAAAAAAGTGGTCTATAAAACAAATAGTTGTAATATATTTGTTTTCCATAACATTCAGAACATCTCCTTATTAGTGATGCCACTCAGAAACACAGTTTATTTCCTCCCTCCCATTAGTGTTCCCATAATAACATGTTATAAATAATCTTATTTCCTTCCTTTAGTTTGAAAGTAGTTCCTTCCTGTATGTAGAATGCAAAAATCTCACATTCTGGATATGTTTCCCAAATTCTTTTGTACCTTAAGACTAAAATCTTTCTTTCTGACACTTCTATTGTTTGGGGACAACGTATTTTCCTTCCCTGTTGCAAATTTGACAACAGTACATGTGCAGTTATTTTTCTTTTAAAGAATGATAAGACTTTTATAGTCCTTTGCTAATTCAAAAACAGCTGGGAAACAAATCAAATTATGTGCAGATTTGAGCCTGTTAATCTCTGCTGGCCAGGCATTTAAGCCGAGCAGCAGCAAAGGAGAAACTCTAGTTCTGTCTCTTTTTCTAATGAAAGAAAAAAGAAGCTGCCAAAGTTTACAACTATTACATACTAATAAAGTGCGTATTAACATTGTATTATATAATTAAATTTTAAATAGTGGAACAAGTTTACACAACAAAAAGAAAAAAATGGGAAATTAAAGATAAGCTAGTGTGTGTTGTCCAAATTTATAAATGGTTCTCTAATCAGGACTTCCAGTGGTAAATTGCTGGTTAAAATACTTTAGAATATAGAAAGAGATAAAAAGAATCAGACCGTTACATAATAATTAATGGAGAATTAATGGCGAATCCTTCAAACTTTGTAGCTGAATCTTTTGTGGTCTATTATAAAGGTATGCAATATCCATTTCCTTTGTCCAATTCTTACTTTTTAAAATGCATGTACTTATGTACAATATCTTCTGCTTGAATGAGAACTGTCATAGTGCATGACTACAACATATGAATCAGTCCTGCATATTGATTATAACCATTACTGAACCTATCAATTTCGCAACTGATTGAAAAGAGGAAAATCTGCATAAATGGTATGGAAACACCAGGATATAGTAGAATAGGAGACAATCACAAGTATCAAGGTCTGAACATTGAAACTGATAGATGAGGGCATAAATTCACCATAGAGGTCCTGGTGGTTATCAGCACAGTGGGTGCCATACCAAAATATCTTGTACAGCACCTATACAATCTGCACATTGACAAATATTCTGTCATTGCACAGGCCACACTGCTTGGATCCACACATATATTATACCAATATATTACAACTTTCTAGGTTCTTGGGAAGAACTTGATGCAAATGAAGGCCCACACCAGCTAAAGAATTGGCAGCTATGATCTCACATTGTTGTGAACAGATAATAATTCCTTAATAATTCATAGGTCCTTGGTTAGGACTTGAATTATTAAGTCTCCACAGGTATTAGACTATGAATCTAATTGTAAATTATCTACACATAGTAATAGTCTTGCTATTTTCAAGAACTGATTCCCTCATATTTATTTAGTATGATCATAAAGAAACCAGATTTAGCATGCTGTTACCCAAATGGAATATTACTTCTTTACATAATTCAGTTCAGCTTATAAACCACTGGAGCAGTTTACCAATAGTTGCCGAGAGAAGTGTTAGCTTCTTATATCTTCTATCTATCATGCTAAATGATATAGTAACTATGTTTGAGCTGTTTTTCATCAAACCAGATAGGAGTAAATCTATTATATTAATTTGATGGACTGTATAAAATCAGGAAAAGCTTGATATTTTTATAAAATTGAAGAATAGTTGAACTGACAGTTTGAAGGAAATCAATACACCATACTTTATTTGATTTAAATGACCTTTGTTTATTGAAATAATTCAAATTCAAATATTTATTAGCAATTCATCTTTTACTGAAAAGCTTTTTTCAAAGACTATTCTCGCCTTAATATTGTTTAAATTTAGCACACTCCAAAACTATTTTTATTGTCTTTATATATGATGGTGAGCTTAATTTTACTATTATGTAGACAAAAAATAGCAATTTCAGTGTTATGCAGCTAGCAATCTTTTGTCTTAATGGTAAGTAATATGGAAATGTAAAATTTAAACTAAATTTAAAAAGGATGGAAAGATTTTCACTTGCAGATATACACATCCTTGTGCTGAACAGGTTTGACTTTGACGCGCCAGACTTAATGTTCTCTGATTTATGTTTTCTCAGATTGATTTTCCTCCATACACGTTTTGCTGATGATGAATGGAACAGCCAATGTGAATGCAGCTGGACGCAGCCATTATGCCTCCTCTATACCTATTCCCAGAGCTGCATCTCACAGCAAGATACATACTTTGGCAGCATCTCCTAAACTGCCCCCTAAACAGAACTGTGTGGGAGCATTTTCCTCACCAAGAATATCATCTCCCAGGACAGGGAAGGCACAGGCAAGCTCAACCTGTGGAGCTCCTAAAGGATCGAAACAGAAGCTTGTGATTAAGACTGCAGCTGCTGCAAACCCTAGACCAGAGAAAACAGACATATCTGGGAGCCATGGTGAGACAGAGGAGTTGGACTCTGGGCTTGGTTCAGGTTTGGTGTCTGGCTACAGTAACCCCTGGGGCTTACCAAAAGCCAATTCCAGAACCACCAAGACTGTGAAGAAAGCTGTTATTCAGACAACCGAGAAAGTAAAGAACACCTCTAAACAAGGTGAAAGTAATAGCAGTCTTGTTGCTATGAAGGTCCTTGGAAAACCCAGCACAATTGCTGAATCTACAAAGACCACTCATCTTCCAGGGAAGAGCCCTTCATATCTCAATCTATATAATGAGACATTAATGCCCAAGACTTCAGATGGATCTACCACAAAGAGACCTCAGAGCTGTCCAGCAAAAGGTCAATCAGCCTCAGAATCCAACTGGAAGGAAAATGGAACATCTAAGCAAGAAGATAATCCTCAAACAATCTCACTGGATACAAGCAGCCTTAATAAGGGACCTGTGTTACATACAGCACCCATCAGTTTTTCTTCTGTGCCACAGCACAACCATCCCATTATGGCTACCGTTGCCCCTTTTCATTATCGGTAAGTGTCACCGGGTATGTATTCCTAGATACATCTTTCTTAGGATGTATCTTCTTATTTATTTATTGGATTTTTATCCTGCCTTTATGGTTTTCTATGTAAAGGTAAATAGAAAAAAATCTAGTTCTGCTTTACGTTATCCAAATATTATTAAATAAGATGCATCATAGGAAATATATCATCCTTTTAGCCCTAGTTTTCTTGAGAAAGTTTAGCATTTGACTGATACAAAAAAATATCTGAGCCAAGGTGGAGAAGAACAACTCCATTTTTAGACTCTAGCACTAAAAACAAGCTATCACTTAGAGCCAAATTCATTAACACAGTGAGACTTGTTAAGAATTTGATTTGAATAGATCTATAAAGACAAGTGCTTGTAGCAAAATTATTTATTTTATTGCTTCTCCAGGTTCTCAGATAGCATTATTGCCTGACCACAGTAGATAGCTTGCTATGGCATCCTAATGGCATATATTGGATTATATGCTCATGGAGATATATATGTATCATAACAATTTCAGAATTGCTCTGATATATGCCAACAGCTGTCATATGCCAGTGCTAGTTCATTCAATTAAAATATTTACTGCACTCATATGTGATATGTGAGTTTGGATCATGTGACTTGGCACCTTAGATCAAAAAAATTGGTTCCTCCTAGAAGAACCTGGTCTTTTCTTTATAAAGGTGCCAGGCAAGAGACAAGAACTATGGTTTAATAGTTATAACCCTTTTGTGCATTGTGTTAAGATAGTTGGAGATATATATGCAAATTGGATCCACTCCAATTTGAATTGTTGATTTGGGTTAGCAAGTTGATCTGACTAAAATTAACTACTTGATTTGGAAAATTACTCTAATTCAATTTGGATGTCCAAATCCAATAATCAGAATCTTAATCATTTGATTTGAACCCATGTGCGCCTATACAAACAGGGCCTGAATTGGTCTGAATTGAATTAAGAGCTGTCTATTTTGATTTGAAATAAATCATTACTTCAGTTTGAAAATTTGATTTCATGACTCAGTGAATCACCTTCAGACTGTTTACAAATTAAGTATTTGCAGAACCCTGATATATTATGGATATGAAGAGAAATTGATTGGTTGTGCTTTTTCTGCCTACCAGGTGGCAGGGTGAGAAAGAGAAGAGCAGCCTTTCTCAGAAGGAAGAGACATGTGATGTGCAGCAGCCCAGCCCTCCTGAAGGTCCTGATCTCACCTTGAGAGGCATGAGTAAGTAGAAAGATGGGATCACTCTCTTTAGTGGGGCCATTGGCTCAGAATCCATGGTAAACACATGCGAAAGAAAGTGGATCTGCTTTGGAGCACTGCGGGTAGGATACAACTACCCCTCTTAAAGTAGTAACCACATGCATGGTTCTTCTTGGACACTGATATTTGTGAACGGATTAATTTATAATGGTCATTTTTCCATTGTCCAATACTGTTCTTCCTTCAGCTTTGAATTTGGGCTTTGGATGCAAAGGAAGAGACCTCAGACCTGCTGATTAATGATGATACAGTATATTCTGAAGTCCAGTATGATGATGTCTATTATAACCACCAAGGTAGCTGAATGAGGTTAGAAGACTGACACTGAAACTTCCTGAATTGAGCTTAAAATACTCAGCTAAAACAGAATAGGTTATTTATTTCATATGGCATTACAGAATACATACACATGCTGCTGCTTCTTGCTGGGAAATCCTTGTGAGGTCAGCAGCCAGAAGGTGTAGGTTATTTAGTTGTGACCAAGTCACATTGCCCGGGGAGGCTAGTCTACATTGCACCCCACCTGAATAGGTTCCATAGAGTGAAAGAAGAAAGATCAGTGTTTTCAAAAATAGAATTATTACCCCCCGTAGATAGGGCTCGCAACTTGGGAGTCCTCCTAGATTCGCGGCTTACCTTGGAAGATCACATGGTGGCCGTGACTAGGGGGGCTTTCGCCCAGGTTCGCCTGGTGCGCCAGTTGCGGCCCTATCTAAGCCGGGATGATTTATGCACGGTCACTCACGCGCTCGTGACCTCTCGTCTAGACTACTGCAACGCCCTCTACATGGGGCTTCCCTTGAGGACCACCCGGAGGCTCCAACTGGTACAGAATGCAGCCGCGAGAGTTGTGTTGGGAGTTTCCCGATACTCCCACGTGACACCTCTGCTCCGTGAGCTGCATTGGTTGCCAGTTGTCTTCCGGGTGAGATTCAAGGTGCTAGTAATGGTGTTCAAAGCCCTCCATGGCATGGGGCCGGAGTACCTCAGGGAACATCTGCTGCCGGCATCAAGCTCCCTGCGCCCTGTGCGTTCCCACAGAGAGGGCCTCCTCAGGGTGCCACCGGTCAGAGAATGCCGTCTGGTGGCCCCCAGGGGGAGATCCTTCTCTGTGGGCGCCCCGGAGCTATGGAACCAGTTACCGGTTGAGCTCCGGACGGCGCCCGATCTGCGCTCCTTTCGCCGCGATCTGAAAACATACTTGTTCGAGCAAGCCGGCCTGGCCTGAGGGGGGATTGGTGGGGTTTTTTTTATCATTCTTATTGGGGTTTTTATTATGTATCAATTGTATTTTAATCGGGCATGCATTTAATTATCTTTTAATTTTTGTAAATTTCTGTGTTTTATTCTTGCCCTGTACACCGCCCTGAGTCCTTCGGGAGAAGGGCGGTATAGAAATGATAATAAATTAAATTAAATTAAATTAATTCACAATTTGGGACTCTCTGCGCATTAGTGCCTGAATGTGTATATAGGTAGTCCTCCCCTAGTGATCACAATTGGGACCAGCAACTCCATCACCAACCACAGCAGTCACTAAGAAGAAATCACATAACTGCAAGAAGCTTATAACCGCACTCCCATTTGGTCATTAAGTCACTGCAGTCATTAAGTGAAACCTCACATGACTGTGACTTATGATGTTACTTCTACCTTCTCTAATTAATTCTGCTTGCTGCAAGCAAGTTGCAAAGCACACAAATGGCAATCACATCACCAGTGGTCATAAATCTTTCTTTTGCATCATTATAACTTTGAATGGTCACTAAACAACAGAGTTGATAAGCAAGAACCACCTATACATGTTTTGCCCATTGCAATTTTTCAGTTTCAGGTAAGACTAATATTCAAACAAACATCTATCTCACGATGTATCGACTGTTACAGATACTACTGTATTGTAATTTCTCTTTGGGAATCTTTATAAAAATGTAAAAGGTTTATGATTATCACCTCTTGTTTTAAGTAGTTGTTTGCTATTTATTTTTATAATAATAAAGAATAGGTCATGCATCTTGGAAGCAGTTAAATAAAGTGGAGTTGGGAATGAGATTTCAGAAGGTTAGATAAGAGAAAAGAATCTGAGTTTACAAATTTGTATTTTTGGGGGGGGGTGAGAAACAACTGTTAAACCCGGTGGGAGGTTACTTCTGCATAGCTGGAAATGTGATAGCATGTTTGACAAATACCCTTTTTATGACTGTGCTTGGCACACTTACAGAAAAGTATCATATCCGGTGTTTTAAGATCAGATTCTGAAAATATGATCAAAATTGTAAGAAAGCATTTTAATAATCAAATGAAGGCTTAACTACACATGAATGCTGCAATATATATTCTCTTCTTCCAATGTTTTATTTTTAAAGCTGAAAGCAGCTATAAGCTTGCATTCTTGCAGAGAACTGAGGAGAAGAAAGATTCTTTAACTCTTTCACCTCATGGCTCAAAATATTCCTTTCCCATCTCACAACCTCTTATTCCAATTTTATTGGTAAATTGAGACAATGTTCTGATCACAATTTAAAGAGACAATGTTCTGATCACATTGCAAATTAGGTTTCATTTTTAAAAATTATGTGGAATGAACTGCAGACTTTTACCCTTTAGGCTATTCAGCAGAAAAAAATGTGACTCATTTAATATATGGAACTGAAATATGTTTGCCTTCTCATAATAAATGTAGTTGTAATCGTGAAATAATCCTGTAAGAACTGATTCTAAATATTCACTGAGGAGGATATTTCCTAGTGGAGGAATCATTTTTGAATATTAGATCCAAGATTACTCCAGTAAATTAATATTACAGGTAGTCCTCAACATAAAACAATTCATTTAGTGACTGTTTGAAGTTACAATGGCCCTGAAAAAATGATTTCTGACCATTTTTCACATTTATGACTTTTGCAGCATCCCCATGGTCACGGGATCAAAATTCAGATGCTTGACAACTGACTCATATTTATGATGGTTGCAATGTCCCAGGGATCATGTGATCACCTTTTGTGACCTTCTGACAAGCAAAGTCAATTGGGAAGCTAGATTCATTTAACAACTGTGTTACTAACTTAAGAGCTGCAATAATTCACTTAACAACTGCGGCAAAAAAGGTCATAAAATGGGGTAAAGTTCACTTGACAACTGTCTTGCTTAGAAACATAAATTTTGGTCTCAGTTGTGGTTGTAAGTCAAGGACTACCTGTATTAGATTCACACGCTGACTGCCTTTGAAAAAGTCAAGTATGTTGGAGAAAGCCATTACCTATGGTAGGAGAATATAACGTGTATTCAGGAATGGATTTTTTGAGTTCCAGTATTGTTAGCTAAGCCTTTGAAGCAGAATAATTAATCTGGTTGTGTGGAGTGTTTAATGGCCTCTGAGTTTAGTTGTTTTCTTGCAGAGGTGCACTGAGTTACCTAGTTGTGTAATGAAACATTTACCAGAAAACAGCCATTCAGAGAGCACCAAAGACTCCATAATTCAATCTTGAGCTACAAATATTATCTTCTATTGAAACCTCATTGTGAACAACATTTACATTCACGGGTATGAAATACCCTATGTCTACATAGGACATTTAAATCACTAATAATAATGTAAAGTGCTATATCACATCAGAAAAAAATGCATAGAGTAGTCATTGATGCATTAGTTTCCTGGCATCTTCTTCTGTCACTTCTACATTCCATGCAGCTGTATTTTTCAACAAATACATCTAGCTATACGCTGATACAATTTAAACTGTTAAAAACCTGATTTGTGGGTAGGCTGTTAAATTAAAGATGCCCTGAATCACATTGAGCGCTAGAAATAATCTTAATCAATCAGTGACATCAATACAGTGCATTAAAATGGAATAAGATAGCAGGTTGCTTCAAAATTCCCTTTTATGTTAACATAATACTTTGAATTTCAGGGTCTATTTGTAGGATATAGGAAAAAAAGTTATGTTTAACTTTTATATATAACACTTGAATTTAAATGAATAAGGCTAATCAATATTTTGTTTTTTAACTCAAATTACGGATTTGGGGAGTCATATGCCAGTCAGAGCCAGTTTGAGGTAGTGGTTAAGGCATTGGTTTAGTAACCGGGAGAATGTTTTGTAGTCCTGCCTTAGGCACAAAGCATAAGCTTGTGCTCGCCACTCTCTTGGTAAACTGAAATGTAGGATCTTTTATAAATGCCTTTTTATGTTTATGTAAGATCTATATTTTTCAATGTGTTTTCCTATTTGGTTTATTTCTCTTGGTGTTTCTATATCATGACATTAAAGTTCAGATACACACATAGAAGAATGAAAATTTTAAATGCACTATTGTAAATAAAAATACCCAATCCATTATAATGGTTAAAGAGCCATGGTGGCGCAGTGATTAGAATGCAGTATTGCAGGCTAATTCAGCCCACTGCCAGGAGTGTGATCTTCACCGGCTCAAGGTTGACTCAGCTTTCCATCCTTCTGTTGTCAGTAAAATGGGAACCCAGATTGTTGGGGGCAATACGTTGACACAATGCTGGTCAGCTAGACTAATCATGAGGAGGCAACCTCACCTCTCATAAAGAACTGTATCAGCATTGCGTACTTAATCCTGCCCTGAGGACTTGAGTGTTGCTGGAGCAACATGCCCAGTTATGTGACTTGTGTGCTTGTGTTGTGTATCCTGGGCCTGGGTCCGGGGTATTTGAGGGAACACCTGCTGCCGGCATCAAATGCCCTTCGCCCAGTGCGCTCCCACAGGGAGGGTCTGCTCAGGGTCCCGCCGGTAAGAGATTGCCGGCGGATGACACCCAGGGATAGGGCCTTCTCAGTGGGGGCGCCTGCCCTCTGGAACCAGCTGCCAGTGGAGCTGAGGACTGCCCCCGACCTCCAATCATTCCGCCGGGGCCTGAAGACCTGGCTCTTTGAGCTCTCGGGCCCAGGCTGAGGAGAAATTTATTTTAATTGGGGTTTTTAATTGTACAGGGTTGGTTTAATCTTTTTTAAATTGGTTTTTTAACTTTTGTATGTTTGATTTTTAACTTCCTGTAAACCGCCCTGAGTCCTCAGGGAAAGGGCGGTATATAAATGCAATAAATAATAATAATAATAATAATAATAATAATAATAATAATAATAATAACATCCTGACCCGTTTGACTCATGGACTGCTTTCCTGGACTTTGTGTGTGCCCATTGGATTTAGTTATCCAGTGACCCTTGCCTTATTGAGCTCAGAATCCAGACCTATGCAATGGGAGTGCTTTCTGAGGGCCTGTTTTGTGTATGTGTGTGTGTGGGGGGGTTGAATAATCACCTGTAGAACTCTTGCTGTACATGTGTGTGTGGGGGGAGGGAATGGGGCAGGACAGTCAGGATCGAATTCCTGGCAGTGAGCCGTGAGCAGTGAGTTAGCTTGCAATACTGCATTCTCACCTCTGCACCACCAAGGCTTCTGCACCATGAAAGGAAGTTACTCTTGTATTCATGTAATCACTAAACTGCATCCAATCCACTTTATGATCTTTCTTGTAGTCCTCAGAGCTTCTTGTATCGCCATTAATAAAAATTCTGCAATATAGTACCTACTTTCCTGTCATCCTGAAGCAGAAAATACACGAAAAGTCTACCTTAAAATGTCTTAGGGTGGGAGCACCAGATGGTATTCAAATCCCCAGGGAATATCAGGACTGTAAACTACATTGAGAAGTTGAAAAAAATATTCCAAAAGAAGGGAATGGCAGATCACTTCCATATTGCTGTAAACTTCATGGATGCCTCCAGAAAAGGTGTCAAGTTCATCTTAAAGGAAAGCGTATGTTTTATACCTTAAAACAGCATCACAAAATTGGAAGGGAATATTCTGGTTTGGGATTTCCAATTGGGAAGTTCTCAAATCCAACCCTAATTTATATTAAGGCAAAGGGCTTCAATACATCTGATGAAAAAGAACCAATCTTTTATTTGAGTAATCAGTCCCACTGCCAGAGTGTTCTAATTATTAAGTTTAACATAATTTGAAAATGAATAAACCTTCAACACCCCAAACCTTAGTACAAAAATTAAAATCATATTATTGTTTATGTTTATGGTTTCACTAATTGATTCCTGCCTCCTCCTCCTCTCCACTCCCCCAACCACAAAATCTGCACCCACTGGATCTAAATCAAAGATGCTGAGAACTGAAATTCAGCAAAATTGTGAAGAACAGGACTTTAGGACTGTGAGATCTCACCAAATTACTTTGTTTGGAATAAACAGGGAACAGTTTTCTATTAAATTTTGGATTGCTTTGCAGAAAAAGTCATTGGGAGGGAAGGTCATTCAGATCACCCTGAATCCATAACAATCTAAACTTGGCAAGAGATTGTTGTCCTAATTGCAAATCAGCCTTTCTCAGCCAAACTGAAAATAGCTCAAATAGTGGTACGAATATAGGTACCTTGATTAAACTTAAGTAAAATAAACTTTTCACATCTACTTACTTTTAATTGTTTTAATTCATAGGTTTAATTCTTGTGGTGTAAAGGGTGAAATCAGGTCAATCTATTGGGCAAATATTTAAAATGGGTTAATTTAGCAACACTTAATGTGTTATGTGCAGAGGGCCAAATAATCCCTATAGTTCAAACAACATACTAAGATCCAATAGAATTTATTCATTTTTGTTAAGTGTATTATATGAGCCCAGCCTTTAAAATTTATAAGCTATAATCTACTGGAGAAATAAGCAATTATTGCTGAATTACGATGCAGTATTCTCTACTATTGAACATGTTTTCTAAAGTTCTAAAGAGTTTTTAAAGTCCTCAACTTTTCTAAAGTTCTCTCTTCTGTAGGAGTTGTATTTCAGCAATATCTGAGTAGTTCATTTTTTCTATGTCTAGTTGACGGCTTAGTGCGTTGTGTGAATACAACCAATGCTGTTCTGAAATCTGCTTGGTATTTTCTCAAGTTTTCCTCACTTGTGAAAGAAACGTCTGCTTTTTTGAATTTCTTTCATTTTTCCCCTCTAGTTTTTAAATTGAAGGTGACAGATAGTGCTACAATTGGTGCTGGTATTTTCTCTTTTCCTCTCCCTGATGGCTGTACAGATTTCTTAATCTGAAAATTCTCACTAAGAGGACTTCTGTTATGATATCTGCCTTAGAGTTAAACTGAAATGAGAAAGTCCTTGGAGATTATAGATTGCTGGAGAGATGACTGTTCAGTGAAAAACAGGACATGACTTTCAGTGAGATAATTGTATAATGAAAGATGACTGCTTGGTCATTCTTTACTAATTACATACAACAGACATGTCAAACACAAGGCCCGGGGGCCGGATCCGGCCCGCGAAGTGGTTTCATGTGGCCCGTGAAGCTATCCTGGAAACAGTGAGGGAACGGCCCCCACTGCCTTGGCCCTGGCCCAGAGACCCTCCTTCTGCCAGAGACCCTCAGATCTGTCCCACTCCTGCCCAGGCACCCATAGGCACCCTTGATGCGAACAATGTAGAGCTGGCCATGCCCACCCAGTAGGCCATATGCACTCTAGCCACACCCACCCAGTAGGCCACACCCACCCAGGCTGCACCCACCCGGCCCCCTGAGGGCAACCGCAATGCTGATGCGGCCCTCAATGAAATTGAGTTTGACACCCCAACATACAAGAACATCACATTCCATCCATGAGGGTTTCATCAAAGTTCTCTTCTACTGTGATAACATTTTAATCCCATCAAATCGATTAAGAACTGCTAAAAATGTAGGAGAAACTTTCTGCACAAAAAATGATTTTTCTGTTGGTAATTAACAGTATTTCAGATTCTTCCTTTCTTGTGATAGCTGCACTAATGTACAGTAAATGGGGGAGGACAAAATGGAAAAGGAAACAATTTTCTTTACCAGACTGGATTCATCAAAAGGTTAAGAAAGAAACAGGATCAGCACATCCAACTGCCTTTATTTCAATGGACTTAGTGATTTATTGTAATGGTATTCATTACTAGATAAGTCCTTTGTGGCTTGACAGCAGTGGTGTGCAGGTTTTATGTCCTGGGGCACATTTTTAATTTTTTAAACATGCTTTTGACCTCTACAAGTCCCCTGGGGATATTGCCAGTGAAGCTGTCACTGTTCTGAAAAAGTCCCGGCTGTTCCTTTTGCAGAGAATATTTTTTGGGTTGAAGAGTCAAAGCACAAAATAGATGTGTTAAATCTTAGCACACAAATTTTTGCAAGTGAGCAAATCATGCAGCTGATAACTGATAATTTCAGTGGCATGGTTTGGGAATGCACTATATGCCTCTAAAATAGGATGTGGAAGGGCCATTGTTCCTAGGTGTGAGAGTCTGTGATAGTACAGAGAGGAAATGCATTTCCAGGACCAAACAGTCTTTCTTAGTAAAGAAGGATAGTGTGTGTTCAGATGCACATAGGCAGATGGATTGTCAGACGTTTATCGGGTGTTACTTGTAACCTGACTGCTTTGACAGATGGGAGGTCCATAGTCAGTTCTGAGATGGTGGTTCATATCATGAGGGTGGGGGCAGAGGGAGGGAGAACACAATCATTGTTGAAGAGGAGGGGGGGTGACTGCAATAGGCCTAATAGCATGAGATGGGGTAGAGGCGAACAAAGGGGCAGGCAACGGCTTCCATAAGTGATGGCTTTTGTGCACTGTACAAGAAAGCATTGCTCAAAATTTCCTGACCTTTTGGGAAGGTGGTTTAGTTACATCTCATCCTTTCTTGTCCATTGTTCTCTTTTGCTTTTTTACATAGGCTTCCAGGTGGAAAAGAAAAAAGGCAATTGACAGCAATCTTCACAATTTTGTGGCCTTTCTTGATTTCATGCTATGGATTGATTTCTAGATGCCTTTAATATTTTATAGAAAAACCAGGTATAAATGGAAGAGAAACAGATAATTCTGATGTTAAACCTACTCACTTGGGAATAAATACCATTTTCTCTTTCTTTTTGATAGCAGAGAATCACACATTGTAATAGAAGAATAAATGCAATATAATGAGAATTTATGAATGTGTATATGGCTCAGCAACTCTTCCTTGAAAATAAAATGTACTTTAAGAATAATCAGAAAGAAAGACTGCTGTGTGAGCAAAATCAGTTCCAGCAGACCTTGACAGGCTGACACTGGCTGTTGCCATGACACCTACCACTTGCACAGGAGGGTCACTGGACTTCAGCTTCAAATACAGCCTTACATTAACTGCTGTGGATTATTGCTAAGTATTTCTTATTGCTAAATACATTTGATTACTGTCTTAACCAACCTCAATCCTAGCCAATTTATGCTGCTACCTGTACTCATCCTCATGGATGATTATTGCTAGGAGTTATCACTATCATTGATGATTACACACCCTACTGGCTGCTTCTATATGACTGAGGGAAACAACCTTTTAGACTTTGCTAAACTGAGGGTGCGTAGTGTGTGGTTCACTATTTTGTTGGTTTTGTGCCTTCAGGTCAGTGTTGAATTCTGGTGACTGACTGGACAAGTCCTTGCAGGGTTGTTGTTGTTTTTGCAGAAGTGGTTTCTCATTGCCTCCTTCCTAAGCTGAGAAAGAGTGACTGGTTCAAAGTCACTCTGTTGGGTTCATGCCTAAAGTAGGACCAGGGTCTCTTGGTTTCTAGCCTGAACCTTAGCCACTACACCACACTGGATTTCTGAAATTCAATATTCAGCTTTTATCTTAGTCTCAGAAAACCAGGCTTACCAAGCATGTTATGGAAGGTCAGCTATTGGTTCATCGTATGGATGTACCTGGGCTTTAGTATGCATACAGTATCTATTGCACTGAGGATTACTCCTTCTTTCCTCATTGCTGTCAGACTTAAGAATCCTCATATAACACCATTAGAATGTTTTGGGAAAAAACTTTTAGTTAGCACCATGTGGATTTTTTTCAAAAACATTATTTGAATATGCTCTTTGAGCAACTTTAGTTTGATCATTCCAGTAAAAAAAAGAAAGTTTACTTTCTTCAAAGTGTCTCAGGGATTGTTCTATTGTGTGCCTGAATGTGATATAACTTGTGCACCATCTCCTTCAGAAGTGAAGCAGCCAATGCCTAGTTAAGAAGATGTGTAGAAATACGATACATGACACATGAATCATGAAAATAGAATTTGAGTAGAAATAGATTATGAAAACATGGAAAGTAATGAAGTTGCTTACAGAAAAATGGACCAAGAGGCTGTGGATAATTGTAAAAAAGAATTGATGAATTTTTCTTTTTATTGTTTCACGTAAACTAAGCCATAGACTATAGATTTATTCTAGATAGTTTTGTAAGCTGTGTGAGAACTCCTGATCAAGTTCCATGTAAAATGCGGAAGAAATTGGATTTAGGACTCTATTTTGCAGATACTAAGCGTTGTGAAGAGTTACAGGTTGTCCTTGACTTATGCCCATTCATAACTAAGTTATATGATGGCACTTATGACTGGTGCTTGTACTTATGATGGTTGCAGCCTCCTCGTGGTCACATGATCAAAATTTGGGTGCTTGGAAACCAACATGTACTTACAAGAGTTGAAAAAAGCAGAAAGAGGAATCTTCCATAAAACTTGCCATTGTGCCTCTGCCACTAGCTTCCATAAACTGGAGGGGAATAGCTTTGGAGGGAGGAACCTATGCATAGACTGCCCATGTGATTTAGAATGCTGTACATTGTGTCTAACCAGGCTATCACTTAAAAGCAGTGATGGGAATATGGAAAGAGGATGTGTCCAGTGCACATAACCCAAGTCTTTCTATCGACATGATTATAATTGTGGTAGAAAGTTTTGCTGAATAGGCCTTATACCTATTCAGAAATGGGATGTTCGCTTGTTTTACTCTCAAGATTTTGCTGTTACTTATTAATAATTTCTTTTGGAAACTGCTGATTGTCTTTCCATCTACTTTCTGAATTTCTGCCAGGTTTTAGCAACAAAGCACTCTATTACTGGCTGTAGTTGGAGTTGCTCAGATAAATTTGACTTGGAAGGGAGTGAATGATGAGGTTTCCCAGGGCAGAGATAGTAATAATTTTGGACAAGAGTCATCTGATAAGAGGATTGAAAATTAATTCAAATTTAATAGACAATGAGTTACCCCAGTAACACAGATCCCCTATTGCCACATGCAAAATAGGCCATTCCTAACACATTGAGAAAATTGATCTATTCAAACATCAACTCTATCGTTTTCTTGCATTTGCCCTTCAAGGAATAAGTCCCCTGTTCTCTTAAAAATGAGAGACTGCTCTGGAAAGGAAAAAAATCTGAATCTCCCCATTGCAAAACAATGTAATCAATGTGAGAGTACTGTGTTGAGTTCGTCTTTCCCACTCTCATGAGGACATCTGATCCCTATGAGCCTAGGCCCAACTGGGAACAGCTGTCCTAGACTGTAACCTTCCTGGGAGAATAGAAATCTGGGGTTCATTGCCACATCTCTACTGCAGCCTGTCCACAAGTTCCTGCTGTTTAATTTACTCTGGCTGGAAATTGTAGCAATTGGTGAAGCAATAGTCTCTGCTTGGCCCTGTGGATGAAATATTATCTAGCATGACCAAGCCTGAAGGATGGATGAATAGTGATTTGGTATGGGAACTAATTCCCAGTCTTCATTGCTTCAGCTGCTGGAGGGAGAAGTATGAGACATGTGCCTCTCCCTTCCCATTTATGACGGTGGAAGGAACTTGGCAAGGACTAGGGCAGTTGATTCCTTGTCCAGTGGTGGTAATGTAGTTCCCTTCCCAAGCATTTAAAATTGACTGTGTTTTTTTGCAAATGATATGAAATTCTGCATGGCTCTTTCTTTTCCATCTAGACTCTATAAACCAAACATACATAATATCTGTATACATAATATCTGTATAACATAATGTCTGTTCAGCTAGAGCAGACATGTCAAACACAAGGCCCCGGGGGCCAGATCCGGCCTGCAAAGTGGTTTCATGTGGCCCGCGAAGCCATCCTGGAAACAGTGAGGGAACAGCCCCCACTGCCTTGGCCCTGGCCCAGAGACCCTCCTCCTGCCAGAGACCCTCAGATCTGTCCCACTCCTGCCCAGGCTCCCATAGGCACCCTTGATGCGAACAATGTACAACTGGCCATGCCCACCCAGTAGGCCATTAGCATTCTAGCCACACCCACCCAGTAGGCCACACCCACCCAGGCTGCACCCACCCAGCCCCCTGAGGGCAACCGCAATGCTGATGCGGCCCTCAATGAAATTGAGTTTGACACCCCTGAGCTAGAGGATACTTTTACAGTCAGCTTTTAGATTCTCAAAAGTGTTTAGGCGTTGCTAACCTCTTCACGTTACAAGGTTACAACAAGGGGGAAGAGTTCAGAAATGGGTAAGAAAACAAGATTAACACAACTCCAGCCCTTTCCCTATAGCTGAGTTACTTTGGGCATCAAAGACCTTGGCACCTTAAAGCAGTGTTTCTCATCCCTGGCAAGTTTAAAATAGGTGGACTTCAACTCCCAGAATTCTTAGAGGGTATATCTATGTGTATGTGTATGTGTATGTGTATGTATATGTATATATATTGAATTCCTCAGGAGAAATCAACTTGGGAGAACATGAAGCATGGAAAGAACCAGCAACTGCTGCAGCTGTTTTGCTCTTTAAAATCAGCATCACAGCATAACCATGTATCGGTGTGTACCCCAAACATATCTGCATATAATAATTCTGGATGTTTCTCTGAATAGATTCTAGATATTAATATAGATTCATTATTTTATTTAAATATATAAATTACATGAAAAAGAATCTCCTAAATAAATCCACATTATATATTAACTATTTTCCCTATTTTTTGTGAAAATGATTTATTCCTCTCTTGTACAAAAATAAAATCATAACTGGGAGTCAATTCTGTGGGTTGTTTGTACTTATGAAAATAGAAGATATTTGTGAATGATGTCTTAAACTTTTTTGTGTAGTTACATCTTATAATTATGCAGAACTATGCATAATTGGAGGACGTTATAGGAATTTTGTAGTAAGATAGGATTGAGCAACTGTTTTGAATCTAAGCAACAGTCTATACAGTGTACTTTGCCAAGCGTTACACTTGTGGGGGGAAGGTGTGTGTGTGTGTATGTGTGTAGGGAAAGAGATGGCATCAACCAAGCCCATAGGATTGCTGGGGGATGCAGTAAAGAAAAGTCCATGTATACTGCATTTTGCTCCTTAGAATAAAAGCAGGAAATAATAGTAAGAAAATAAAGTGATTGAGGTCAGAGCCCAGCTAAAGGGTGGGGTTTCTTCCTCAAAGTATTTTTAGAATATAAAGATCTATTTATTTACCAATCATGTTTATATAGCCACCAATCTCACCAAAGGTGGGCAATGAACAAGAATCAATAAGAATAGGTTATCCATTGCCCATCCCTGTGGTAAGGGAAAGGGGCGTGATCATTGTTTTACCTACAAGGGCGGGCATGTTTGCTGGTTTAATCTATTAAGCAGTCCTTCTGCTGGTTGCAGCAGTCTTACAATTGTGTGGTACAGCTGTGCTTGGATGAGATGCTTAATTGGGTGAGTTAAAAAAACCAATGGCTACATACAGCATGTAAAACCTGGACAATTAGATGGAAACTTACGAAGGGAGAATCAACCTAGAACTAAGTAGAAATTTCCTGACAGAACAATTAACCAGTGGAATAACTTGCCTCCAGAAGCTGTGTGTGCTGCAACACTGGAGGTTTTAAAGAAGAGATTGGACAACCATTGTGTGAAATGGTATAGGGTTTCCTGCTTGAGCAGTGGGTTAGACTAGAAGACACCCAAGGTTCCTTCCAACTCTGTAATTAAGGTTGTTGTTATTGTTTTAGTGACAAAGCCTTTTGTGTGAACTTAGTCCAAGCGGGAATTTACATTTCAGTGCATTGTACAAATGAGTTTACTCAGTAACCAAGTTAAGCATATTGCACAAATATAGTCATTCATTTTAAAGGGGCCTTGAGGTCATCCCGTTTAAAGCCATTCACCCAGTCCCATTGCTACAGTATTTGACTGGAGTTCAGAGTGAGATTTTTTAGTGCTTACACCATAATTGTTTTCCCTCTGGAAACATACATGCTCATTTTATAGGAATATTTCCCATGAAATGTTGCCGAAATGAAATAGGGGGAACTGATTTCTTGAGAGAAGGCCAGGTCCTTTCCTCAAGTTGTGTCTCACCAGGAAATTGGGACTGGAAGTAAGTCCCAGTCCAAATGGCAAGCATATAGCAGTATGGTTTGTTCCCTCTAATTGTTTAACTTTCAATTATCTTTACTCAGACTGCACAACTCTACTTTCTTTTGACCCTACCCCTCTGAAGTCCATTTTAAAGTTTTTTTAAAAAAATGTGAAGGAGAATAAAATTTATAGTAAAAGTGAAACATATTAGCTGAGTTCAGTGGCAGATGCACCATGACTCAAAGATAATTGAGAAATAAAGCCCTGCTCTTCCTAGAAGCTGATGCCTGGTGTTTCCCATTTACACAGATATTTTACTCCATCCCCACCAGGCTAATGGCTGGATCCACATATATACTCTAAAGCAATTTTTTAAATAAACAGAAGAAATCCACAAGTATTTCATCCATCTCAGATGTATTTGTAGGCTACGTGTCCCTTATCTCAACCATTGATAGAGGGATGAGCGTTAAGGGGCAAAGTGGGAAAGGAGAAAATTGAGTTACCTTTATTCTTTATAAGAATAATTAAGTAACAGAAAGAAATTCCCTTGTGTAATCTTGTTTTGTAAATCTATCCAACTTCTGTTTTTCTTATTCTTTCTTTCTATTTCAAATTGATGGCTATTGGGATGGCTGTTGCCAAGGTAGCAAAGGAGCTGTCTCTGAAGAAAAGATAGAAGGATGTGCAAAGAATATAAAACCAGTGAGCATGTATGACAGTGAATAAAAAGATGATTATGGATAATTTTCATTTTATAACATCCACTAGCTGTTTTTTGAATGCTATTTTCATTTTATGATTTGAGATGCAGAGTTTACTGAATTTTGTTAGGACAGCATGTATAAACATACAAACGTTTCTACGAAGTTCCAAACTTCCTTTCAGTTGGTATGATTTGGGGAAGCATTTTACTCTATTATATAGTTATGTATTCTATAGTATATGTACAATGATGAGAAAGGAAATTTCTGAACAAAACGATAAGTATGTAGCTGTTTTTGCTATTTAAATGTATGCTTACAATTGGAATACTTACATACCTACATAATTCTAGTGTATAATATGCACAAATTCAAGGTTTTGGTTATGGTCTTTAAGTCCTTATATGGCATGGGTCCGGAGTACCTCGGGGACCACCTGCTGCCGGCGTCAACTTCCCTCCGCCCTGTGCGTTCCCACAGAGAGGGCCTCCTCAGGGTGCCTCCGGTCAGAGAATGTCAGCTGGTGGCCCCCAGGGGGAGGACCTTCTCTGTGGGCGCTCCGGCTTTATGGAACCAACTGCCGGTTGAGCTCCGGATGGCACCGGACCTTCGCTCCTTCCGGCGCGGTCTGAAGACCCATTTATTTGAACAAGCTGGCCTGGCCTGATGGGGGATGTTAGGGTTTTTAATGGGTTTTTATATTGTTACTGTTTTTATTTGGGCAATTGTTTAATTCTCTTTTAATTTTTGTATTTTCTATTTATATATGCCCTGTTCACCGCCCTGAGTCCTTCGGGAGAAGGGCGGTATACAAATTTAATAAAATGAAATGGAAATGAAATGAAATGAAACAACTTTTTATAGAAGTTTCTTAATTTGTGAAGGTTATATAAGGAATGGAATATGCATTACAAATATGATATAGAGAGTTATGATTTTAGTTCTGCTCCCTTATAGCTTGGAGATGAATGACAAATCCCACAACAATCTGCAAGAAAGATTGTTGCTGTAAACTAATTCCATTTTCATGGCAAATACTCTGTTCATCTGATTTAAAAACCCTGCAAGAATTGTTGGATTATGTGTTATAGTAACAAAAAATATGGAAACTATTCTGTATTCTCTTTAAGAACTTTGCTTTCCTCCATCTTTATACTGTAATTGATATGTAGAATGGATGCCATTTAGGATGTTCAGTGAAGGTATAGCTATATATTTTAATTCAATCAGGACCTGAAGTAAATTAGATCTTTTTGGTTGTATTAGCCACTCATGCCCATGGCGTTAGGTATAATAGTTTTTTTTAAAATTTTTAAAATATTTTTTAAAAGGTAAGGCTTTGGACATTAAACTTTTTTCAGGCTATCATAAATTCTCCTTATATAAACCCCATAAATTCTGTGTCCTGGTCATATCATCCAGGAATTTGAAAGGGGAAAGAGACATTATATGCTTCATAGTAAACAACTGAATGATTAATTGATTGCATACTATCAAACCAGTGTTTGTTTTATCAGCCACATGGATAGGCCTTTTCCAGCACGATCTGTCTGCCACTAGCCCTTCAGATTCTCCAATGGTATACTGTACCCACAGGCTACACCAAGTCCATCCAACAGTTTTGCTGCTGTTGACCCTTTTCTCTTTTATTCTACCTTCCCCAGTATTATAGATTTCTCAAGGGAGCTGTGTCTTTGCATAATGTGCCCAAAATGTGGTAATTTCAATCTGATCAATTGTGTCTTGAATAAAAGATCTGGATGATTTGTTTATGATTCATTTTTTTTGTTTTCTTGGCAGTTCATAGTATTGTTAAGAGTTTTATCCAACCCCAAAATTCAAAACCATCAATACTCTTTTAATCCTGTTTCTTCAAAGTCTAACTTTCACTTCTATATAATGTCACAGAAAAACCACTACTTGCACATATCTATTTTTTTGACAGTATAACAGCATTCAAATATCTTTGTCAGAGCCATTATTGCAAAGTACTAGTCCACGGTTATATTTCTTGGCTGCTGGTTCCTTTAGTGCATGTAGTTGATCCTAAAAGGCAAAAGCTATTCACCACTTCAATATATTTATTATCAATTGTAAGGTTAAGTGCTTTACCTGTTGTCATTATTTTAGTTTTCTCTGTATTTAAAGTTGTCCCACTTTTTCACTGTAGTTTTTGATTTTCATTACTAGATTTTCTAGATCATTTCCATTTTCAGCTATTATAATAGGGTTATTAACATAAGAATATTGATGTTTCTTTTTCCAATTTAAAACTATCCTCATTCTCCAATCCAACTCCCCTCAATATATATTCAACATACAAGTTAAATTCACTAAGAAGTATTTCATTGCTAAACTGGAGTCAATCTATTTCACCATGTTCCATCCAGACATCCATCTGCCTGTGTATGGATTTCTCAAGAGTGCAATGAAATGTTCTGGGATTCCCATTTTTCTAAGGACATTCACACTTTGATATGGTTGATACAATCAAAGCTCTTTATACAATGCATGAGACATATTGACAGTTTTTTGGGGGGATTCTTTGGTTTTCTTAATTATCCATCCTGCATTGGCAATAATGATTCTTGTTCCTTGACCTTTTCTAAAATCATCTGGTTTCCACCTTTCCATCTAGATGTCTAATCTTTGCTTGGATGGTCCTAACCATTATTTTACTAATATGTGGAATTATGGAAATATATAGGTAATCCTTGACTTACAACCATTTGTTTAGTAACCATTCAAAGTTAGAATGGTACTGAAAAAAGTGACTAATGGCCATTTTTCACACTCACAAGTGTTGCAGTATCCCCATGCTCACACTAACAAAGTTTGAATGCTTGGCAACTGGCATGTATTTATGACAGTTGCAGTGTCCTGGGATCATGTGATCACCTTTTGTGACCTCTCGTACTTCCATACTTTTTGCAATCTCACACGTACATATGCAAGGAAGGATATTTGCATAATGATATTGTAATGCATGTTACATCAATGCCCTCCCCAGGAAGCTATATTGGTCTAAGACCTATTTTTTCCCAATATGCTTCTGTTCAACCTAAAGCTGTTTGCATTTTCCATGAATAATAATGCCAGTTAACTTATTCTGAAACATTTTTCATGGCTTGTTGCTTAATTTGGCAATTTAATTGCATAACATACCCTTGCAAAACCTGAGGTCTCTGATGAGGTCAACAACTAATGAAGAACTTCCACTTGCAGATTTAAGTCAATTAAAAATTAAGATATGTTTTAGTGTTTAAATTATATATAATTGAAATGCCTAATCTAAATTCATTGCCTTTAGTCTCACCTCTGGTTGGCAGGTTGGTGATTTTAGACTGACCAAGAAAAGAGTGTAAGCCAGCCTTGCCAGCCACGTATGTGCTCTTCAGATTGGCTGAAGTGGAAATTCTCATAGTCTCCAGCTGCATGGCCAATTCATGTTATATGTGTATGGAAGTTATGTCTATGACATTACAAAATATTGGCAGCTGGTTTATTTATTCTTTCACAAATTCTTTGTAGTGTTATATAAGAATCTTATCATATTCTCCAGATGTGTTGGACTGTGATTTTTGTTACCCCCCCAATGAAGGGGGGGGGTAACAATATCCAGCTGGGAAATATGATAGTTGTCGTCTAAAACATCTGGGGTACATTTAGTTATAGAATACTGTCCTGTTGGCTCTGCTGTGATTTGAAAAAGCTGAGGCTTGAAATCTTTGCCTGAAGCAATTTTCTGCCTGTTCATTTCCATCGCCCCTTTTTCTTCTCCATTCTACATGGTAATGCTCTCTAATGTGATATATCCTGTCCGTTGCCATAGCATCCTTTGTGAGGTCACCAGATAAAGCTAATTGCCCCCTCCCACAGGAAGAATAATTAGTGAAGAGAGAGAGAAAGGGAGAGGACTGTAATCAAAGCCCACTTCCCTTAGTTTGATTTAGATGAAGGAAAAGCATACAGATAGGCGCCTGTCCTTTAACTGGGAAAAGGGTAAGGAAGGCTTGTTCAGGCAATTAGCCTCAGGTGGGTGGTGTGCCATTTATCCTTGCTTATTGGCTTCAACCCAGGGGTAGCTATGGAGAGATTTCTTAAAATTATCTCATAAATGAACAGCATGAATTCAGTCCTGATTACACTCAAATAAATGTTTTGAGAATCTGCACGTAAAGTACATGCTTTTGGAATAGTGGAAGGTGACAGGGAAGCTCCTGCAGCTGCTTAAAAAGGAGATGAGCCCACATACTATTCATAAGTAATTGTTTAGAAACTGGACAGTAAGTGGCCCCATCCACTTTTTAGGCAGCTGCAAGAACTTCCCAAGGGCATGTTGTCAGTTGGCTGCACTTTACCACTGAAAATCAGTGACATGATTTACTCTTAGTATTTAGTTGGGAAATAAATGTTTTTAAAATATTTATTAACAACATTTATACATCAGTAAAATGTATCTGCCCTAAACATTCTATCAGTGCACCATCTAGTGGTGTCATTTTGTGATCATCCCTTCTCCTGCAGTCCCTGCTTTAGGAAGCCCCTTAACTTCCGTCCAAAGCTGGGTCCCTAGACAATGTCACCAGGGATTCTCCTAACAGCAGCAACAGCAGCAGCAACAACAACAAGAGACCCTGACTTCCTAGATCTTTCATTGACTACCTGGTTTCTCCATATGGATTAATCTACCAATCCATTATAATAATAGAAGAGAATAGCTCAGGATTGAAGTGTGAAGTCCTTGGTGCTCTCTGAGCTTGGAGAGCATTAAGGACTCCACCAATCCCTTTATCTCCAGCAAATGCCCTTATTAATCACCTCTAACCAACATAAACTATGCTGCCTGAGAATGACCAGATGTATAGTCTATCTAAAACATTTAGAGGACATAAGGTTGGAAGAAAGTGATGGCAACACTGTCAGGTCAATTAGGAACAAAATCAAAAGCACCGTCTTACATTGTAGGAAATTCTCAGTGACAAAGAATGTCTGACAACAGGGTGATCTACAGTGAACTTTTGGTTCCTGCAGGTGACTGACCATTAGACCTCAGTGTCACCCCAGTGACTCATAAGTGCATTCATCACTCTCATGTGCCTAGACAAAAAGTTGAGCAGTAATTTTGAGGCTGCTTGAGAAAAACATATTTGCCTGAATTTTCTTGTTTTGTTCTGTGACTCATTGAAACTGAATTTGTGTCTGCCTCATCCATCCGTTACATTAGACCAGGTGTGATAGCCAAAACAGCTAAAGTAGCAGCGTAAGTTTACTTTTCACAGCCATGCTCTTTTAATCAATTTTTTTGGCATTTAGATCAAGGTCACTAATCAATATTAGACCTGATATTGCTTGTGAAGTTTTAAGAAGCCTAAGTACAAAAGTTACAAAATAGAAGCTCACTAAGATACTTTTTATGCAGACAAATTTCTGTTCAAAATATAGCAAGGAATTGTGCCATACTAATTAACACATAAACAGCTTCATCCTTCAACCCATTTCTTGCCTACTTGCCTGCCTGCCTATCTGTTTGCTTGCTTGCAAAGTCAATTTTGTTTCAAAATAGCATTGAAGCACCTTTCCCGTTTCACATTTCTCTATAAGCATTACATATGATTCATCCTTTCATGACATTGCATTACATGTATCCCTGCCTCCAACTTTGTACAATTGGATGCTAATAGCGAAGGTATGGAAGTGTTTGATATACAGACATCTCTAAGTGTTAAGATTGAATCCATGTTTCAGAGAGAGTAGGGGAACCCAAGATGGGATTACCATCAATTCCCATGCTGTATAGTGTCATACGTATTGGAGAAGAAGGTAAAGTGTAGAAAAGTTTATAGCTCCATTCTAAATACTATTCCCTGTCATCTAATGAATGATAGTTCTCTACTCTGTCTGCAAATAGAAATTATTCCATTGTTTGATCTGTATAACCAAAACTTTTAGCATTTTAGCACAAACATGGGATATGGGTGGTATAAAAATTTAATAAATAACTAAGTACCGGTAAGTAAGTAAGTAAGTAAGTAAGTAAGTAAGTAAGTAAGTAAGTAAGTAAGTAAATAAGATATCCAAGGCAAGACATCCATTTTTATCACAGGAATTGTCCTCAGCAATGGTAGTTATAGTTTCCTTCATCTTAACATGTCTTTAAACACATTCCATGTCTTAACATAGTTATTTTGACATAACATACAGTTCATAATTATCATACTATCTTCTCTATCTTAAAACCTGATTTATTCATCAACTCTATTTGATATAAAATTTTCATTTTTTTCTTAAAATCTTCATCTTCTGTTTATTAATCTTGAAAGCTGCTAGTACACTAAATTCTTTCAGTTGCACATTAACATTTCAATTCCCTTTAAAGGATCTTCAAACCTAACACCTAATTATCTCAAGAGCCCTTAACTTATGTCCTCAATTTACAACAAGTCACTGAGCATACATTCAAAGTTGTAAGCCGCCCTGAGTCTTCGGAGAAGGGCGGGATATAAATGGAATTAAAATAAATAAAAATAAATAAATAAAAGATTCTGGAAAAGGGATTTATCATTCTGATTTGAAGTTCCAGCATCTGCTTCCTTGCTCCCTATGGTCATGTGACTGCATTTTGGGTGCTCAGCATTTATGTACATTTGCTACATCTTACAGTCATGAGACCACAATTTATGCATTTATGACATTTTTGCCAGAAACCAGTTTCCAGCAAAAAACACCCCACAGCGAACAATAGGTACACTTAATGACCGCAGTTTTTACTTAATGATTGCAGTGTTCACTGTGTTTGCTTAACTACCTCTGACAAAAAAAATGTCATAAAATTGGACATGGTCATGTGGTGACCTGTTTAATGACCTACAATTGAAATTGCGGGGTCAATTATAGTCGTAAGTCAAGGACTACCAGGTTTTTTTAAATCTTTATTTCCACTATTGTTTCATCTTGTCTCTTACCTCATTGCAGTATTTCAAAGACTAAAATCAACAAGACAGGAGAGAGTGGGCATGTCTGTCTCCTTTTTTGTATCTCATGAAGCTTTGTTAGATCTCTATTAACAATTATTTGTGCTTTTTGTGAACTGTAAATTAATCTTACCCATTTTATAAGTTCTTTCCAAAATTCCTATTTACCAAAAGCTTGAATAAGAAAACCCACTTCAACTTGCCAAAGGCCTTCTCTGAAAAAAAAATATCAATGCTGCTTCTTCATTATTGTGTTGCTCCAAATATTCTAAAATATCCAACAATTGTCATGCAAATTTATGAAGTATTTAGATTTGCATTGTGTATGTAAGAGTGTTTATATGGATTTATTGGCTTAAAATTATTTTCACTTCCTGGATAAAGGATGTTTTCTACCTCCATTGTTGAGTTGTGTATTTGTGTGTTAATGGATCCAAAGCCTCACACTTTGTGATGTGAACCTTTGGAGGAGGGAACAAGCCACTATCTGTTTCTTACATTGTGGCTTGCACAAAATCTAGTGGTTTTAAACAAGTTTCAGGAGAAGTGAAACGCACTTTGGGGGATTTGAAAACAAAATCATCTCTCTCCCGCCTGTATGTATTCTTTTTTCGAACACTAAAAACTTTGTCCCTGGTCTTTATTGTCTCTTGGAGTGACTTCAAAAAGGAGACTGAAAACCTTCTAATCTATAGGACAAGCAGAGCATTCTGTTCTGATTTGCCAAGTGAAAAAGCTCTGCATTAAGTGCTTCTGAAGGACTCTTAAAAAGAAAAGCCAAATTGCACGTATCCTGTTACTATATTTCACAGTTTATAAAAAAACTGGCATCAAGCACTTTCACACACCGAGACAAGTATTAATCTAGAAAAAGGCATTTTATGCCCTGCTCTGCCCTCAGAGATAGCATTTGAGACCAAGATGAGACACTGCATTCAGAGTTGCGGAGAGTCAGACAGCATATAAATTTAATAAATTGCATTAAATTAAATTGCTTCAGGCATGCAAAAATTCCAATCCAAGATGCTTTTTCAGGATTTGGGGTGGAAAAACAAACAGGGGACATCTTTACAGGCCTCCTGGATTATTTCTAGAATTTTTGTAGGCAGGAATGTTGGGTCATTCTTCCCTATTGAATTAAAGTACTACCTATATATCCTACGTTGACACAAAACGAAGGTGCCATAAAATTTGTTGTAGGTCTACTTTGTATCTTTTGTGTCTATTTTGAAGGTCTCACAATAATTGTGTCCCAAACCTGCTCTGGTAACATTTTTTTCCCCTGCGATGGCACTATGATATTCTCATTTTATCCCCAGCCCATGAGGGAGACTGGTTGGAGTTAACAAATTGTAACTGGTTTTAAAGTATTATTTCCTCTCTTGTTTCAAAACCACCCAAGGTCATCAACAAGGCGTGTAAAAAACTTGCAGGCACGTCAGGTAGCTGGCAGTGGCTGGAAATAGAGGAAGGAATGACAAATTTCATGCTGATGTAGGTTTTTTTGCTGATTCAAAGATAGTGGTGAAAATCCATAATGGAGAAAGAACCTGAATCACTAACTAACTAACTAAAGAGCCTTGGTGGAGCAGTGGGCTGATGCCTCCTTAAGTAACACCAGCTGCCTGCAATTAGTGCAGGTTCGCATCCCACCAGGCTCAAGGTTGACTCAGCCTTCCATCCTTCCGAGGTAGGTAAAATGAGGACCCAGATTGTTGGGGGCAATAAGCTGACTTTGTAATAATGCCGCTTGGGGTGTGTGTGAAAGCCCTAACAAGCAGGCATATACATAGAATGAAGGCTACTGCTAAGCTTGTAAGCCGCCCTGAGTCTTCGGAGAAGGGCGGGATATAAATGTAATTAAAAAAAATTAAATTAAATTAATATGAGGAGGGTCATATTTCTCAGCTAGTTATATCTCTCTTTCCAATCCCCCCATATCAAATTTGGGCAACTCCATTCCAAGATAAAATAATGCTAAACAAGGGGGATAGGGGAATACTATTGGACACAAATGCCTCAGAGAACAGGGAAGCTGACACTGCCTTGATTGTGCTATTAGCTTGGTCCTGTACAGAAGGAGAACTGAAACGGATTAGCTGATACATAGCCAATCTTTTACTGCAAGAGAAAGGAAGTGATTGAAATGGACAAATGCAAAAAAATGTAGTAAATGCACAACAGAAGGTCAGTTCAACATTTCTCTCATGAGTTTACTGGGGGTGCTTATTTAAAAACAAAGTTATCTATCCACTGGTATAATTTCAAAATACTTTTAAAACGTAATCTGAAACATGCCATTTTTATTTGTAATGTTCCTTCTTCTGGAGTGCAGTCCAACCACAAAAAAATAAAAAATAAAAAAAAATTATACACAAAGAACATAAAAGCAATAAATTCACTGTACAATATGATTTATTTACATTTGTAATAAAGATTCTTATAATTGTGAATGAAGGCAAATATACGTGTCCCAGGATAATGTTGTTGAGAATGGGCCCAGCATAAGTCTGAAAGCTTGGAAGAACAAACATCTGGTCCCGATGACTGACTCAAATAGGATCCTGCAACTTCTGTAATTATAAAGTTCTAAACCTAACTTTGCTACTAAGATTTAGAGTATACAGTTGCACAACTATTCTCAGCATCTGCTCAAAATAAATATTTTTTCCTAAATAAAATGATGGAATTCTAATCATTTCAGAATACTGATGAGGCAAAATTGGCTAATTTGCCATCTTACTCCATCCCAAATAAAACAGTAGAGATTTCCTCTTTCTGTGCTTGCCTTCTTCAGACTTGCAAGATTTTGTTCATGCAGCTCATAATAAAGTAGCTCATCTAGTCATGTTTCCTGTCTGGTTTACCTGGGACATTTGATATCGATCTTGCAAATCTGAAGCTATAAGCTTCCCACTGCCACATTTAATCATCTGATCAACTTAGGTCTTCGTAAGTTTCTTTCTCTGACCATTAAGTTCTTGGGGTCTCCTCCATCTCTTGTCTGAGTGTTTCCTGAAGAAGCATCTCTTTCTCTTGTCCCCCAAGGTCATCCAAACATTTCAGATGGAGGTGGGCTAGTGACCCAGGGACAGAAAATGGTTCTAAATACTGCCAAAATACACCTCTGATCCTATCCATAATACCTGACCTCACCTCCAAGATTAAAACAAAAACCAGAGATTTTACATCCTTTTTAAAATGTAAGAGAACTCAAGATTACTCATATGGACACTTATGATCTCTGAAATGAAAATATATGAACGAACATTTGCTGAGGTAGTGTTACTGTAGTTTAACAGACAAATAACTTTGCTATACTAAATTATGATGATGTTATACTGTTTCACTCATAGCATGGGTACAAAATGTGGACAGTGTTGTAGATCCAAGGGTACTGAAAGTGTGGATGGCACACCTATGTTTTTATAAGTTGAATTAATAAACTAAACAGTAGACACTTGCATCATGATACAGGAGCAGATAGTCTAAACAGATTTAAAGCAGTCTGTCAAAGCTTATGCTTGAATAACTCATTGGTCTTTCAGGTCCATAAAACACTTATTATTTTAGAAATTTTGTCTATGGAGATTCTCAGTCATCCAGGTCATAGTTATCCCAAAGATGCTTTTTCAAGAGGCAACTGGACTTTCTTGTTTTTCTTTGAAGACATTTTACTTCTCATCCAAGAAGCTTCTTCAGCTCTGATTGGATGGTGGGGGAATGGAAGGATTTATACTCCTTGCAGACAGCTGGTCATTTGCATTCTTTTAGAGAGTAGTTGATGCCACCTGGAAGTTTATCTGTGTCATCAGAGTCACGTGAGTACTGCAAATGGGTGTGGAGCTCTTTTGGAACTGTTTGAATGGACTGTGTTGTAGACTGAAGACAGATGATGTTGTATTCCCCCACCCCCATTGAAAAAAAGGGCTGTTTAGAACTTTTCTTTTAGTCCAGCTTCTTGTGGTATCCACTGTTTTCAAAGCTACAGTGTGTAAATCTTCATTTCTCAGGGACAGAAATGTGAGACTAGCATTCTCTTAAATACTGAGGTAATCAGATTGTTGTACAATGCCTAAACAATGGTGGCTATAAGAATAATTTTAAAAGATTATCTTTTTTCTATAGAACTAGTACTTCTACAACAGACTTCTCCTGCCAGGTGTCTCTATTCTTTTCCTGTGTGGTCATTGAAAAGGCTCTCTGGGGAAAAAGAAATTGCATTCTAATATGTCTAGATGACATTTAGTGGGGAGGGTTCTAAACCAACCATTTGCCCTCATATTATAGGTACATCCTCGGTATCCCCAAAAGGTAGGAATATTATGCAGAACATGAATTCTGGAACTGTTCCCAACCCTTAATAATAGCTGTGCTATGATTCAATTGACTGGGATGGAGGAGGTAGTAGGTTTACAGCAGAGGACTTGGCAAGATTTTTATCCAATCTCTTCTGGGAAAGCTTTAGCTTGCGCTCTCTCTCTCTCTCTCTCTCTCTCTCTCTCTCTCTCTCTCTCTCTCTCTCTCTCTCTCTCTCTCTCTCTCTCTCTCTCTCTCTCTCTCTCTCTCTCTCTCTCTCTCTCTCTCTCTCTCTCTCTGCAGCTTCTGATTAGATCTGGACCATTTTTGTATTCAAACTCTCTCTTCCCAGTTTTTATGCCCCCTCATTCTGTTTAGATTTTGGAAAGTTATGTTTTGGACAGAGCTGATTTATTTATTGCATAATTTCTGTTCAACTTTCTATTCAGTTATGGTACATTATATATGTTAGGGTTATGATGATGAACCAAAGGATTAGTAAGAAAACAGAAATATTCACTATTAACCCTTCACTTGTGGTCTTAGTCTAAGGAGCACATTCAATCCATGTACCCATTATTTATTTAGTTTTGATTATTTTTACCCTATTCTTTCATATGTAAGAGAACTCACATTAACACAAAAATATTATCATTTAACATATCCAAATGTAAAATATAGGAAGGTTAGCTTAATCTAAATCTTGTTTTTACTGTATTTGTTCCTCCTTCTATTCTCTAGACACATCTCTTTGAAATGTGATTTTTTTGTTTATCTTTCAAGTTAGTTCAGATCAACTCCACCCAAGACAATATTCAGAGGCCCATCTGTAATGATTCTGCACTTTTTTTCATGTACAGCAGACCAATATTTGCCTTGATTTGTCTTGAAGATAATTTCATCAGATAAGGAGACACTGGTTAAACCACCTATTAGTGAGTTAGGATGAATTAATGAAAATGGGGATATTAGGAGATAAGGTGTATCTGTTCCCATGCAAGTAAAATTAGCTTCATACTATAGCTCCCTGACAGTTTAGACAGACTGTACAAAGTGACTGTTCTGGTTCCTGCTCAGACTGATAAGGAATGCATGTCCCAAATGCAAAGTATTCTGAACAGCGAGAACAGAGATGAAACCCAGAAGAGCCTATGAGTAACATGGATGAGGCATTAAAAGTCCCAAGTCACTGTCTATCCATGCAGAGATAAGAAGACTGCTTCATGTTATGTTAGTTGTTTTGGAATTTGAGGGCACGCTTTGGTTGACCAATAACGCAGCTGTGACTCAGGGCTGAACGAGCACTTCCTTTCCTACTATTTTCTTTGATAAATATCTAAGTTGATCTGTTGAGTCTTGCCTGGGTTTATGTCATCAGATTGAGCTGTTTACTTAATAGCAGGATTCCTGAGGGTATTCCTTTCTTAAAATGGATAGCTATCTTTGAGTATTTCTTTTTCTACCAATCCAAGAGAATTAACGGTTGCAAATATAGAAATTATCTTGAAAACCAATAGAATTATGTGTTGTTGTGATTTTGCAGCTTTTGCAATTGTTCTTTCCTCAGGTCAGTAATGCTAGAAGAGTTATATATACTAAAATTATAGGGACGCGGTGGCTCAGTGGGTTAGGATGCTAAGCTTGTTGATCAGAAGGTCGGCAGTTTGGCGGGTTGAATCCCGAGTGCCGCGTAACAGAGTGAGCGCCTGTTACTCGTCCCAGCTTCCGCCAACCTAGCAGTTCGAAGGCACGTAAAAATGCAAGTAGAAAAATAGGGACCACTATGGTGGGAAGGTAACAGCGTTCCGTGCGCCTTTGGTGTCTAGTCATGCCGGCCACATGACCATGGAGACATCCTCGGACAAGCCCTGGCTCTTCGGCTTTGAAATGGAGATGAGCACCGGCCCCTAGAGTCGGAAATGACTAGCACGCATGTGTGGGAGAACCTTTACCTTTACCTTTATACTAAAATTGCAGACTTGTGAATATTGATTTGCAAAGGTGCAAATCAATGGGAGACTTTACCAAATAAATATTTTTAAAGCAGTATTCTACCGTAAACACTAAGAGATAAGACAAACTATCATATTTATTAATTTTGATTGTTAAAATAATACTGCTACCATCACTTTTAAAGTATCTCACATTAACTACGTATGCTACATAGCAGTTATTTAGCCCTTTGGAGCAGTCAAAACATTTCACATAGATCATCTCACAAGAAATCTAGAAGGGAGACCAATATCCACCAATGGAGAAGGTTCTTTACCCCAGTCCAAGTCTCTGTTTCTGTGTTCTCCGACAGAGCAAAATTTAAACCATAGACTTCATATTTCAGTTTCTTGGTCATTAGGACACCTCCAGTTCTTACTATGTATGGAATATTTGCTGGCTGTAATCAAAGTCAAGAATCCTTGATTTTGACAATTACTGACTCCTCTTTTTATTGTCAGTAACCAATGGCCTATTTTCAATTGAAAGTCTAGCGGTACAGAAACAAGTTGTTTAATGGAGCCTTGGTGGAGCAGTGGGCTAATGCCTCCTTAAGTAACACCAGCTGCCTGCAATTAGTGCAGGTTCGAGTCCCACCAGGCTCAAGGTTGACTCAGCCTTCCATCTTTCCGAGGTAGACTTTGTAAAAATGCCGCTTGGGGGGGGGGCAAAAGCCCTAATAAGCAGGCATATACATAGAATGAAGGCTATTGAAGGCTATGAGCCTTGGTGGAGCAGTGGGCTAATGCCTCCTTAAGTAACACCAGCTGCCTGCAATTAGTGCAGGTTCGCGTCCCACCAGGCTCAAGGTTGACTCAGCCTTCCATCCTTCCGAGGTAGGTAAAATGAGGACCCAGATTGTTGGGGGCAATTAAGCTGACTTTGTAATAATGCCGCTTGGGGGTGTGTGTGAAAGCCCTAACAAGCAGGCATATACATAGAATGAAGGTTACTGCTAAGCTTGTAAGCCGCCCTGAGTCTTCGGAGAAGGGCGGGATATAAATGTAAATAAATAAATAAATAAATAAATAAATAAATAAATAAATATTGCTAAGCACATTGATTTGTGCTTCTTAAGATTGTAAGCCGCCCTGAGTCTTCGGAGAAGGGCGGGATATAAATGGGATAAAAAAAAGGATATTCTCCTTCTACAAGAATCTGCCAGCCACTGAGCTCAACAGGAGAGTCTTTCCTGAATATTGTTGTTCTGCATCGAATATGGACTTTATGAATATGGAGAAGAACCTTCTGACCCTTTCTTAAGTGACTTAATTGATTTTCTGTCATTGGTTTTGTTTTGATTGGCATTTGCTTATCTTTTGAATCATTTTCTATAGTTCTTTGTTGATTCTGTATTTCTTTAAACATCACTGCCTTTAAATCACCTTACTTAATAAAATGTTTAGCAGTAGCTGCTCTGAGCTCACTTTAGGCAGTATAAATCAAAATATAAATTATTGAATGATTGAATGAATGAATGAATGAATGAGCAAACTGATTAAGCACATACAATCCCTGCAAACTACCTTTCATAGGCTTTACTGATACATCTTCATCAACGATTTGGATAAGGGGATAGATGGGGAACTCATCAAATTTACAGACGACACCAAGCTGGCAGGAATAGCCAACACTCCAGAAGATAGGCTTAAGATTCAGGAGGATCTGGACAGACTTGAACACTGGGCACTATCTAACAAAATGAAATTCAATTGTGAAAAAAGTAAGGAAGTTAGGCAGGAAAAATCAAATGCACAGGTATAGTATGGGTGGTACCTTGCTCTATAGTAGTAACTGTGAGAGGGATCTCAGAGTCCTAGTGGACAATCACTTCAATATGAGCCAGCAGTGTGCTGCAGCTGCCAAAATAGCCAATACAGTGCTAGGCTGCATTAACGGAGGGATAGAATCAAGATCAAGTGAAGTATTAATACTTTACAATGCTTTGGTAAGGCCACACCTGGAATACTGTATCCAGTTTTGGTCACCACGATGTAAAAAAGATGTTGAAACTCTAGAAAGGGTACAGAAAAGAGCAACAAAGATGATTGGGGGACTGAAGGCTAAAACATTGGGAACGGTTGCTGGAATTGGGTATGTGTAGTTTAACGAAGAAAAGGGTGAGGGGTGACATGATAGCAGTGTTCCAATATCTCAGGGGCTGCCACAAAGAAGAGGGAGTCAAGCTATTCTCCAAAGCACCTGAAAGCAGGACAAGAAGCAATGGATGGAAACTAGTCAAGGAGAGAAGCAACCTAGAGCTAAGGAGAAACTTCCTGACAGTTAGAACAATTAACCAGTGGAACAACCTGCCTCAAGAAGCAGTGAATGCTCCAACACTGGAAGTTTTTAAGAAGAGACTGGACAGCCATTTGTCCGAAATGGTATAGGGTTTCCTGCCTGAGCAGGGGGTTGGACTAGATGACCTCCAAGGTCCCTTCCAACTACTACTACTTCTTCTTCTTCTTCTTCTTCTTCTTCTTCTTCTTCTTCTTCTTCTTCTTCTTCTTCTTATTATTATTATTATTATTATTATTATTATTATTATTATTATTATTATTATTATTATTATTATTATTATTAAACTGTGGATTAGTAAATATTGTACATTTTCCTTGGGTAAATTATATTTCAAATTATTTGCAGTGTACAGTCATTTTTCTATGCATGTTCTTCACATTCAACTGGAATACGGAACCCAACATGTATGACAAATTGCTGTCCAGCGCCAGAGATATTATTAGTAAAAATTATAATCTTTTACACAGACCTTTCAGAAATGAGTTTAATTGGAATCATTGAACTAATATAGCAATAGCCATATAGAGAAAGATTGTGTATTACACGGGAAAGACAGTTTTTCTCCAAGCAAGGCACTGAGGAGTTTGGCATTTGTGCATTCTTTTTCTCAGCTTGTCACTGAATCTTTCTATTTATTTGTATCAGAGAGAAAATCACCCAGCTGGCTTTGGCGGCTAACAGGGGACTCACACTCATTGTTTTCTGCTTTCTAGCCTGGTGCCCTAACCACTAAACCAAACTGGCTCCATCACTGAGCCTTCCATACATAACATGTAAGGCATTTGTAGGCATGTAAATCATTATTCAAATATGTACCTATAAGTGTATCAGGAACCACAAAATATATTGAAAGGCGTTGGTTTCCAGGAAGGCGAATGGAGACTCAGAAGGTGGCCTAAGTTACCTTAAGCAGAGCTTCATGTTTTAAGTGCTAAGATCCATTTCTGGAAAAGGCCATTTGCGACTGACCTCTGTTTCTATCTCTGAGCGGTGGAGGAGGATAAGGCAGAGGACGCTCTAAATGGCCTCGGGGTACGAGCCTGTTTTGCACGGACGCTTCTCCGACGACGTCCCATTCACGGCGTAAGCCCGAGGACAATTCGCCGAGCCCCCTCCTCCTGCTGCGGGCCCTTTCTACCGCAGGCAGCTAGCTCTCGTTTGTGCGCGCGCACGCGTACTTATTCCTATGTGGACACACACACGCGCACACCCCCTCACGCACAATTACCCACGCCTCCTTTTCGCAGAACCAAAAATAGCCTCGCGCGCGTATTGCGCCCACCCCTCCACCCGCCCCGTTCCCTTTCTCTTCCGAGCCAGCCAGGAGCATCTTGCGGGCGGGCAGGAAAGGCCTTTTTGTGTGTGTATGGGTGTGTGTGTGTGCGTGCGTGCCTTAGTCCCTTTCTCTCTCCTCGGCGGCGCTGGAAGAGAGAGAGAGAGAGAGAGAGAGGAGGGGCCGTGCGCTCTTGCGCCTCTGTGAGCGCGCCGGGGCGGGGAAGGTGGCACCGGCTGCTTTCATAGCGTGTCTCTTTTTCTGTTTTATCCTACCACCACCTCCTCCTCCTCCTCCTCCTCCCGTCTTTCCTTTCTTTCGCCTTCCTCCCAACCCGCTTTCTTCCTCCTTCCCGTTCCTCCCCTTCTTTCGTTCTTTCTTCTCCCTCCGTGCTTCAGAAGCTGGGCTTTTAAATGGTTTCCTCGCGGCGGGCGGGAAGAAGATGCTCGGTAGCAGCGGCGGCGGCGGCAGCAACCACGTCAGGAGTCTGCAGCAGGACGCGGAGCTGAACGGCGGCGAGGAAGGGCCAGAGGAGCTGAAGGGCTTCAAGAAGGCGGCGTCCGAGGGTAGCAAGGCCATGATGCAGAAGCGCGCCAACCCCAAAGGCCCTGCCGGGGTGGCGCCCAGGTCGGCGGAGCTGAAGGTCTTCAAGTCGGATAGCGTGGAGGCTCGCCTGCCGGTGGCTTCGAACCTGCGCAAGCAGAAGTCCCTCACCAACCTCTCCTTCCTGACCGACAGCGAGAAGAAGATGCAGCTCTACGAGCCCAAATGGAGCGACGACATGGCCAAGGCGGCCAAAGGTTTCGGGGGCCGCAGCCTCAAAAGTGGCAAGCAGGCGCCCACGCTCATGTCCAAGAACCTCTCCCGGTCCGAGCACTCGCTCTTTCAGGCTAAGTTGGCCCCGGCCATCGGCAACAAACCGCCGCTGGCGCCGCTGCCTTCCAACCTGGGTAAACCCAGCCGGATCCCGCGGGGGCCTTACGCCGAAGTCAAACCGCTCAGCAAAGCCCCCGAGGCTGGCAGTGGCGACGACCCCAAGTCGGACGACGAGATCCTTTCCAACAAGGGCAAAGCGGCGCAGCAGAAGCCGCCGCCGCCGCCGCCACAAACGGCCACTCAGCCGTCCGGGAAAGGGGCGCCGCCGGAGGAGAAGGCTTTCCTGAAGGTGGATCCCGAACTGGTAGTCACCGTGCTGGGCGACCTGGAGCAGCTGCTCTTCAGCCAGATGCTCGGTGAGTCAACCCGTCCCCTTCCTTCCCGTGGATCCGCCTTGCTGGTGAAGGTTGTTGGGGCTTTTGAGCGGGAGTCATCGCTCCTTCGGAAAACAGCCTGTGTGGGGAGTCTTGCAGGGCTTCGGATGTGACTCCCCATTGATTCGGTCCTCTCTGTGGAAACCGAAGCTGTTTGGTGTCTGATGGCATTGAGTCTTTTAGAGAGCAGGGGACTTTGAGGCTTAGAAAGAGCAAGTAACACTCCAAAGAAAGGGATATCCTGAGTATGCCATTTCAGTTTGGTCATTTTCCAGCTGTCAGCACTCTTGGCCGGTTTCCTGCCATCTTCATTATGCATTCATTCCTGTTTTGTTCCTAGAGAGTGTATGCTTGCTCTTTTTTCCAGGGGGAAGTAGAATCATTTCTAACCTGACCTAATTGACCTGGTTGGGCTGAATGTTTTTGGTTTTCAGGCAAAAATGTAAAATGGGTAGCTAAAATGGCCATAAAGAATAGAAAATATTTTGATTTTTTTTTTCATGGTTCAGACAAGTCAAGGGGAAGATAAGGGACAGAAATGTGGTTCCTATTTCAGGCAATTAAGCAGAGCAGGGGGAACAAGCAAAGGAAAATGGTAAAAATGGGGCAAATCTAGAACCAGAGTTTAGCAGAATCAGGTATACTTGACTAGAGAAGGATTGGTCTGCAGGGGCATGTGAGAACCCATGCTAAAATGGATGGCTCCCCATTTGTTCAGCTGGGGAATGATAGTAGAAAGGATCCTTTTCTGTGTTTGCAGTTATGTCATGGCAGCGTTCTAATCGTTCTGCAGGCAGTTTATGGGTACGAACAGATGCCTGTGGGGAGGGACAGAGAAGTACTGCTACTGTGACTGCTGTATGAGCAGCCATTCCCAAAGCTGGAAAAGCACAAATTGTGAGATGCAGTAGGCTGTTTTTGCAATTTCCTATAGACAAATGTGCACCCATGGTTTTAGCAGATGTGCTTGGACATACTGTAAATCCTTGCTGCTTTCTGATTGAGGCTGGTGGCAGAGGGGAGTGGTCACCAGCATCTTCAACACCAGCTGCAATTGAAAGTGGGGGTACAGGGCTGTAGCGAGGGAGGGATGGGCTGATGCATCCTTGAACAGACTGCGAAGAATGGACTCTTGTTTGGTTACTAGGGTGATCTGCAAAGGAACAGTGCTGCTGCTATTGCTACTTTCCACACCTGGAATTTCTCTGAGACATCCGCCCAGGAATGGCTGCTTTGTAAACCTTGTTCGCTTAGCTTAGAGAGAATAAATAGCAGTACTGCCTAAGTACCAACAGTTTGGTTTCTATGCAACGGCTTGGCTCATAGTGATCCATCACTAAGGAATACAAAATTCTCTCTTCCCCGCCGCATAAATACTGTTGTCTAACTGATCTGTATGCAGAGAGGAGAGAATTCAAACGGGAGCATCTACATTTAGGAGCAGGACATTTGGGAGGATGCCTAAAATACTGGGATTGGCGCTCTTAAACTGCAATCCTGCATACTTGATAAGGCTTAGTTTTCAATAAGCATGTGGTGTAAGAAATTTAGGATTGTCTGTCTGCATTCTCCTGGGTCATGTGCTGTCTGTATCTTAAAAAACTACCACACCCTTTGGGTTGACTAGCAACTGTTGCTACTACTTGAACTATTCAAAGAACATGATTTGTGGTATTGATAGCATTAGAATTTTGGGTAATAGACTAGGACCAGAACTAGGAGAAAATAAGACTGCAGTAGCCCAACTAGAAATAGCTATATGAGAAAGGAGCCTGGAATTAGGAGCAAGCTATGAAAGTTGAAAAAACAATTGCTGGAATAACAGAAAAACACAGATTTAGGATTCTTATCTTAGGGAATGTTATAATGTGAAAAAAGATGTGTCTGGGACACTAGCATTTTGGCAGAGACTGTTTCTGAAAACAGAATAATAAAAGGTGAAATAAAAGAAGTGTTGTTAGGTAAGCACTGCATAGAAAGAGTCCTATTTTGGTAGCCTAGTACATATGTTGCATGGAAAAAGTCCTGGGGTCAATCTTTCAAATCCATTAAGATTAGGACAAATCTACTGGAAACTCTGGAGTGCTACTGCCTCAGAATAGGTAGTTCAGAGCCAGTTAGCTTGGTAGTCAAAATCCATTTTTTCTCATTCCAGAGTAAGGAGAGTAAGGTGTAGTGCTTAAGGAGACTGTGAGTCATTCTCTCTCAGCCTAACCCATCTCACAATGTTGTGGGGAAAAGAGGAGGAGGAATGATTATTATATATATTTGCTACTTTGAATTACTTATAAGTAATAAATAAGGGATAATAATAAAAAAGTGAAATAATGGATTTAAGTTACTGGAAGGCAACTTCTAACTGAATGTTAGGAATAATGTCTATCAGTTTTGCTACCTTAATGAAGGAGTCAGTAACAGAGTGATGGTATATTTGTCTTTACTGGATGTGTTAAGCAGATGATACACAGCCTTTTGTCAGGTATGCTTTAAGATGAAGTATACTAAGAAACGACTAGCACACATGTGCGGGGGAACCTTTACCTTTTTTATACTAAGAAGGCTATTGGATGATGGCCTAAGTAGCACTTTCTAGTCTTGCGTTTCAGTGAGTATGGAAGGGATGGCTGGTTTTTCAATTTGCTACTATGTGATATGGCTATCAGTTTGGCTGGATTCAAAAAATGGTTGGACCAATTCATGGAAGTCATGGGAATCGGTGGCTAATTAGCCTTGATGACAGTATGATTGCCTCTGAAGGCCATCTGCTGAGAAACTGTTGGCTTTCCTTGTGCAGCTTGTTGGCTCCTGTGAGAATAGACTGCTGGATTAAATGGGCCAGGAGTTTGATCCAGTAAGACATAGCTTATGTTGTTCTAAACAAAGACCTTTATGTAGAAAAACAATGAATACAATGGATGTATTCTGTTATATTTGAAGATGATCTGAACTCAATAATGGCAGTCCAAGTGCTTCTGAATCATTTTTATGTAGAAAAAACAGTGTATAAAACAACATTGAATATTCAAGAATGTTAGTAAAGATGGGTAACATTGCAGAGCTATCACAGAGCTAAAGGATTTCAACCAAAATTATTGAGCACTGGTAGAACTGAGAAAAAATACCACATAACAGGCTGTAAGATGAAAAAGAAGATTTGTGTCAGAAGAAGAAGCCGTTGATAGAGCCACTGAATAAATAAGAGAAATAACTTATTTGAAAATTACAAGTCTACAGAATCTAGACAATATGAACTTTTTGCATTGTGCCTCTTTATGTTGCCTGTAGCACTTTGCATATGACAATTTGGTTTGCAGTTTCTTATATGAGGGAGGAAAATACTTCCAAAATATGAAATAAAATTGGAGGGTTTATCATAATAGCTATTAGCCTCTATTAGATAGAGTATGGATAAAGCAAATTGTTTAGGAATTGATTTTATATTTTGAAATTAAATGCTTGTTTTCCACTTTTGTCAAGCTCTTCCCTCATTAGGACATTTCCTTTGCATCTTTGGTATGTCTTCTTCCATGCCAAGAATTAAGTACATTCTGTGGAAATAAATATATATCGTGTGTCAAATGTAGAATGATTCTTAAGAAGAGAAAAGCAAACAGAAAACCCAATTACTGGTTTTCCTGTGTGAAATGTATTGTCCTTATTCCTTGTGATTTTCCAAATATCCTAACCTAGAACAATAGATGCTTCTCATAGAATCAAAGTGATGGAGATGACATTTAAGTCATCAAGGTCAATAATGTATTCTGTGCAGGAATCCAAATGAAAGAATCCAAAATAGATCAGCTTCTATTTATATGTCCAGGATAGGAGAATTCACTATCTTCCAAAATGACTTGTTAGGAATGACAGTTTAAACAGGTCTTAAGACTATTATTCCATGCCTTTATTCTGGGAGAATATACAACAGGTCATGTTTTTCTTCAGGGTCACACCACTTCAGGTATATGGAGAGATTTTTGTTGCATAACAATTCAGTCTTGTCTTCTCAAGGCTAAATATGCTAGTTATATAATCTTTTCTTGTAGAAACATTTCTAATTCCCTTTTGTCTTTGTATCTCTTCTTTATATTAGTTCTGAGTTCTCTAATTTAACATGTGATATCTTGAGTTTGGGTGTGACCAGTGCAGAAGAGCAGAAACATTACTTTATATGATTTGAAAATTATACTTCTACTGATGCAGCCTGAAATTGTGTTTGTCTTTTTGGCAAGCACATCACAACTTGTGATTAAATATAATTCCAACTTTTCTTTCATACATATTATTGCCTAGCCATGGTAAATGTATAGTTGTTGAACTGTACATTTTGTAAGTGTATATTTACATTCTTTTCTTTAGATGCAGAACTTTACATTTGTTTCTGTTAAACTTCATTTTGTCATATATAGGACATGTGTATGGCAAACATTTGCAACCCAGACAAATTTCTTCCCTACCACTATTTTTATTGAGAAGTGAATTTGTACCTGATCTGCTTATTGGAACAATAGAGAATCTCTTAATTTCTGTTTCAATTCACTTGTATTACATATTTATTGATTCCTTCTCAGGAATCTTTTGTCTAAATCGGAGGTCTGATATGAACTTTTCTTTTTCTTTTAAAAAGCGTTACTTTTCTATGCACTTCTATTCCTCTTTTTGTCTTTCTCAATGTTTAAATATATTTATGACACCCACTAGATAGTATTGTATTCCTTTAAAAACATTCATTTTATTCTGCTTTGTATCTATAGCTTACCTAGAATCTGGTAAGCTATCCTTGGTGTTTTGGTAAGCAATTAAAAACTATGCTGTACCCAACAGTGTTTGGATATTTATCTTAATTTATGGCATCTTAATTGGCACATCTAGCTAAGAATTTAATTTAAAATTTCATTTTATTTATTTATTTATTTATCATTTTATTGTTCATCCCTGTAAAGCCACAAGAGTTTTGGAAGACTTTACAATATGCTTCTTAATCAAATACTTTACATTATTTGACATCATCTTCACACTTTTCTCAGATTGTTATTATTATTATATTAACAAGAACAATTTCTATACACATCATAGGAGGCAATGCATCATGCACCTATTTTACTGTAATGATACAACAGCTCATAAATACCCTTTCTATGACCCTTGTATGATTAATATAGTTGTAATTTATTCTAGTCCCTCACTATTTATTTTTGTAGGGAGATTTTTGTGAAAGTCACCATCATACACTTTCTGGAAATATAAGAAATGGAGTAACCTAATATATTTTAAAATATGGCCTCAACTTATAGTTACTTATGCCAGAAACTATAAATAATGTTTCTCCTGAAAATGCCCAGGGATGTGCATATGCAAATAAGTGAGCTCTTAGATGATGTGGACATTTCAATTTATAGAAGTAAAGATAGATATGAAAGTATAATATTAATCTTTTAATACACCCCACATTTTTGTACTACTTTCTTTCAGTACTGTGTGGTGCTCACATATTATAACCAGTACTTTCCTTTTAGATAAAAATATGCTAGCCATGGCATCCTGATTTGGATAGGTTGTGGTTAATTTTCGGTAGAAGTGAGCAAGGGTATGAAACTGATTATTTAGTTATATAATAAACCTTCAATTATATTTTGGACAACATCCTAAACATGGTTACTGTAAAATCAAATTGGAAAATTTTGACGTCCTTACAGTCATACCAGAGAGAAGAGAAAAGGAGGAATGTAGAACCTAGGAACATATTCTTGTAACATTAAACCATGATTTAGGTTTTGACTGAACATATATTCCTTTGGGATACATCATCAGTGCAAACTATGAAAATAACCAACCCTCTTTTTTATAAAAGAAAGGGAATTTCAGGTTTATTGCAAATTGTTCCATAAATGATACACAATGTCAAGCTAGTAGAAGAAGTTGGAGTAGAGATGTCCTGGAATATTTACTTAAAATAAAACTGGAATGATGTAAAGTAAATATCTACCGTATTCAGTAAAGTTATATCTTTGCTAAGAAACCTAGAAATGGCTAACAAATCAGTAAGACAACTGAAGACAAATTGCAGATTGCATCACCTGAATTGAGGCACATCCTGGACTAAATATAGATTGTGCAGATGTATCCTTGGCATTAATTAGCCAGTATGTTATGTAGTGTTTGGCAATAATGAAGTTGCTGTAAGTTATATATACATTTGTCTTGAAAAATGTCAGAATATATGATTGGTTATATGGCAATATGAATAGTACCAGGAACTGTTTAATTATATCAGTAGCTTGCCTCAATTCTTGATCTTACTTTTTCACTGGTTCCTCAGCATCTAAATTACATAGTTAGGGTACATGCTAAGCATACCATCCCAGTAGGTTTCAAAACTGTTAACAAGAAGCTGCCAGAAGTAAAATACCTCTCTTAATTCACAGGGACTACAAAAAACTACATGGGAAGATTCTAAAGCAGAACATAAAACTCTCAGTCTGCAGTCATCTTGAAGTCAATAAAAGTGATTACTTTAAACCAGCACAGATTTGTCAAGGATAACTTTGTTATTTTTCTCATATTTTGATTTTGGTGAGAAAGTAGATACAATGTATCTGGATCTCAGCAAAATATTTCAGACCATACAGTTTGATCTTGGGCTCAGAATTCTTTAACATTTTTGTTAATGACTTGGATAACGAGAAGGAAGGAATGCTCATTGAATTTGTATATGACACAGAATTGAATGAAAGAGCTAAAATGAGCATGTTTTGAAAATAAGAGTTGAAAAGGATAGTTTTTCTGTTTGGATATAATAAGAAACTTTATTCAGTTCATACAGGATCTTTAGTGTCACAGCAATAAGACTGGAGGATGGAAACATTACTAGGAAAATGAGCAGAAAGGTTATGAAAATCTCAGTTAAATAAGGTGATGTTTAAATATGAGAAGTAGGCAACACAGTGGGTGGCAAGATGAATTTGATCTGAGACATCACTTATTACACTCCCATCCTCAATGAATTTTATGAAGATAAAAATAAGATAATCCTTAATCTTGTTCTAGGAAGGGGGAATTTTATGATAAAGAAGCACATATATACCTAACGGTGATAGATGAAATTTGACTTATGTTTCTATCGTGACCTTAACATTAGACTTCTCTTTTTCATAGTGAGAAATCTGTAGTGGTAGAACTCTGCTGTTTTGGAAAATCCTGTAGTCACCTGTGATTAATATCCTCTTGACACTTGGCGAGTTGAATGGCATACCCAATCCAAAGAGAGTATAGCATGAACCAAAAGCAACATCATAATAGCTTATTTTGAAACTTGTTATGTCTCTTGACCAAAATGCCCCAAGAGGAAAAGTAAAAAGGGAAGCAAGCTAACAATTCATGTTAGTAAGTCAGAAGAATGGAATTCACCACTAACGGTTTGAATTAACTCTGCTAGCTGATGTCCCATATGTAGATCCCTTGCTAAAGCAGTCTGAACACTGCTGACACTCCAGTTCCCCTTCCCAGGTTCTGTTTCTGCTTTGAACTGAGTTCATTAGTTCATTTCTCAGGCTGAGTCATATGACAGAGGAATTGTTTAAATTTATGTGTATAAACATTAGGCTTGGCATTTGTATCTATTGGAACAAGTATTATTTTAAACATGACCTATATCTAAAAATGCATTTTTACTCTATGTCTTGATTGTCTCAGGGTGATTATATTTCTTCCTTTGTTTTTTTGGCCTTGCTTCATCCAGCCACAGATAGTGTTCTGAAGTAGTCCCTAAATTCTGGAAGACTGCCAATTTCTGTGGTTTGTGAGATAATGTAAAAAATATATATGAGTGTAGAAATTCTGCATTAAATTGCATGAGCATGCAGAGATGGGCATGGGCAAGGGGGAGACCCTAGTTAAAGAGGAACAACTGATTAATTTATAGTGAATCATATAGAAACTGAAAATTGCTGGATTTCTTGGAAAATGCCAGAGAAGATGGATCACAGTCAAAGACTAATACAATAAACTTTGTTTATGGTTAAGCATGCATACAAAGGATTTCTTAAAGAGATTAACATATTTATTGGAGAGGAATGGCTTTGAATTAACCATTATATGCTCACATTTGCAAAGCAGAAAGGAAAAATAAATAAGATAAACCTTCAGTATAAGCAACCGTCTGGGCATAGGTAAGCTCCATTAAATCTGAATGTCTGTTAAATCTGAATATAAGTCATTTGTGCCATCTGCATCAATTTATATCATTTGCATTTTTTATTTATTGATGCCACCTAAAACCCTTTGAGTGTAGGTGGTTTGTGGAAATTAAAAGGACAAGAGTAAATAGTATGTTACAACAGAATATTAAAGGTAAAGATTAATATGAATATGTAACAAATAAATAATTGTACAGGCTCCTCTTGTCTACAGTGGGACCCAAAGGCTTTCTGGAAAAGCATTGGCCATGATGATGGGGTCATTCTTCCCATAGAGTGCAGGCTGTTCAATAGGAGAGGAATACCACCATCCCCTCTTGTAAAGGTAAAGGTTCCCCCGCACATGCGTGCTAGTCGTTTCCGACTCTAGGGGCCGGTGCTCATCTCCGTTTCAAAGCCGAAGAGCCAGTGCTTGTCCGAGGATGTCTCTGTAGTCATGTGGCCGGCATGACTAGATGCCAAAGGCGCACAGAACCCTGTTACCTTCCCACCGTCGTGGTCCCTATTTTTCTACTTGCATTTTTATGTGCTTTCGAACTGCTAGGTTGGCAGAAGCTGGGACGAGTAACAGGCGCTCACTCTGTTATGGGTCATTCTTCCCATAGAGTGCAGGCTGTTCAATAGGAGAGGAATACCACCATCCCCTCTTGTAGTCCCTAGTAAATGTCCTCTGGGTATCTGGATCACATAATCAGATTCTATCTGGGAAAGGAAGTCTCTTAGGCACTGAGGTCCTGAGCCTTATAAGACTTTATAGGTAGTGGCTAGCATTTTAAATTCACTGTAGCAATGTAAATTGGCAGTATAGTAATGTGACTGGCCCACACATTCAGAACCAATTGAAGGTCCTTGATGTCTTCCAAGGGCAGTTCCATGTAGACTAAATTAGAATAATCTAATTGGGAGATGGGCATGAGTGACCAACCTCCATGCATTCTTTTCCAGGTAAGATTGCATATGGCATTCTAGTCCTTGGATGCACACACCCTCCTGGCCCCAGCTTCTACCAGGAATTCTGTGTCCAGGAAGACTCTCAAACTGTAACCTGTTCTCTCTGGAGAGGCCCAACCCTAAAACTAATGAAAAATGATACAATTCTAGGATCAGAAGACTCCTGAAATAACAGTCGTTCTGTTTTCCCTTTTCCCTTTTCAGAACCTGACAGTGTCAGGCACCGGGTTAGAAATTCTGATTTTCCCATTGGGTCTGGGAAGGTGATGTACAACTTGGTGTTGTCAGCATATTAGTTATCATATTTCACTAACATAATAGAAGTAAATTACATCACTGCAGTAACATTAAAATTATTATTTTTTGAAACGTATTGCCCCAGGTATTTTGTTTTGTTCTGGGTTGGGGGTTTTTTTGTTTGCTTTTCTGGGCATCAGTGGTTGTGCCTTTTCTTTTGTCAGTCTTTTTTATAACATGACAATGCTTTATTGATATTTTAAATAACCAGGTTCTCAATTTATTTAATCAGAAGTCACTTTAATTGAGTTTATAACTTTTCAAGGTATATTTACCCACAGTAACTTGTTTGTGCTATACAGAACATACAGCTTTAGCACATTTATCTCAATATCACCTGAAAGGTATTTCCTAGAATATTTCAAAATAATTTACACCTATGTAATGGAACCATGATTGTGTATTAACAATGCTGCAGTTTTGTTAAAAGATACCCTTCCATGCTGAGACGTAGTGAATAGCTACTTGGGTACCAAGCCTTTTCACTGGTATCAGGAATATCCATGGAGGGAAGTCAAGATGGCAATTGGAACCACACGATAGAAGCCTTGCTCTTTGTCAATGCCATATCCCTTGTTCAAAGGGGCAGGGCTTTAACTGAGTAGTCCAGAACATCATCTTGACTTTTTTTTACTTTGTCTCTATTAAAAAGTGGGACATTAATTTAATAATGCTGAAATACTGTATAAGTATGAACTTATTACTTTAAGAGCAAAGAAATTCCAACAAGAGGTAAAGACCAAATAAAGACAATTGGGAATTGTAACTGTGTATATTATTGAAGTTTGGTTGGAGACGTTTTGCATTTTCTCTTCCAAATATATTAATCATCTTGAGACAGGAAGAAGGGGGTATTTTAGCCAATAAAGTATCTATGTTAAAGGAGTATTACTATTTCCAAACCATGTAAAAGAGTTTGCAAATAATATGCACAGATTTTGGAACAAGAAAGTATCATGCATTAGGAAGGAACTGAACAGAATGTTGCAGCAGAAACAACTACTTTTATAATGGCTATTTTCATTGTACAAATTATACATTTTTTGTAAATTAAAGGCTAAGGTTAGTTATGAAAGCTTGTGGGTTGTGGCTTTGGTTGTTATATGCACAACAGATTGTTTAAGAAAAGCCAATAATACAAGGGAGCTAAACATAAAAGCAAAAAAAACAAAACTATTCATGTAACTTTCAGCAAGTCCACAAGTATATATTCATATATATGGCAAAATGGATTGAAAATGTGAGAACCAATGTAATATAGTTATATTAAAGTTGCAATAACCAGTTGGCAGGAAATCCCAATGTGACCATGTAATCATATTTTACTAATAGAACTAAATATTATCTCTATGTTTAGAAAATAAATGAACCACTGAATAATAGTTGTTTAGGGCTATAGATTGGCCGTACATGAAACTTTGTAGTCTTCGCAAAGTATGAAATCACCAGCAGATGATTTATTATAGATGCCATTCTAATGCCTGATAGTTGTTTGTTTGGACATAATTTCTGTGTTATTCCAGTATTGGGGATTGACCTTGATAGAAACTCAAGTAATGGTTTAAATGGTTTGTTAAGTTAAATCACACAATTGCTGCACATAAATTGAATCAATGTGGCTGGATACTCATCATTCACGTAAACCTATACTTCAGAACAGCCTTCCAAAATCATTCTTGCCAGATTTGTTGGTTTTAAATAGTCCCACCAGGTTTGGGCCATGCTAATGAGACCATATTTAACACATCGGGTGGACCACAAGTTAGAAGAGGGAGTTCTAAAGTTTCACCAATTCAGTTAATATTATTCTTTCTTCATTTCTTACAATGCAAAACCCAAAGTGGAAAAAAATGATTGGTGATTTAGAACAAACGAACAAGCAGAATTTTTGTACAAATCTGTATAAATTTAAAAGGAGCTTAGTAAATTCATGGAGGATGATGCTATTGATAGCCATAATGCTATACTAGATCTTTGGAAGTTACAATACGGTAGGCTACTTTTGTGTTCTTTGAAATTTATTTCATGCTCCATATTTCATACTGCTGCTTAGTCTGATATATGTTTTTTGCACTGTTCATTTTGTGCACTGATGATGTTACCTAGCTGGGGTAATGAAACGTCTGCAAGAAAATAACTAAGCTCAGAGAGCACCTAGGGACCCCTCAAGTGTTCTATGTGAATATTATTATAACATTTCTTTTATTGTAACATTTCCCCCCATTTTTTTCTCATAATGAAATTTGGTCCATTTTCATCTCCATAGTCATGAAATGTCAGATCAGGATTGACTAAGAGAACCTAGTGAAATGAATGATTAGGTGGGATCTTTAAACTATTTCTTTTGTGTCTAAATCGGTTTTTTATCCATTACACCACCCTGATTCTCTCCCCCTCTATAATGTCTAGGACAAGGACTTTATTCAATTATTTTTTCCCCCTGCTATTTTCATGTGAAGTGATTTGAAATGAATATTTATCTCAGATTTCATTACTGACACCTATAGAAGCATTGGAGTGGAGTTGAGACTCTTATTATTTTGGCAGATTTATTCCAGGTCATTGCAGGGCTGAAAGCTTCCTCTTTTGAGATGCAGTTATTTGATTAGAGATGTCATTTCACCCTTAAAGATGCTTAACCTCCTATTATGCTTGCCACTAATATTTTCAGTTTCATCTCCCCTGTTTTTTATGATGTTTCCAGCTTCTTATTCTCTACAATATTTCCAGATGTTTGTATTTCTTTCACTTTTTTTAAAAAAAGTAAAAGTATATTTTATGGTATAATTTCTCTGATAGCTTTATTTACATTTAAATCTACCATGGGCATCTACATACATGTGGGGTTATAATTGGATGCACAATAATTTCTTCTTTATTTTATGAACCCCATATTTTAAAACCCATCTCATCGGGTTGTTAGCGGAAAAAGGAGGAGGAGGAGAGCATTATGTACACGGTCTTAGTTAAATGATTCTCTCATCATAAAAGCAGGAAATAAGTAAATATAAATAAATAGCATGTATTGTATTTTATCATAACTAATTGCCTCCAAGCATTTTTTGTTTGTGTATAAATTAATATAAACCTATTAAATAAGTGAAAGTTAATAAATAACTCCAAAAGGTAAACTAACACCTCACTTGTAGGAGCAAGTGAGAATAAAAGACAACTTGTACTATGAAGCTTCAGTCCTGTTAATATCAAAGCCTTCTCAGTCACATTGTTATTGCAATTTACTTCTGAGATGTTGACATGACATTTGCTTGTAATCCTGATAGATGCCTAAATTTGCAATATTAATGGGAAAATTATGATGCACAAGGTGGTGTTGTGATAAAACGCTGTTTCTATGTTCTTGCATCTTGCAAATCATCATGCTTTGTATCATGATGTACATCTCCTGGCAGATCCCTATACTTTCCCAATCCACATAGTTCTTTTTCTATTTCTGCCTGGTACAAGTTGTAAAATAAAAGCATCACCAAATATTCCAGGCAAAAGCTCAGGATGTAAAAAAGTGAGAAAGCCAGCAAGCCTGCAAAGAAAGGATGGAAGGATTATTTCAAACAAGGAGAGAGAAGAGGATGAAAACTGAATGAGAAAAAGACCAAAAGAAACATCTCTGAACTCACCAAGTTAGAAGAAAAAGAGAAGCAGAATTTGGGTAGTTCTTAGATGAGTTTCCTGTGCACACTATTTTCCTACACACGGTCTTGAAACATCCACCCAGTAATAAAACCAAATATTGGCATTCTGGTTAATGAAGACAACAGCCAGTTAAGGAGCACAGCAAATATTTAAACAGACTAGAAATAAGTAAACATTCAATAGCATCTTCATTTTCAATTCATTGTCAATGTATGGAAAGGTATTGATGTTTCAGTCTTTGGGCTAATAAATTAGGCTAGATTTATTGTCAAAGTGTGTGAAGTCCGACTGGTCAGTGGAAGTATCCAGTAGCTCATACTCCCAAAAGCCACTGCTTGACCTTTTATATGTACTTTACAGAAAGCTAGCTGATAAATTTTTGCAAGTGCAAGTATGGGTGGAAAAACCAGTTTGTGTAGGTTAAATTTTGCCATATATGGGGATGCATGGAGGGGAATAAACAAGGAAAGACTGGAAGACTCTCGCTGGGAAGATAGGATGGCAAGAAACTGGGTCAGAAGGGAGAGAAAACAAGATAAATGGCAGATAAGTATGTAAGTTGCACCAAGGAGCAAGAATCAGAATGGGTATCATAAGGGTTGAGAGATGTAGAAGAGCAGATTATTTCTTTCTACAAATTAAGATGTCCACTTCCCCACAGATCCTGATTGCAGCTGACCAATTATTTATAATGCATAGCAAATCTATTCAGTACAAAATATGACTGCTTCACCCTCAGCTAAGATGCTTGCTTAAATGGTTTCTTTTCTTGGTGAAATGCTTAGAAGTGACATCCATATCCTTTCACAGTGATCTCTTTATATTTTACCAAGGAAGGCAGAAGTTTGAACTAAGGAATCTGGAGCATTTTTGCTTGACATGAACCAGGAGTACTTTTTTTTCTTCCTAGCATTTTCCCACAAGTGCAGGGGCAATGTTTTTTCCCCCCCAAATCAACTGATTTTTAGATCCAATAATTGTGATAAGATGCAAAGTCACACAGCTGCCTTTCATACCTAAAGTGGGACTAGAACTCACAGTCTCCGGGTTTCTAACAACTATTCAAAATAGGCTGTCTATCTGTACTCCTGTATATGTATCAAAATATAAAAGTTATAAGTCTTTAGACATGAAGTACAGCACTCTATATTCCTGAACTATAATTCTAGCATTTTTTACCCTTACTTCAGCAACATCTGAAGGGTATTGGTTCTTCATCTTTTCCTTAGGCTTTTATATAAACAATTCATTTTAAAATGCAATGCTGAAATGTAATGGAAGGGTTAAGAATGTTATTGACTAGACAATAGGAAAAGAAATTTGTAGACAGGAATCTGAGAAGGCACCAAGTTTGTATCAAGCTATCTTGGTGTATTATTTCTGGGTTTTGGTTACCATCCTTTCATTTATTTCCAGTGAAAACCATTACTGTTGGCAGCTTCATTTGGGGATTCAAGAGATGGAAGTGCTTGTGTTTTGTAACTGGATAATGCCTGTCAAAAGATGTTTTTAGAAAATACATGCTTTGTCATGCATCTGTGGTGACCAAAGAAGTCAGAAAGCATTGAATGATAGTTACACACTTCATCTGTGTTTATTCAATTCAATTATATATCCTTTGAAAATAGATCGTATGATAATTTCTATAATTAGATTTGCTTATATGAACTATCAGTGCAGACATATATTATTTGCAAAGCAATAAAATCAAGAAAGCATTCTGGCTCCAAGTAAATTCAGCTGTAAAAAGAACTAAGGTAAATCGATTCTACCATTGTAAACCTGGAGTGTATAATTTCACATGATGGTGTAGGAACAACAGCTATAACTATAAGTGTTGCAGTACAAAATATCAGCAAGATCCTTTGGGAGATAATTCAAATCTTGTGAGGTTTTGGCAAGATGTCAGGGGATCTTCTTACCCAAGATCTTGTGAGACATTTATGTTTTTACATGAGATGTTATGCAAGATGTTCTGGATTCTGAGCTGTCCAGAATAATTTGTTAAGATGGAAAGCCATATAAACTTCTTCAGTTAAATATATATCATTAATATGTCACTATTATCTTCCAGTTTTCATTATTTTGTAACCCAATTCACTATTTTGTAACCCAATTCACTATTTCATAACTTAATTCACTATTTCATAATAGTGGTTTTTTCCCCTGGATTTGGCAACTGACTGACATCCAACAGGCTCAAAATGGCTGATTCCCTTTTTTGATTAGGCAAGTGAAATGAGTCTAATGAAGTAAGAACAAGACTGAATGAAAAATAAATTTTTAACGAGCAAAATACAACATTTCTGTCAGAGCTGTTTGTCATCTTGATCAAGTTACAATTATGTGATAAATCTTCCGGTAGGAACAAAGTAGGAAAAATCTTGGATGCCAGCTCTGCAAGGCTTCAGAAGATTTTGTGAATGTAGAAATAAGGGTTGAAACAATGAGGGTTCCAAGTAAGGTTTCTCAAGTGCTTGGTTGATTCATTCCATTTAAGTGAACTTAATTACATTTAAATGTTCTTAAAATTCCCTGAGCCTTGAAGAGGCAATGCTCTTATAGGATATTGCCTCCCTTTAGGAATGAAGGGAGGGACAATAGTTTGTTATAGAATCTTTGACACATGACAGATAGTCATACAGTTTAACTTTAGAGTAATTTAGGAGTCATCTGATGTTCTGTTCCCCCCAGTTAATGAGCCGTGGGGCTATGCAACCACTGGCCTACTCAATGCTTCAGTACAACAGCTCTTTGAAAACACTGTGAATACATGTATGATTATCCATTAGGCACTCATGTGGTTGAAAATAGTTTGCTAATTTTCTACAAAGCTCTATTCTAATAAGATTTGTGTGGCCTAGTTGGAATGTTTATGAGCTGCTCTGTGGCTGAAAAAGTTCTATAGCTATAAATAAGAGCAAGAATGGCTACTGTCCACTCACTGTATGCTGTCTGAATTAAGAACAGAATTCACCAACTTGATGGCAGTCTTTGTTCTTAAGTTTGTCCAACAAGGGAAACCTAATGTATATGCATAGCTAGCAATTTCCTTTCAGCTGAAATAAATATTGTAAGATTTAAGACTTAAGACTTTGTGGTTTTCAGTTCAATTTTTAATTCATTTTTACCTACTTTCTGATTCAGTTTCAATTCAAAACTACAAAATATTCACAAAGAGTTTCCTGTTTATGATTGCCTCAATTCCATATTCAGAAACCAGTCCCAGAAGCTGGTTCACATTTCCAGATCTACTCTGTTTGGCTGAGTCACTTCCCCTCTTTGTATTTGCATTTCCATTTCTGTATCATGAAGGAGATAATGTACTTTGCTTAGCTGTAGAGATTTCAAAATGGAAACACCAGGCCAGTCTTAAGTAGATTGATCAGCATCTATTTTTTAAAATAATTTCATTAAGAAAAGAAGTGTACGATGAAATCAATATAATATAGATAAATAAGAGACATATAGAACTGTTTATTGCATTAATCTTACATCTTTGATATTGTATTGTTGGATTAAATCAAGGTTATGTATATTTCAGTTTCGTATAATAATCACCTTGGCTCTTTAAAGCAACCTGCAGTAAAAACATAGATGTGATAGATTTTCTGTACTGCAACATCCAGGTTAATATGTATGAGACAATCCTGATAGGTAATAAAATTTTGTACCCTGAGATGCGTACATAAAAGGAAATGTGAACGTATCTGTCTTTTCTATGAACTATCCTGTCAGATGAGATAATGTTGATTGAAACATCAGTTTATGTTTAAAGGTAAAGGTAAAGGTTCCCCCGCACATGCGTGCTAGTCGTTTCCGACTCTAGGGGCCGGTGCTCATCTCCGTTTCAAAGCCGAAGAGCCAGCGCTTGTCCGAGGACGTCTCCGTGGTCATGTGGCTGGCATGACTAGACGCCAAAGGCGCACGGAACGCTGTTACCTTCCCACTGTGGTGGTCCCTATTTTTCTACTTGCATTTTTTACGTGCTTTCAAACTGCTAGGTTGGCAGAAGCTGGGACAAGTAACAGGCGCTCACTCTGTTACGCGGCACTCGGGATTCGACCTGCCAAACTGCCGACCTTCCGATCGACAAGCTCAGCGTCCTAACCCACTGAGCCACCGCGTCCCTTCAGTTTATGTTTACCTCATCATGTTTTAAAATTATCATTTGGAAAAATAAATTGCAAGAATAATTTTGTGTCTAGGGAGTAATTGTTGATAGTACCAGACTTTGGAAGTGCAAACCTTTTATCAACTTAATTGAGGAGTCTTAATGATTTGTTTATTAATGGTCTATAAGCCATTACTCTTGCAGAGGATTTCTGGAGCCTGGTAATCTTGGGATCCTAGAATAAATGCAGATTATTCAGTGAGGAACAGTTCAGTAATAGTACTATAGCAAAGTATAGTCCAAACTGTGGGCATTTATGTATATCCTCCTATGTAAATATTCCACAATTAATTTTCAATTAGGAATATTCAGGAGCAATATCATAATGAGAGAGAACATATGATATATATTATCTACATGTTTAACTGGAATAATTGTCTTGTCTGAAAACCTGGGCAAATGCTGCTTGTTGATATAATTTAGATGGACCAATAGTCTCAATCATATAATCAGCAAATGTCTATATTTTGGTCCTGCTTTCAATTGGGATAAAACATGCAATTTCCACTTTTTCTTATGTGCATATTTTCCTACATCATTTTAATGAAGAAATAACATATATATTTTTTTATAATTTCTCTTGCTTGGAAATCCAGTCATACAGTTTAGCAGCCTATATTTACTAGGGACATTTGGTATAATTAGACTACTATGTTATGTTTTACATGAGGCTGCCTTTAAGATGATTCTAATAACAAGGAATAACAGATTTAGCAGCAGCACCTGATTTACCAGGACACAGCATTGGTTCCTGGTTTCCAATTCAAAATGTTGGTCATCACTTTTAAAGCCATGAATGACTTGGCATCCAGATAAACACAGGACCACTTTTCCCATCTAGGTTTGTGACCATATGTGACCTCTGAGAGAAGGAATACTAAGGAGATTAATTGGATAACTTAATGAAATGTTTTCTCAATAGTTATTCTAAGCTACTGAGGAATACTTTAACTCCTAAAATGAGGAATGCCTCCAACCTCTTAAACTTCAAGGTATTCTTAAAACAATTTATTCCACCAATAATATAGATGGTGATATTATTGAATTGACTTACTTAGATGAGATGGTCTGAATGATTTTTATTAATTGTAAAACATCTTGAGTTCTTTTTGGAAGTGGGCTGTTATACATTGTAGATCTAAGTAAATTTTAAATTGAGACTATTCTGTCCTGATTTATCTCTTAGCGTTATTTTCCTCCCCATCCAAAGTTGATACTATCCAAAGCAGAGAACAACTCAAATAAGAAGTACAAGATCGGATGATGTGGAGAGACCTGGCCCATAGAATCGCCAAGAGTCAGACATGACTGAATGGATATCATCATCATCATCATTTTCTTTGTAATTAAAAAAGATAAAAATAATTATAAATAGGAAATATTTTTTCCTTCAGAGATTAAAGCTTAAAACTTCACAGCTGAGGAGTTGGCTTCAGCTTTGGAACGATATAACAGTATTGCAGATGGCTATGATGGGAACACAGGATGTGTTTGATAGAAGAATGTTTTTTCTATGATAAAACAAAGTGTTCACATAAGAATATAACCACATTTTGTGACTTACTGGGTAAAAGTCACATTTATATGCTGCTTTTTCTGCAACAGGTTTGTGGCCGTTGGGACAAACAGTTCTCACGAGGATTGGTATCAAAGGAATTAGATTAATATGTGGAATACTTGGCTAAATCAGTAGTCCTCTATGATGATGGCATGAGATAGTAGCTTTTTTTTAACATAAAGATTTAGAAAATCAGATTATTTGTAAATTAGGATTATAATCCAGATCAAAATACCATATTCACATCTGGGAATTAAAAGACATTTATAGTTTTTGCAAAAGTAGGATATTTTGATGTGTTTTGATGACTATACTGTAAATTGTGAAAATAGGGAATTAAGGGAAATATAGATTAGTTGTTGTTTAGTTGTTTAGTTTCTTTGACATTACAGTGATACCAGTCTGGAATGGGACAACTTGATATAATCAACTCACTGTGGCCAACTCGCCATGGCCAACATGCCACAGCCAACTCACCACAGCCAACTCACCGTGGTATAACTCACTGTGGGACAATTTAATTCTAATTAATTACTGTATTTTTCCGTGTATAAGACACTATTTTTTCTGCAAACACCCTGTTCAAAAATCAGGTGCGTCTTATACAAGTGCAGCATCTTATATACGAAAAAATAATGGTAACCTCCACAGCCCAGGGCATGCCTGTGTGGGTTCTTTGCATGCCGCTGCCATGCCGCCTGGTGCAGGAGGATATCGCTGGCCCGAGATGCCACCTGAATGGGGAGAAAGCTAGCCCGAGATGCTTGGGGGATCCTGGAGGATTGCGCTGCCCCAAGGATGCTGCCGGTCCCACTGAAGCCACCTTCTATGACCCATTTTTCACCGGCGCAGCTTAGGCTGCAGCCGCAAGAGGCCCCGGGAAGCCACCTCAGTACAGTGATTGATGGCCAAGGGGGTGGGTCGGACTAAGCCCGCAGAGCACCATCTGATTGGAAGAAGTTGCCTCCCTTGTGTGATGGTACCGAGAAGCACCAGTAAGCAAACATCTTACTCTACTAAATTTAAACTGGGGGGGCATCTTATACAAGGGGGTGTCTTATAGACATAAAAATACGGTACTTAAAATATATAAAAATATTTTAATTTTTGTCATTCACATTTCATTCTGTCCCTCCTTTTGCATCTTTTCTTCAATGATCCTATTCCACTATTTCTTTGCTACTAGTCTAACTCTTGTCTTGCAGCGAGTTGTCCTGCAGTGAGTTGGTTGTGGTGAGTTGTCCTGCATTGGCCACAGTGAGTTGGCCATGGCGAATTGTCATAGACCCATACCAGTGCCCTCAGCAATATAAAGGATAAGAATGGAAACCGTTCATTATCTGGTCTTCTATTCTTTACCTATTTCTCATGTTCTGCTTAACAGAGCAGAATACACATTAAAAGTTTATTGCATCAATTCCCACAATGGCTTGTTGTGATCTGGCTGTCAGTACATAGGTTTGTATGGCATTGTGCTTGTGTGTTAATTTATTGTCTGCCCCTTATGTGCTTTGCATACAGTAATTTCCTCTGCATAAGGTCACCTGTTCATTTTTCTCAGCAGCCTGTGTATCTTCTTCATATTTTCTAGCTCTGAATTTCTCAGAGGCCAGATTTTTGAGTTTCCTTATGGACTGATCCTAACTGCATTTGTTTAGATACACATATAGAAAAAAGTAAGGGATGTGGTGGCTCAGTGGGTTAGGATGCTGAGCTTGTCGATCAGAAGGTCGGCAGTTTGGCGGATTGAATCCCGAGTGCCGCGTAACAGAGTGAGCGCCTGTTACTCGTCCCAGCTTCTGCCAACCTAGCACTTCGAAAGCACATAAAAATGCAAGTAGAAAAATAGGGACCACTACGGTGGGAAGGTAACAGCACTCCGTGAGCCTTTGGCGTCTAGTCATGCCAGCCACATGACCACAGAGACATCCTCGGACAAGCGCTGGCTCTTCGGCTTTGAAACGGAGATGAGCACCAGCCCCTAGAGTCAGAAACGACTAACACGCATGTGCAGGGGAACCTTTACCTTTACCTGTATAAAAAAGTATAACAATTTGTTTTTAAATATTTGGCCTGTGGTTTGAAGACTTCAAGAAAAGAAGAAGCTTTTAATTAAACAATAGTGGATTTCAGTACTGCACTACAGATTTCTTGCAAATGAATAAAATCATTTCAATAAATCAGTTTCTTTCGCTTCCTTAAATAAACACTGTAGGAAAAAGTTTTAAAAACATGAGAGGAAAGCAGCAACCAGCTCTGTTATTTGATTAATACTGTATTTCAGATGAGTCAATTTTAGAGAGATACAAAATACTGTGTGTGTATATGTATGCACGTGTGATATGAAGTCACATATAGCTATGCACATATACATATATAGAGAGATCTAAAGTAAGTGAAATACTATTTTTCATATAACTGAGACTTTATGTAAGGATTAATTAATGATTAGAGGGCCATCTGTATAAAATATTCTTGGCAATTATTATATTTAGTGTAATCAATAGGAAGCAAAAACAGCAACCTGATATTTCTATTTGTCATAATTATTTAAGCTACAGAAAGTAGAAGTCACTTTTGGTTGGAGTGAAAGAATTTTTATATTTATTTAAGACAAGAAAGGGCAAAGGCAAATGCCCACTGCAGTTTCATTTATAGTCATTTCAGCATCCTGAAACAAGAATTTCTTTTATTCTTTTTATCTGCTTTAAGAATATGTATTGATAAAAAGATGTATAAAATGAATTGTTAATGAGAGTGCTTGTTCTGTGGGGGGCAGTTCTTTTGTTATTGTACCACCTGCTACCAAAACCTAAATCATAATAATTTCCATTAGCTTAATATTCGTACGATGTTAGCTACACAGAGATTTTGCTATATGTGTCAAAACACATTCCCTCAATTCTCAATTTCCCTGAATTAGGCAGAATCATCACAACTTGTCATCATTTAACCTTGCTGCACCAAGAACTAGCAATGTTCATACTGTCTTGGATAACAGAAATTTCCAAATATGAAAAATGCCCTGTCTTCTATTACTTTGTTTTAAGGAGAACAATGGCAATGCCATTAAATAAAAACAAATGTAAATATATTGCACTGATGTTCCTAATACTGGTACTATAACTGTCCACTAAATTCAAAATATTTATTCTTTGGGTAGTAATTTCCCCGTGTTTGACTTATAAGAAACACCATTCTGAATTACACCTAAACGTATGCTGTATTCATAAATCCCATAATGTATAACAAGAATATATCTTAAGATATTTCCCTAGTATTTTAACATGAATCTCTAGACTGAGAGTGCTTCTTCACTGAAAAAAAGACAAACTTTGCAGAAACACAAGCCTACATTGAGGACAGATAATTTGGTGCAAAACTGAGAAATAGCAGAATTTCCATCATCAAAGTACGGTAATTGAAAGCAGAGGAGTAAGGTCACTTAATAAGAACACTTCATAAGAACTTGTAAGTCAGTGTTATTTATTTTAGCATGAAAAAGTTATCCTAGTACATACACTGTGTTGTGACTCAGAATTTGGGAATTACTATTTTAGAATGACAATGCACAATGCACTATCTAGATTCTAGTACATTCTGATACACAATTCCTTATTATGGAGAATGTGAAGGAGGAGGAGAGGGAGAAGGAGGAGGGAAATGAAAAAGGGAAAGAAAAAAAATGGAAAGCATTATTATGCTCAGATATCATGCTTTCAAGGATTAAGGGCATTAAATAAAGTCCATGTTGTATTCCAGTAGGAAACAGACCGTTATTTGAATTTAAGAAATATGCCTGATGAGAACAAACTTGGGATTTTCATGTGGAGAAGTAATCTGGTGTCACACGTTGCTCACCAATCCTAAAAGAAAAGTACCAAGTCAGGACCTGTTTGCCTTTCAGCCCAGCAGGAATGCAGGTATTGGGCTAAAATGAGTGGGAGATCTGAAGCCAGATCTTAATTGCAATTCTAAACACACACACACACACACACACAAATAAACTAATCTTACTTTTTAATATAATTTTGTAGGTTCTGCTCTTAGCATAACAGAGCCAGAATAACAAAGCCAAATATAAAATTTTCAGGAATAGTCCTAATGAACAATGACAACTAATGACACTGTAGAATTTTGCCTCTCCAAATTAGCTTCCTTGTGATTTAGGGGACAGCTCTTTTTGGACTCTTGTCTTCTTTTGTTACATTGTTAACCTAGAACTCACTGTTATATCCGAAGCTGCCCCTAAAATAAAAGAATAGTGCTCACTTTCTAGCTAAAATCCAACATTCATTTATTTCTGACTTCGTTCTGTTTTTGGTTATATGCCATCAAGTCCTTGTTAACTTTTAGCAACCATATAGATAGATTTTTCTCCACGATGATCTACGCCTAACCTGGATAGATTTTCTACTCTTTGCTTCAGTAACCTAGTCTACACACCTGCTGCTGGTCATCCTCTTCTCTTTCTTTCTATCTTTCCCAGCATTACAGCTTTCTCTGGAGAATTCACATAATGTAACTGATGTAGTCATTTGTGCCTCAGGTGAGAACTTTGGGTTAATTTATTCAATGATCCATTGGTTTATTTTCTCAGCTGTCCAGCATATTCTCAAGTGTCTTCTTCAATACCAAAGTTCAAAAAGGGCAATAATCTTCCTATTCTGCTTCTTCAAAGTTCAAGTTTCACTTCCATAGAATGTCATGGAGAATACCATGATTTGCACAATTCTGATCTTTGTAGATATAGATATGTTATAGAATTTGAATATCTTATCCAAGGATTTCTGCTCTAACAAGTGCTGGTCTGTAGTGTAGTTCAATGTTTACTCTTAATGATTGATGCTAAAAGGAAGAAGCTACCCACCACTTTAATATCTTCATTGTGAATTCTGAGTTTGGTTATTCTAGTTGTTGTCATTTGTTCGGTTTTTGCTATATTTATTTTTAGTTCCATTTTTTCACTGTGCTTCTTTTATCACTAGAGTTCGTTCGTTCGTTCATTCATTCATTCATTCATTTTCTATAGCCACCCAACTCAACCAAGTGACTGTTTTGCATTTTGGCTATTAGAATAGTGTCATTAGCATAGCACAGGTTATTTTTTCCCCCTCTAATTTTAAAACTGCTCTTATTTTCTTCCAATACAGCTTCCTTTAATATATGTTCAGCATGTATATTGAGTAAATAAGGGAAGAGTACACAGTCCTCTAACTAGTCAGTTTCACCATGTTCTGCCCATACTGTAGCTTCCTAATCTGTATATAAGTTTCTAATAAGAACAATGAGATGTTCCAACATTATATTGTCTTATCATTTTATAATTTCTAACCATGTGGTTTTCTTGATAAAAATATAGGAGTTGTTTATCACTGCCTTCTCCTGTGCAGCTTGCCTTTAGCTAGGTAGCTAGGATGACCATCATGTCTTGGGTGATCCTGCTAAGAATATATATTTTTGGAATACACTTCTGATATTGTCCCTCATCCCTGCCAGGTTGAGCACACCTTACCATGATGAGGTGGCACAATGGGACTTGGAGGAAGGGGCTTTCTTTATTCACAATTAAATACTATTTAAATTGCTAAGTGATGCATTTTGCTCAAGAAGTACATATTAAGGATTCTTTTCACACCATGTTCCAACATTATTATTCGATGAAAGGTTTTGTATGAACAGGAAGAAATGGTGACTGGAACTATTTGAAAGTTATGGGAAAATATTGCTTCTTGCTTCCTGTGATGGAGTGAACCCTTTTTCAGAAAACCACACAGTGAGTCTTTTATTTATTTATTTCCACAATATATTTAATCTCAATAGTCAGAAAGGATATCTTGGTTACTTGTCACCCTGAATAAAATGCATTCCTGGTTGTCTTTGTTCTATTCTGCAAAACAGAACTTGGTTCTAGTAGTGACAGAATATCCATGGTTTGAGCTGCTAAAACCTTCTGGCAGCAATGAAAACATGAATGCCAAAGCTGCTGGCTGGCTGGCTCTTGCTCTCTGGGTGCTCAAAGGGAGATTGTGAATAATTACATCTAGAACAGGTTTGCTTGCACGTCCGTAGAGCAGCTTTTTGAAAACCTTCCTCCGATCTTTTTCAATAGCTTTGCTTCACAAGAGCATAATAAATTTTGATGATTATGAGATTGATATATTTTTTTCTTTCTTACTGAAGGTCAATAAGATGTTAAAAAAAATGTGGTAGACTAAGGCAACTGGAATGTCAGTACTCTGTGAATACTCCTTTGAGACAAATTTATTTGTCATTTATTTTTGCATTTGAGTTCCCAAATCTCCTGTAATGTCTCTTTTTCCTTGCAGATATGGTCCTGAGTGGATTCAGCGGATAAAATTTGTTACCAAAATAATAGATCTTGATTTTAGCAAAACATTTGACAAAGTACCCTGTTACATTCTAATTAATTAGTAAATGTGAACTAAATGTTATGGTTATTATATAGCTTCAGAGAAGATGCCTAAATCAAAAGTTTCTTTCCTGGAACAATTTTCTCAGCAAAGGATGAAGTTGCAAAAATTCTAACAACTGAATTAGTTTCTATTTATAATCAGTACATCTCCTTCCACATAAGGAAAGATTTTCTAGCAGCCTTTCTGTAGTCTGGCAAGAAAACAGGATACAGATTAGCTTGCCACTAGCTGCTTACATATGTCTCTTGTGTGTTTATGAATCTGGGAGCTAACTATTATACCTGTCTGGAAAACTGTATTTAAGAAGTGTTTATTAATTGTTCCTCAATAAACTGGAATGACTAACAATAACATAATCAATTTGAAAAACTCTTCAACTTTCTCATTAAAAATGTGAGTAAGAAGTGGAGGCAATGCTTATGTTTTATTTCTCATTCTTTAAGAATCATTCAGAGAAATTGGAGCTGGTTTAGAAAGGGCAATGAGAATGATCAGGGAACTCAAACCTAAATCCCACAAAGATGATACAAAGGAACTGATTATGTATAGCCTTGAGAAGAACAAACTGAAAGGGATAATGATAGTGCTGTCTAAGTAGTCTCTATAATCACAGAGGGCAGATCGTGGTAAAATAGATTTAAGCTATAGAAATACCAATTCCAGATGTACATTAGAACAGTTTGACAACAAAACCAATTACCTAGAATGGTGGTAGAGTCTCCTTCACCCAATAAGCTTAGGCAGAGGCTACACAATTTTAATTTGGACTGCATAAGGATGGAGTTCACTTAAATGACCCATTCGAGTTCTGTAGTTCTGTGATTCTAAATGATGTTCACTGAGTTTGTTTAGAAACTTCTGACTGTAAATATACGTGGTGCTTTGGGGGATGTAGGCCCAATATCATGTGGATTTCAAGGTGGGGAATGTATGGACGTTACAGCCTTTTCTGTTGTATCAACTTTAGTCTATGTAAAGAATGTCAGATTAAGTTAAGAAATATGGCGGGACACTGAATCTAGCAAATCTATTAACTTCTGATTGTGTATCTGGAATGCTGTTTTGGAGAAGGGTTGTAGGCAAAACTGAAGCTGTCAGGATAGATTTCCAACTACTGCTACATTTGATTTCTTTCCCACCTCCAAGCAATCCTTGTCAATTTAAAGCAAAAGGAGTATTCTGCTAGTTAGTGAATATATAGAAAAACCTTGTTATGGACATGGCTGTCAGCGCTGCTAACATTGGATGTTCTTGCTTTGACAACAGATGGAAATGTAGCCATCTTTTCTCTTTTGCTTTTAGAGTTAGATGATGCTGGGAGGGGAGATGTGAATGAGAATCCAGTTAGACATAACAACAATAACTCAGCCTGGGAATCAAGGTTATTGAGCCCAGAGCTGATAAAGATTTGGCAGGCTGGAGAGCTGGGCAGAAAGCCTGCACTTCAAGCTAATTGGGGAATGTGATTTATGACTGTTAATTGGAGGAGGGAATTGTGCTTTGATACTTTGTGCTGGGGGAGGGGGGGATTCAGTTTTTGGCTTTAACTATGTAGTGCCGATACCTTGTTTCTCGAATAAAATATTCTTTAAGGTAAACCATGCCTTGAAGTTCTTTTAAAGAGTTTCATCTGTCGGAACCATGACAGTGGCCATAATTACCACTTCCCTTCCATTGCTAAGCAAGGCACTTGTTAAGTGAACCATGCCTGATTTTATGATTTTTTTTACTACAGTCATTAAGAGAATTTCTCCATTGATATTGCTTGTTGGAATCTAGGTGGGAAAGTCACAAATGATGGTCTCATCACCCTGGGATTCTGCAGCCATCACTGTTGGTTGCACAGTGTCTGAATTTTGATCACATGATACTGCAACAATCGTAAATGTGACAACCAGCTATAAGTCACTTTTTTCAGTGCCATTGTAACTCCAGACAGTTGCTAAACCATTGTAAGTTGAAGACCACCATTAAGAGTAGTCCCATCGTTGTTCTAGGCACACCATTTGATATTTAATAACTATCAACATCAACAAAACTAAATTATTCCTTTCTGTGATTTGGATACAATGTACCTCTGGATTCCTAAGACATTTTAGCTATAGCACCACACTGCATTTTCATGTTTAAATGTTAGTACACCATGATCCCTGTATCCCTGTACCTCACATACACTGTGGCCAGAAGAGTCTCTCTAATCCTGTCCCTTTTCCAACTCACATGTAGGACTTAATCCTTCTTATTCTTGAACAATTCCCCATTGGATTTGGCCTAGTGTTCAAATGTATTGAGATGATTTTGAGTCATGATTTTTCCTATTAGCCAATTCCCCTTTGATTGGTTTTATCTGTAAATTTGATAAACAAATTACCCTCTAGATAATAAAGATGCTGAATAATACTGGAAGAAATCGTATGGGACTCTGTCCAATATTTCTTTCTAAGTTACTGCAAAACCATTTAGAAACATTCTTTGAGTGTGGTTGTTGAATCAGAGGCCATATGTGAGAGCTTCTATAACAGTGACAGTCCAGCCACATGCTGCTTTGTCTTCTAAGTGAATTGATGCTGGTTTGTGATAAGCAGAATCACACTGGTGTTATCTTTGCATGCAGTCTCAGAAATCTTACTGTACAATAGTAAAATACTACAATATAGGAAAAACTCACACATTGCGGCTCTTTTCATTATATAGAGCTGGCATTAAAATAGCTCTTCGTCTTGGAACAAAATATATTGCAATAGTTGGTGAAAAATGCAACAATACAGGTTAAAATAAAAGCTTTATATGAAGAAACAATACATTGTTGGTTAGATATAAAAATAGATATACCAGAAATGGGTCTCCTAGAATATCCATTTCTAAACAATTCATTTGGATATCTGGATATCAGCAATTCAGCTGATACCTGTTATCAGGAACATGCAAGATGCTGCAGCTGAGAAACAATTTAATTCCTTTTTCTAGACATAAACTAACGTCCTATCTGAAATATGAACTCTCTCAATTCACCTCTTTACCAGTGTAACACAGCAAATTGTTATCACAGCAGGATACTAGTAGTAGTGTCTAAATAGGATCATCCACTCACAATACTCTTTTGTGCCCTTTTGTTTTTTAGTTTGCAAACATTTGCTCTCCATAGCACTGTCCATGTCTGGATTAGCCTTAGGGACTGAATAGTACATGCCAGTGCCAGATAACTTGTGGAGAAAGCCATTTGGGGCAAGTCATTTCTTTGGAATCCTCATTTCTCTGACTTGGTAAATCCACACAAAGCTACCATTGTATGTGCAGTTCTGTTTCCTTCTCACATGGCATGAAATCTGGATTTCAGTAAAAAGATTCCACCCTGCCTGAGAATTAAATTCCTGCTGAAGATCAGCCATAAACAGCCTGTGTGGCAAGAAATAGCCAGTAACAAGGAATTCATTAACCTCAGGCAGCTAAAGGAGCCAGAGGTACAAGTATACCAAGTGGGAGGCAACAGAAAGCTAGAGTCAGCATTGTTAACTATTGGCACTGTAGACACAAAAAACTCAACAACTCTTGATTAGTGCATTCATTTTAGTTCATAATGTTTCCTTGTAGCATGTTAATCATTATTACTTGTGCGTACTTGGGCAACTGACTGAAGGAATCATTTGTAGATTCTGACAACTCTGGAAGTCTTGGCATCAGCAATTTGTTCCTAGTAGAGAAATCCAGATTGAAAATCATCTACTGCAGTGTACATTATCTGCAATTGAATTGGTACTTGTAAATTGTGGCATTGATTTCCTATTTGGATTTGTTCTGTCTGTTCTATAGTTGCGAGCTATTTCTGTCTCTCATTATTATCTCTTGGTCTATTAATTGAACCCTATTATGTCATTATTGTATTTAAATGGGAAATCTAGGAGTAAAAGAACTCATATAAAATCTAGTAAATACTACATTTTCCAAAGTTGTTTTTATCAAAACAATATAATGAAAGATGTTTAGCAATCAAACAATGTGTATGCATGCTTTAGCATTCAGTTTACACATATAATTTCAGTTCAGTTTTTCTACCTTTGTATCTCTTAACTGGCATTAAGAACTTTTTATTTTAATGATTCAATATAATATATTTTAGAAACAAGATCCACTGAGAATGAAACAAATCTGACACTATTATATGCCATTTAAGACTAAAAACAAATGAACTGGATATTTGTCTTTTGGAAGCTGTAATTAGGTTACATGGCAGGTTGGGGAATACTTCATTAGGTTTTGATTTTGACTGCAGCAAGGTAACCAAAGTGGTCTTTTAGAATTCATAGAAAGCATCTGATTGAGTAAGCCAGAGAATGGAGACCCTGGAGAGTCTTGCTGGCTTCTTGTGAATTATTCACTTCCAGCTTGGCAGCTGCTAATCAATGTGTTTCACCTATTTCCCTTTTCACAACGGGATACTCAGTTTTTATGTTTCTTTACTTGGTTGTGCTTTGTTTTAGGACCACAGAGAACCTTGTAAGAACAGGGGCCATCAGGAGAGCTTGGCTTATTTAACCCTCCGTGAATCTGTCTGCCCTTTCCCCACACGCACACACTTGGCATATGTACGTATTGTAGCTTAGACCACAATTGGAAAAACTAAGCTCAAATGGACCTTTGAATATATTTTGCATTGATTTCTAATTTTGTTTCCTGCTATGCAGAACTCTTCAATCAGGCTGCATATCTCAGAATGTTCTGCTTAAGCTTGATTATGCACATAAATAAGACAAAAGTAAATTAAGATATGCTTACCTTGTAAATTGCTCATTCAAGGAGTTTGGTAAACTGAAAAGTAGTAGCTTAGATAAATGGCTTTGTAATTAGCTAATGGGTTTGTGTAAGATCTATAATCATCAATACATTTCCATATTTGCTTTATTTTATTTGATGTTTCTATACCATGATGTTAAGCTGCGGATATATCCATGGAGGAATGACAATTTTAAATACATTATTGTACAATAAATAAATAGAGCCATTCTGATGTAATAGTTCAGGCATTGAGTTAGAACAGGGGTGTCAAACTCGCAATGTCACGTGATCTATTGCGACATATCTTGACTTTTTTCCCATTGTCGGCAATAGGGTAGGCATGGTTTCGGCATGATGCATCCGGCCCACGGGCCGGCAGTTTAACACCCCTGAGCTAGAAACTGAGAAATCATGAGTTCTAGTCCTATTTTAGACATGAAGCCATCCAGGTGTCATTGAGCCAGTCATTTACCCTCAGTCCTAGGAAGAAGGCAATGGCAAATCACTTCTGAAATTCTTCTCAGGAAAATGCAGGGACTAATTGCTAGGAGTTAACACATTTGAAGGGACACTCCCTCCCCCAGTAAATAAATATAACAACAACAACAACAACATTGGAAGGGACCTTGGAGGTCCTCTAGTCCAACCCCCTGCTCAGGCAGGAAACCCTATACCATTTCAGACAAATGGCTATCCAATCTCTTCTTAAAAACTTACAGTTTGGAGCATTCACAGCTTCTGGAGGCAGTTTGTTCCACTGGTTAATTGTTCTAACTGTCAGGAAGTTTCTCCTTAGTTCTAGGTTGCTTCTCTCTTTGATTAGTTTCCATCCATTGCTTCTTGTCCTGCCTTCAGGTGCTTTGGAGAATAGCTTGACTCCGTCTTCTTTGTGGCAGCCCCTGAGATATTGGAACACTGCTATCATGTCACCCCTCATCCTTCTCTTCATTAAACTACACATACCCAATTCCAGCAACCGTTCCTTATATGTTTTAGCCTCCAGTCCCCCAATCATGTTGCTCTCCTCTGTACTCTTTCTAGAGTCTCAGCATCTTTTTTACATCGTGGTGACCAAAACTGGATGAAGTATTCCAGGTGTGGCCTTACCAAAGCATTGTAAAGTGGTATTAGTACTTCACGTGATCTTGATTCTATCCCTCTGTTAATGCAGCCTAACACTGTGTTGGCTTTTTTGGCAGCTGCAGCACACTGCTGGCTTATATCTGAATGATTGTACACTAGGACTCCGAGATCCTTCTCACAGTTGCTACTATTGAGCAAGGTACCACCTATACCTCTACATTGGGTTTTTCCTGCCTAAATGTAGAACCTTACTTTTTTCACCTTTCAATTTCATTTTGTTAGATAGTGCCCAGTGTTCCAAGTCTGTCCAGATCCTCCTGTATCTTAAGCCTTTCTTATGATAGGCTTAAGATAGAAAACTGTTTTGAAGAGAAATCACCAATGGCTTATTTATTACATAAATTTAACAAAGTCATCCCAAATACTTATAAAACTTAAAGATTATTGATAAAAGAGGAAATTTCTCAGTGCAGCAGGGTATCTGCCAGTACTTTTTATTTACAGTCAACTACTCCTACAGGTATGGTATGTAGTTGGATCTTTGGACCTTTGATTTCCTGAATTGAATTATTTGGGACCTCATATTTCCTCCAAAAAATTGGGCAAAGTAAGTCTGTTTGTTTTGAGAAATTTTCTGCATCAATAGACACATGGTTTTGACTATACTTTTGTTTTGATTTTTGCTGCACTAACCATACAATTTCATCCAACTTGCCCAAAGGGTGTTCTTTTAGGTGAGATTCCAACACAACTCAGACAGGTGTTCATTCTCAACCTAACCTGTATTATCTAGCTCCGACCTTCTCCTTAGTTTCATTGTACCTTGGAAGGATTTTCTAAACAATGCATTTTAGAGTTTAAAATTTGCTTCTTTTCACCTGCATTCCTTTCTTGGCAACTCCTTTCAAATGAAAGACCTGCAGTGTTTGTTACAAGAAGCCATTAAAGAAACCTTTCACTGGATTTCTAGGGGAGCTTAGCAAACTGAAGACATCTCTACAAAAGTAAAGCCAAAGACCATGGCAAAGGCCAAAGAACTGGTGAGTAGACCGGTTCTTTGGATCCTCTGGATAAGGAGTGGAAGGGAGATCACCTACATTTGCTCCATATGGCTGTTTCCCATGAGGAGACCACAGAACAGTGATCTTCCAGGGTTTGAGTGTTAGGAGACAAAGGGATTAGCCATTTTGTTTGCAACCATGGAAGAAGCCTTATAAAGGGCACAAATTCTTGTTATATGGATTTGCGTATAGATAAGGAATGGGATTTGGCATGAAGAAAGATCTGTTTGTATCCTTATAAGGCGTTAAGGGTTACTAAATTTATATTTGTAATTAAGTTTGGAAATAACTTCTTTATATATTTCTTTACTTTTTCTTTATCCTATTCATTCTTTTCTCCTTTTTGTTTTTTCTTGCACTTATTCTTTCTTACTATTCTTTTTCCTTTCTAAGTTTACTTTGTATTAGCTTTTATTATTATAATTTCCCTTTTTGGAAATTAGGGGACCTGTGTTTCATGGATTGACTATATATTCCTCCTTCCTCTTTAAATTTGTATTATTAAGTTTTAAAAATATTCTAATTTCATATTTCTTTTAAAATGTGATATCAAGTATATAAGTAAATAACCCTATTATGGTTATATAAAATTATGGCAATAGCACGTAGACTTATATACCACTCCCCAGTCCTTTACAGAACTCTCTGAGCGGTTTATAAATGTAAGCATATTGCTAAGTCAACCTTAAGCCAGTCATGATTGAACTCCAGGCTGTGGACAGAGTTAGCCTGAAATACTGCATTTTAACCACTGCACCACTTATATACAGACAGAGACGCACAGATACACACACCACTGTATGGTAAAAAAAAATCTGCGCATAATAAACTACTTAAGGATGGGAGAGGTGGAAAGACAAACCACCTGCAGGAAAGGCCCTTTCCAATATACTTTATTTTCAGGTAACTAGTAATGGGCCATTAATTTTAGGGCAAAGGTAGAGCAGTTACAACTTTGTAATCATGCCCCCTAAACATGTTTTTAGTGTTTGTACTAGCAAATTTTGTTGATATTATTGCTGTTAAATCTCATGCAAGTTGAGCTTTAATTCTCATGACTTTATAGATTCATCCATATAGAAACATCTAGCCACCATTGGCTAATTTCTGACAAGCTTAGCAGGCTTGCAATGTGGATGACAAACTGCCAGGAAATCCCATAGGCACTAAACTGTTCAGTTGAAGGCACTCTGAGAAGAACAAAAGAGTCAACAAAACCAGTCTTTAGTTTTACGTTTATGGTGTAAATTAGCAACACTATTTCCTACTATTTTTAGGTGGCATATATTTAAATCATTTAAAAATGAGAGCCCAAAAGAAAGAAAAAGAGAAAGGACACATAGGAAATCATATGCAGTTTTACCTGCCAAACATAATCATCATTCTACTATTGTTAGTCTCCCATTCACTGCAACATTTGTCCTTTGAATAAAACATTAAATGCAGCACTACCCAGAGCTTGCCCTCTCCTGCGTTGGTACATGAGAAGATCTTCCTCTCTTATTACTTAACCTGAATGAAATTAAAATAGTTGACTGAGAAATTGTATTGGTAGCTGAGTCCTTCCTTTTGGATCTTCTAAATCAATTGCATTTCTCATGTCTCTCTGGATTTTAATCTATAAAGCCAGGGACTCTATGGCAGCAAAGGGAGTTGCCTTGCTTTATCTCCCAATATGCTGCTTAACAAGAAATCAGGTGAAATTGCTATGGCAACTAACAGATGACATTGAGTCTTGTTGCCTTGGAAACAAGGACAAAAGTCCAAGAAAAGGCCCATCTGTAATTTTATATTTCCATATGCCTGTTTAAACTACTTCATTTTATTTTTACAAGAGAGACAGGTGATACATACATGTTGTTTAATATTACCCCATCTGTGTGAAGAAATTGTAAGTGAAATTTTAGTAAAGCTGAGTACTCAACTTCTGTTTGCTTTGTTCCCTTTTTAAAATAAATACAGCATGATTTTTTCAGAATGGTTAGATATTTGTGGAGGTCTGTGTGGATTTAGATTTCCATCTTATATTTGTAAATACTAGATAATTTCTTTTAATCATTTGGTCTTCTTACATATTCTTTCTCTGGGCTCTTTTATTGGGTTCTACCTGGCTCAGCATGCAACTTACCAATTATGTGTTATTTTGTGGCTGGCTCCAAGGGGCATCTTGGTAGGAGTTACCTGGGCAAAGTAATTTAGCATAGTGATAAAGCAGAAATGAGAAACTGAGGCTAGAATCAGTTTGCAGTCCAGTTCTGTTATGAACAGAATACCTACCTTAGAGGCGTACTGCACAGGTTAAATCATGTGTTTGTGATTGTGTATTATATTAGAGCATTTTATACAAAGAGAAGCCTGTTGCTGTTCCCAGCATCTCCACTGTGCCTTTGCTTTACTACATTGAGACTTAGATTACTTTTGGGTCCTGCTCAGCCCATTCCCTCACCCTTCCATTGTAGGCTGATTCTTCTCCACTTCCTTTTTATTTCCAGGTTCTGATTTTTTACAATACAGACTGATTCTACTGGTTGTTGGGAACATGCAGTAAATGTTCCATTTATCTACTAAATATTTTGGGGAGAGGACTGTTTTTCCATTTGTAATCCACATAAGAGCTGACATGCTTAAGGAGGCTCTGGTTGCAGAGAGAAGAGCTGACAGGCTGTATCCTGGTATCCTTACTTGAGATTCTGTAGATGTGTGAAAATCTAATTAATTAGATTTATAGACTTTCTTCCCTGAGAAACTTTGAATCCCTTTTCAAAATCTGGCTTGCTTAAGCCTGGTGATGTTCATGTTTCAGGTTTCTTAACTCCTTTCCATTTATTAAGAGAGATTCATATGGATTAGTAGAAGCTAGCTTGGAAATGCTGATCTGGCTGAAATGAAAACTCTTCTGTCCACTGGTAATTGATGAAGATGCCCTTCTGTGCTGTCTTGCAGTCACTTGAATGATGAGTTAAAGTTTCCATGTCAGCACAGTGTTCTGAATAAGTATGAAAAAGTAATGTGAACTGGGAACTGCTTGGTAGCCGTTGGATTATGTTTAGAATTTTAAAGTCGGAATGGTGATTTCATCTTCACAAACTAAGTTTATAGGCTTTCATATATTTTTCTTTCTTTTTTCTCTTTTTAAGCAGAGGAAGAATCATGCAGTTCAAAAATATGAACTGACCAGGGTTAGAGATTTAAAAGAAAGCCAATGGAACTTTTAAAGGACCAAGTCTTTTATTTATCTTTTAGTTTTCAGAGGGATTAAAAGGAAATCACAATATTTTCAGAATTGATTTGCAAAGAATCATCCATTTATGATGAGCGACTAACATGTCTGAGTGACCAAGAAAAGGCAATTGAATTGTAATTGGGAAACTGTTGAATTTACCATTTTAGGTGGGGTATGTGGCAGAGAAGATATTAAAAAGCATTGTGGATTATTAATGGATGGATTTGTTTTCAGAATGGCTTTAGTTCTCTATTATCTTAATTTCTCAAAAATGAGGCCTGATTTCTTTTTTAAGGGTATACCCATGGGAAATGCTATCTCTCTCATTTAACAGTTCCAATTGTGTGCACTCTTTTAACTGGAAAGGCTGTTAGATCCTTCTCAAGTTACCAACTCCAACAAATTATACAGTAAAGGAACAGCTTCAGTGAAAAAGAGTCTGAAAAACCCTGTGAACATCTAACAGTGTTATATATTAAAAACGTTATTAGAGTTGTATTGCTGAATTGTTCCAAATGAACAAAACATATTATATCTTACATTAATTATGAAAAATTCAAATAGCAAGCAGTTGTCCTATATACTGTGTTTTTTTCTGCATACATTTAAAACAAAACAAGGTCATTTAAGCTCAGTCATAGCAGCTTGCTTTTTGGAGGCTGCATAAATTTTTGACCTAAACCAACAATTAGACTTAAGAATCCATAATTAAACCTTTATTCTCTTCAGTACAACATTCTGGCCTTTTCTTAATATACATTTATTATAGACCTTTTGATTTTCTCCAGTCAGATTTAGAAAACATACCACAAGAGAAAGTTTTGCTGTAAGGGGTGTAATTAATTCATAGTATCAAGCCATTCATTCAATTGCATGATAATCTAAAATATAACCACTGCATACTATAAACTGATTGCTGAAGTTTACGCCATAATCTGCACATACCACAACTGCAGTAATTTAGTGTTAGGTTTTATATTTCAGTTAAAAAGTTGGAGACCGTTGTTGATTTGCTTTTAATTTTGCATGTCATCTATTTCTAGCTTTATCAGGTATATACAAATGTTTTTCAGTTTTATTTTTGAATAATAATTCTGAGGTGCCTGTCTGTCAATATGGTACCTGGCTTAATTATTTATCTAAACCAGATGGTGCCTTTTGTGCACAGCCAACCCCAATTATCATTTTTAAGATTCCCATTGGGCCTGACAGTCTTTTTTTCCCCTGATCTTCATCCATCTGGAGGAAAAAAAGCTTCTTACTGTAGAGTTTTGGGAAGAACATTGACTGAAGTAAAGAAAGATGGAGCTACCAAATCATAGCAGTTTTGATCTGAAAACTTGAGGAGTTTGGATAAAGCAGGGAGGCTGTACATGTATTTGTGCAGGCACAAGAAATTCATCTTTTGAGAAAATCAGGTTATTGTAAGAAAAGCTAAAGTAGATACTTTTCCATCATGAAAAGAAGATTGAGATATATTAGGGACAAGCAGATCTTTGGATCTAAAGCCAAAAATGGTGCTTTAGAGTTGGTGTGAATCGCACCTGCCCACTTCCTTAAAAACTGCATAGGTAAGGTTATATGAAAAAAGCCTTCTTGAAGAAGAAGCTGTTTAGAGAAGTAAGGTACTTGTAAGTCCCTTGTAAGGTACTGTTACCTTTCCAGATGTTAATCTAGTCCAGGGGTAAGCAACCTCGGCTCTTTTATGACTCGTGGACTTCAACTCCAGAATTCCTGAGTCATAAAAGAGCCGAGGTTGCCTACCCCTGATCTAGTCTAACAAATCTAGAAGCACACCTGCAACAATAGATGGATGCTGGAAGAAAGTCTGCAGGAGATCCTTTAGAATTCACTAAAATTTGTTGTAGAATTCATAAAGTTGAAAGACAGGTTTCTTCTCTCTCAGCCTCAGACTGAAGCAGGCTATAAAATACTTGCTGGATAGAGGTCTGAGGAGCATGAAGAATAAAGAGCCATCCTGAACATTAAGCCCTGGATCAGTTCATCAGGCACTGAATCTTAGGATGAAAACATTAAAGTCAGTAGCAGAAACACTGCGAGATAGCTTTCTGTGTTTGTCAGAACCATTTGCCCAACATGAACCCTCCCATCAAAGGTTCCTTAGGCTTTCATACAAATGTTGTTTCACTTGAGTGCACTCTTTTTCAGTTTAATATCAACATCCCAGGGTGAGGGGGAGTTCTGTGGGGCTTAGAAACATAGAGATTCCATTTATGTAAGTGCCAGCAGTAAATACTGTCTACCTAACATTTCAGTAATATGGGCTTGTGATGAACCTGGTAAGCTGGCATCATTGAAGGAGTAGTTACATCTGGTTCATCAACCACACAAAAGTAAGGATGATATTCCTGTTCCAGGAACTCCCAAGCTTTGAAATAGATTGTAGCATTCAGAAAGTTGGCAAAGTTAGCGGGCATTGTTATAGCAGTCCTGAAGTTGGTTCCATAAATTTATTTCTCCTGCAAGCTGCTATAGTGGCTTTTTTTCTAATTTCAGGATAAAATCATCAACTTTCTTTATGTATAATGGTGCCACACAAGGAAATTCAATCCCTGCATTGGTGGCTGCATGGATCCATTACAAATTAGTATTGTTGATCAACAATGGCAGTAGAGAACAGTATGACTGACCTGAAAGCATTCTCAGCTAGATGAGTAGATTCCATCGACTGGTATAAATGGACAAGATTCTAATAGAAACCTAATGAAAGAACTGAGGTGGACACAGGTCACAGGGCTTTTAAAGAAATTTCACAGGTTCAGTGATATGGATGGAGAAACTGCTAATAATTGAATACACAGAAGTGACTGCTGTCTCCTATGGTAAGCTACTTCTATATACTTGGTGGTATATAGAACACTTTGAGCCCTGAGCTAACAGATTTATCAATGGACTTGATATATTTTAAAGGGTGGAACAAAAGACTTGTGGCATAGGAATTATTAGACTTCCTGCAGATGGACACACTGCATAAATAGGTGGCCCCTTTAGGGCTCATTTCTGCTAGATAAGCAAGGCTCACTGCTTTTGGAGTACTCCTTAGGGTACATTCCTTTTTTGCCCCCAATGATGTACTGTTTTCCCTATGGGTCTTTTGCAACTCTTAGTTGAATCTATCTGCTGAATCTATCTTAGATAGATTCCATTAGTCTTTCTATCTGAAGGACAGCTTTCTCAATAATTCTAACCAGTGGTTGGATTCAAATACCTGAACAACCGATTCTCTGCATGGACACCGCTTCTGGAAGTCCATTCTGGGCCTGGGCCTCAGAGGCCCAGAACAGACTTCCGGAAGCAGTGTTCATGCACTTCCAGTGGGCCTTTCTGGGCCTGGGAGACCTCCCCCAGTCCTCCGAGGCTCAGAATGGACTTCTGGAAGTGGTGTCCAAGCACTTCTGGCAAGGGATAGAGCTTCAGCCGGTTCACTGAAGTCAACAAAAAATTAGCTACCGGTTCTGCTGAATCAGCTGAATCAGCTGAATCCCACCACTGGTTCTAAGAATGACTTGGAAGGTTAGGCAGATAGAAGCACTTTCAATTACCTCCGAAGTGTAGGGTTTCCTAGACATTGCTGCATTCTGTCCACTATGGGATGGATGTTAACTCTTTATATCATAAACCCTGGGAGTTACATCTCTGCATAAATTGCATAAATTATGCATGAGTTCACTGTATAAAAATGTGGCTAGAAGTTTTATTATTTTTTTTAGTAATTGATGAAGAACCAAAAATAGTTCAATTGTCATTCTTAATTGATAATTTATTCCTTTGTAATAGCTGTCGAGGTTGGAGTTTAGAAGTGAATTAATTTAACAGGAGATATCAGCAAGTTGCTTTTTGCCTAGGACCAGCTGTGCAGAAAAAGTATTCATATACAGATTTTGTGTTATTGATTCCAAACCATTAAGTTTAGCTTGTGAAGGCATTGTAAAAGTTAAATCACTAGTAATCAGCATATGGAAGGTGACAATGTATAATTAAAAAATGATGAAAGCTTTTTACTTCTTCTCTGTCACTTACATTACAGTAGTAGATACAAGAATTTTATACTTTCACCATTAAAGTAGTATATGATAACTCTTCCTTCCCTTCAAGTATAATAGTCAACTGACATAAATTTTATATCCATTATTAAAACATTTGGCAAATTTCCTTCAACTGCTCTGCAACAAATAATAATGAATATAATATTCGGTTGATAAGGTACTGCCTTTATAGGCATGCATTTTACCATTCCAGTGTCCTTCAAGTTGATTGATTATGTGCAATCAAGTTGTTTTTGACTCCTGGTGACTACATACAGCTTTAGAATTACAGAGCTTATGACCTAAAGTCAGCTATGGAAATCAGGATTCTGTAAAGCAAGTTTCCCTATCTTAGTGACTTTCAGATATGTTGGATCAAAATTGCCATAACTCCCAATTACCCAGATTAGTGACTTTCAGATATGTTGGATCAAAATTGCCATAACTCCCAATTACCCAGATTATTTGTGAATTGTGGAAGTTGTGGTCCAACACATTTCAGAGGATACAAAACAAGGGAAGTCTGCTTTAGGAAGAAGAGGTTTCTAAATGAAATTCTATCCAAATTCTAGTTTTTGAAAGAGGAAAGAATTGGGAAAATATGAGATTGGGTTAGCATCTGCGGCCATAGTATATAACTAGCACTAAGGTACAGCACTCAGGTTTATTTCTTGAATTATCAAACTTCCTTTGGATAAAAGTAACCCTCAACACAGCTAAAACCAAGAGATTTGTTTTGTTATAGGGATTTAATACAAATGTTATATTTTATCACAGTATCATTTTAGCTATATTAGCAAATATTAAAATTACTTGCTTCTAGTGCCAATACTAGACGTCACTTCCATCTCTAAAAGACTAAGTAGGAATCTAGAACTACCAGATCTAGGCCAGACAGATATCAATGATCACCAACAGCTTCCTGCCATCCAACAATCATCTAGATATTTGTATCTAACAATAAGGATAGAAAAGAAATGTGCTTGGGATTATTTTTACATACTAGCAGGAGCTCCTGAAATATACACACAAATCAGAACATATGTGGATGTTAAGTGCTGAAATGTGATCTTCTCAGAATCTTCTCAGGAAATGCAGTTTGCAATTCCCCAAATGCATGCAAAAAATCTGTACATTGAAGATATATAGACAAAACAACACATATTAGACTAACAAATTATTTTAATATTAAGGGAAAACCATAAACACTGTATTATAGGAAAACTGTTTTCATGTGAATTTTATGTTTTCTTTGTTCAGTTTGCTAACTTACGCAAAAATGAGAGTAAAATAACTGAGAAAACTGGTTGGCAAATTTAGCCATCTAGGCTGTCGCAAGAGAGGAAACCCTGTACAGGTAATTAAATAAAACCAACAGCAAATGCCTTTAATAAGCATTCAAGTATCAAATGCCATTCTGGTCTATTGCTGCTGCTTGCCCAATGTAACTGGTCCTTATGCAGTTCCTTCCTTTGATGTGAGCCTGCTATTGGGAAAGAAGCTGAATCTCTCTCTCTTTCATCCCTTTGCAGCCAACTGGTCCCAGTTAGGTTATATACTGGTTGGGGGGCTCCTTTTCTGCTCAAGGTTCAGATATCTTTTTCCACTGAACAGTGACAGCTCTCTGAAACTTTTATGATCTCTGTTTAGTATATGCACTGCTGCTATCCCCATAGCAACCAGGGAGTTCCAGAATAAGGGCATCAGCTGGCCATATTGCTGTAATTGTGGAAAGCACCTAAGGGTTTCGTAAGGCAAAGAATTGATTTCTAAGGGGTGAAATTGATGAAACTAATTCAGTTGTTTGATAGGAGATAACACCAACATAAATGGAATGTTAAAGACCCTGTGTAAGATGTTAATACCAAATGCATTTGCTCTTAAAAAGAGATTTCATTTTTGTCATGCAAAGAGAAGAATGCCCTCAAATGTTAACCTACCCAAATACTAGAAAATAAATATCTTTATATTTTTCTTCTAAAGTAGGAGACTTGATATGCTGCTTCAAATATGTTCACACATAGTCAGATACCACATGATGAGTTCAAATATCAGATTGGTTTCTACTCCAGGGAATTCTATAATCTTGTGGTATCTGGATAGTTAGAGTTGTGCATACATCCCAAGGCACACCAATGTCTCTTAGTAAAGAGCTTGTTACAAGTCGTTACCACACATGTTTAAATGAAAGCAGAACATTTTCAAGTTGTCTTGATATCTTTTTCAGATCTGTGGTGACATCTGTCCTATTGTCATCTTCATGTCTATAATTTTGTGCATCTAATATTAGGGAATGCAAATTAGTCAGAATTTGCTTTTGATGCATCCAGTCCATTCAACAGCTGAGTATTCTTTGTATCCAGATGTCTATTTCACCACCCCTTGCTTGTGAGTAGCAATCATATTTTCTCCCCTCCTCAAAGTGGGAGAAAGTATGATGAAAAGGTCCTCCCATGAAACAAATTGCCCTCTTGGGCTGCAAATGTGTGAGTGAGGTTCCTGGTGTTTGAATAGAGATGCTAATTTTCAGATTTTAATGGTGGGGGGGTGGGCAGTGTAGGGTGAGAGATTCTCTTTGTTAGGGAAAGTGATAAGAGGAAAAATAATGCATTGGGTTGTTAGATATATTAGATATGACAGTCTTAAATCTTTCAGTGCATTTTGTCTGAACTAAAAAAAGTCTCTAAACTAAGACAACTGTGGGGTTGGGTGGGAGAATTATTTTATACATAATAGATATTTGGCTATGAAGGGCACCATTCTACATAATTCTGTTGTTCTTCAATAGGGCCAGTCTCTAGAAGCAGCAGGAAGAAAAAAAGAAATAACTAAAATGGGTTGGATCACTTTATGCTGCCTGTGGAAAGTGCCATTCCTGAATGACTTAAACAAAGGATGGGTTTAAATATTAAACAAAGCCATAATGTAGCCTGTTCAGCTTCATTTATTTATTTGATTTGTTGGTTTGATTTATATGCCACCTTTATTTTCAAAAGGTTTTGGCTGAATATGTTCTGTGAACTGAGTCAATATGGTTTATAAATCATAGTTTATAGTTCAGTGCAACATGTCAATCCGGTCATAAATGCCCCTGAAAATAGGATATTGAGATCTGAAGGACAAAGAGTCCTTCCCTACCTTTTGCTCTGCTGGTTTTCCTTTTTCCAGGTAGCTAAAACAAGGCAGAGGTCCCTAAACATCTAAACATCAGAAATTACACAGCCTGATGTGATGATCTCCATGTATTGAATTAGAAAAAACACACACACCTTCTTAATAATAAGAGTCTTCCAGTTTGGATACCTATCAAATCGCACACCTTAGCAAATGGCACACAGAGCCTCTAAGTCTTACTCTCTTTTTCCTTCTGTTTCCAGGGCACTATTGCTACTATCCCACTGGGAGAATCTTGCCCAACCTGCAACCCAGAAATATTTATTACAATTTTTTTAGACTACAAGCCCTCTTAACAAATAAATAAACAGGGTGAAATCTAATAAAGCTACTTCCCTTTTTAAAGTTTCAAGTTAATTAAGACGTCTGAAGTCTCTCAAATGAAAAGGAAAAAGTTCATGGATCAGTTAGGAGGAAGGAAATGAAACTCGTGCTTTTCATAAGCATTGATGAATAAATGATGTCAACAGGAAATGCTACAGTAGTAATTATTTGGCACCACAATTAGGAAATCATGGGGCTTTGGGCGAGATTGAAAAATAAATGAGTAAAAATTCCTGAAAGAAGACTACCATATTATTGCCAAGAGGGCAGCATGGACATGGAGTCAAATCGAAGTACATTTTATGTTTCTGACTGGTACTATAAAATCTGACCATCATTTTCTATACAGGTACCTGATTTGGAAGTTTCAAGACAAATATAAGCTATGATGGACTGCTTTGTTACAGTATCTATTGGTTCTTAGATAGTTCAAGGTGCTTATACAGGTAGTCCTCAGGTTATGAATGCAAGGGAGCTTGAGGATTTGTAGGAGTGAATGGTGTACCTTGAATGCGATCACTGCTTGCTTTCACCCACACATTCACTATGCATAAGGTATATCATGGTGGAAAGGCCATGGGGGGGGGGGCAAGCGATGGAACAGGCCACCTGCTTCAGACCACCCAAGGCCTCCGCTGACCCACTGAGATACCTCATGGCCCTCACAATTGCTCCCCCCCATCTTACCTTGGAAAGATCTAGCGAGCTGTCTCCTCTCCAGCTGTCTCCTCTCCAGCCTCTCTGCGGCACAAGATCACAGCATCCAGAAGCTTCCAGGGTCCATGCAAAATATTTGCAAGCTGACGGGAGGCTTTGGGTCAGCAAAATCGCTGCCTCAAAGTGTCCGGCCAGCTTGCAAACATTTTGGGCACCAAGACTGCAAGCTTCTGGGTGCTGGGATCTCACAGGACTTCAGGCTCCCAGTCTTCATGCAAAATGTGCTTGAGGAAAGACCTTTGCCCCCAAGAACAGAGGCCCAACTTGACGTGTGCATTGCTCCCAGCCTCTGTTCTCAGTGTCAAAGGCCTTGAGGAAAGGCCTTTGCTACTGGAACAGAGGCCAGGAGCAATGTGCGCATCAAGCTGGGACTTGTTTCTCAGCAGCAAAGGCTTTTTGCAAAGATGGTAAGAAGCTTTGCAAACAGAGGGAAGACTTTAATGTTTCAAGCGTTCCCCCAGTTTGCCTTTTGCCACAGATCTTGTCCAGGCATCTGTTTGCAGAGAATAAAGGCCTAAAGTACTGTGAGATCATGCAAGATCAGTAGCATGAGATCTCGCACTACTGATCTCACATGATCTTGTGGTACTTTAGGCCTCCATTCTCTGCGAACATAACAAAGCCCTGAAGCAGTGAAACAGGCCAAGAAACAAAGACTTTCTAGATCTTCACAAGGCCTGGTGCCTATGGAGACCCGACTGGGGGGAGGAGGGAATAACCGGGGTGAATGTTGTAGTGCCTCTGCAGTCATTTGTAAGGGTGTACGACTGCTGTGGTGCTGAAACATTCGTAATTTTGGGACTTGTTTGTAAACATTAGGGGGTGCTTATCGTGCAACTTCAAACATTCGTTAAGGGAACATTTGTAACTCAGGGATTACCTGTAGTTATCTAGAGCTGTGATGTCACAATGGTTAGAATACAGTATTGCAGGCTAATTCTGCTGACTGCCAGGAGTTTGATTCTGACTGGCTCAAGGTTGACTCAGCCTTCCATTCTCCCAAGTTTGGTAAAATAAGGACCCAGATTGTCGGGGGCAATATGCTGATTCTGTAACCTGCTTAGAGAGAGCTGTAAAGCACTATGAAGCGATATATAAATCTACGTGCTATTGCTATTGCTATCTGTGAAGCCCATCATGGTTTGGAGTTGGGTTACTTATAGGGCCATTTCTCCCCAGTTGTTTTTATCCGTCCCATCTGGTCCAGCAAGAGAGGCATGTTCCAGGGCCTGTCTGTTAGGGAGTGTCAGCTGGGGGAGGCAGGAGAAGAGCCTTTCCTGCCATGATGCCTGCCCTCTGGAATATCATCTCTCCAAAGATCAGATTGGCCCTGCTGACCTTTCATAAAGCCTCAAAGATTTGGTTCTGTGCTTGAGCCTGGGGCCCAGGTGGTGAGATGGAGCCTCTTTTCCTGGTGGTGTTTGCTGATGTTTCCTAATTGTTCTCAGCTGTTATTTTATTATTTTTAATATTGTTAGCCACTCAGAGTCATGTGTTTGAGATGGGCAGCCATATAAAATAAATAAATAAAATGATTAAAAATATAATAAAATAAAATCTAAAATATATCATATATATGTGTGTAAGTATATATGTATGTCATTCACCGCTCTGACAGAGATGAAGGCTCCGGTAAGAGCAAAGGAGGAGGACTCTGTGTGTATATACATTGTGACTGGTGTGTCAACAGCAGATTAGTTTACACGTATTGCTCCCCAGATGTGGAACTGATGACTGTCATATGCAGGCCTTTTTATCTGCCTAGAGAAATTACTGTGGTAATTATTACAGCTGTTTATATTCCACCTGATGCCAATGTCAGCACGGCACTTTCCAAGCTGTATGACGTCATCACCAGGCAGCAGCAAACTCACCCAGAGGGCGCTCTTGTCGTGGCTGGGGACTTCAATCAAGCTTGTCTGAAGACAGTTCTCCCCAAGTTTGTACAGTATGTGCAAGTTGCCACCAGAGGGAAGAACACTTTAGACCACGTGTACTCCAATCTGAAACAGGCATACAGAGCATTCCCTCTTCCCCACCTGGGTACATCCGACCATCTTTCACTCCTGTTGTGCCCAAAGTATGTCCCTCTCAGGAACTCAGGCAGTCATGAAAAGGGTCAGAACCTGGCCAGTGGATGCTCTCAGTCAGTTGCAGGACTGCTTTGAAACCACTGACTGGAGTGTATTCGAAGATCAAGACCTGAATGCATACACGGATGCCGTACTCTCTTATATTAAAACATGCACTGATAGTGTAACAACAGAAGAGTGCATTAGAGTTTACGGGAACTGCAAACACTGGGTGACTACAGAGGTGCGAACACTCCTGAGAGCCTGGGATTCTGCCTTTAAGGCAGGGGACAGAGAGACATACAGAGAGGCCAGGGCAAATCTCAGAAGAGGCATTAGGATGGCGAAACAGCAATATAAACACAAGGTGGAGAACCACCTAGCAGACAACAATCTGAGGCAAGTGTGGCAGGGACTGCAGCACCTAACCAACCACAAGGGCAGTACAAGGAGCACGGTTAACACCGATGCCTCATTGGCAGAGGAGCTGAATATCTTCTTCGCTCGCTACGAGGTGAAAAGACCAGACCCCGTAGTCTCTGCTGGCTGGCCTTCTGATTTTCAGCAACTCATCCTATTTGAAGATCAAGTGAGAACTGTATTGAAGACTGTGAATCCCAGCAAAGCCGCAGGCCCAGATGATGTGCTGGGGATAGTGGTTAAGAACTGTGCCGACCAATTAGCAGGGGTCCTGACAAGGATTTTTAACATCTCGTTGCAAACGGCATGTATACCATCATGCTTGAAAGCAGCTACCATTGTCCCAGTCCCAAAGAAAACTGCAGTTGAGTGCCTGAATGACTACAGACCTGTTGCATTAACGTCTGTAGTCATGAAATGCTTTGAAAGACTGGTTCTCTAACATCTTAGGACATGCCTCCCACTGGATTTCGATAAACATCAATTTGCCTACAGGGGGAATAGGTCGACAGATGATTCCATAGCTGCTGCTTTACACTCTGTAGCAAGTTATCTTGAGAAACCTGGAAGCTATGTCAGGATGCTTTTTGTTGATTATAGCTCGGCTTTCAACACCATTTTGCTGAGCACTCTCATTGAAAAGCTGACTGACTTGAAATTTTCGCCCTACATCTGCGATTGGATTCAAGACTTTCTCAGGGACCAGTTACAAACAGTGAGGGTCGGGTCTGTTTTATCCACCCCTCTGAAGCTTTGCACCGGTTCGCCACAGGGCTGTGTGCTTAGCCCCTACCTGTACTCATTGTACACATATGACTGTGTATCATCCGACATATCTACTGCGATAATTAAGTTCGTAGATGATACTACCATAGTGGGTCTTATTACAGGTGGGGATGAGACAGCGTACAGGAGGGAGGTACAAAAACTATCCATATGGTGTTGCAACAACAACTTGCACCTGAACATCGGCAAGATTAAAGAGATGGTGCTAGACTTCCAGAGGAAAAAGGAGGAACCTGCCCCACTTTACATCGGGGACTAATGACCCTCTTTTACTGGGCTACTATAGAAAACGTCCTCTCACACTGTATTGTGGTGTAGTATGCTAGCTTGACAGCCGTGGATAGAAAGATACTACAGAGGGTGGTGAGCACAGCACAAAACATCGTGGGCTGTCCCGATTCCACTAGATAACATCACCAGGGCTCGCTGCCTTGGAAGAGTGAGGATAATTCTCAGGGATGACTCACACCCAGGATGGTATCTCTTTACTCTCCTACCATCGTGTAGGAGATATAGGAGTATAGCCAGCCATACCAACAGGCTGAAGAACAGCTTTTATCCATGGGCTGTTAGGCTTTTGAATGGGAAATAATTTTATAAACTTTATGCATGATTGACTTGCGAGGCCGGTGTGTTGTGCAATTAGCTCACATGGTGTAATAAGATGGAGGGTTTGTGTCACTGTAAGTTGGGGGTGGGGGCACGAAGGGAGGCTCAGCCAATCTCAATGTATACATGGTTGTACTTTGACAATAAAGGTTCATTCATTCATTCATGTGTGTGTGCTCATAACTACTGGGAAAATTGTGGTTTAAGATTTGTGCTTTTCCATAATTTTTTTTACATTAACATTGCTACCAAATTCAGCATTCTAATGCTGATCCTAGTGACCTCAATCCTTTATCCTAAGAGGAATTAGAACTGACCCTCACTGCGTCATCCTTTTACAACAAGAATCTGACACAAGTTAGATTTTGATGCAGTATTAAAATGTAATGTGTTTGAGATCTAGTGTTATAGATAAATCTGGCTATAATGTATAATACTTGGAGCAATGTGTGAATCCAATAGATACTGCAGTACTAAACTTAGACTGATGTCTCTTTTCCTTAAGCTTTCCATGACATAGGCATTTGCATGTTGACAAGTATATAGCACATTGTGTTCTGAATTTGGCATTTGATTAAAATGAATAAAATTACAGGGAAAGAGAAAAAAGAACAAATAGGCTGGTCCCAGATAAAACTTGCAAATGTGCTGATTGCTGGGACTCATGTGCATATGGTATGTTTACAAATATGCCTATACATGATGTTGTAAAGCAGGAGGCAGAGCTCTGATAGCAACTAAGCAACATAATTTAACCGATGAATATTCTCCAAGGATTTTTTTTTCTGAAGGCAAGTAAAATGGAATGAAAGAAACATATATATGATTCACTTTGGCCCTGACAGCTATTGTCTGGGTCTGGAAGACTGAGCTCTCAGAAGGAAAAACTGTAAATGAGGAAAGACATAACAGAATAAATAGCTTCAGGCAGCTGTCAGAATTGATATTTTGGGGGCTTTCATATCATTTGGAAAATGAAAATTTAGACTGAATTAAAAAAAAACCATAGGTATAAAACTGAATCTCCCAAAGGAAATAGCCATTATAACTTTTGAAATGTACAGAATTGGTGATAATTAGGGAACGAGAAAGAGGAGAGCTGTATTAGTCACTGGTGGCTCAAAGTCCACCTCTTTCAACTAAAACATTTTATTAAAAGGCATAAGCTTTGGGGCTTCTGATGTGAGTCACAACTGACCGAAGATGTTTTTGAGATGAGACAGATGATGACCACTGTGAACAATGAAAGACCAGTATGTAGACTGATCCTTTAATTCTCGCCGAGAAGGAGAGATAGGAATATTGTATACAAGTAGGCTGAATGGCAATTTCTCATTTTACCATTTTCAAATTGTAAACAGAGCCTTAAGACTTTAAAGTTGGGGAAAAAAGGATTTTGATTTAGGAAAGTTTTAAACTCATTGGGAGACCATAAACTTTGGAATATTGGTTATTTTTGCATAAGATATATCATTTCCCATAAGTATATAATTAAACAATATACTTCTGGAAAATGATATATTGGGAACTGAGGCTTGATTAAGATTGCAAATAGTCACTGCGTGGGAACTAAAGGACCAGATAGAAGAGTTAAATTGCTAAACTGGCTGTAACTTACTTACCTCAAAGAGTTTTTTTTAAAACACAGCAGAAATATTAATAACTAATACCCCAGAAAGGATACAAATTACAATGGATAAACTTTTAAAAGATGATAAGAAAAACTTCAGTAAATTTTTACTTGACATAGACATTATAGAGTTTGAAGGCAAGAAAGACAACAAATCTGAGTTTACCAAAATTGTAATACAAAAGACAAAAAATCCGGACATGGAATATTGACGACAAGAAATTGTAGCTGATGCCTCTTTATGGGATTTACAAAGTAGGCCAGTGAAAGATTTGAAGACTCCTTTTAAAGGCCAAAGAGTGATGAAAGATCAAATCCTGTGGTACTCTTGGAATGATTTAAAGGTTGAGATTAATTTGTGTTCTTTCAACAAAAAGTCCATATTAGATTTCTATCTTTCAATACAAGTAGCTTGTCAATAAACAATTGTAATGTGTTCAGACCAGTTGTGATTGTTATGACTGTCTGAGATTGTCTGAAACTTTTGATGTATGTAGTTCAGCAATTTCTTGCTCAATGGTGCTGTTAAAGTCCTTTCTTTCTGAAACAATCACTTTGAGGCCTGCCATAAAATGTCCTGAGAGGTTAAAATGGTCTGAATGCACTTTGTTCTTGTTTTGAGCCCTGATGTAGAACCTGTGACTATTAATTCTTTTAAATAAAGTTTGTTCTACTTGTCTCAAATAGAATCCATAGAAAGCAAAGCAGTGCAATTATGCCAGAGTTCCAGCATCGGCACAGGGGTGAACCTTATCTACCTTCTTCTTTCGTGCACACAGGATGGGCCACAGTGATATATTTATAACTTATGTCTCATTATGTCCAGAGTTGGCTTTTAGGAGATGAGTTTTTAGCTGGGTATATCTAGACTAAAAGTTTCAGCTAAACACAATTTAGCTAAAAGCAAGTCAGGGGTTTCCTGTTTTGACTTAAGCTCCAAACTAAGAGAAACCTCATGCTTTTCATTGATCAGCATGAATAAAAAAGACAAACAATGGTTACTTTTTGTGTGTATTTCAACCAAACGGGATGAGATTGGTCAGACAGAATAATTCTGGGTGATGGCATCTGTTCTTTCCCTTGGAATAAACTGTACAAAATTTCAGACAGATTTAAGGATTTCTTTCCCTTTACAATACAGTCTCTTTCCCAATGATCTTATTTGAGTAGAGCTTTTAGCTGGAAGACTTTGAGAAACTGATGAAAATGCATCACTTTACTTGGCAGGTATTCCTCTTTCTGCTCCTTCTTGCCATCTTGGTGCTTTACAGAGGATTGGAATATAAAGATCTTTGGCTTTTTGCCAATTCAAGACCTCATTTCAGAAGTGCTCAAGAATACTGAATAATTTATGAATCTTAAATTCAAGTTGGATTGCTCGATAGAGATCCTATTTAACTTTGTATATTCAGTCTGAAGCTGCTCTTTTCAAGTTGTTATTCCAGATTCTGCCAGATCTGATTTATAATTTTTAGCCAAGAATTCTCTCTAATGGGTTATATTTAAATGAGGAAGGATATTTTTATATGGAAATACTGATATATGTGTTAATAATATGTTTTGAGATGTGAGTTTCCCTCAGTATTTGAATAGACTTGAATGTGAATTCATGCATAGCCTTTAGCATATGTTCTATGAGATCGAATTTTGTCTCTTTGCCTTTAGCTTAATCAATATCGCTTGTCATGTGACAGAGTTCCTAGTAATAAAAGACATTTCCTATCAATCATTCACCCCTGTAGATCCTTGAGCTTTGGGAACAGATCCAAATATTATTGAATAATGGATTCCAGAAGATATTCCCACATTATGGATTGCTGCCTACAGGCAGACAAATTGGAAGGCTATGCAGAATATATTTTCCCATGCTAAATTTTGTTAAGAGTCCTTCTAAATTATTTTCTCATATCTTAGGCCTGTTACTGCCATCTTGTGGCTATAGATAGGACATACCAGAGTGGCTGGCAATAGTGGCAGAAAAGATTTGAAATAGGAAGCTGGAATTGTAGCTTGTACAGTATTTAAAATACACATTTAGCTCTATCACATTCTTTATTAATTGCTTTACTACCTACCAATTTAGCCGAAAAAGGTTGAGTGTGAAGGACCTCTTAACTTCATTCTTTAAATGTTTTCTCTGTGAGTCCCTGCAGTAGAAACATATTATTATACCACTTTTTGTATTTTATTATAATCCTTTTACTGTAACAGGGCTATATAAGCCTTTTAGGGTGCTGGCATATTGGAGGTGAATATAAGTTTATTTTTATTTATTTATCATATTTAGGAACAGTCTATTTCCCCCACAGAGGAACTCTGGGTGGTGCGCAATAAAAATCGCAATAAACAAACAAACAAATACATAAATAACCACTGCAAATATTGCTCAAGTCTCTGAAATGTTAGTGACATTGATAAATGTTGAATAATGCCTTAGTGGTGACTTTGAATCTTCTGCATCATTATTAATTCATCAGAATGATTTTTCCCCCCAAAGAATATTTGATGCTTTCTCAAAGTTGCCAAGTGAATACCTTAAAATATATTTATTCTGTATATTTTTATCTCATTTTCCTCCAGGGAGCCCAGAATGTGGAATCCAATTTGCATCATTTACCCAGCCTCACAAGTGTCAAATATTATAAGAATTGTTTATCTTGGCTATATTGGCACATATCATGCCCGCTTTTCCACCCTTTATTTTGTTCTCATACATTTTCCTTCAAACTATCTACTGTATAGGAATTCTATTTCTCTCCCAGTAAGTAGAATGCTAAAGCAAACTTCCACAATGTTTCCAGGTTTGTGGACTTTGGGGGAGGGAAGAGGGGATGGTTCTGCGTGAGCGTCCAGCAGGTGTGTGTGCGCACATGCAGCTCCATTTATAAGACCAGCATGCATGCTCACCTGCCACTGACACAAATGGACTATGCGTGTGCACACATGTTCACCCGCTGCTCATGCAAGTGAAGATGTTCGCTCACCAGCCATTTCCATGGCCCAGTTGCAATCTCCTTACAGCCCACTAGTGGGCTGTGGCACACAGGTTGTGGACCCCTGGGCTAGAAAATGTCATTAGAAGCATTTAACAGAAGTCTTTAGTTAGAGTTTGTAGGAGAAGGTAATGACCTATAAAGCTCTAAATGGCTTGGGTCCGGATTATCTAAGGGAACACCTGCTGCCGGCATCAACTTCCCATCGTTCTGTGCACTCCCACAGGGAGGGCCTTCTCAGGGTACCGCCGGTTAAGGAATGCCGGCGGGTTATTCCCAGGGGAAGGGCGTTCTCTGTGGGCGTGCCGGCCCTATGGAACCAACTTCCCACGGAACTCAGGACTGCCCCCGACCTTCGCTCATTTCGCCGGGACTTGAAAACCTGGTTCTTCGAGCTGTTTGGCCCAGACTGAGGGGTTTTAATTAATTAATTTATTGGGTTTTAGCTTAACTTTAGGGACTGTAATTTAATCATAGTTTTAACTGATTTTAATTTTGTATGTTATGTATTTTAATTCTCCCTGTAAACCGCCCTGAGTCCTATGGGAATAGGGCGGTATATAAATTTAAATAATAAAATAAATAAATAAATAAATAAATAAATAAACTTGATGGTGGATTTAAAAGAGAGATCCCCCTAGAATCCGTATATAGCCACAGGCAAACTAAATCTGACTTCCCTTGAATTCTATTGACCCTTGCAATTGTTAACTGTTAGTTGAGAAGATTTTTGTGCATAGGCATGATTAGCAATAAATCAGTTTAATTGGACCTTCAGTGTGGACCTGATCTTTTGTGCCTGACAGAGCTGAAACCTGATGTAGCCAAGGGAAACATTGCAGTGTTTTAAATCCAACTCTCATTTGTTCTTAAAATTAGATGATTCACCTCTGGACCAGTTCAACCTTTGGTAAATGGTCCTCTTGACAGGAATGGAAATTAGTCAGAGAATGCTCAGTCATAACACTTTTTTATGCAATTATTATTTATAAAATCTTTAAATAATAGCAGTTTTAAACAGCTTTAACCATACATTCCACTAGATCAGGGGTGTCAAACTTGAAACATCACGTGACGTGTTGCAACGTATAGTAACTTTTTTGCCATTGCCAGCAGTGGGGTGGGTGCGGTTTCGGTTTGATACATCCGGCCCATGGGCTGACAGTTTGACATCCCTTGCCCTAGATGGTAAAGTATCAGTAGAGACATCTTACCTGTTACAAATTATTGTTAGTTGTAAAGCACACAGAAAAGTGAAATTGAACATCCAAATCAGGAAGTCTTTTTTATGATTTATCTAATGCCTCTATGGGTCTCAGGAGTTGTACTGGTGATACAAATTGCTGAAGCTTTCCTTAGCAGCATACTAGCTTGCCATTCATTGTTTAATTTTTTAAAAAATGCATTAAGTTAGGCAGGAACTTTGGGATTTGCCAAGGAAGATTTCAGCAAATGTGTGCTGCCCATTGGATTCATCTAGGCTATATCCAGTGCACACTGCAGTGATGCCCACCTTTTCAAAGTTGTTCATTTGAGTTACTCTTTTTCTTCTGAGCAACATATATCATTAATCTGCCTGCTATTGGAAATATCCATGTAGCCATTTGCAGACCATTGAGTGCTGCCTTTTAAGGCACAGATAAGAGATTGCATACATAGATCCTTCCTCTATAAAGCAATGTTTGCAAAACTTGAGTCATCTAAGTAGGGCCTTTCTGAATCCTAGCTAATGGTATAATAAACACAGCAACACATAGATATATACACAAACACTGATAAATACACCCACTCACCCTCCTAATAAGCCAGTATAGGACAAGTCTACAGCAACTTTGTTTAATTCTGATTTCCTCAAACAGTGAGTTATTTTCTATTAACTACCCACAAGAATCCTTTCAAGGAAACTACTATTTTGGATGCTGCCTACCTTCTGTTCATTTTCTGCAGCCCCACAAACAAACAAGCACTGTCTACCAACAAACCATGCCACAGTCTCAACAGTTTTGAAGCATGCAATTCTTCTTCATGAGGAGCAAAGGCCTCCTTAACACCAGTAGATCCATGTTCAAAATAGATATATAGAGTGAGAACAATTTTGGTTTGGACGGAATTATGTCTCTACATTTTAAATCCAACTTCAAGCCACTTATTGGTACTGAGTACTAATGTGAGGATAAAATAATTGCTTAAAACTATGGTTTTCTATCTATTTGTTAAAAATTGCTATATAAAGTGTATGATCTGTCTTGACATCCACACTTCACTTTTTGATTGAAGCAGCTCCTAGTTTCTGCAGGACTTTTTAGTTTTGCTTCCCTATCTTGATTATTCTTGGGAGGATCAGATTGTTTCTTACTTCGAAACACTGACTTCACTTTCTTGTAAATGTCATTTTTCAATCAGGTCTCAGTTATGGACATCAGATTAATTGCAAAATTGTAATGAATGCAACCTTGCATTCATTAGCAGCAATTGGAATTCAGGGTCTCCAAGAATTTGATAACCTGGTATTGAGACAAATATTGACAATGCAAATTCCTGAAGTATCTATCTACAGTCCTATAAGCAGTCTATAAGGTGCTAATTTCCAGTATTCTTTCTATATTCCATTGTAATGCAAATTAATATCTCTAGAAGGAAGGAAGCAGCCTTTACATTAAACTACACATCATTACAGCTATGTCCTGTTTAAGAAAAGAGGGAAATAAGAGAAATATGCAGGCATTAAGTGAGGCTTTAGATAAACCAAATTCTCTTTTCCTGTTTCTGATTTTCTTTTACAAAATTAGAACAAACTGCTCAGCCTTCTCTGATAATATTTTGCTCTTTGAAGATGAAAGTAAAGCCTATTTTTGCATTATCTGAACTGGTTATCTGCTTGGACACTTTTTTTTGTCATATGCTCTGGCTCTTTTTAGAACAAAACCAGATATCAGATTGTCAGAGTTTGTGAAACTTAACTGTTCTGCTTGGTTTTCCTTATCCTCAATAAAGAGAATAAGGATAATCTGTACACAACCAAATAATTGGCATCAGAACATAGATTGTGGAGCTAGATTGTGGAGTTTTTGAACAATAGCCAGTGAATGTCCATAAGTGCTGAACTGCTCTTTACATTGAAAGCATGTTGATTTCATTTATGCAGCTGAATGAGGCCCAGTATACTACTTTTCTTCATGGCCGAGTTAAGATGCATTCCTCCAGTACTTGAATTGGCAGGGGGAAAAATACCAGTATAATTTACTCTGCCCAGACCATCAAGCTTTCATCTACCCCAATAATGGTTGTGAATTATTTGGTGCTTTCAGCTTTACTTGGGAGGATTTAACAGCACAGCAATTGCTCTGACCTTTGTCTCCCTCCGACCCATGATTACCAGCTGTTGAGGGGGGAAAAAGCTGCCAATTGCTTTCATTAATCAAGGTAGAGTAGGTTTGGGTGAATGTAGGCAAATGCATCACTTTGCAGGTTGCTTTGTCACTGGTGTGGAGATGCAACGGTTGGTACTTCTCACCGGGGATGTTTCTGAACATGTGTCTAAAAACCAGAAAACCTCTGTCCAGAAGTAGCCAGGCTGGCACATTGGTAAAGTGGGTGGAAGATGAACCAGGATGAAATGAGAGGTGCCTTATTGGGCTGAAAAGGGAAAACTGAAACTATTGTAAATATAAAATATAAATATAAAACCAATATAAAAAAAATCACTTCAGCTCCAAAATATCCAAAATCATTAAGTGCTGCAAAAGGAAGCCAGTGTTGGCAGTGATTAGTCCACAGGACCAGGAAGTCTCTCCTGGAGTATACAAAATGCCTCCATCCCAAATAATAAAAAGAGCAGAAAGCACTCCCTGGCAAAACCTATTGGCAGCACCACCTAGAAAACCTTGAATGCACTTATATGGGCCAGAAACAGCATCGTGTCTGACAGCCTTTTAAAAAAAATGATATATCTTCTGATCTTTTGAACATTTCTTTCGTAACAAATCAGATCTGGCAGAGTCTGGAATAACAAGCTAGAAGACTAGCAATTAAAAATATATAAAGAACATTACATGTGTATCGAGTGTCCAGGTTGTCCTGCAGCTCTAGGAAAAAAGGCCATAGAAGGTAGACCCCAAGGGAGAAAGGGGCAAGTCCTCAACATCCCAGCTAACCATTGTAGCTTAGCAATTGCCAGATTGTGAATAAGGAACTGTACATTTTTATGCCAAGATTTGGGTTGGAAAAAGATGGAAAATACTACTTTTGACTTGAAATAACTGAGGACAAACATAGGTTGTGGTCCTGTTTTGGGTGACATCAACCCTTTTGGGTAGAGGGGGCTCAAAGAACCCTTGGAAGGGTTATGTGGCAAAAATTGTTTAGTAATTGTCAGATATAGTTGTTTCAATTTGCTCACAGTTGGATGTTGGTCTTCTTGTAGCTCCAGGAGAGCTGTCTGGGGCAAAGCCTGGGAATGATTTGAATCTGTTGGGTCTGATGAAGTGGACAGGGTCCTTAGTATTATGATATCAGTCATCTGTTCTTTAGATTCTTTAGACTTGTTAATGCAAGTCGGGAGGTGGTGAATCCACTTTGAGTGAAAAGGTCATTCATTTACCTCTTAAGAAGGCTTTGGTTTATCCCTTCCTCAAGCATCACTGGACCTCACAATACTGGATAATTTTCAACCAAACTCCAACCTCCCCTTTTGGGGATGGTGATTGTGAAGGTGGTTGCTCAGTAACTCCAGAGAGCCTTGGATGAAACGGATTATCAGGATCCTTTTCTGACAGGATTCATAGCTGGGTATGAGATGGAAACAGCATTGGTCGTGCTTTTGGATGGTCCCTAGTGGGTGGGATGTGGGTTTTGCATCCATCCTTGCCTTGACAAAGTGCAGTGGTGTGGAAGGTTATGTGTATTTTTCGTAGAACACACATCATACCTCAGTTCTGTGATCTTCATTGATTACCAGTTTGTTTCTGGATCCAGTTCAAGACCTTTAAGGCCCTACATGGCATGGAATCACTTTATTTGAGATACAACCTTTCTACAATTACATCTTCCCATCCCACCAGGTGTAGTAGAGAGGGCATGCTGCAGATTCTGTCATTTAAAGTGCTACATCATTTGGCTGGCCCTGGCTATGGGCCTGTTCAATTTTGGTGTCTACATTGTGGAATATTTTACTCCCTAAGGCCCTGATTTTCTGAAAGTCCCTTAAGACTTGGTTACACCAATAGCCCTGAGGACCCCAGGAAACTTTCGGACTAATAAGGTGGCTTATTAACATCCCTTTATCCATTTTAATTAAGTTTTATGGTTTTTAATGTTTTAATAATATATTATGTTATTATATATTGTAATATATTAATATTGAGGTGAAGGTTCATTCTCCAAGCTAGTGGGTTGGTTTCTGAATGTTTCATTACCAGGCTAGGTAACATCTTCAGTGGAGTTTAGTTTAATATTAACTATTGCTTTTTAAATTTGCTGTACATTGCCTAGAATCACTTGTTTTGTGAAATGGCCAGCTATATAAATTTAATAAATACATACATATAGCAGGCACAAGTAACGAGGGACATGAGTTGAGTTCAGTGCACTAAAACTCTTATTACATGCTACCTACAAACAAGAATCTGGTTTCTAACTGTCAAGGCAAATTGGTGCTAGACAAGAGTCAATGGAATTCAAGGGGTGGGGGGCTGGACTTAGGTTTCTTCTGGCTACATAAGGATTCCAAATTGATGTTGTGTTTGACCCTATCTTCAGGTTCTGGTCATCTGATTGTACATTTGGACATGAGAAAATCCAGGAACAGTTTTACTCTAGTGATAGAATTTTAACATCAACTTTCTGAGACCAGAGAGGAAGGATAGGAGTTATTCCAATACTACTCACTTCATCAAAAAATAAAAGCCAAAACAGCTTCTCTTGTCTCACCCCATCCCATGGGGAAACAGCAAGACATGAAAAGAGATCTACAAAAGATAGCAGAAAAGCCTGTTGCACCACAAAGCATTTGTTTAAAAATCAAGGGGAAAGCAGAAAGCAGCATGTCTTACGCTTCTTAAAAGTGGAAGCAGCTCTTTCCAACAGCTTTCTCTTGGACCCACCACATAGCTATAGTGCTCCCAGATTTCCCTCTACACTCTCAGTATTTTCTCTTGCCTATGCCAAGATGCAGTCATTGTGTTTGTTGATGCTTCCATGTACTTTGTTATAATCTACTCACAAACACAGCTGTCTTATCCTAATGACCTAATCCATCTGAAGAATATTTATTTATATTACAATGCATACATACATACAATATACACAGAAACATATTGTTCACTAGCAGTATATCAGTGCATCCTACAAAGCCAGATTCTAGCCTCTGTCAAATTATCTGAAATGTTATTTATTCATATTCATTGCCTCCTTTTGTATTACACATAGAGAGACACAAACACAATTCTGCCCTGTTTAATGTGTTACAAGATTTGTCCATCCATTCCTACTGTAAAGGATGCTTCATAAGGCTGGACATATATGTTGACATGCAGTTGCCACTTTCATTTAAGTCCCAAGATAGATTTGAAGAAATATCCACTGAAATGACGATGAACAAACCAACAGAGAAAGAAAAACTGGTGATAAGTTGGCATAGAACGGGGTAAGAAAGAGGCTAATTTTAGGTTAATATCTCCATTTATTGCTTTCTTTGCATTGCTCAAATTACTTTAAACATTCATCGGGGACATATTTTGTGAGATTTGGTAGCCTCATTTTGAATCATGATGAGACCTTGAGCATAAACACCAAAGTCTCGCAATATGTTACTGTTCTTGAATGTACAAGATTTCCATGTTCTCACAAGGGACTTCAGAGATCATACAGCCTAAATGATCTCATTAGAGGCTTGCTATTTAAAATAAATATAGATTTGAAATACCTTTTGTGGGACTGCAGACAAGGTTTAAGGAAGGAATTGATATTTTGACATTCCAAAGCTACAGATTGTTAAGTGAATGAGCAGTAATTTGAAAAGAAACACAGTTCCAATTCATAATCCATTGTGTGCATGAAGACTAGAGGTAAAATTAAAACCTGTAATTTCAGAGCCAGAAATCCAGCCTTGTCCTGTCCCATTATTCAACTCCTAAAATGTAAAATTTACTACTTATATATGGAAATGCTAAAATAAGCTGGTTAAAGATTCTCTAGTAACATTGCCAAAAATATTTCTGGAGCAGCTTTTATTCACTCTTGATTCTCTACCATGGCTCTCCTCCCCTCCTCCCCCCCATCATGGAAATGACTCAAATGTTACAACTCCCTCAGATCCTACAGTTTGAAAAAGCAAGGCAGTTGATTAAAGTCAACAGTAAAATGACTGTTTTAGTAATAGCAGTGTAGGAACTTAAGTTTAAAGTTTGGTTAACACACATAGAAACCAAAAGGATTAGAGTACACTTCCAATCTACATCTGCATTCTTAATAAATCCCAGCTGTATATAAAAACACTATGCTAAGAAAACAATCTTCAGTAAGTTATTACAGTAAAACAAAAGAAGCTGTTGATAAGTCATATCCTCACTACATCGTCTTTGCCCAATTCTGGGTCAAAAGATGTCTATCCATATTCTAGGTTCTGCATAGGCTTAACTGTGGAACAAACCAGCCATTTTTGCTATCTTCTAGCAACTATCATCTAAGTCCATGGTGGCAAACATATGGCACGTGTGCCACAGGCAGCACGCAGAGTCCTCTCTGTGGGCATGGGCACCATTGCCCCAGTCCTAGGCCTTCAGTCCCGTCCACGAGCAACCTGCATCAACACCCGCGCAGGGTAAGGTTGCGGCCCCTGCCTCCCTAAGCGTTTTTTTTTACTAACCTGCCTTTCAGCTCCATTCCGTTTCTCCATTCACTTCTTAGCCTTCGCCGCATGTTTGTGGGACTATCGGTAAAAAAAAAAGTTGCATCAGACTTTCTAACTTCTCACGAGATCTCAAAAAGTTAGAAAGTCTGATGGAACTTTTTTATTTTTTACCAATAGTCCCACAAACACGCGGCGAAAGCTGAGAAGCGAACGGAGAAACAGAATGCAGATGAAAGGCAGGTTAGTAAAAAAATGCTTAGGGAGGCAGGGTGAGTGCAGCAACCTTACCCTGCATGGTGGCGGGAGGGTGGGACGCATGCCCTTCCCATTCCAGGCCAGCCTCTGCAGCCCCAGGGTGGCTGTGCTAGGCAGCAGTGGGCAGGGTGTTAAGGTGGGGGTGGCAGGCCAACCAAACCAGCAGGTGGAGCACTGGAGGCTCGGGGAGGGAGGGCACTGAAGTGGGTGGTCAGGCCATTGGCAAGAGCAACACATCTGAGTGAATAGGGCAGGTAAGGAAAGAAATCCTCACTCCCCCCAGAAATTGCCTTTCTTTCCTTACTGACTCCCAGCCCTGTGCCATTTCTTCTTCGCAATCCGCTGCCACTGCCTGTGCAAGTTAACAAAGGAAGTGTTTTGGAGGGGGAAAAAGGTCAATCAATCAATTCCAACTTCTCGTGAAAGATCTATATAAGCTAATATAGTTGCTCCTATCACTGGGCAGAAGTATGTGGCTGTTACCAGAATCGAACTTGGATAGGAAGGAAGATCAGGATTTCAGCTATGTCCTGCAATTTCCATGTCTGTCTAGTTCTGAATGTGTGTGGTCTACATGTCAAATAGCAATCTTGGTATATAATAGAATGGGAACTAATTCAGGGATGATTCATAGAATATTTTATGAGCTAGTTTCATAACCTGCTGTGATATGCAACACACTTAATTTTTTTCATGTATGTTCATAGATATCTTTATATCAAATCTTGAATCTATTGCAAAAACATTAGACCAGGGGGTATGGTCTAATTTAAGGAAAAAGGGGGAAATCCCTATAAAGGGTCAGTTATACCACTGAGTCCAAATGCTGATAGGTGGATATCCAAATCAGTACATCTCAGGCAAATGTCTGGTGAGCTTCCAATTAAACATAACCAAGCTCACTGTCTAAAATTGGTTCCATTTTCAAATTGCTATTTTTGTTAGGAAGATTTTTCTAATACTAAGTCAGATTTTATCTCTCTGCATCTGAAATCTGGAATGAGAAACAGCAAACCTTAAGCTTTTCTGTGTGACGTTCCTTCAGATGTTTAAAGTGTTGGCATGTCTCCTCTCAGACATATTTCCGTGCCAAACATATTACCCCACAGTAGCTGAATTTACACCATACACTTCATTGTCTTTTTGAATTAAGCCATTTTTGGGGATTGCACAATTTCTCAAAATATAAAGCAACTAATTTAATCCAAATGTACATAAAACACCAAAGTACCAACACAATTCTAGTTAATCTAGCTTAGCATGTTGTGCAAATGCGAGCATGGTTTAATTAAGCATATTGTTCAAACCTATCCCCTCAATTCCTTGACAACTGTTTTCCCTCAACTGTCTTCCATTAGTGGAAAGAAGCTGAGCTGGGAGAAAACATTTCTGGGGTGAGTGACAAAATGGGAGAAATGGTAGAAAATAAGGAAATGCCTGTAGTTGCTTGTAATGTGCTCCTTCGTTAATAGACTCCAGTATAGGGTTTCTGTGTGACGTGAACATAATATCAACCTTGAACATACTATCCATTTTCCCAACAGATCCTGAATCCCAGAGAAAGAGGACAGTACAGAATGTGCTGGATCTGCGGCAGAACCTTGAAGAGACCATGTCCAGTTTACGGGGCTCCCAGGTAACTCACAGGTGAGATCTCTGCTCTTGGTTCCCTTTGCTCTTGAGTAAAACACTGAAGTGACATTTTGCCAGATTAGTATAAATCATTTGGCCAATTTCTGTTTGACCTTTTATAAAATCAAAGGACAAAAGCGCCACCATGGATCAACTAGTAAAAAGCAAATGGTACCTCTATCCTAAAGGATTAGGATTTTGAAAAGCTGCCATTAGAAAGGCAGCTGCCCTATTTTCCATATATGCTGTTCTTTTCTGCAGACCCTGCTAACATAAGATGTTGTTTTTATAAAATGATTCAGTTCTTTTAATTAAGAATCAGTTCTGCTCTTTAACCTTGGCCTTCCTCTTTTCTGCATGCTCTGATTTGTGTTAATGGGATTAGGATGAATCCTGATCTTGACAGCAATGTGATTAGCTTATGTTTTGATTCAGAAAGCCAAGGGACATTTATTCGAAAACACCAAATACTGTATAGTATTTCCAAATATAGAACACTGTGGTGTCTAGAATAGACCAAACTCTAATCCTGATGTGTCAGGCTTGTTTTGATTTAACCTGATGTTTGAACCCAGCTGCTACAACTTAGTCTTCTACGTGAACCAAACTGTTATGGCTTAATCAACAAACCCTGGTTAAAATATTTGGTTTCATTATGTATGAATCCTCCCAGAATCCAGTATCTTGCTTCATAAATAATCTCTGTAGTCTTAAAGGGTGATGGAATTGTGAAGTTAGCACATAGAGCTGGAATCGTAGCACTCTCATTCCTCAGACTTGAGCTTTGGCAGCAGCCAAAGTGATGTAGTAAAACTTTCCCTTGGCTCCCTATGATCCAAATGAGCTAATGCAGTGACAGCAGCTTTTTGGACCTCCAATGAGCAAACCACAGCTATGTGTCAATGTAATTTGGTGGAAAATAGGGAAGGAATTGGCTGGCAAGGTGATCATTCTCCAAGCAACATGGAAACGGTGAACAGATTATTTTTTACCATCTTAGGGAAAACACGGTTACCACCAGCTCACTTTTTGTGCTCATTTCTATATTTTAACACTCTGGTATCCTAAATTACATTCTGAGCTGTGCACCAGAGTGTGGATAGTGACCTTAATAACACACCAGCACAAAAAGAGATGCTTACCCACACTGTCTGGCAATGTGAATTTAGCTTCTTTCTCAAGAGCTTGTTAGCCCCAGTTTGAGTTTGAAATTATTAAGACAGCTGGAATCATTTGAAAATATATCCAGAGATTAATGCAGGTCACAGATTGTGTATGCAGGTCACAGATTTTGTATATTTGAGTAAACTTCAAGTAATAACTGACTGCTTCTCTAAATGCAATGCTCCCTCATTGTTGCTTAGTTGGTGTCTTAGTTTCTGTCACAAAAAGGGATTCTGGCTCATGATGCAAAATAGGAGTCTCACACTGACTGCCTCCCTCCACGTGGGGCGAGAGCTGGCAGATGAGATCCACCCAGATGAGTCACTGCTGCACGAGATCCAGCCAGGGAGGATTGCTGGGCTTCTTCCAGTTTATTTGTTTAGCTTAATGTGCAGAGGTTGGATCAAGAGAGATCACTTCAGGGAATAAATCCAAGGCATTTGTTACGTACTTCTATAGAAGGCTAATTTTGAGAGAGCTCAGCTATGCAAGAGGAAAAGCAAGGTGAAAAGCATATGGATCTTGAGAGACGAGAAGATTCCAATATAACAGAATCTCTGTGCATATCATTGGCTACACCTGTGCCTTCTGCCAGATAGATTCAAGGCAATCCCGTTTCTTTAAGGATGTTTAACAGCTGCATTTATGCTTATGCCCAACAGGAAGCCAATCATTCATCCATTCATTGCTTGTGTTGTATACAAGAACTAGAAGAAGTGGGTTCTAAAGAGTAGCTATTTTAGTGTCTTGAAGTTGAACCAAGAAGAGCCTTGTGACACTTTTTAGTCTAACAACACAGGTATTCATAGACTGCAATCTCTTCTTCAGATGCAGTGGAGGGATAGTTGCTGTCTGTGAAAAAAAGCATTTTAAAGGCATACTGTATCTTTAGAATAAAAAGATATGCATAGGTAGCAGTATGTGTGCGTAAGCCTGTGACTTGAGAAGCATGTGATACCCTTGATGAAATGACTTGCAGTCCATAAATCATAAGTTAGTCTTTAAGGCCCACAATGCTTTTCTTTTTGCTGTTTCTGAAGGAAAGATTAATGTTATAGCCAATAAATTCACTGATTAAAGGACATATTGTACAGTGGTAAAGCACACTGTCTCAAATTCATATTATAACTTACGTTCTTTCACAGTGGATTTCATTGTTTTAAATTGTAATCACATAGCAGTTTCTGTGTATTTGTTCTGTATGTTGACTTCAGATGACAGGTCAATGAACAGGGGTGTCTATTGCTTTCTTTTCTGTTTTCATTTTAGGTATTAAGAGTTCTTCGATCTAAAATCAGGGTGCTACACCCTTAACAATATTTTTCCAGTGAAATCTTCTCTCTCTGGATCTTTAAGAAATAGCACCTTGAAATTCAATTAGTCACAAGAAATAATAATTAAAATTGAGTACAGTGAATCTTTCTCCAAGGATAATGAGTAAATAGTCAAAATTATTAATTTAGAATTGCTCTTATATTGAATAGTAAAAGAAATGTCAATACTAAACAGCATGCATGTTGAGGTTCCTTTGCTAGTTTTCGTTTTGCCCTGGAACTCTCAAAGCTTTTCCTGTTAACTTCTCCTCCAGCTTTTTATCCATTATCTCAGCAAATTGTTGCAATTGCTTTTCCATAATCTCTTGCATCACATTCTGCAAATCTTTAACTGTAAGGGCTGATGCAAATACGGGTGCAGGGGGCAATAAGGCTTGCAACAAAGACTGCTGCACCAAAGCATGAACTTTAGAAGATATAGCCGCCATTTTCACCCACTATTGTCTGCTACGCACTTCCACTTTCAAGCTCAGCAAAGTCCATTGAGTTAAAGATCAAAAGACCATTTTCACCTAAATCTCCTGTATCGCTCTGCCTGCGTCCTCGTTCTCCAAAGTTCTTTCTTGCTAGCAGGGATGTTTGCAGACGCCCTGTTCTGCTCCAAAAAGCCCGGAGCAGAAGCGCCTTGCAGTCCGGAGCATGCCCAGGCTTCGGGGGGGCTCAATCCTTCAGCCGCCAAAACTTTAAGTTCTGGCGGCCCCGGAGAGCTCTACCCCTACCTGGGCGCTCGCCCCCTCCTCTTCTCCCGAGCCACCGAAACAGCTGATCGGCGCTGTTTTTGGCGGCTCTACGGAGCCGCAGGGCTGACAGCCTGAGAATGGCTGCCTCCGGCGACGCCTTGCCATCCGGAAGACCTCAAAGCTTTTCCTGAATAAGGTATAAAGTCTTCACTAGGCTTCCACAAGCACAGCATGAGTATGGTAAAAACTCTCTTTGAACTTTGTTTCTCCCCTGCTTGCACCAGTATACTTTCATGTATAAAGAAACTGTTAGAGGGGAATAGCCTAAAACCTTCCAATTGATAAACTCATTTTCTTTGTATAGGCATTTTGTTTATCTGAAGAGTGTTCAATCAAATTTGTGAAGTACAGAAATTTATCATGTTCTCCAAAAAAATAGGTTTAATAAATTAGGGAAGAGATGCAGTAGCCTTTGCTACATGGTAAACTGGAGATATTATTAGGTTGGAGATATTGTTTGAAAGGAAGAGTAGTCCTTTGCTAATTTAAGTTACTTGAGAAATTAGTGCAGTAGAAGCATTAGAATAATAAACTCCTGTTTAAAGTGTTCTAATAAGTTTTTCTCAAGGCTGAGGTGTTTCCCTAGGAAAGCCTGATGGTTAATCTAAATTAACCTTAAATTAGGGATATGATATTTCATTATATGCAGCCAGGAAATATTGAGGAAGTTCCTTTGGGGAAAAAATGACCATCTGGGTGTGTGTACATCAGTACATTGTACAAAATAATATATCGCTTAGAGCTATGAGATGGCACACCCATGCTTTTGTTAAAGGATTAAACCATTTAGAAGAATATAGTTCATGATCACAATTATAGTGTGCCAAAAGTAGGGAAAGATCAGTGGACTCTAAAGAACAGGGATTATATTTAGTAATATAACACCATATTATTCAGATTTTGTCCTTTATCTTAAGTTTTAATGTGCCTACAAAATTAAGCCATGAATGAAAAATAATTGAATCTTGAATTGAACCTACACACTCAATATATGCTAAGGTGCTCCTTAGTTGTACACACTTTAGGGTGCATGGGACTAAATCACATTTTGAATGTGCCATTATGTAAAATATTCCCTGCAGTAAAATGTTTGCTACCATAGTGTCAGACTAGAACAGCATGTGAAGTTCTCATGCCTGTGTACAGGAGTTTACTCAACTAATGGTTAGACTATTTTTGTGCTAGATAAGGGTTAACAGAACTCAAGAGGGGTTGGATTTAGTTCATTTGTGGCTACATAGAGACTCTAAGCTGATTCCTGTTTTGACTTCAGTCCAGGTTCTGCCACTCCTTCTCATAGCTATCTAAAATTATATAACAGATGTGAGTAATCTGTAGTTGTTAGAGCTGCTCCTTAATGCCTTTAGTTCCTTCTTTGTTGAATACTACTGAAAATTGTAATCAACACCCTAAATAGGTTTTACAGGGATCTAAAAAAAAATCAAGAAAACATTCAGACTCCCTTTAGCACTTAGGAAAAAGTGAAATTCCAGACCTTGACCACATGATAGAATCCTCCCTGTTTTGCATTACTGCTCACTGCCTGCAATTCTTCACTCCTCAGGCAATATTAAGTCTTGTCCACTCCTGTCAGAAAGCTTCAGGACAGTTTCTTGTGTCCTAAATAAAATTCATAAAATAGCCTAATTATTCCCCTCCACCCCCTATATAGCCAGAGTCACTTTGCATGAGATGGGTGGCCATATAAATAAATAAATAAATAAAATATAATAATTGTTATTAATTTGTGCTAAAGTAACTTTTGGTCATTGAAGGAATACATAAAGTAAATAGATTTTGAGAATGGTGATTAATATTCTATCCTTCATTTCCCCCCCCCCCAAAGAGTTATATTTTACTACTTAAAAACATGTTATGCATGAAATCTAGATATGCTAGATATATGGAAAATTAAGGAATTCTCCTATAGAGAATTTGGAGTGTGTGAACTTTACTGCCTGGCATTACTGGAGCTGGAGTGGGCGTGGCCTCCATATGATGCAACCGGCCCAGTTTGACACCCCTGCTGTAGGAGCTGTTATTATTTCTGGGAAAATATACTAGTTTCAATAATTGGGGGGAAAATATAGCAACAAGAGCAAAAGATACGGAGAGACCTGGCTCATAGAATCACCAAGAGTCAGAAATGACTGAATGAATATCATCATCATCACCATCACCATCACCACCACCATCATCATCATCTAGTTATGTCTTCAACTTTAATAAGACTACATGTACCACCTGAGGAGCATGGATAGAAATTTATTTTAAAATGTGATATACTGTATTTTTATTAGCATTTAATTTCAGTTCTGTCATCTAAGCTCTGTTATTAATGTAATTATTGAAACTGTACATGAAGGCTTCATGGGCTGCCTCCATCTCTCCCCATGTCTGTGAATCCATTCCAGATACAGTTTCAATTATCAGTTTGTATTTGATGTCCGGTGATGGGTTTATTGAATCTAAATGGAATGCATGCCTGGGAGCTAGAATACCAGCAGGGGCCATTAACTCTAATGTTTGCCTTTATTTGTAAGGGAAACATGATGTTATCAGCTGGCTTGATCATGGTTTCATACATTTTACACACCAGTTTCAAGCCTACTTTTTATATCACTGTCCATGGTATGGTATGAATTAAGAGGAATAGTTTAATTGTAGGTTATTATTCATGTGAATTCATGCCACAGCTATTTAAAGCCTGTGATTAATAGTTATTAGGCTCCTCACTAAGAGGTAATGATGTGCACAGGTTCTATTGATAAGGCATAATGGTTTTACAGAAGATGTGGGTGAAAGAATAGCTTAGCTTCTGTTTGTCCCTTTGTGAAAAAATAATGTCAATGTGAAGAAGCATTTCAGTACTAGTGAAAAGGAATACTCTAACTTCATTTCAATAATATAAAAGCAAAAGGTTCAAGAAAGGCAAAAAAACCCAACACTATGGCAAATGTGTGAGTCACTGCGTGTGAGTAGGGCAGCTATATAAATTTGTTGATAAACAATGTGTGCTTGTTATTCTTCTCAAAAATCATAGTTCCATATATAAAGATATTATAGAGGATAGCTTAAGTAAACATTATGATGAGTTATCAGTGAGATGTGTGGCATATAAATTTAATAAATCAATCAAAGGTGGCCCTACAACTTAATAAGGCAAATTTTCACTGTCATATTTAAATTGGGATGAAGATTTTTGGTTTTTGGTTCCTTCTGATAAAACCACTCAATTTCTTTGGTGAATTAAGTTGGAAGGCTGAATTGTGGTTCCAATGATAAGTTGCCCAACCCTGTATATGTAAAGAAATTATCAGAAAAACACAATATCACAAAGGAGTGTAACTTCCTCACAGCAGGGGGATGTAATATTTGATGCATTTGAAATGTCAGTTTAATTTCTCTAGATATAAACTACAACAAATCTATAGCAGAACATATATATTATCACATTTATAACTCCAATGTTGTCACATCAGCAGCTGCAGAGGGTAGATTTATAAGCCCAAGAAAATCTGTGGCTGCTTTAAAGACAGGTACTGTGTTCACATCCCCATTCTTTCTAAAGCACCAAATACTTTATAGTCCTGTCCAAAGCTTTAGAAAGTATCTATTCCCATAATTAGACATAAAAATACGAACAGTTTGCAGACAAAAATTTGCAGCATCCATTGTGAAATTAAGCTCCACTAGGCAGTTGAAAGTTTGAAGATGAAGATAAAGATAGAAAAGCTTTACTAAATTAGACCAATGGTCTACCTAATACATTGTCACGCTTTGTTCAGTAGCAAACCAGGCAACTTCAAGGTGCTGGTGATGACCTATAAAGCCCTAAATGGCTTGGGTCTGGGATATTTGAGGGAACACCTGCTGCCGGCATCAAGCTCCCTTCGTCCTGTGCGCTCCCACAGGGAGGGTCTCCTCAGGGTACCGCCGGTAAAAGATTGCCGGCGGACAATACCCAGGGGGAGGGCCTTCTCTGTGGGTGCGCCGGCCCTTTGGAACCAGCTGCCTGTAGAGCTTAGGACTGCCCCTGACCTTCGCTCATTCCGCCGGGACCTGAAGACCTGGCTCTTCGAGTTTTCTGGCCTAGACTGAGAGTATTAACTGGGGTTTTAATTGTATTTTTAGTTGTAATTGGGTTTTTATTTAAAGGTTAGTGTAATTATTTTAATTGTTTTTAATTTTTGTAACTTGTTGCATTGTTTTAAAAAACCTTGTGAACCGCCCTGAGTCCTACGGGAGAAGGGTGGTATATAAGTTTAATAAAATAAATAAAATAAATAAACTTATGAGTAAGTCAGAGTTTTATCAGGATAGTACTCCAACAATTAAGCTCTGCAGGTTGGAAATATTGGGAATGTTAGTCCCAATATATATGGAGATACAAGGGTGGAGAATACTATTGTACAGGAGAGATTCTTAGGATTATTATGTGAACACTGCGGTTCTTGTTGCAGTCCTAAAATGTCTGTAAAATTCTCTACTGACACTATCTTCCTTCCTTCCTCCCTCCCTCCCTCCCTCCCTGCCTCAGGATTAAATAGCTTTTAAGTGGTGCTTCCCAACATTATGATTCTGTAATTTTAGCTAGTGATATTAGAGCTTTGTTTGGTACCAGAACTGGCAATCTACAAGAAAATGAAAAGCAATAGCAAATAAGCTTAAGAGTGTCTTCTTTGAACTTCGAGAAACTTAGAGCAAAAACAGTGCTACTGTCTGATTAGGGTTGCTATATTGGGACAGCAGACTGAAATCCAGGTAATCACTAGAGGGCAGTAAAGAGTTAGCCTGCTGCTTTCTACAGTAGTGGACATCTGGATTTTTGGAATTCAAATCCCATATCTTTCAGCCTGCATATACAGTGCATAGTTCCTGGCTGGGGGTATAAATGCAATCAAATTACTAACATAAAAATCTTTAGGCATAAATAGCTCCAACCAAACTTTTAGTAATAAAAAGAAACCAAATATGGTTGTGGCCTGCTGCAGGGCTAGTGCTACCTATGTGACATTTCTGAAAGAGGGCACCCTAGATAGAATGGCAAGGAGAAGCAGGCTATGGCTTAGTGCAGGAGACAGTTTCGGTGCTTATTGATCAGGGTGAGCAGTACAGTAGAAAAAAGCAGGTAGAAAAATGTGTAACGTACAATGCTAACTGTCTATACCCCTTCAATCCCAAGAAGAGCCTTGAGTTGGTACTGTTGTCCTTTCTTGAAAATCTTGGGCATGAGAGCTGGGCTGCTCCCTTCAAGATAACTCCCGCCTCTTTAACCCAGTATTTCTCAACCTTGACATGGTTAGATGGGGAATTCTCAACACTGGAATCACATGTCTTAATGTGGTCAGGCTTGAGGAACACAATTTCAACCAAAAAATAAGATTAGGAAAAGGCCCTTTCTGAGAGGTTTGCCTTGCAACTCAGACAGGTCTACTCTGGATTTTGAGAAATGTTTTGCTGAATCTCACCTCTCGGTCTAATTTCCCACCTTTCTTTCTTCCCTCTTCCTGCAGCTCATTGGAGATGACGTGCTATGACAGTGATGAAGCCAATCCCCGTAGCGTATCTAGCCTGTCCAACCGTTCCTCCCCTCTCTCATGGCGGTATGGTCAGTCCAGCCCACGCCTGCAAGCCGGAGATGCTCCTTCGGTCGGTGGGGGGTGTCGCTCAGAAGGCACTCCTAGCTGGTACATGCATGGGGAACGAGCTCATTATTCCCACACCATGCCCATGCGCAGCCCCAGTAAGCTCAGCCACATTTCCCGTTTGGAGCTGGTGGAATCCCTTGATGCTGATGATGTTGATCTTAAATCTGGGTACATGAGTGACAGTGACTTAATGGGCAAGACAATGACTGAAGATGATGATATCACCACAGGGTGAGTACCTCAGCCCTCTAGAAACACTATCTGACTATTTAAAATTAGGCTTGATGTTCTGTATATAGTAATAGCCAAGGCAGATCAGAACCACATTGACAGATTATATTTCTGTATTTTTCCCCTTTGTTATGCAACTATTTCACTGGCAGGTTAGTGATAAATACCCAAGACATGCAATAGAGCCGGATTCATTTGTTGAAAACATTTTTTTTTGTAGACAGAGATTTAGATAAAGACGTTTATTGGATTATTACTTCCAAAGAAAAAAGGAGCTTGTCCAGTGTGATACTGTTAGAGCAGATTAATCCAGATGATTAAAGCCCAGTGATCATATGGAACACATGTTTCTAGTCAAATGTTTCACTGACAGTGATATTTTCAAGCCTAAATACTTTACTTGAAGTGAAGTAGAAGAAATGTCTATGCAATATTTTAGGACCAGTTGTTTAGGAGCTAACCATTCTGGTAAACACAGTTTTAGCTAGTGAGCATTTTTAAAAGAATGAACAACACATGATTTGTCTTGCACCATGTGGTAACCACACTGTGGCTTATTAAACTATCTGGGTTAACTGCGCATATTAATCCATAAACAATAAGTAGCTAAACTAAAAACAAAGAAACCATAATATAGCTTAATGCCATGTATGAACCAAGTTGTGTAAACATCTTATAACTGAAATTCTGTCTTTCTGTCAGAAATTTACTTCAATTGTTTTATCAATTCTTTTCTCCAAGCTCCATATTTCTTACCTTTTAGGAATGACAATGGATGAAGGAATTTGGGTAAAATGAAAAAAAAATATTTACACATTTTACTGTTTTTAACTTTTAAACTGATAACATGATCTTTAGGGTTGTCTCACAGATATGTGTCATACAAATACTGGATATATATCCTATATATAAACTGTATGGAGTCTGACATAAAGATTTAACCGATGTTGCATCATTTTTAGCATCTGGTATCTGGAAAAATATATCCTAAATCATCATGTGAAATAAGCAAACTTTAAAGGGGTATTAATAGTACTTTGAATTTTGTACAAATTATATTTTTTCCATTGCATCCCCTGATTTTATGATATTTGGTAACATTTGTTAATATAGTGTTGAGTGCAATAAAAACTATGTGTTAATTTTAATATTGTGCTCAGTGTTGGGTTGTTTGGAAATGAAGGGTCTTGTTTTTCTTTGGCTCACACCTCCTGCTGTCAGAGAGAGATGGATACTAACATAGTGAGATATTATGTCATACATTTTCCATTTAAAAGTCCCAGAACTCCATCAAGGGAAAATACATATTATAGGAATATAATATGTCCTGAAAATACATATTATAGGAAATTGTGCTGAAGAATCCTTGTTGATCACAGAACTTTGGTCTACAGATATGATAGTGACAAGTTTTAAATCCAGTTATGAAGCCTCTTAACGTTGCTATTATTAGAATATAGAATAAAAAAGCTAATCACTAATACAGATTGGACAGAAATAGGCAATGTGTGTCTGAAGTGTGGTTTTCCTATGGGAACATCAAGAGTTCTTGTGAAGCAGTGAGTAGCTTAGAGTAGCCAACAGATCTTGTTCTTGATCTTTGTAAGTTTTTCCTCTCTACAAAACAAAAATGCCGTCTCTTAATTTCTGGGAAAAAGTAATAGATAACATAGTTTTCATCTAAAAATTCTTGCTAGGAAAAAAAAAAGATAATCAATGTTTTTGAAATCAGACTATGATATCATCATTTTGTGCTACTGGTTATCACATTTAAAGTCCTGAATGGATGGTGCCTGTTTATCCCTGGGACTATCTCTCCTTGAGGATATCTGCCCAGCTCACCAGCTTGAACAACATGAATATGAATTAGGTTCATATTTCTTAAATATTGTCACCTAGTAAGACCTTGGAGACAGGCCTCCCCTGTAGGTGTCCCAGCCCTGTGGATCTCAAGCCCTCTTGAGATCTGGAAAGTGTCTACCCTTTTGATCTTCTGGAAGGCTGTAAGCCCTGACTGTTCCCCCGGTAGTGGAGTTGATGAGTGTTTTGGCACTGGGATGGGAAATGTGCTTCTTCATGCATGGGTGATGTGATTGGTTTATTGTTTTTATTGTTTTTGTTGTGAGCCAAGTAGTACTATGACATATAAGATAAGCGGCCATATAAGTTTTAAAATAAATAAATTATTATATTATAAAAGGCAGTACCATATATATTGATTATATACAGTATATATAAAATACTCTTTTTATAACTATTGCTTTTGTCTTCTTTTTTCTTCTCTTTTCCTTTTTTTGTATTTGTTTTTTAAAAGAACAAAGAAATAAGAGTAATGTTTAAAAAATATTTTTTTAAAAAAAACAGCTGCAACATTTCAAAATTAACAATCATAGAAATGTGGGATTTGAAGTAATGACTTTGCTGCTGTATTCTTTGTTCTGAATTAAGGGACATTCTCTTCAAATAAAAGACAGCTGCCCACATCTCTACTGTAAACTAATTAATTACTTGCAGAGGAGCTGTCTCATTGAACATGGGATAGTAGGATGGGGCAGAAAATTTCTATGATTTTACCATTGATATGAAACGGGACTGGCGTTATCAATATGCTGATGATGTGCCACTATACATTTCAGCCCCAGGTTGCACAGGTGGGGCTGTTTGGGTCTGGATGGGGAGGAAGAGATCAGCTCACTCCTCACAAGATTGAATGGCGCTTGCCGTTTGGGCTTCCTGAGTTAGGGAAATTTTCACCATTAGCCATGGATTTTGAGACTGGTATGCAGTTTGGGGTTCTTCTGGATATGCAGCAATTCCTCAGTGGTTAGGTGGTAGCTGTGGCCAGGAGGGCTTTTGCAGAGATTCTTCATTGTCTGGAGACTCTTTGTGTTTGAATGGGGTGGAACAGACTTTGGCTCAATACTAATAAGACAGAGTGGCTGTCTTGGTCAGGGCTATTACCATTGTTGGTCTTAAATGGGGATGCATTTCCCCATTCAAGACCAATACACAACTTGGGGCTTCTTGAGTTACAGCTGTGGCCAGAGGCATCTTTGCACAGGTTCATCTTGTATGCCAGTTGTACCCTTTTCTTAAGGCTCTTCAGACAGTTGCTCGTGCTCTGGTCACCTTATGATTGGATTGTTGCAATGTGCTCTACATGGGGCTATACTTACAGATGACCTGCAAGATAAAGCTGGTTAAAAATGCAACTGCATGAGCAGTAATGGGCACTTCTTGGTGTATCCATGTCTCATCACTGCTACACTGCATTGTCATTTTGTAGGACCAAGGAAGTGTGCCCTTCTGTTGTGCCCCCCACCCCTAGAATAGCATATTCACTGAGACATAGACAGGTTTCTAGAAAGTTTGAAGTATTGAGTCCTGGCAACTGCCTGGAAACTTCGCTGAAGTTTTTTTGACAAGATTTGGCTTGCCATAACCTTCTTCCTACATCTGAGAGAAAATGATCCAGAGTCACCCAGCTGTCTTTGTGCCCAAGGCAAGATTAGAAGACTCTCTGGGATTCTAGCCTGGTTTTTTTTAACCACTATATCAAAATTCCTCTCAGTCCCTTTGGTTTTCTTGACAAGATGTTGGAAGTGGTTTGTCACTGCCTTTTTCCTGGGGCTGAGGACTCATATTTTAATATCTACTGAGAATTGAAATGCATGCATCTTAAAGATGCCAGGTTTAAGAAACCCTGGTTTAGAGGTCAGTTCTCAATTCATTTTATTTTTTCTTCCCGTTTAAATCTACTGCAGCTGCCTCTAAGGGCACCTGCAGCACCAAAGACATCTCTGTCAGTCAGAGACTTAGGTCATTATTAAATAACTAAAACTTTGACAATTACCCAACTCTTCTCATTGCACAGTTAAAAAGGCAACCAAGATTGAGTGGACTGTTCAGCCTAAGTCAGTATACTAAAACACAACTCAAATGGGCCAATTTATTTGTTTGCAAGTCTACAAGGCTTGCAAAAAACTGGCAGACATTCAGGACTTGCTGTTCCTGCCAGTGGATGAGCACAGAAATGTTTCAGTCTAAGCTTGTCTATATGCCAGTAAGAAGTGTTTATCCTGCCCTCTCAGTTTTGAGCTAAAAAATGCTTCACTCCTGTGAAAAATGAAAAAACCACACATTCTATAGGTTCATGTTAATGGAAGGCACTGAGGCACTGTAACTATATTTGAGTCCATTTGCTCAGACCTAATATCCAGTTCAGTTTTAAACTTCTCTCCAAAATGACACAGTTCCCTTGATTTGTTTTTATTCTAAGAAGAATAGAGCTGGAAGGGACCTTGAAGGTCTTCTAGTTCACCCCCCTGCTCAAGCAGGAGAACACGTACCATCTCAGACAAGTGACTGTCTAGCCTCTTCTTAAAAATCTCCAGTTATGGAGCACACACGATTTCTGGAGGCAAGCTGTTCCACTGGTTAATTGTCCTCACTGTCAGGAAGTTTCTCCTTAATTCCAGGTTGCTTCACTCTTTGATCAGTTTCCAACCATTGTTTCTTGTCCTTCCCTCTGGTGCTTTGGTGAATAACATGACCCTCTCTTCTTTGTGGCAGCCCCTCAAATACTACTATCATGTCACCCCATTTCTTCTTTTCTTTAGACTAGCCAAACCCAAGTCTTGCAGCCATTCTTCGTATGTTTTAGTCCCCAGGCCTTTGATCATCTTAGTTGTTCTTCACTGAATTTTTTCCAAACTCTCAACATCTTTTTTGTGATATGGTGACCAAAACTGTCTGCAGTATTCCAGGTGTGGTCTTACTAGGGCTTTATAAAGTGGTACTAATACTTTGTGTGATCTTGATTCAATGCTTCTGTTTATACAACCCAGGATTGTATTAGCTTTTTTTGGCGCTGCTGCACACTGCTGGCTCATAGTCAAGTGACTGTCCACTCTTGATATAATAAACAAATTAAAAAGTTGCATTTAACCAGAACAAGAATAATGATGTCTTTACAATTTTTTTAAAATAATTCACTTGAAGAAACAGAAGCTGAGATATAAGCCCAATGATAAAGCTAAAAACCTGACAAGCTAAAAACCTATTCTTCCTAAGAAAGTTGCGGTTTGAAAAGAGAAAACCTGAGAATGTATCATCCAGAACACAAAGCACCAGCTAAGAAATATTTCTTTACTGTAAAGAGTAAGACTACACTGTTGGCAGTAGTATTGATTTAACAATTATTAGTGTAATTAAATTTATCTTCCATTTCTCCCCAAGTATTAGGAATGACTAACCATAATTAATACATAAAACAAAACTGCGTATAAATATTGATTGATTTATCAAATTTATTTGCTGGCCATCTCTTAGTTCAGGTGACTCTGGGCAGAGTCATTTGCCCTATAAAGTGGCAGTTGAATGAGAGACCATTGAGCAGTTATTTTTTTTAAAAAACACAACCCACACATTATTTTTTCCAGATTACCTGGTAAGTTATTAAGGTAAATGCAACTCTTAAAATGGGTATTGGTTGTATAAAGATTATGAAAGTATAAAAAAAGACTGCTTTTACGAAGAGCAGAGTTGTTCAGCATTTGCATGAGATTCACCTGAAGATATAATTCTTATTTACAGTACTTCTTTCTATCTGCATATGAAGACCTTGATATCAGTGGCAACCTTATGATAAGTGAATTTCAACTCCCAGAATTTATGTTGGCTGGGGAATTCTGGAAATTGGAGTTCACACATCATAGAGCATTGTTCAATACGCTAAACAATGACCATCCACCAGAGAGATTAGAATTAAACACAAAAGCAATGAAATGAAATTTGGAGTGAAACTGAAATGAAGGAAGTAATATTTTAAAGATGTGTATTATTGCTTTTCTGTAGAAAGGAAAACGCAGCAAGACTGAATATAAAATGAAAGAGATATCATTTGTTTCATGTTCTGGAAAAAGCTTTTGGCAGAATGTTGATTGAAAGGGTACAAGATGGAACAATAAATAAAATCTGGGAATTCCAGTTTGCAGAATATGCATACCAGTTTTTTTGCACTTCAACAGGTCATGGAGAAATACATGAATATTAAAAATAAAGCTTATTTATTTTGGATTTGTTGATTTAAAGAATATATGATAAGTTTGAATAGGCTGGAATTACAAAATATTTTTGTGTGAATATAGAGTTGAAAATTGTTTGCTGAATGCAATAAAATGCCTTTCATTTCTTTGACTTACCATTCCTTACCCATTTTCTGCTTAATGTTATTTGCCCCCAAAAGGATTGACTGTATGTAGCAATAATACTATTAAGTCAATGTTCTGTACTGGCTCTTTTACTATATAATAGGGGTTCCCAGTGAGTTCCAAACTTATTTTCACAAGACAAAAGGTTGCATATGTTTGCATGCGAAGATGTTTGCCTCCCTTGGTCACTCTTTTTTTGGCTAGAGGGCTCTTGTTACATAATTATTGCTTACTGGGGAGAAACTGCGAAGCATTATATTTCTCTGTCTCTCTCTCTCCAAAGATGTGAAAGTCAGCTAATTCAATGTCTAAACCAGGATTCCCTACAATTTATAGGAATGCAAGTCCAACATATTTAGTGAGCTGCAGTCTGAGTTAAGCTCTTTAAATAGCCACCTGCACTCATTCAACTGTTTCTGCCTTTAATTTGCCCTTCCTGCATAGCATGTTGTGGTTTTAAATGCTGACCCAGCGACAAACTAAAGGCTTTCTGGTTTTGATTTGCTGATTTTGGAGATGCTAAGGGAGTGATGATAATACAGAAATGGATTATGAGTTTTACATTCAGATTTAAGAAGTCATCTATGAATGTATTTCATAGGGGCAGAATCTATTCCTTCATTTGCAGTGACTCACAAAACTGAATGTTCTTCTCTGAATCTAAGGGGAATTGAACCTTTTGTGCACAGCAGCTGTTGCTTTTGGAGTTCCTGTTGAACACAGTGCCTTTTTCTTCTTCAAAAATAAAAACAAATTTACAAACTCCATTAAGCAGAATAAGAGGGGAGGGTCCATGTCTAACAGCCTCAACTGCCAAAATGAAAACACTTTTTTGTGCTCTGAATCCAACATTATGGTCATATCTATACTAAATAACTTGAAAACAGCAGTGCACAATGTAACTTTACAGCGCTTCTATATATCAGTTTGGGGAAAAAATCAGAATCAGAAAATTGTCACTGTGTCAAAGATGGCATTCATGATATCACCAACAGAAGATCTGGGTGAAAGTTTATGCTGGTTCTTAATCAGGGAGAAGCTGTGGATGGGAGAAGTGTGTATTGTTGAGTTCTTGGTGCTTTCTAAGTCGATTATTGGGAGTATATGTGTAATATGGGGAAGATATTTTTCTATCTTGACTCTGATCCTACAGAATGTCCACTTCCTGCTTAATATCATATGTGGACTTACTAGAAAAACTTTGCATCTCCTCTTCACTGTCACTATTATTCATTTGCTCATCTCTTTGTGGCTAGAAAAGAGAAGGCAAGTAAGCAGGCCATGGAAGTGTTCAATCCTGTTTAGGATATGGGCTTTATCAGATGCCAAACATGCCAACCCATGATACCAGTTTGATAATGCTGAGATTGTTCAGCTAGAAGAAAATGTTATTCTGGAGTATCTGATGACTCTTGTGGCATCAAATTTAAACGTATAAACACATTGCCATATAAACTATAGATATTAGTCAGGCTGAAAATGGACCGTCCTAGTTTCATATCATGTAAAGTGGCTTAGTACCACTTTATTTTATATATTCAAATGAAGTCTAGTGTTGTTTGTCTTTACTTTCTTTACTGAGATAAGAAAATCAGATTACCATCAATAGATAGAGGAATTATATTCATGCTAAGGAATGACTAATCTCAAAGCAATTTCTAGCTTTAAAATGTATATGTCTGGACATGCATGTATATGCACACACAAGCTAATTTAAAAAAATGCTACTCAATTTATATATCCTACTTTGGATGGTATCTGATCATATATGTGGATTCTAGAGTAGCATTTCATTTCTCTCTGAAAAAGAAAAAGGACAGTTTATTTTATTCCCTCACACTGATGATGTTTCCCAATTGGGTAATGAAACATCTACAAATAAACAATCAAACTCAGAGAGCCCCAACAACTCCACAGTTCCATCCTGAGCTATATATGCTCTCTTCTATTAGTTATTTTAAGGTGCATTTTAAGGGATGGTGGTCCCCAAATTAATCTATGGAAGCTTACTGTCATTTTGTACAGTATTTAGTTTAAAACCCTAAAGCTGAGGAAGACAGCAAAGGCTGAATTCCTGATTTGGTTGTAAAATGGTTCATCCTTCTGCTATTCCACCATCTTTCCTGGCTTTAATTGCTTTATCTACCTATTTTATCTATTTGGCTTTATCTACCTGGGTCTGTCTAGTTTAATGAAGAGAAGGATGAGGGGTGACATGATAGCAGTGTTCCAATATTTCAGAGGTTGCCACAAAGAAGAGGGAGTCAAGCTGTTCTCCAAAGCACCTGAAGGCAGGACAAGAAACAATGGATGGAAACTAACCAAAGAGAGAAGCAACCTAGAACTAAGGAGAAACTTCCTGACAGTTAGAACAATTAACCAGTGGAACAACCTGCCTCCAGAAGCTGTGAATGCTCCAACACTGGAAGTTTTTAAGAAGAGAGTGCACAGCCATTTGTCTGAAATTGTATAGGGTTTCCTGCCTGAGCAGGGGATTGGACTAGATGACCTCCAAGGTCCCTTCCAACTATTGTTGTTGTTGTTAATATTATTATTATTCCTGTCATATGGTAAGGAACCATCTTGTTGGTGAATATAGGTGCTTGGATTTTTACTCTTCCATAGCCTTCTTTTACATTCCTTACCCATAACCAGGAAGAAATTTCCTCATCCTTATTGCAGATTTCCCTTGCTTTATATGTACATGTTGCTACTGAATTTATTTAATTATTATTTATTTATTTATTTTATTTTAATTCCATTTATATCCCGCCCTTCTCCGAAGACTCAGGGCGGCTTACAAGCTTAGCAGTAGCCTTCATTCTATGTATATGCCTGCTTATTAGGGCTTTCACACACCCCCAAGCGGCATTATTACAAAGTCAGCTTAATTGCCCCCAACAATCTGGGTCCTCATTTTACCTACCTCGGAAGGATGGAAGGCTGAGTCAACCTTGAGCCTGGTGGGATGCGAACCTGCACTAATTGCAGGCAGCTGGTGTTACTTAAGGAGGCATTAGCCCACTGCTCCACCAAGGCTGTTAGACAATCACAATAAATGTGCACATCCTTTTGGGATGATAAGTCTGGTATTTGCCAACTCCTACATTGGTGTTCAAAATAGAGGATAATTTGTGACTGCAAATCCATTCAGAGAGGACCAAGATATAAAACAATTGTTGGTCTCTGATAGGCTAATATTAAAAACAATAATTTCAGGCAACTTATCATCAAATCTTTCTATGGCATTTTTTTCATTAACATTCCTCTGAATTAGATAGCCACCCATGCTGCCTCCCTCTGTGGTTGTTGTGAGTAGAATATGGAAGGACTGTAGGAAAAATAGTAATATTAACTGCTATAAACAATGACGTTAAGTCAATAAAATGAAAGTATAGCTTCTGAAATATTATGGAATGTACTGTCTCATTTTTACTCACTGACATTGCAAAGATGACCATCTTGCTGTCAATAGATTAGAGACAGTATCAGGGTAACATATTGGAAGAACCTCTGAGCATTGTAAACATTTTGGTATTTCTCTTTCTGTACTTCTCCTTCTGTACTCTGTGCCCTGTGTAAAGAAGGGTATGCAGTGCAAACAGTGGTGCTGTTATTTGGTTGCTAGATCAGCCATTTCTATATCATGAGTTCTCTAGGCTATGGGATTTAAAGAACATTATTTCTCACAAATAATTCCCAAATGTGCAAAAACTTCTCTGGATCTACTGGGTACATTAGATCCTGTGGTACCCCACATTTGAAAGGCTAGAATTATTCTACTATTGCAAATTTACTGAATTTTTGGTATATTATCATTATTAAGGTTTTCCTGTTAAAGATATTTGTGGTAGGAAAAGGGAAAGGATTTCATGGCATCTAATGTTTTTCTTCCTTTATGCAGACGGCCCATACAAGGTACATGCAACAGAAATTGAACTTCTCAGTTCTTAAATCTTATTGTAATATTAAAAGAGAGCCTGCCACTCTTCCCTCTAGATTCTGCTCACCCCCACAGGTAGACCCCCATAGGTAGATGTCACTTCTTTGAAATATCAGTGGACAAGACACACTGGCTCTGTAATTAGGAACTCCCATGGTTCATTTTCAAATGTATAGTTGCCACAGAGACAGGAATAGATACAGTTCTGGACTGTGGTGTGGGAAAACCAGGAGTTAACTCCACATCAGTTTTCCATCTGTAATTGTTTCCCTTCTGAGGTTATTTGCCTTATAAAAACATATATGAAACCGTAACTTTTTAAAGCAGAGGAAATAACAGACTCAGGAGGAGATTTTACTTTGGATAACAATAGGGTAGAGAAATATTAATTTATGTCCTTGCCTAAGTGCATAGTCCAGTCTCTAACATACAGTACATGCATGCACACACCTACTCTCCTATATACAAACCCCCACACAGAATCGTGCTCACAGAATTAGAGCCTTTTTCTCCATCTTGACCTTAAAATAAAGTTATATTTTAGTTCTGTGACTGTTTTTTAAGGTTCAGCTTTTAGATGCTAGCTTATCTGCATTAAAGTTCTAGATCAGACATGTCAAACACAAGGCCCGCGATTGGTCGATATTTGGCCCCAGGGATGCCCCAGAGATGGTGAGGGACTGCCTCCCACTGCTCTCGCCCTGGGCCTGGCCAAGGCACGGGCAAAGAAGGTGGTGAGTGCATGGGGCCCAATAGCGTCTGGCAGCAGGGGCTGTGTAGCCCACTGTGAATACCAGGCCAGCCCTCCAGCAGCAGCACTGTGGCGGCACTGGCAGCACGTGGAGTCAGGGGCAGCAGCACTTGATGCGGACCTCCAGACATGCCTACTCTGTCCCATCTCTTTTTGGTTGGAGAGCAGATCACCAATGGTCATCTTGGCCCCCTCACAGGTCTTGCCCATGATCTGCAGGTGGAGTGCATTGCCCTTGACACCTTGGTACCTGCTGAGGTCCCCAACCACTCATGCAGGACCATTAGGCTTCCGCCCAAGCTGCAGGCTGCCCAGCATGAAGGAGGTGAAGTGGTTGGCTAGGAAGCCCCGAATAGAGGTGGTAGAGCATCCAAGTGGGGAAAGCCGGATCCCCATCAGCATCATGGCCACCCAGGCCCAGAAGAGATGAGGGGGGAGGCACACAGTCCTGTCTGGGACTGGGTAGCCATGGTGCCAATGGGGATACAGCTTTCCCCTCTTGGGGTGGCTTTTTGCTTGCTGGGCATATTTGACCACCTCTACTGGTGGCTTCCTAGCCAACCACTTTGTCTTCTTTATGCTGGGCAAACCTGCTGCTCTGGGCAGCGGTGGCAGTCTAATGGACCTGCATGAGCTGCTGGCAGTGGCGGCCTGAGATGGAACCATGGTGCGTCAGGTGCATGAGGGGAACAGACTCCATGCACTGCCCAAGAGCAAGATATACGAGGGGGCCGAGGAGATGACCAGCAGCGACCTGGTCTCCAACCGCAAGCAAAAACAGATGGGATGGAGTAGGTGCATCCAGCAGTCTGCATCACATGCCTCCCCCATTCCCTCCCCTCGTCTGCCTGCTGCTTGACAGCTGGCCAGTATTCGCAGCAGGGTGCAGAGCCCCAGAGTGTGCCAGTCGAGGGCCTGACAGGCTGTGGCTGCTGATGGAAACTGTCCTCCCCGATGCACTCACTGGCCTTGTGTGTGGGGGCCGAAGGTATCAGGCAGCAGCCACCCCGGCCCTTGCCTCACCTCGCCTCACCCTACAAGACGAGATCCTGCCCACTGCCCCACCTGCCAGAGACCCTCTGGATCTCCCCCAACCTGCTCTGCCCCCAAAGGCATCCTCCCCCATGAGCAACGTCGAGGTGGCCACACCCACCCAGTCAGCCGTGACCACCGCAGCCATGCTCACCCAGTGGGCCACACCCACCCAGCCTCCCTGTGGCCACCACAATGCTGATGAGGCCCTCAGTGAAATTGAGTTTGACATCCCTGTTCGAGATCATTTCATACATTTTGGCTGGCTATGTATCTTTTTGTATGGATGTTATGATGTATGACTTTTTACACTTTATTTTTTAGAGTTTTCTACTGGGTGTAGTTGTTTCCAAATTCTGTTCGAGACTTAGCTGTTGCCATTTGATGAACTAGATCTCTTATCTAAAGATTTTACTTTTTCTCTTCCTTTCTGTAAGATAGATGTTCAGTGGGAAAATTATTCACCACCAAACCAGACCAGGTAGCCCTTGGTAAAATATCTTTCATACCCTTCTGTTTTACCTATCTTTCTGTTTTCTGAAGTTGTTCCTTCAATGTATGTGGGTAGGTTTTTCTTTACCTTGCCCCGCACTCTCTTGTATAAGATTTTAGTTTTTTAATATTGTGTACAGACATAGCAGAAATTTGCTACTTAGTGTGTAAGGAGTGAGCACAGATACTAGAGGATAGGGAAATGTCCAGTTCTACCCAGTTGTGAGACATCAGTTCCAGCATTAGCATAACATTCCATGCTTTCTGTCAAATGTGTATTTTGTGATATAAAGTTAAACTATTCCATTTAACACTTCCTAGCCTCAGAGTATTCTAAAACAGTTGACTCAGTAGACACATTGATTTTTGTGGGTAATCTATGGGTGCTTTGTATAACTGAATTGCACATTACATATCAATTAAATAACTGTTAATATCCTTCCAGGCAGACGTGTAAATGGGTTTGTCTTGCCCCAAATATCACTCTAAATTGCTCCAAATTTGGAGTTCTCTTTCTTTCTTGGGAATGAAAGCAGCTTGTCCTGCCCCCATTAGTGATCTTTCCTTTACTCTGCCTGGGTCATGTTTGCTTAAGGAATGAATCATTCTGGCATGCATTGATCCTATGTTTACATAAATTTCTCTGACTTCCCCATTTTGGCTTTGTGCTTGACAATGCAGAGCCAAACTAACAGAACTTTTCCTGCCCTCTGCAGCCATATTGCCTCAAGTGGTTTGCCCCTTGCCTTGGGATTGTCTGATTAGTTAAACTCTTATGCAAACTGCAGAATGAGCCTAGTTAAGCTAGGGAATTGCCTTTTTAAGCAGAACCTTGCATAATTAGAGCAAGGGGAAAAAGAGACCTATATTTTCAAGACATTGACATTAACTGATCTATGTACAATTATAGCTCTTTATCTTTCTTGATTCTGTATTTGTTGTTTCACAGCATTTTAACAATGTCCCAAGCTAAACTGGTTGGTGTCTACAAGTATGACTGAATAATACTACTACCCTTCTTAATCCATTCAAAAGCATAACCCAAAACATAGAAATAAGTGGTCCTTAGGGGCTGCAGGCCTGCTGAAACAAAGCATTTGTTATGCCTTCAAAAACATTAAAGGGAAAGGAGACATGTGTATTTGGGGAGCAGCATGTTCCATGAAATGGGGGCCACATATGTAACTCAGGATCTGATCTATGATTGAAATTCATATTTGTTGCAAGTAAAAATTACATTTTCATTCTGTGAATCTCCCAAGTGTGGTAACAAAAATAACTCTTTAAATCTGATATGTGACTTTGGAAAAGCAACATAAATTATTAGCACCAGTTAAAAAGGACAATCCGAGCAATTTTTTTTAATCTCTAAAGAGAAACATTGAAGATAGGCTTAAGGGTAAATATGAGACTCCAGGTGACAAAAAGAAATTAGAAGGAGATATAATATAACCAATATGACCATTTACATTTTGTAACCCATTGTATAATTTAAATAAAGATAAGTGCACATTTCCCATGTTTATTTTTAAACTGAGTTGGGATTTTTCCTAGTGGGTACCTTGCCCATTAAATAGATGGAGTAAAGGAATTGCTTTCTTAAAGGGATCATTATAGTGGGTCCTGAATGAGCCAGAACTGGTAATGATTTATACATGCTCTCTCTTTTCTTCCTCTCGTTTTCTCTCACACTCATAGTGGAGGAAGGGAGTTTTCCCATTTATAGTCCTTGCAGGAAACTTCAAAGAATTCTCGTCTATCTCTCTTCTAAGTCAGGATTAACATTGTACATGATGGGGGGGGGCGTTGGGGAGGAGTTGTAAGTGCCTGTTTAGCCAGATGCTCCAGAACAGCTTATGTCTCTGGCCAATAAAACCCTTGAGATAAAAACATACTAAGCCTTCATCATTTTGGCAATCACTAACAGTCAGTGAGATGGGGATTTGGATGCAGCTGTATTTTTCTGGACACAAACATAACTTCTGGGATCGTGTTCTGGGCTGTGGTTTATGAGGCAATACTTCCTTATTCTTACTGATTAACCTCATCTGACTGCTTTATTCTATTGTTTGGAAAGGGTGGATGTGTACAAGCATGCAACAAGACAAAGAACTGGTGCCTGTATTAAACTGTTTTAGGCCTCTTGGGCCAGAACTTCATATTAAACCTGCAGTGGGTAAGTGGAAATGAATTTATACGTAAGCATATGTAAGCACCTGTAAATAAGCAATGCACTGGTTTCTATTCTTTTTGGGAGAGGATCACAGTTTTGGGTGTGAGAGATCTGGGGACATTAAGCATAAAGTATGTGAGTAGCTTTCCAGATAGAAGGAAATAGTTTTGCGGTTTGAGTTAAAAAAGAGAAAGGGAAAGATGTTTGAGGTTTCTTATTGGCTGTAGGGGATTTGGAAATTGTAGTCTGTTACTTTGGAGAGACTAGACTGATGTTGTATTAGCAATCTGTCAGCATGCCTGCCTGCTCCTCTTTTATGCCCTACTTTACATTAATTTGCAGACAGTTAGATTTTGCAAAACTATCTCCAATCATTTTAGAGTGGAATAGTCTTTGGCTACCATGAAGTTTCTTACTGCTTGAGAAGTCAGGAATATACAATTCAATTTATAGTTCTTACAAATGTAACACCTGGTATTTTATATAAAACAGTACTCTAGATTACAAATTTATTTGTTCATAAGTAAAGTGTTTGTTCAACATTTTCAGCTGTTTTCAGAAGATCTGTTTTTAAGAAGGAGGAAGTCTGCATTTCTGTGTTGCAGCAAAGATAGTAATCCTTCAGCTCCAGAGCCAAATCTCTTTTTAGTTGCATATGTAACCCATCAATCTTTTCTGCTTTCAACTGGCTTATTATTCCCAATAGTCTCTCTTTTGTCTAATATTGACTAGAGACAAAAGCAGCTGTTTGGCTAAGTTGTGTAGATTGAAGGGGTTCAGGGAGAGAGCTTTTTTGCCATTTCCCAGCATCACACCTAACAAACCAGAAACCTTGCAGCAGCACCTTTTTTGTTGGCCCAACATTTTATTCCTAGAACCAGACATGAAACACTCTAAAATGATTTGTGTCTTGGCAATAGAAAAGATTTCAAAAAAGCTGATGAATAATCAGGAAAATACTATAAGACGTATTCATAAGGTCATTATAACTTCAAAACTATCTACATTTCTACCATGAACCAATCATACACAAGCTCCTGAGATTTGGTTTATTTACTTCAATATGCTTGGATGTTGTATAATCATTTCCTGAAGCTTAATATCTAGTTGGAATCATCCACCTCTCTATAAATCTTGGTCGCTTATTGAATGTTAAATGCCATAATACATAGGTAATGACTCCATGACAGATACAGGAAGCAGTGCTATGAAAGATCACCAAGCAGAGAATGGAATATCTTGGCTCCTTCTACAGAATGGGACAACTTGCTGCAGCCAATTCACTGTGGAACAACTTGCTGTGGGACAATTCAGTGCAGGATAACTCAAGAAAGGGAAAAGTGAATTGCAGTGGGCCTTGTCTTGCTTTAGGTTTGAATCTTCTCAAGTTTGAAGTCCTTGAGGCTGGGGTGAGCCAGACGGTGGAGTCCCAATGGCCTGTTGGCCAAGGCATGTGCTCCATCATCCAAGCTATGGAGCAAGCATGGGTAGTCCCTGCCTGGATCCAGGCTAAGGGCACAGTGTGTCTATTAGAGTAGGCCCACCATTGCTACTACGTCTTCCTGGTATGCCAGGAAGTTAAAGTTTGCTTGTAGAGAAAGGGGAAATAAACCAAATTTGGAGCTGAGACCAAGAGAGGGGAGAAGTGGGGGAGAGAAAAGCAGATGCATTGGAGAAGACAGAAAAAGGAAAAAGCTCAACCATGTACCATGCTCCTAACAATATCTAGGAGTCATCTTTGCTGATTTATCTTTCACCCCAGATGTAAGCATATAAAATTAGCCTCCACAGCCCCTCAAAATCTCACCAGCTTATTCACCACTATTTCTTAATTTTGTTTACAAGGTGGAACTAAGCAGATCAAAGTTGGATATGTTACTTGATTCTGGAAAGCCATGTTTTGGGTGATATATCGCAGTTGAATTTTGGATTTGCACCAAAATTGAGTTTATGGGCTTGCAAAGGTTTATTCTAGCTCTGGTTATCTCTTTTGAAGACAAACATGACAGTTTTCAGGAGTGACAGGTACAGTGGGCACTTGCCCCAAAGGCTGATGCTCTCAGCCCTTTTTTTCCATGTTTGGCTCCTTATGGTGGATTAGGAGCAAACAGACTGATACCAGGAATCCCCAAGGAATCCTTCGTTGACCAAGCAGGAAAATGCCACTGGACTGATTAGGAATTTGTTCTGGCTAAATAAATAGCCCCAGAGAAATCTGTGATCCTTTTCAAATGTAGCCACCAAAGAGCCCTGAGTTGCTTCTCCTTCCAACCTTGTGCATTTTGTGAGACTGGAGATGTGGGATCAATACCAGGATGTCAGGAAAGCAGCTGGCTCTTGCAGCCGTATACAGGAAGAAGTAACAGTGATAGATAACTCCTCACCTTTGGCCTGAATCCACACTGGGACTAGCCAGGTGTGCCATGCTTGCACCATAGCTTGGCCAATGAAGCACACACCTTGGCTGATGAGCCTCTGGGTCTCCACATTTTGGCTCACCCCAGCCTCAAGGACTTCTAACTTGAGAAGGTTCAAACCTAAAACAAGACAAGGCCTGCTGCAATTCACTTGTCCCTGTTTGTCCCATATTGAATTGTCCAATGGCAAATTGTCCTAGAGCAAGTTGGCCACAGCAAGTATCACGTGGCAAATTGGCCACAGTGATTTGGCCAGGGTGAGTCAGCCACTGCGATAGGGCCAGGGCAAGTCCGCTGTGGCAAGTTGTCCTAGACATCTCTTTCTAGGTCAGAGTACTGGAATGCCACAATGGAGATGCTTTGCAAATGTAAAGGTTTTATGGTTATATATATAGCTACTCTTTACTCCATTTTTCTAGCCATTTGTAAAAATTATCCCATGTTTGAAAATACCCTGTATCTTCTTTCTCTTTCATTTTCAACGTGAGCGTATCCATTTCCACACAGTCCAAAATTTTCCAAATTATGTCTTCTTCTGTTGGTGTTTCTTCATTTTTCCAATACTGTGCAAATGTAATTATCACTGCTGTTAATACATATAATATACATTTTTTGTCACAGTTCTCTGTGTTTATACCTGGAAGGAATAGTTCTGGCTTAAGATCTACATGTTTTTTTAACATTTTCTCTAACCACACGTGTATTTTTGACCAAAATTTGTTTGCTTTAGGGCATGTCCACCAGAGGTGATACTATGGGTCTAGCTTTTGCCTACATTTTCAACAATTACTAGACATGTTTTCAAACATTTTTGCTAATCTTGCAGGTGGTAAATGCCATCTATAAAACATTTTATATAAATTTTCTTTATAAGTAGCTGCCCTTGTTGTTTTATAGTTTCTTTCCCACATGTTTTGCCATTTTTCTAATTCTACATTATGCCCAAATTTTTTTGCCCAAGTTATCATTGTTTCTTTGACTTGTTCATCTTCCATCTTCAAATTTAACAAAAATGTATAGTGTTTCTTAATCAGTTTTTCATCTGATGTCAATAGTATCAGGTCAAACACTGTTTGATCTTTATAAAAAACATATATTCTAGCATCCTTTCGTATCTCATTTGCATTTGCAAGTGTGGCCACCATGATAGCTCAATGCCCTGTTAGGAAGTACATCTCTTTTGATGATGATGAAGATGATTAGGCTTATGTCCCATGTTTATTTTGTATAACTTGAAGTGGCATAACTCCTCTTTTTCTCACAGCAACAACCTTGTGAGGTGGGTTGGGCTGAAAGAGAATGACTGGCCTAAAGTAACCCAGCTGACTGTCATACCTACTCATGGTCTCCCCATTTCTACTCCAGCACTTTAAGCACTACACCAAACTGCTCTAATTAGACTTCTTTGATGCCACTATTTATGGCATCATTCTGAACTATTGTATTTCTGAAGGTTAGAATTAATGTGTTAACACCATTTCTATTCCTTTCCTATTGGGTAGGAAGGAATATTTTCCAAATATATGTGACCGATGAAAGAAATTTTCATTGAGCCAGCATCATTCCATTGGCTTGGAGTGATGATAGTTAACTTTATGACTTTATTGGAGGCCAAGTCAGAGATATCATGGAAGTTTTAATTTGATTATTTATTTTTCATGTTTCTAGATCTCTCATCCCCCTAAGTTTTAACTTAGTGTCATGAAGTTGCTTGGTCTGAATGGGAAAAATAGCTTGAGGATGAACCTTATAGCAACATGGAATTGCTTCTTCAGAAGGGCTCTCTGTCAGTTTCAGTTATAACTCTGGAGCGGTTAATACTAGCCCTTACCTCATAATTGCTGCTTGATATCTGATAAAAGCTATGGACATTCTGCATTGGTTGCCAGAATGCTTCAGGTGCTTGCTTTGACTGGTAAACTCTACTGTATATGGCCTTGCTCTGCTATAGCTTCAAGAATGCCTTCTCCATAGAGATAATATGAATTGAAATTCCTCTCAGAATAATTAATCAGGAAATAATATTCACTTTGAGAGCATTCATCTTTCCCCATATTTTATCCTACTTTTCCACTATTCAGTGGAACTAGACAAGAATGTCCAGTTCTATCCTTATCTGTGGGGAAACCCTTGGCTTCTGCTATTAGAAAACATAGTCTAATATAGTTGTAGAGTAGTAGATAACTCAGCTGAACACAAAATGGTTTTATTTGCGGACAACATTATTTTGTTTATTTCTAAACCTCATAGTACTATCTCATTTTTGATGCAAAAGATAGATGTTTTTAGCAAAATAGCAGGATATTCTATTAACTGGTCCAATTCAGAATTGATGCCAGTAGATGAAAGTTGGGTTACCTTTCCATTAAAGGAATATCAATTCCCCATTTGTAATGAATCCATTAAATATTTAGGGATGTATATACCAAAGGATATAACTCAATAATATAGTGCGGTTTCTTCAGATATCAATAGGAGTCATTAAACCTTACCCTTTGGTTTCTGGTTTTAAAATTGCTTCAACTGTGGTAAACCTCCATATATCTATAGAGATTACAGAGGTGTATACATTTAATAAATAAATAAGGTGAATGAATATATATTTAAAATCATTACTGATTTGACTATTTATGGTGAAAGATTGAGACAATTACTGAAGATGATGAGGGTTAGTTTTTTTCCTAGATAAACAAATTGATTCTCCCAGATTTTCTTTCATTTCACCAATGCTTCATCTTCCATTATTTTCGTATGGTGTTGATGTAAACTGGTTTTACCTGTGTCTTTATTTTCAACAGTACACGTGGGCACCAGCTTTCTTTTGTTTCTGCAGAATATAGAGTTCATCTATTTCTTCTGATTGGTTGGGTAGCCTGTAATATGCAATGTCACTTTTTTTCCCCCCTTTTATATTGACCCATATACATTCTAGAGGGATTTTATCAGTGGTGGGATTCAAATCCCTGAAAAACTGGTTCTCTGCATGGATGCTGGCCTGGACTTCTGAGGCCTAGAACAGACTTCTGGAAGTAGCATCCCCACACTTCCGGTGGGCCGTTCTAGGCCTGGGAGGTTTTCTCCAGGGGTGCATTCAGCCAGTTCTCCAAACTCAACAAAATTTAGCTACCAGTTCTGCCGAACCGATGTGAACTGGCTGAATCCCATCACTGGATTTTATCTTTGATCACGTGCATTTCTGCAGATATGTAGTGTTCTCTTACATATAGTGCAACTCCCCCTCCTCTTTTTGTAGATCTATTTCTTTTGAACAATTTGTATCCATCCATCAGTACATTCCAGTCATGGGTTTCGCCCCACCAGGTTTTTGTAATGCCAACTATGTCATACCTGCCCTCGTGTACTATTGCTTCTAGTTCACCCTATATATTTCCCAAGCTTTGAGCATTTATATATAAGCATTTAAGAATTTATGCTTGTATGTTCTACTGGGCTGTCTTCATGAAGTATTACTGTAAATTTTTCTAACCCTTTTTTTAATCATTTAAATCAATGGCAGTGGATACTACCAGTTAGATTTTATATGAACATATTTTTTCTCTGGATGTATTGCTTGTCACTTTTGTAAACTGACCTCTCTTGATTCAGCAAAGTTAACACAATGGTATTTAATCAGGGGTGTGATGGCTTCATGAGTTCAAGAACTGAGCTCCACACAACCAGGTGAGCTCCCGCTACTTGCCCCAGCTCCTTCCCCCAAGCAGTTTGAAAGCCTGTAAACGCAAGTAGATTAATAGGTACCACTTTGGTAGGAAGGTAATAATGTTCTGTGCACCTCTGGAGTATAGCTATGCTGGCCGCATAACAATGGAAATTGATTTCTGACAACACTAGCTTCTTTGACCAAAAGATAGAGATGAGCACTGTTCCCTAGAGACATGACTGACAGGGAAGCCTTTACCTTTTATTTAATCAACATTACATACAAAAGGTCCTGAGCTGTTCAGCGGAGCTTCTTATTGTTCCCTGCCCAATAGTGCTCAAGGCACTGATGACGCAGACTCTTCTCTAAGAGAAATGTATCTTTTCCCAGTGGAAAATAGAAAGTTGTGGCCATTTTGTTGCTGAATTAATTATTTCAATAAAGAATTAACAGTTGCAGCCAGGCCTGCCATCATATTATCAACCATCTGGTGAAATCAGTCTGGGTCATACAGACACAATGAAAGATTTTGGGAGCATTACTCCCCAGTCGTATTCTTGGCATTAGTGCCAGATTGGGATGCCTTAATTTGGTAATGTGACAATAGGCTTCTCTTTCAAATACCTAGTAATTGTGTTTTTTATGCTTCTGCAGACGTAGATGAAATTTAATCCATGATTTTTATTATTGTAGGTTCCTCCACTCTGTGCAGTTCAACCTAAATGAAAGAAATTATATAGGAGCGATGTCTAAGTTCCATAAATGCAGTTTGTCAAATGGAGAAGAATGTGTCTATTCTTGTGGAATGGTGTAATATCTAATGCAAAGTTACAGGGTAGGCAGATTTGTGAATATGATGCAGAAAAGTTATTTCTACATATATTGTAATTGGAAGGTCTGGTAACTACTAATCTACATATGTAATGTCTGTTATTAATACAAATTGTGTTAATATGGAAAAGAAATGAGATGTTTGCAGTTTATTTATTTATTCCACTTTATATCAGAAAATCAATTACAAGTTCAGATAGTAGTTGAATCAATAAGAAGTGAAAAATCCATAAAATAAGTTAAAATATCCATGTTGAGGATAAATAAAAATAGAAATAACTACTCACTAATCAAAATTTCAAAATGCAGAAATAATAGTAATAAATAGAACTATGACACTAACAAAAAGAAAAAGGGAACAGGAGAAATTAAAGTTGACAATAAGCAGTACGCTTCAGAAAATTCTGTGATAGGTAATTTCTGGCAAGTTAGAAGATATGTAGCAAAGCAATGACTGGAAAACAATCCCTCCAGGCCTCCATTCTCTTTACTTCACAAAAGCAGGGTATAAGTGGGGCGTCTTGTAGGAAGAGAAAATATTCAATAAGCCTGTTCACATAATGGAAGGCTGACCTGCAGGTTCCAGCCAGAAACATACTGGTAACTAATGAAGGCCCCACATTTGTGTAATGTGCTGATAGCATAGCATTATTACTATGCTACAGTAATGAAGGATGGTGATGTAGGAGGAGGTGTGTTTTGCATTTTTAGCACTTGGGAACAGATGGCTTTGGGCAGAATGTGTATGCATCTGCAAAATGCTATGTCATTTCATTCCTTTTGTTTCAGTGCAATTCCCTTCTGAATCTTCCAGTTTTTTTCACTGAAATGAGATCACTAACTGAGCCATTTGGCTGGCAAATGTTTTATATATCAGTCTCTATTTTCCTGTTTCATAGGCCAACTTTGCTGGAGAGAAATCAAGACTGAATGGCAAACTGGGTGTTACAGGCTGACTATACTTGTCACTTTAATATGCAGGGAAAGCAAAAGGAATTTTCTTCTTTACCCTCTGCCTTTTTGATAGGTCTGGATTAGCTAAAACTAGTATTAAGGTTAAATGAAGTTACTGAATTGTCATGTGGCAATTCTATAAAGTCAGAATGTGGTTACTGAATTGTCTAATTCTTTTTGTTTACAGGAACGACCCTTCTCCATGCTCAGTGCAGTTTAGCGGGGTGGGGGGGAGGCTTCTTTAAGCTAACCCTTTGTCTTATGGTGCTGTCAAATGAGACTCATTTAGTGTTTTTCTGTGACTACAGAATTTACAGAATAACAAAGTTGGAAGGGTCCTTGGAGGTCTTCTAGTCCAACCCCTTGCTCAAGGAAGAAACCCAATACCATTCCAAACAAATGGCTGCCTAATCACTTTGTAAAAACCTCCAGTGATAGAGTACTCACAGCTTCTGGAGGCAAGCCATTCCACTGGTTAATTGTTCTCACAGATAGGATATTTCTCTTTAATTCTAAATTGGATCTCTCTTTGTTAAGCTTCCATCCGTTACTTCTTGTCTTGCCCTCAAGTTCTTTGGAGAATAGGTTAACACCTCTTTTCTGTGACAGCCCCTCAAATATTGGAAGACTTCTAAAATGTTATTCCTTGTTGGTCAGACATTTACAAATCCATCTGGTGGTGATGCTGTCTGTTCCAGATTTTTTTGTCTTACCAAGAAGTAGGCTGTAATTTTTTTGTCACTGCCTTTCTGAAGTCCAACTATACCATGTCCATAGCATTTCATTGGTCCTAAATTTAGTCACTTTCTCAAAGAATGCAGTAAGGTTTATCTAGCATGATCTGTCTTTGATAACCTGTGTTGGCTTCTAGTAATAGCTTTGCTTCTTTCTAGGTGTTCTCTGTTAGTAAGGTTAAGACTAGTATAGCTGATCCTCTAGTTCCCACTTCTATCTTTTGTGTGATGTAGTTGTCTGCTAAGTTCATCAAGGACCTGCTTGGCCTCCCACCTGGTGCAAAGTTTGTCCCCCAGTTGATGTAGGTTAAAATCCCCCATTACTATTGTAGTGTTTCCTGCACACCTTAGCTAACTGATTAGTAAAAATTCATCTACAATATTTCCTCTGATTAGTAAGGTGTTCTGTGGTATACACCTATGGCAGTCCCATTCATTTTTCCTTTTATATTAACCCAAATCCATTCAAAAAGTTTTTTGCCCTTGTTTTTTATATTTCTGTAGTAGTGTAGTTATTTCTTATATATAATGCAACTATATCTCCTCTTTTATTATGTCTGTTTCTTTGACACAATGGGTTTCATCCCACCAAGGGAGACTAGAGATACATACTAGCATATAAACCAAATGTGTACATTGGTTTTTATTAACAGTGATGAGTGTCTCATATTTTAGTTTTTGTTGTTTAATGGAAACTTGTTGGGAGAATCTGGTCTGATTGCTCTGACACTCAAAATCTTAACAGTTCAGAAAAGACTAAAATAAGCCAGAGTTCTTTGAAATTCCTATGAATTATACCAAATACTCTATTGGGAGCCATCCACCTAATACAGGTCTGCTCAGAGTCACAGGAACTGCTCCCAGGTTTTCACCCATGCTTTAGGCTCTCAACTATCTGGAAAGTCCTGCAATAGATAAGATTTTTTTTAAAAAAAATGAATAGAAGTATGTTAGTAAGTATGTTAAAGGATTATAGGTTCATGCCCAGGCCACTATGATAGTCAGTATGTCTCCATGTTCTGATTCTCTATACCTCAGTTTTCTTTTTGGAACATCACCCTCAATAAAATAAAGAAATTTTGTAACTCTATGTTGCTGTAATTGACAGTGTATTAGTTATGGGTTCTTTCTTCCTGAATGCAGTAAGCGTCCTTACCATCCACCAAGGTATTGCTCTGTGAACTGTGAATGCAAGTGGACCTCTGAGGTTTAATTTAGATGCATTTAGAACCAGAGCACATGGTTGTGATTTGATATTCACATCATTTGTATAACTGAATCAATTGCCTAAATTAACCATTATGGTATTGCTTTCAGCACCCCTTGTTTGCTTGAGTGCTTTGCCAGGAAACTGGAGCCCACTACTACCAGACTCCTTGGTAAAGTATTGGAATGGAGAACTTTGCTGATTATCGTGGACACTGCATGTTTGTGGCCACAGCTGAGCTCCAATTGCTCAGCACAAAAAGAAGAAAGAAAAAGGGTAATGTCAGTCTCAGACACTACAACCAGGAAGGATTAGTGACTGACAACTATCTATCTAGGCTGAGAGCTGAATTATCCTTTTCGATTCTTTGAATCTTGTGCTGCCAGTTGTAAGAGAATGAGAGGTCAACATAATTCTGGTGGTTATTATTGTAATGATTATTATTCTCATTTAAATATTTCTATCTTCATTCTGGTCCATAATAACATAACTAATGACTCAGTTATTGCAGTTGTACATTTAGAATGTGAGAAACATTATATATATATAATGCAACATGAAATTGAAAAGTTTATACTAAAGTTTCAGATCTTATAGTCAATTTCAAATATCTACTGAGACATTGCTATTTCTCGGCTTTATCAATATCCTTGATATAAAAAAGGCAGGATGCACTGTGTAGAGTACAGGATCTTAAGTTTCTTTGAATGATAACAGAAAAGGACCTTTTTATTTACTCTAATATCTTCACTGGTGCTATATTAGCAGACAAAAGGCTTGACAAAGAGTTTGACTTTTAAAATCAGTTTTGTCAAAGTTGTCTGTAAGCTTATAACCATAACCAAAGCCTATAACATGCATACACAAACACAATATCAGTTGGTTTAATGTAGCAGATTTTGGCTTAATGTATTGTTTGAATGTATCCATTGGGTTTCTAAATAATATTAGACATAGGTTCATGTGAACCCAGCTAACTGATGGTTATTCAACAAGTGGCAGTATATTCAAACAGTTGGTTGATTAAATCAGTTATTGGTTCATGTTACCTAGTGGCAAGAAGCAGTAATTCTCCTGGCTTACAAATAGGAGGGTTTTTTGATCACCTACATTACAGTTTCATAGGAGATGCCAACTCAGAGCTTTGGTCCCTATAACATCCTACTCACAGCAGGCTAAACAAGAGTGGCTTTTTGTTTCAGTGCCAAGAATGTAACAGTGTGTTATGTCACCTGCCTCTGATATTGGTAAGGTTATAATTTTTAATCAGTTAAATGCTGACAGAGTCCCAATGACTATTGTTGGCTGCCTGAGCTCCAGTGGGGAATTGCTGGCCCAAGTTTAGACATGAGGATTTTTCCTGCAGAGTAGTTTAACTCCTTCAAGAGGAAATCAAATGCAGAGCTTTAGCATATCAGGTCCTTAGAATGGCTTGTAACTGAGATTAAATTCTTGACAACAGGATAATAGTATTAGTCAATATCTCCTTTTGTGACATTTGCCATTTTGACAGACATAAATATTGGCTAAGAGAGATACTTATTCTTACCTAATTGGAAGGATTAGATAAAATATTAGATTCACCTTGATCCTTCTCAAAGTCAGTTGCAGTGATTTGGGCATTAAATTGGCATTAAATGCATGATTCATAGCCCTACTTTATTTGGTTTTTCAGCAGCTGTAATATTGACTGGCATAGTTTGGTACAGAAATTCAGCAACTTTGTCAGCATAAAACTATGGAGTATTACATCGTTTGTTTGTTCTTTATCCTGTTGCCAGAATTTAAGATCATTTGCAATCAAGAGCTTAGAGGAAAAAATGAAACAGCTGTAAGTGCAGTCACATTTATTTTTAATCAAACCTTATACACCTCTAACTTGCATGCACCTGTTGACTGAATCAGACCCTTTTTGTGTGTTTTTAAAAATGCATTTCTTTCATTGGATAACTGTAGGAGAGCCAATTTCATTGGCTGTTGCAGCATAATTCCATTTGCTTCTGTCCAATCGCTTTTAATTGAGAAGTAGACATCCAGCCAGAAACTAGGATCTTTTCTTTGCCCCGCCCTTTGTTTCTTTTTCCTTCCACAGCAATTTTTGATGAAAACAAATTAACTCATCGTTTCCCTGCGTTTGATCCCTTTTGTTTTTAATTAAGACAGTATGTATATTTAGTTTGATAGTTATACAAGATTTTAATATGGTTATACTTTTACCTTTCACTTACCTATAATTTGAAGTATGCCACTGCATGAACTAAAGCATGTTTAAAAAAAGGCTCAATGGGTCTGTAATCATTTTCAACTAAGGGCCACAGTTAACCTGTAACTAATATTGTAGAAACTTGCTTTAAAATGTGTGCCAGATCAGGACAACATAATTAATGTAATTAAATTAAAATGTTTGAATCTAATTAATTCTTTGAATTTGTATTATTCTTTGTGTATTTAATGCAAAAAGTAACAGTATATGAAGGATCTTTCCATTGCTGCTTTTATCGAAGATGTATGGAATAAAAACAATCCTACACAGTTAGTTTCTGAGGAATGTGTAAAGAATGACAGCATGGCTTGTGAGTATTGTACAGATGACTTTTCATGGATTATCTACATAGGTTTTAGTACTCAATGTATATACAGGTAGAATCCAGGAGTAGGACCTTCTCTGCTGTTGTACCTTCTCCTGTGGAACATCTTTCCCCCCAGTGTGAGGTCAGCGCCAATCCTCCTGACCTTCCTAAGAGCCTAAAGATCTGGCTTGGGGATCCAATGGGAGACCATCACAGTGGAGACGGTTGGTCGATTAACAACAGATCCCACCTTCTCCCCCATCCTAATCCTGCCTTCCCATCTTTTAAGTCAGGGGTCTTCAAACTTGGCCCTTTTATGACTTGTGGACTTCAATTCCCAGAATTCCTCAGCCAGCGTGCCTGGCTGAGGAATTCTGGGAGTTGAAGTCCACAAGTCATAAAAGGGCCAAGTTTGAAGACCCCTACTTTAAGTGGACCGTAGTGTTTGGATGTTGTACTAAGTTATTTATGTTTTTAGTTTACGTAGTTTGTGGTTTTTATGATTGTACGCTGCCCAGAATTACCTTGAGGTAAGATAGGCAGCCTATAAATTTTGTAAATACCGGTAATAGATAATGCTCCAAACTGAGGCATGAACATAAAACAATGTATGTTTTTGCACTCCTGTTTTTAATCGTACTCTCAAAGGGGAGGGATGTCTTTTCATCAAGCCTACATTCTAGAGCTTCAATTTTATCAAGCCCTGGATAGTGATGGTATGTGGGAACCCTAAAGAGAGCAGGTGTTTCCTTAAAGCCTACCACATTCTCCTAGCAGCTGTTGCCTCCCTTCCCTGGCAGCATCAGAGCTGTATAAGTCAGCCCTGCCTTCCTCCTGCATATCTACAGACATTAACTTCTTCGTGCCATTTTTTGTGAAAGAAAAGTAGCTTTCCAAGGCTGTTTCTTCATTCTGTTAAAATCAATCCTATCTTTCACCCTTTCAGTTGTAGCAATTTAATTGGGAGATCTTCACAATCAGTCAGTCTGATAGGCCCATTTATTAATGGTGCTCTCTTTCACCCATGTGAAGATATGCATTTTCAGGATAATTCAGAAGGAGGATCTGTGTTGGACCTCCTATGCTTCAGTTTCTTAGGACAGAGCCTACCCAAACTTGGGACACTGACATTGTCACAATGATCATATGAGTGGTGTGTCAAGGAAGGCGATTTGGATGGTGAAAGTGGATGCATTAAGCCTTATAAATGCAACTTTATCCCAATCCCTAGGTCCCTGAGGGCCTCAAATTGGAGCAGAGTGTGCGTTGTGTACCCCAATGCTGCATCAGTGATATGAATTTGCCCATCTTATGAATTTTGAGAGTATGTCATGGTATTATCACAAAATGGCTATAATGGTGATATATCCTGTCATAAGCATGTTTCCCAAAAGACAATAGCAATTGCATCCAGCCATTCATTGTAACCTCACCCCTATTTGTACCCCTCATCCCAAATTACCCCATTGTCATATTCTAAGAATGGCTCTGAGATATCTAGTTTCAAGTCTTTCTCTTATAAATAAGAATGTTAATGGAATTAATTACTGTTTTCATTCTCTTTTAAAATGAAAATCATGGAGCAAAAAAATTAAAAATTAAAATCAGGTGGGATAGTCTGGCAATCCCTGAAAATTCCATGTCCCTGTATCAAAGTACTATTTGCCCTTTAATATATAAATAACACTTTCAGTGAAGAACACAGACACTAGCCCAGAGGTAGGCAACCTCGGCTCTTTTATGACTCATGGACTTCAACTCAGGAATTCTGGGAGTTGAAGTCCATGAGTCATAAAAGAGCCGAGGTTGCCTACCCCTGCACTAGCCTATACAGTTTTCAACCACAGTAGCTTCAGCTGAAGTCCTGCCCTGTAATGAATGTTGTTGTTAACCATGTAGACCGAGTATTTCCCCATTTAGATTCCAGAAACCTTGGAACCCTGGTCTCTGCTAAGATGCTATAAGTGAGCTGACTTTCCCAGTTAAAAAAACTGCAACCATTTTCTATCCTTGCAAAAGAAAGAAAAAAGTAGGGGTACAGAGGAATGGCAGTTCCAAAAGTCTAGAGAAGGTCATTCCTCTGATATGATTATAGAGCGTTTTTCTACAACTCTTCCAAATACTGGTTAGAGAGCTGAAGAATAGGTTGAACCATTTAGATTTAAATCCGGCTGGCTTAAACAAAAGGCAGACAGAGGAGTAAGGAGGTGATAGGGAAGATTGCTTCTTCTAGTTTACTGATTTATAAGGCAGGCAGTTGACTCAAGGGAGTAGTAGAACTGAGCAGCACACAAGGAGGCTAAATAATAGCTCTTTTAATCACTATATGCACAGTGAGAGATGACCTGCATTTCTGTGTGGTACCTTACGTGATCAGTTTTCATTTTCCCCCCTTAATTTTATTGCTTAATATGATCCGTATTAGTGTTTTTTCTTAGCCATTTTTTCCACGGAAAGAACTGGTGATGCTCCAAAGTACCAAATCATATTACAAGTGAGTCTTTTCAAAGATCTTTCCCATATTGAGGAAATCTGTACTCCCCAAAGCTTATCTGCAATCATTGAGGCTGTTTTCTATCCTTAAAGTGAAAATCTGACTTTTCTCCACTGTTGTTGGTGTAAACTAGTGATTTTCTTACTATTCTGATTCTTTAAAGTGTTTTAAATTCTTAGTATTTTTTAATTTTTTTTAGTATTTTCTGATACTTTTTGTGGGTTCCTTTGATTTCTTTTTGGTACAAAAAGGGATAGACTTTTTACATAAAGATATTTAATTTTTAATCAGTTATATCATAGCTCATCAATACAACTTAACAATAGCCAGTTTTTACCCACATGTACTTGTATGGTTATACATAAAAATGTGCATACATATGCTTATATATGAGTTACCACATTTAGAAAAATCTGGGCTGCGGAACCGACCAGGTGTTTCCGCCCCAGGCACCTAATGGACCCTGATCGGTTCCAGATGGCGCTTGGGTCTGTTCCTATCTCCCTCACTGACAGCTCGGCCGACGCCTTAGTGGATGCCTGGGAAAGGGCTGCCACTGAGGCACTCGACCGTGTTGTCCCCTTGCGACCCCTAACCCAACGCAGATCCCGGTGGGCTCCATGGTTTTCTTCGGAGCTCCGGGAGATGAAACGTCGGAGACAGGGTCTAGAGTGCTGTTGGAGATCCAGCCGATCTGAGCCTGACCGATTGCGACTAAGAGCCTTTACAAGGTCTTATCTCACTGCAATGAGGACGGCGAAGTCTAATTACTTCACTACCCTCATCGCGTCCGCAAATAATCTCCCAGCCGCCCTGTTTCGGGTTACTCGCTCCCTCCTTCATCAGGAGGAGAGGGAGGATCCCTTTCAGGGACAGGCCGAGAAGTTCAGTCATCATCTTGCAGATAAAATTGCTCAGATTCGGGCCGGCTTGGACTCTGACTGGACAGAATCTGACAGGGAGGATTCGAGTGGTATTGATAGTGTTATCTGGACTGAGTTCGATCCTATGACCCCCAATGAGGTGGACAGGATCATGAGGAGGCTGAGCTCTACCACCTGTTTATTGGACCCGTGCCCCTCCTGGCTGGTTTATGCAGCCCGGGAGAAGACACCAGGCTGGTTCCAGGCAGTAATAACTGCTTCTTTGAGCAAGGGTGTTTTCCCTTCTGCCTTGAAAGAGGCAGTGGTGAGGCCACTCCTCAAGAAGCCCACCCTGGACTCGGCAATTTTGAATAACTATCGTCCTGTCTCCAACCTTCGCTTTTTGGCGAAGGTTGTTGAGAGTGTGGTAGCGCATCAGCTTCCTCTGTTCCTGGAGGAAACTGATTATCTCGACCCGTACCAATCGGGTTTCAGACCTGGGCATAGCACAGACGGCATTGGTCGCACTGGTGAATTATCTCTGGCGGGCTCGGGACAGGGGTTGTTCCTCTATCCTAGTCCTATTAGACCTCTCAGCAGCTTTTGATACCATCAACCATGGTATCCTACTGCGGCGTCTCAGGGGGCTGGGAGTGGGAGGCACCGTTTTACAGTGGTTCTCCTCCTACCTCCTGGGCCACTCGCAGTCAGTGTTGACGGGAGGACAGAGGTCCACCCCGAGATCTCTCGTTTGTGGAGTCCCTCAGGGGTCAGTCCTCTCTCCCCTCCTGTTCAACATCTACATGAAGCCGCTGGGTGAGCTCATTCATGGTTTCGGGGTGGGGTATCACCAGTACGCTGATGATACCCAACTTTTTCTTTCCACCCCGACCCAACCCAGTGATGCCCTCACTGTGATGTCCCATTGCCTGGAGGCGGTCCGGGTTTGGATGGGGAGAAACAGGCGTCTCAATCCTGACAAGACTGAGTGGCTGTTCATACCGGCATCTTGGGCTGACCAGCCTTCTCCATCATTAACAATAGGGGATGAGGTATTACCCCCCGTTGATAGGGCTCGCAACTTGGGAGTCCTCCTGGATTCACGGCTCAGTTTGGAAGATCATATAGGAGCCATGACCAGGGGGGCTTTTGCCCAGATTCGCCTGGTGCACCAGTTGCATCCCTATCTGGACCAAGATGCTCTACATACAGTCACTCATGCGCTCGTGACCTCCCGGTTAGACTACTGCAATGCCCTCTACATGGGGCTGCCCTTGAGGACCACCCGAAGGCTTCAACTGGTGCAGAATTCAGCCGTGCGAGTTTTGATGGGAGCTTCCCGATACTCCCGTGTAACACCTCCGTGAGCTGCATTGGCTTCCGGTTGCCCTCCGGGTGAGATTCAAGGTGCTGGTAATGACCTATAAAGCCCTAAATGGCTTGGGTCCGGACTATCTAAGGGAACACCTGCTGCAGGCATCATCTTCCCATCGTCCTGTGCGCCCCCACAGGGAGGGTCTTCTCAGGGTACCGCCGGTTAATGAATGCTGGCGGGTTATTCCCAGGGGAAGGGCGTTCTCTGTGGGTGCCCCTGCCCTATGGAACCAACTACCCACAGAACTTAGGACGGCCCCCGACCTTCGCTCATTTCGCCGGGACCTGAAAACTTGGCTCTTCAATCTGTTTGGTCCAGACTGTGGGGTTGTTAATTTAACTGGGTTTTAGATTTACTCTTGGGGCTTGAATTTAATTTAATTGTTTTATTTGTTTTTAATTTTTTGTATTCATGGTTTTAACTGCCCTGTAAACCGCCCTGAGTCCTACGGGAATAGGGCGGTATACAAATCCAATAAAATAAAATAAATAAATAAATAAATAGGATCTATATTTCACTAGGCAGAGGAATAAACAAGATATAGTTTGAAGGTTCCTTGACAAGGCATTAGAGATAAAAAGACCACGCCAAGGTAAAGGAAGGTCAGAGAAGCAATTCCAACTACATGGGGACAGTGTTCTTTCAGCTTGGCCCATGTTGTGTTTTGTCTACAAAATCAATAATACGTAACTGTTGAGAAAAGTCAGACCAGATATGCACACTGGAGTTAGAAAATTTTCTGCTTTATTAAATTGCTAAAGACATAGATCTTTTGGTGGCAGCGGAATTACTTCTTTTTGTAAATGGTGACAGCTAAAAATATAGGGGAGGATGCAAAGCAAGCAAAAAGCTAATGTATTAAAATAACATCCACTACTACATAGATATCTCATTGTATATGCATAGACATGTAATATAAATGATTTAGCTTGCCTGGTGTATTTAAACACATAAATTATGATCAAGTAATACTGCACATTTAATGAAATGGAGCTATCCCCAAGATTATATATAATAGATTAATGCAAATCTTGTGCATATTATACTTTTTTAACTTAGTAACTGGTTAAATGGGATTTTTAAAAAACACTTCAGCATCAGCCATGGAGCTAAGCTCTTTGGAATTCTTCATCTGCCCATAGTCCATTGCAGCTGGGCAGCTAATAAATTAAATAAATAATACCCATTAATAAGATAAAGAAAATTGATCTACATAAATGCATTGATGTACATAAATGAAATAATGTGTTTTTTTAAAACAAACAAACTATGGTGAATGTTGGAGCTGATCCTACTGGTCTTTTGAGTTAGAAGTAGCTGGTCTGGGTTGTGCAAGTATCTTGATAACTAATAGATAAAAGTAGAAAGTTGCAGAACAATCTATCTTGTACTTTGGTGCTCTGGACTTTTGTAGCTGCACTTCGAACAAATTCAGCTCTAAAATGATTTGAATGTTTTTATGTTGTTTTATTTGGAATATAGAAGGGGGGGGGGGTTTCTGGGATTTTTACTGAATTGACAAGCTATCCCCTAGTTTCTATTTCTTTGTAGTCTTCCATCAAAATGTTAACTAGCTCCTTCTCAGGTTTCTTTATTTTTCTTTTCTTCTTTTTTTTTGGGGGGGGGATCAGTCAAGTTTGGTTAGATACAGCCAATTAATTGAACTTAAAAGATTTTTTTTAAAAAAACAAACAAACCAGAAATCACAGTCTGGATTACTGCAATGAGCTGTAATCTTAAACATATACTAAATACAATCCCACTGCTTTCGCTAGGTTAAATTATTTTAAGAATGCCACACAATATATTAGTATTTCTATATCTAATTATCTGCATTTAAAAAGAAGCCCAATTCTGCTTGCATTAAAATCGACAAGAAGCATTTCTATGATTTGAATAATGATAAGGCTGGATGTTAATTGCTTCTATTGTCAGAGCTATTAGAGAAGTTTGAAAATTAAACTCCTTGAAGAAAAGCTGCCTTTAGAAGCATTTGTCTTTTCTGTTACACATCTTGAGATTAGAGTAAAAATATCAGTTTTGGTCTAAGTCTGTTTGCTATCTTTGATAAGTGACATTTGAAAAATCACATTGACTGTCTGCATCAATATTTAAGACACTGACTAGCATTAGAGAAGAATCATGAATGTGAAGTGCGGTGATCTTATGAACCTGAATATGTCTCATTGCTCTCAGCATAGCAGGAGCTTCTGTGTGTCTTTTTCTTCTTTTCTTAAGCATGTCTTTGCTTGAAATTCCCTCCCTATCACCTTAAATGTTCCTGAGTTAGAATGACCTGACCATGTAATGCAGGTGTGACTGACTTTCCTCTGGTTTTCTGACTCAAAAGTTGAAGCCCCGAACAAGGTTCGGTGTCAGCAAGAAATGGTCAGGCTGTTGCCATTCTCAGAGAGACCTTGGGAGTGTTGCAGATACCTGCATGTTAAGGGTCTTGCAGGTTTATGTTTGAGGGCTGTAGAGTACTAATCCTTCTACACACACAAACACACACACACAGAAAAAAACAACAACCAAGCAGAGGCAAATCCACACAGGAAAGGAAGTGTGTTTTGTGGAAAATTAAAACAAAGGCAAACTTCGGTTCACAGATATAGAAGATGATGTTAGGTTGCTTTAAATTTAGTTCTCATTTTCTTTTTTAAATATTGTACTTTATGTCAGCTCCTCCTCTCAGCAAATTGAGATGCAAAGTACAACTTTCCTCAGTGCGTTTTTAAAAAGGGACAAAAACTGACAAATCTGCCCCAGCATTTCACATAAATAACTTTTTCTCATCATCCCTAACTGTCATAGCTATTGAGTTGATAGAAACTGTAGGCCAGACATGTCAAACTCATGATGTCATGTGATGTCACACAACGTATCGGGATGATTTTGCCATTGCCAGCAATGGGGTGGGCGTGGCTTCTGCATGATGCATCCGGCCCACGGGCTGGCAATTTGACACCCCTGGTGTAGCCCAACACACTTTCGTGATACCAGTTTGACATGTGGATTGTAGCTTATGCTCTAATAAATATATGTGGCAAAGCTTTTTATTGTCTTGCTACAACAGACCAACAAAGTTGTCCCAAATTAAAGATGAAGAAGTTGAGCATTTAAAAATAATAGCTTATTTAGGGTTATCTAACTCAAGATTTAATAGATTTCACATTGTGTTAAATTTAATGTTATTTGAATTTGGCTTTGCTTGTTGCTTGAACCCAAACATTGTAGGTTATCACTTTGCATCTTCATCTCTACCACTGTAGTTTAGTCAATAAAATGCAAATCATAGATTATTTCAGTGTGTAAACCCAACTGTAACATTTTGCCTTTCTAGCTGACAATCTAACACCAGCTTTTAAATGTGACTTTTATTATTCCAGAGCTAGGATTTTTTTTGTATCCATCCTTAACTATTAAATTGAGTACATGCAAACTTTTCCTTTAGGATTGAATACTAACTAAGTAGATATGCTCAGTGTTACTGTCAGAAATGCTTGTCTGGACGAACTAGAACATTTTCCTTGGGTGAATTAGCATTTTCCTGCTAAACTCTATTTGTCAAAGGGGAATGAAGACACCTATTGCTACACCAGACTGGTCCATCAATAATTGAATCTGAAATTAAAACTGATTTGCTGGTTTAGTATCAACTTAGATCAGAATGGAAGATGCTGACAGCGTTTCAGAGGAGGGAGGTATTTGCTGAATTTAAATGAAGAAAAGATACATTTATCTTTTCCTCTCAAACTGTTCTCATTTTGAGTAAAGCAAAGTGACTGCATGCTTACAGATAACTGAAGAACAATCCAATGCAGCATCGGGCAGCCAGAGAAGAATGAGTGTGCTGGTAGAACAAAGACATCTTGCTTGTTGCCAAAATGAAGGTTTTGCTTTGAATGTAGGGGGTATAAAAGGGTTATCGGTGTCCCAGCGGGTTAATGGAATTAAGGTACTGCAGCATACCATGCACTGCTAGGGGACTGTTTTTATTTTCTCAGAGGGACTTGCAATTTCTGCTGCAGCTTGTGCTAAAAGGAAAATCCCGAACAGCCCTTTGTCTGTTATACCTGCAGTGGGTATTAAAGAGGCAGCCTTGCAAAGCAAAAAGGACAAGAGGCAGCAACATAGGGAAATAGTGCACTGTAGCTTTAAGCGTAGCTGACAGGAGCCGTCAGAGGCAAAGCAAGGGAGCAAGGGGATGGAGAAGGAGGTACTTTGGGAAGGGTCTAATTTCTTCTCCGCCTTCCTTGCTTCATGTGGCTGCTTTCTGAGAGGTTGTGCCAGCACTGGGGAGCTTGTGTGGAACATTTGTGCAGGAGTATAGGGAGAACTTGAGAAAATGCTCCATGCCCCATTGCAGAGAACAGGGAGGACACTCCGCTCAGTACACTTTTCCAGACCTAGCAGGTAAGGATGGGATGCAAGTGGGTCTTAATTGCTTTGCTGTGGGAAGGTCTAAGCTCCTTGTAAACGAATCGGTCTCGGGATGCCTCCGTTGGTGTCTTGACCGGTGCCGGCTGTGCTAGAAATCCTCATCCATCTCATCGGCTGCTGTGATCTGGAATGAGGAGGGCTTTGCCTGAGTTGTGTTTAAGAAGGAACAATGGCATGATTTGGTGACTGGGTGGGGGCTCCTGGATCACTCAAATGCTGTGCAAACCATTTGGAAGCATTAGCTCTTTGGGCGTGCATGCTACAAACTTAAATTTAAAGAATATAAGCTCCAATCCTTTCCATCTCTCTTCGAAGTGGAGTGAAAAAAAATATTTCCTCCTAACTGCCCATTCAAAGAAGCCTATTTCTCTCTTTGTAATTCCAGAAAGTCTAAAGGAAAATACTCTAAAAACATAATCTAAAATGTTCAGACAAAACTGTGGAGAAAGAAAATGTTATTGTTAAAATGACTGTGGTTTTTTTCTTTGCTTTTTTTTACAAAATCTATTAGTTGCAGCATGCCATGTGCTGATATTAGCTGTGGTCTGAGAAGTGACACCAGCATGCACACAGATGAGGAAGAGGCAGCTGGGGAGGCTTTAAGGCATTTTTGATTGGCAAGAAGCCATACAAGAGATAGATTCTTGCATTCTTCTGCTAACTGCAGCCAATTCACACAGCCTTGTTTCCCTCCATTGTACTGTCTTCCAGTTCTTGCAGTGTTAGTGGACCGTTAGGGAACCTGCAGTCAGTCTCTCTCTCTCTCCTTTAAGCCACCTGCTTTACTTCCTCCCTTTCTTTTTTGTGTGTGTTATGATTTGAAATCTGCCTGCCTGGTGACTCCTTGCAGCCCATCCTCTGTGAAATGTGATCTTTCAGGAAGGGGAATGAAGAAAGGGGCGGAGGCCATGAGGGAAGGAATAGGTGGGAGTTGGACAGTTTGAATTTGTGGGGAGCAGCCTCTGGAGCACGTGCTTGTGCTGCTTGTGCGAGACTGACTTGCTTGCTAAGGGCTCACAAGCAGCAAAGCAGACATGAGCCAAGCAACATCCGTGGATGGACAGCCCAAGAGCCTTGTGAGAAGAAAGGCAATATCCTGTCTCAAATAGGTTACAGATGGAATTGCAGCTTGGTTCAAAGGTGGCTTTCCAAAGGTTTTACGATCTGGGGCACATGAAGGTTCCCTGCAATGACACGGGAAAGAAAACAATAAGCTTGGCAAGAAGGGACATTAGCATCTTGTACTTTATGGGAAATTAACTCCTTAACGATCCTGCTGCAGGTCTGAGGAGTTACTGGATTGCTTACTTAGCAATGATCCTCCAAAAACAAAAGGATTCTTCACCTCAGTTGAATTTGTAAATGTTTTAAATGTTCTATTTAATCTTGTAGCTTGCATTCCAGAGTGCATTATAATATCGTCCAGATACAGGAGAACCATCTATAAAGGGAGGAATGTTGTATGTTGGGCTCCAGTTTTTAAATTGGTGTATTTTTCCTCTGTCACAGTATAACTTGTTTTAATAATAACTCATCTCTGTTTTGACAATGGCTGCACAAATAACACATTTCTGTCTTGAAATACTTACTGGTCTTCGTGAAAATCTTACAGCCAGATGTTTATGTTCTTTCATATTGACTGTGTTCATTCTTTCCATTCTGAAAGACAAGGAAATTACTCTGATTATAGTCACTCTTGGCTTGCTAAATAGCTACAATTTTTTGTTTCCACAAGGAAATGAGAGTCTACAAGAGGAAGTGGAAAATGGATACAAACTGGAATTCTTTGACATGGATTTCCTTTAAGAAAGAGAACTGATGGTTCTCTGGTACCATTCATTAATTTTTGATTCTATTTTTTATATTTATTATTCACAGAAATTGAACATGTTTGAATAAGTAGAACTAAATAGTTTTCTTCTACTTTCTCTCATCTCTCTCTCTCTCTCTCTTGCCAAAGTATATTAGGGAAAAGGAAGATGTATGTAATAACTACATAATACTTTATGGGTTGATAATTTTGAGTCTTCTGTTAGGAAGTAATCTTAGCCACATAACATCTCTGAAATAAATTTGGTTGAAAGAGAGAAATTTCCATAGCTAGGTTAAGATGTATTTATTAATTCTAATAAATTCTAATTCTTCATAACACTGGAGAGGCTGTGCTTGAATACCAAGTGTACATGCTTTGCATGCAGATATGTAGTTTGGTCTTTAGCTTTCTCGGTGACAAAGTTTCGGACTGAGAAAAAGATCTATGAGCTGTGTTAAAAAGAATGGTTCTTGGAATGATGCTTTGTGGCTTAAATTTTGTCTTAAACAGCATTATGCTTTATACCCAATTACCTTTAAGCATGGCCATTGCCAAGAGATTTGCTGAAACAGCAAGAATTGTGCCTTCAGTATTTCTGAGTGAATAAGAACATAAGCATTTCCATACTGAATCAATCTACCTCAAGAGTGGTGTATAAGAATCTCCAACACAGCAAGGCTAACCAGCTTGTTTGTTTTTTGTATCTGACTGTCACAGATGTACTGGTTTTACAGATTGGATTTTTGCAGTTGAAGTCTCTGTCTTTATTGGCATCTAATTCTATAATTAGAAAAGCAGAGGGGCACCTTATTTGGGGGCAAATAAATTTTCGCTTTATTTTTTTTTTAAACCTCTGTCATGAACATAAATTGAAGGGCTATTTCATACTGGAATGGGAGCAAAAGAGTTACTTGTTTTATAATAATAAATAATAAAATAATAGGACTTGTATTAGGAAAAAAAGTTTTTATCAAACAACAGCTGTGCAATCCCTGTTTTAGGATTGTGAGTCTGTGCATCCCTAACTCCTGTCAAGGTTTTTATTTCCAGCTTTACTTTAAATATTTTAATTCCAGAGACCCGAGGGACAAGGTGGGGCTGGAGGAGTCAACTGACTTATTTAAAATGCAGTTGGAAAGACTGAGGAAAATAAAAAGTCATTTCCTCTTCAGCATGTGAGCATTTCGGTCATAATACATATTGCCTGCCTGTGTTTTGACTGCCCTCTGGAGTGAATTTACTTTTATTTATTTATTCAGTTTCTATAGCCACCCAACTCAACCCAGTGTCTCTAGATGGCTTACAATTCTAAAATGATAAAACAATAAAAACATCCAGAAAATAAGTAATTGCTTTGAATTGGTCTATAATGTAGATTCTGTGGCCTGAACCTGCAGGAATTTTTTTTTAGCTTTTTCCATATTTCTCTGATTACTGATAAATAATTATCTGAAGTTTCCAACTGAGCCTGGAAATTATCTTGAACTGCACTGAAATCAAGAGATTATTTCAGACTGATGTGTGGAAGATCATAGCAGGAAAAGATAGGAATAAATAGATTACTGAATATCAGAAAGACTGCAGTTGGTATTTTTAGGTAGAGTTGGAAAAAAATAAAAGACTAAATATTGTTGGATGGGCCTCAGAAGTTCAGGGTGTCCTCATTTAGGGACTGCCTCATTTAGCAACCATTTGCAGTCATGAGAGTGATAAAAAAGTAACTTTACTAACAATCCTCACATTTATTACCTTTGCAGGTTTAGAAAGCTGCAGTAGGATCAAAAGCATAGTTGAAGTTTCCAATTGCTGGTTCCAGTTGTGGTTCTCAAATGAGGGCTGCCTATATTATTTTTTTTTATTTTTTTTTATTTATTTAAATTTATATGCCGCCCTTCTCCCTGAGGACTCAGGGCGGCTTACAACAATAAAAACCAAAAAACATAGGATGAAAAGTTTTAAAAAAGAATTAAACAATAAATACAATAATTACGTGACAATTTTAAAAACCCAATAAAAACCTAATTAAAAACCATAGTCAGTCCAGACCTGCTTGTTGGAACAACCAAGTCTTCAGGTCACGGCGGAAGGACCGAAGGTCAGGGGTCATCTGCAGCTCCAGGGGTAATTCGTTCCAGAGGGTCGGTGCGCCCACAGAGAAGGCTCCCTCTGGGGGGTCGCCAGCCAGCACTGCCTGGCCGACGGTACCCTGAGGAGGCTGACTGTGGGAGCGAACCGGGCGATGGGATGTTGACAATGGCAAGCAGGTGGTCTCGCAAGTACCCCGGGCCTAAGCCATGCAGGGCTTTAAAGGTTATTACCAGCACCTTGAATCGCACCCAGAGGGCAACCGGAAGCCAATGCAGCTCACACAGGAGTGGTGTAACATGGGAGTACCGAGATACTCCCATGAGCACCCGCACGGCCGTATTTTGCACCAGTTGAAGCCTCCAGGTGCTCTCTAAGGGCAGCCCCATGTAAAGAGCATTGCAGTAGTCCAGGCGAGAAGTGACGAGGGCATGAGTAACCGTGCATAGGGCATCTCGGTCCAAAAAGGGGCGCAGAGAAGGAGAAGACAGGAATGACCATTGTCTAACCCAAAGACCATGGTTATATACATTCTCAATGAGGCTAGATTATTCTATTGTCCTGTTGCATTTATCTTTTATCCCTGGAAAATTTGCTTTCTTTTTCACTTATATTCATTCAGGCTTCATTGGTTAAGCTCTGTGCAAGCCTGGCTTGCTTATTGATTAATAGTGCCCGTTACTGTTGGATTAAAAGCCCCTGTCCTTTACAAAGCCTTTAGTGCACTTATTTCAGCTATTTCAGTTAAAAGGCCTTCCAGCTATAAAAAGTATAGAGTTCTCAGATCTTCACTTTCACTGTCTCTCAGGAAGTACTGCTTTCCTGAAACAGCACTGACTATAGTGGATTTTGCCACCATAAATGAACAGTTTTGCTAAAGAGCAAAGAATGGTAAGCTTAGACGGTCCTTTTCTTCACCAAGTCCAATTTATGTCGAGTCTCATCTTTCAATTCAGCATCCCACCAACTATTTTCTATTACCACAGCCATGAGTAGCGAATGCCAGACTATTTGGACTCATGCTATTTCTGCCATCTTCCTCTTGTACTGCTGATATAATGCGACCTCCGGTTTTACTTTACAGGCTCTAATTTTTCACATTTCACTAAGAAGGCAATGGGCAGAGCATTTGAAATTTCAAACATGGCCCTGAAAGGTCCTCTAAGCCAATCAAGGGTCCTCACCTTCTTTTCTCCTTCTAATTAGGGCATTACGGAAAGCACCCCAGCACAATTAATCTGGAACAGCATCCCACAGAGATCCATAAGATGTTCAAAAACACATTGAAAATAGGGCTTGGGGTAGGTAGTTATTGAGCCTAAATAGCCTTTTTTTTAATGAAGTAACTTCTTTCTTCTGGATGTTCAGGAGCTTTGTTGTGATTGTTTTATTGCTTTTAATATTGTAAGTTGCCCAGAGTCTTATGGAGTTGGACAGCCTATAAATTAAACAAACAAATGAAGTTTTCTTTAATGTCATCCTAGGTACTCAATCCCAGAGAGAAACTTTTAGGAAGCAATAGCCATGAAATATATTTGGATGGATGATATGACAGTGGCTAGGATCTTCATGCTGTTTTATTTCTTTGTTTTTTTAGATTTATATCCCACCTTTCACTCAGGAACTGAATATTGTATATAAAATGCTCTGTTCTCTCATTTTTCTCCATGACCTTTGAGAGATAGGTTGAGCTGAGAGAATGTGTCTGGCACCCATTGAATTGCTATGGGTCACCATAGAGTCACCGTTGATTGATGTTGGACTTGAAGGTGGGTCCAATGCATTTTTGTTTAGATTTAATTTAAAATAAAAACCAGGTTCCAAAGGTTTTCTCAGTTTCCAAGTGCTTGCCTCACTCTTGATAAAAATGAATGAAAGAAAAATATTATCCTGACCTTCCCCTCATCTAGACTCAATTCAAAATTCACTTGTCTCCCAGCAGGACTTCCTTTTTTGGTCTTGTTGAATAGATTTTCTCTATGAAAGAAAGGGAAGACTGTAACAAAGACCATTTAATTTGGCCTTTGCATAGAGCTTCCAATAATGTCCCCCACCTTCAAAAACTATGTAGAAGTCACTTTCGAAGTATTGAAAATGGTATGGAAATGGAGACCCTATCCAAATAATAGGATTTATCTTGTGAAGCTTTCCTATCAATAATCTTTCTTCTCTGACAAGAATAGGATGTTGATAATAAAAATTATGAGAATAGGCAGGGAAGCGTAGAAAATGGAAAATCCTTCTGGCTTCATTTCAAACTGGAGGATAATTTTGAGAAAATTGATACAGATATTTTTTTTTGAGAACTCTTGGAAATATCAAACCATTGCAAAGCTTGTCCAAGAACTTTGCCCAACACTAATTTTCAATTCTATTCTAAACAATTTCCATTTTAATGCCAAGACAAGCTGGAGCCAGTAATTAATCATTCCTGGTTATTCTAGCTCAGTGTTTCTCAACTGCAGCAGCTTTAAGAAGATAGGTGGACTTCAACTCCCAGAATGCTCTAGCCAACATGGTTCCAGTCCAAATGGTAAATTAGAGAGGCAGGGGTATGCAACTTTCTTCCTCATTTACTTACTATATCTGGGCTATAAGCTAGCAAGGATCACACTCAAGCATGGGTCACACTTTTGACAGACATTATAAAATTGATGCTGACAGGTAGCCTGAGATGTACTTTGGCACCAGCTGCGTGCCTCACACAGCTTTAACATTCCAAATCAGAAGTAATGCTCTCCCTTCAGTACTTCTGGCTGGAAGATAGAAAAAGAAACCATATGGGTATGTCCCTGTGACTCAAGACGGTCAAAACTATTGAACATGTTCTTCTGTATTGCTAGTTTTATACAGAACATCGAAATGCTTTTATTACTCCACTCCACTAGCAAAATATTATTCGCCAATCAACATCATAAGAAATTTCTATTTTTTAACATCAACCCTGAAATAATACACAAGATAGCCAAGTTATGCACTCAAAATCAGGCAAAGAATAATTAAGAGCAACTAAACCTGCCTGAATAGAGGTAGCCAAAAATGGATTTCTTATTTCTGCCTCTCCTATGCATGCATGCCTGCCTGTGCTTTGATGATTTGTCCTCCTGAAGGAAACATTGGGCTCATCCCTACACTATGTGAGGCTTGACTTCAAAATGACTGAGACAACAAAAGCACTGCAACTTGAGTTGCTACCTTCCTGTTGCTCAAGTCTGTGATAGGCAATAGTATATCCTGATGTCTATGTGCACTTGAGTGAAGAAGGATTTCCTTTTTGTGCACAACCATCGCCATCTGCGGAAGCACTGTATTATTGGCATTACAAAATTATACTTACTATGCTAACCTGCCGCTTGTTAGTCTAGTGACTGTGGCATGACCCTTCCTCACCACCACTACAACCTCACCATTTGGTCTCAGCCCACTGTTCCACGGTTACCATGTATGGTCAGCCCTGAGTCAGAGAGGTTGATAGTTCTTGTTCCCCATTCCATGAAGAAAAGCCAATTGGACTGGCAGTTGAATTTTATTTTAACATGGAAATGGAATAGTGCTCTTCATCTTATCTGAAGTGTAGCAGACAGTTGTACAGGGACCCAAGTCAAAATAATGTGATGTATGCCAGTCTGTCTTGTACCAGATCATGCCAAACCAATCTTATTTCATTCTTTGATAAAGTGACCAAATTAGTAGACCAGTGAAATGCTGTGGACATAGTATACTTAGATCTCAGAAAGGCATTTGATAAAGTAGATGACAACCTGCTGCTTAGTAAGCTAGAAAAAGGTGGGATAGACAATATCATCACCAGATGGATCTGCAGCTGGCTGACAAACCATACACAGTGAGTAGTCCTCAATGGTACTACATCCACATGGACAGAAGTAAGCAGTGGGGTACCACAAGGCTCTGTCTTAGGCCCAGTACTCTTTAATATCTTCATAAATAAATGGCTTAGATGAGGGGATAAAAGGGGAACTCATCAAATTTGCAGATGACACTAAACTGGCAGGAACAGCCAACAAACACCCCAGAAGACAAGCTCAGAATCCAAAAAGATCTTGACAAACTTGATCAATAGGCCCTAATCAACAAAATGAGTTTTAATGTGGAGAAAAGCAAAGTTTTACATTTAGGCAGGAAAAAAACAAAGGTATAAGTACAGATTATGTGAGACCTGGCTCAAAAACAGTAACTGTGAGAGGGACCTTGGAGTCCTAGTGGACGATCACTTGACTATGAGCCAGCAGAATGCAGCAGCAGCCAAAAAAGCTAATACAGTCCTGGGTTGTATAAATAGAGGCATAGAATCAAGACCACGCCAAGTATTAGTGCCACTTTATAAAACCCTAGTAAGACCACACCTGGAATACTATAACCAATTTTGGTCACCATACTACAAAAAAGACGTTGAGACTTTGGAAAAAGTTCAGAGAAGAGCAACTAAAATGATCAAAGGCCTGAAGACTAAAACATCTGAAGAACGGCTGCAGGACTTGGGTTTGGCTAGTCTAAAAAAAAGAAGAAACAAGGGTGACATGATAGCAGTATTCCAGTATTTGTGGGGCTGCCACAAAGAAGAGGGCATCAAACTATTCTCCAAAGCACCAGAAGGCAGGACCAGAAACAATGGTTGGAAACTGAACAAAGAGAAAATCAACCTGGAATTAAGGAGAAAGTTCCTAACAGTGAGGACAATTAACCAGTGGAACAGCTTGCCCCCAGAAATCGTGGGCACCGCTCTTCTTTTTAAGAAGGGACTAGATAGTCATTTGTCTGAAATGGTATAGGTCCTCCTGCATAAACAGGGGGATGGACTAGAAGACCTGTCATGTCCCTTCCAGCTCTATTCTATTCTATCTTTAAATTTGTCAAGCAGTAAAGAATGTTAGGGGGCATTCATAATGTTTTGTGTAAATACACTGATGTATGCAATATTTATCGGTAGCTAGCTTCTCTATCTTGTTGCCATTTTCAAATTGCCTTCTGTGTATATTTGTTGCTTGAAAAAAATAGAGTTAATTGGGTTCTCCAAAGAAATAGTATTATACTGGGTCCACAAAATTTCAACTATTATATGAAACTGCTGAACGATATGAGGAGAAACCAGGTGAGGTTCCTTGTCGAAATATAAAACATTACACCCAAAATTTTGTCTACAGTCAATGTGTGTTTTACTCCCAGTAGATTTATGGAAAGCAAATGCGAACAAAAATGAAATCCAGTTAGATTTTTTTATTATTATTTTTTAATGAATTTTTAAACCGCTCTGAAGTTCTTTCTCCTTTTTTTCCTTTATTGGTAAAATGTTATTTGCGTTTACAATAGTGAAGGATTCTTTGCAGAAAATGTATTCAACAGTGGTTTCCAGAAGGAACATGGAACCATTCAAGATAGCTATGTCCAGATAGCCCTGGATAGACATAATTTGGCTTGTTACCCATCTTTTTGGTATATTTCAGATCTAATTAGTGTTGCACACTACAGTTCAGTTCTGCATTTATATTCTGTGCTAATCATAATGTTTCTCTGTTTGGGTTTATCGTAATATGGTAATCCAACCATTTTATTTTATTTATTTTATTTTTATTTTTATTCCATTTATATCCCGCCCTTCTCCGAAGACTCAGGGCGGGTTACAAGCTTAGCAGTAGCCTTCATTCTATGTATATGCCTGCTTATTAGGGCTTTCACACACACACCCCAAGCGGCATTATTACAAAGTCAGCTTAATTGCCCCCAACAATCTGGGTCCTCATTTTACCTACCTCGGAAGGATGGAAGGCTGAGTCAACCTTGAGCCTGGTGGGATACGAACCTGCACTAATTGCAGGCAGCTGGTGTTACTTAAGGAGGCATTAGCCCACTGCTCCACCAAGGCTTTGTAAATCATGTTGGCCTAAAGGTATGAATCTTTTATAAGCCATAGTTAAAGTAGACTTGCACAATGTATAAACACAATCTTGAGTTCTTTATACTTTGTCTCTAAAGGATGGTCCCCATTCCATACAGTCCTGTCTATCAAAGTATGATTATTCCATGTGACAATTTGTTTATGGAAACAGATTTCCCATCCAGCAAATGTTTATGCCATGTCTACTTATGAAGCGTGGAAGAAGGTGGATGGTGGCACAGTGGTTAGAATGCAGTATTATAGGCTAACTCTGTCCACTGCCAGGAGTTCGATCCTGATTGACTCGAGGCTGACTCAACCTTCCATCTTTCAGAGGTCAGTAAAACGAGGACCCAGATTGTTGGGGACATTAAGCTGGCATTAGTAAACTGCTCAGAGAGTGCTATAAAGCACTATGGAGCAGTATATAAGTCTAAGCTATTGCGTTGTTTGCCCAAAGATGCTGTACGGATGCTGAGTTTTATAAAGTGAAAGAAAAATAGAAGATCCTTTGACTTCCTTGCAAAATTTGAATAAGTGCAATCTCCACCATGAGTTTTTTGCAGGGAAAATATTATTTCACTTGAGACTTTCCATCTTTCATATTATTATAGTTTGCAAATCTTTGGAGTTTGCTCTTTTGTCTTCTTCTTGATGGTTAGGGTTTTATTTTTTCTGGCCATTTAAAACAGATTTTTAATTTATTTTCTGCTGTTGTTTTTACTGTACTGTAAATATGTTTTAAGTTGGCATTTTGAATCTTATTTCAGTTTATTGTTATTACTTGTTAGGTGTCCATGGAGTAGAAATATTGAGGGGTAAGGTATATTTTTTAGATAAATTAAATTAAATTAAAAACAGATTTGATCTGTTCTAGACTTACATGGACTAATGCTGTCCTTTTTTGGGAGGTGGGGTTAAGCTGTCATGAGAATTATATTTAGGATTAACATAAGAAAGATAGAGGGCCACATATCAAGTATTGGCTTCTTCTAATTCCTTAGCCATCTGGATTCATTCAGCACAGGAAAAAGAAATCCTTACGGTCAAATTAAATAAAATGTGATGCCCCCAAGTCTGCATTTCCCATCCACAGGACCTGATAGCTAAGAAGACAAGAATAATACATAGATGGTCATATTGATAAAATGTCCCTGGCCTTCTAGAAAATCTTACTTCTGTATGTACATGCAATATTTAGCATTTCCCCCTTTCTGTGAAAGAGGCTTTGGGATTTTGTTGTTTTGCTCTGGTTTGTTTTTGTTAAATGAAAACTGTACTGTATCAAATCCTGCATGTTTATGCAAATTGTAGAAAGCTTTAGGGAGTTAAGAGCTGGAGAGGTTTTGCCAAAGACCTAACAATGCACCATGTCTAAACATAGATTCCTCACAGCAATGGAGGTTAATCTTTGGAGTACTTGCCACTCAGGAAATTAGTTCTCACATCCCCCTTTGCCTGCTCTCACCCCACCTGCCTCCACTGCTCACAGCTCGGCTGATGCCTTAGTGGAAGCCTGGGGAAGGGCAGCCACTGAGGCACTTGACCGGGTTGTACCCTTGCGGCCCCTGACCCGGCGCAGATCCCAGCGAGCTCCATGGTTTTCCGCGGAGCTCCGGGAGATGAAGCGCCGGAAACGGGGCCTAGAGAGCTGCTGGAGGTCTAGCCGATCCGAACCCGACCGGTTGCGGTTAAGAACCTATATTAGGTCTTATCTCGCAGCGATGAGGGTGGCGAGGTGTAATTACTTCTCCACCCTCATCGCGTCCGCAGATAATCGCCCGGCCGCCTTGTTTAGGGTGACTCGCTCACTTCTCAATCAGGAGGTGAGGGAGGATCCCTTGCAAGGTCGTGCCGAGGAATTTAGTCATCATCTGTCGGATAAAATCGCTCGGATTCGGACCGGTTTGGACTCCAGCTGGGCAGAGTCAGGCGATCAGGACACGGGCGGTCTTGTCAATGTTATCTGGGAAGAGTTTGATTCTGTGACCCCTGATGAAGTGGACAGGATTATGGGGAGGCTGAGCTCCTCCACATGTTTGTTGGACCCGTGCCCTTCCTGGCTGGTTTATGCAGCTAGGGAGAGGACACGAGGCTGGCTCCAGGCGGTTATATCTGCTTCTTTGAGTGAGGGTTATTTCCCCACCGTCTTGAAGGAGGCGGTGGTGAGACCTCTCCTCAAGAAGCCTGCCCTGGACCCAGCCGTTTTGAACAACTTTCGTCCAGTCTCCAACCTTCGCTTTCTTGCGAAGGTTGTTGAGAGTGTGGTGGCGCATCAGCTCCCTCTGGTCCTGGATGAAGCGGATTATCTGGACCCCTACCAATCGGGTTTCAGGCCCGGGTACAGCACGGAGACGGCATTGGTCGCTCTGGTGAATGATCTCTGGAGGGCGCGGGATAGGGGACATTCCTCTGTCCTAGTCCTATTAGACCTCTCAGCGGCTTTCGATACCATCGACCATGGTATCTTGCTGCGGCGTCTCAGGGGATTGGGAGTGGGAGGCACAGTTCTTCAGTGGTTCTCCTCCTATCTCCTGGGACGCTCGGAGTCGGTGTTGGCAGGGGGGCAGAGATCGGCCCCTAGGTCTCTCGTTTGTGGAGTTCCTCAGGGGTCGGTTCTCTCGCCTCTCCTGTTCAACATCTATATGAAACCGCTGGGTGAGATCATTCGTGGTTTTGGAGTTGGGTATCATCAGTATGCCGATGATACCCAACTTTTCTTTTCGACCCCAAACCACCCCAGTGATGCCCTCGCCGTGATGTCCCGTTGCCTGGAGGCGGTTCGGGTCTGGATGGGGAGGAACAGACTTCAGCTCAACCCTGACAAGACTGAGTGGCTGTGCATTCCGGCATCCCGGGACATTCCAAATGTTCCATCTCTTTCTATGGGGGGTGAGCTCTTACCCCCCGTGGATAGGGCTCGCAACTTGGGAGTCCTTCTAGATTCACGGCTTACTTTGGAAGAGCATATAGTGGCCGTGACTAGGGGGGCTTTCGCCCAGGTTCGCCTGGTGCGCCAGTTGCGGCCCTATCTGAACCGGGATGCCCTGTGTACAGTCACTCATGCGCTCGTGACCTCTCGCCTTGACTACTGTAATGCTCTCTACATGGGGCTTCCCTTGAAGACCACTCGGAGGCTCCAACTGGTACAGAATGCGGCCGCGAGAGTTGTCTTGGGAGTTTCCCGGTACTCCCATGTTACACCTTTGCTCCGCGAGCTGCATTGGTTACCAGTTGTCTTTCGGGTGAGGTTCAAGGTGTTGGTCACGATCTTTAAGGCCCTACATGGCATGGGTCCGGGTTACCTCAGGGACCACCTGCTGCCGGCATCGACTCCCCTCCGCCCTGTGCGTTCCCACAGAGAGGGCCTCCTCAGGGTGCCGCCAGTCAGGGAATGTCGACTGGTGGCCCCCAGGGGGAGGGCCTTCTCTGTGGGGGCTCCGGCTTTATGGAATCAATTGCCGGTGGAGCTCCGGATGGCACCAGACCTTCGAACTTTCCGTCGGGGCCTGAAGACCCATCTGTTCGAATTAGCTGGTCTGGCCTGATGGGGGATTATGGGCTTTTAATTGTTTTTAATCTGTACTTCTGTTTTAATTGGGCATGGATTTAATTCTTTTTAATTTTTGTATAGTGTTTCTTATGTATGCCCTGTGAACCGCCCTGAGTCCCACCAAGGAGAAGGGCGGTATATAAATCAAATAAACTATAAACTATAACTATAAACTCTTTTTTTCATAAGGTTGCTCTCTACTCGCAGCCATGGGATTTGTTGGCTAGATTAGCTTGGCTTATTCAGAACTACTTCCAACCACAGACATTTAATGAGCAGACGGCTGACTCCCCCTCATTGGAGTGATTGTGAGGTCAAGGGAAAGATGCAAACAAGAAAGAAAAGGAGTTTTGTACTCCATGATGAGTTGCCAAAATAACTTGAGTGCTTGTTAAGAGCCACATCTTGTCTTTAGAATCCTAGTTAGTACCTCTGGCTTTCAACCTGCCAAACCTTTTGATGCTTCTCAATTCAATGCCTTGTATGCAACCCTCCAGAATCTGATGTGGTGCTTAAAACAAATTTTCTCAATGTTGTTATGTTCAGGAACATCAGTGAGTCAATTTAGATAGAGTTTAAGCACAAACCACAGTTATGTATGGCTTAAGGCCAGGCATAACTACTGTAAACGCTAATGAATTTCAGACCCTTACAGAGATGATATGTCATCTTAGTCTGAATGTTTTCAGCTGTTGAAGATGATACATAGATTTCCTTTAGTGCAGACCACAGCGAAATGAAAAAAAGAAGAGTCTTCCTTTTTTGTAGGCATCTGTAGGGAATAGAAATTAGAGCATCATTATCCATCCCTCTAAATAAATAACTGCCAATCCTTTGTTTTACTACCCATGATTAGCCTAATCTTTTATCTCCTCTCCCATTTTCCCTTTTGGATTTCAGTTTGGTCTCTAAGAGAAAAGAACTTGAATTATGCTCCTTGGATCAGTTTTGGACACTGAGAGATAGCCAAATTATACCTCCGCTTGCTTAATCTTCATTAAATTAAATTTCTAAAAAGAATTGGTCCCTGAAACCATAAGAATATTTTCAGTTGAGTTCATTTTTTATCTTGCTTAGGCTAATATTCTCAATGTAATTCTGTATTCAGTAAGATAATATGTCCTCAGTTATATCATAGTTCGTGCATAAGTAAGAATCGTATATCCCTTTTCCATCTAAAAGAAAATGTTTATTTTAAAAAAAGCATAGGCAGTGAAGGGAAACTATTTTGTATTGGTGTGTGTCGTGATAATTCCATTTTGATGATGATGTACAATGACTAGAGTTTGTGAGAAAGCAGCATGTGAATTGCTGGTGTCAGGAGACACCTAAGAAATAGCAAGTAGCAAATAGAAATGATTTCTTTTCCTATCGTTTCGTGGGAGTCAGTTGCCCCACTGAGAAGATGAAGCAGCCCTATTGCTCCTGACTGCTTTTTAAATACACTGTAGATTCTACTAAACACCTAACAAATCTGGTCCCAAGACATGCAAAGCTAATTCCTGTTTTAAGCAACAGCTAGCTGGTCTTTTGAAAAGGCATCTTTTTGTTCTGTCCTTTTCACCCCATTTTGTAACCTCTACCGCCACTGTCTTTCTTTGCTCCAAACAAGCTGAGTTTGAAAACAATGACCTTCACAAACTGGAAGACTTGTTAGTGTTGGTGATTTTCCTAGTGGAAAGAGGGTCATCCCCTCCATATGTTCATGCAGTTGTTGGTTCAGATACAAACAGTATACTGTACTGTTCAACTGACTATTCAAGCTGGCTGCCTGACAGCCTCGCTTTTTATCTGACTATGGTGAGGAAGAGTGCCTAACAACATAGATCATCAAAGGATATGACTTCTCTCCCTCCAGAACCAGCACATACTGCATCACAGTCAAATGGAGGATGAAATTATTTTAATGTATTTTGGGCTATGTTATTTGTTGTTTTAAAGGGATGAATTTTATTTAGTCAGACTTGCTTCTTCTGATATCTCTTTTATCAAAAGAATAGAGTTTTCTCAGCTGTCCTAGGTACCTGTTAGGTACTAAACAATCCAACAAGAGATTTAAACATTTGGAAATATGACATTACCTAGTAGTAATATTTAGCACCTTTTTGTTTATTTTTTATTCTAGGAAAACATTATTCTGATTATAGTGAATGAATGTGTGTGTGTTCCTCAGTTATTCAGAGCAAATTCTAGACATATCAGACATGTATGGGAATATACTGTAAATGGAAAATACTGTTTAGAACCAGGACTGTAGAGCTTCAATATTTTTCCAGTTAAGAGTTAAAATTTCCTTTGACTTGAGCTTGACTTCAAAACTACAGGAAGATTTATCTTCTTTTGTGTTTTTTTTTCTCCTCATACTCTAGCTTGGTCTTTTTTTAATAGTGTCCCATCCAAGTTCCGGTGACATCCAGTCTTGCTTAACCAGGGTTTCAACCAGGGTTGCTAGGTGTATCATCTATTTTACTTTGGTATCTACATGACTACATCTGTTTTTGGCAGAAGATGTGGTTTGACATTCCCTTCTTTCTCTGACTTTCTAAATTGGCCTGCAGCCATGGGATTTCTCATGTCTTTGTTTGACATTGTTCTACTCATTAAAGTACTGAAGAGGAGGGAATAACTTGTAGTTTATTATCTTGTTTGACTTATCTTTACTTTATTCAGGAAAATTGTGCTCAAATCCTTCTATCATTATTATGCCCAATATCTCTTCTAGACTTGTTAAAATGTTTTCAGGGCTATTATTGACCTGGTGAAGCAGTGACCTGAAAACAGGCTCTGCTTATTCTGTTGGAAGGAGTTTATTCCATGGGTTGCTGTGAAGATGGACTTTGGGCATAAGTGGTAGCTGTCATTCTAGCCTAGAGCTTTAGATCAATGCAGTGACTTGAGCAGCATTCTTTACTTGAGATGATTTGATTGACAGATTAAAAGATGGGCTTTTACACATGGTCTACTAGGGTATTATCAGCAAGATTCTCTCCCATTAATTACATTACAGAAGCTGGAGTATGAGAAAACCACAGAGCCAATTGGACGAAAGTTCCTAGATCAAGTTTTGTTGAAAGTCATTCCTGCACTATATATTAAGTATTAAGAGTACCTTTATAACCATGTATTCATCTGTTTTAGGCTGACACCTGGCTTTGTTAAGAGATTATGGTCTAGGTTGTACAACACAGTATAATACAAAACAGAATATATAATAAGAGTGTGAGGAAGGGCTCAAATATCTCATTTATTAGGTTTTTTAAAAAACAAACAAACAAACACCTATTTGTTTACTGATTGATTCCTGAACTTCTGAATGCTTACAGCTAGGGGAATATGTATGTATTTATGTATGTATGTAGTATTCAAAACAAGATTAAAACAAAACAAGAACAAAGGGGGGGGGCTCTACAGTCACCCTGCCCTGAGTCCCAAGAGAAAAATCAGATGTAAAGTAGTCTTCTGAATGTCCTAAGGGTGGGCCTCACCAATTTCAGGAAGAAGATCATTTCTGAGGTCAGGAATTGTAGGAGAGTAGGGGTGCTTGCTGCATCCCGCGAGATGACATTGTTTAATTGATGGGTGCATGCACCCCAGAGTGCATGGACCCACCCAGCTGAATCAAACTCAAGTAATCAAAAAGAATTATTGCAAAAAATTATTTTATAGATAAGTCACTTCATAAATTATAAATGCAAAAAAGTTAAAATTTTTGATATACAGTATTAAATCGTTTCTATGCTAGAGTCTGTAACTCTGAGAATAAAGCTTTAAAAATTGGGATAGAGTACATTTGCCTAGATAATTTGCAATGATACCTGTTAGAGCAGCAGTCCCCTACTGGCAGCAGCAATGGCATAGGGTGAGGGTGGTTTTTCATGTGCAACCTAAGCTCCCACACATTTGCAAATGAAGTTTTGTGCACTTGCTAGCCACTTGCGCAGACTGGTTCTCAATGGGCTGCAGCCTGGTACCGTTCCCAGACTGGAGGCTTTGGACCACTGTGTTAAAGGGAACAAAAGCCTCAGGGTTTATTTTCTTTAGGGATGATATCCCTAGGATTTTTTTGCTTGAGAATCTGAATCAAAGAAGATCTACAGATTGTTTAATTCTCAGAATGTACCCCTGATTTTCTACACTGAATATTTATTAGAACACTGACTTCATTTGTCTATAAGCATGAAAGAACTTAAAGAGCAAGTAAATTAAATCTATCGCTGGTCTGTCTCTTCGGTCCTAGTCCCTACTGCTCAGCTGTTTTAACTCACTGCATCATATTCATGAACAAGACTTATTTGTTGCCGGAGGAAGAGAGTCAAAGTAGCATCTAGGGATGAATCCTTGCAAATAAGCATGAATATTTTGAACTACAATTGGACAGCTTAGTCAAAGATTAAAAAGTGAAGCTTTATTCAGGTCCCGGTTTTTATCTCTTCCAATGTGAATAAACATTTATTTCACGGATGTTGACAACATTATATAAAATATGATTGATTTAAAATCTATGATTTTTTAAAAATCTACACCAGTTTATATTTAAATGCTACCTAAACAGCTAGTGCTGTACTCTCAATTTTAGGCATAATTTATTTAGACAGTTTTATTCACAGTTGGATAATATTTTTCCACACGAAGCCTTGGGGAAGTGTGAAATATTCCCAAATAATAATATGCATGTTAATCCAGGTGGTACAGTTTGCATCAGATGTCAAAAGATTGGGTTGTGCCAACTTCTCTGGCTGAAACACCATTCCAGAACAAGGGCAGACCAAGGGCAGCAAACAAAAGCAGGAACGGTCTGATAACTAACAAGAAAACCACAAAAAGATCCATGGAACAATAATCTATTTTATTATTTTTCTGTATAAAGCAGAAGTCCACGTTAAGGAGATGTTATTCCAGCTAGTCCTCTCACCATCCACATGTTATGTTTATGGAAGACAAATTCCGTAGCAAAATATTTATAGCCAATTCCCCAATTGCTGTTGGACTAATTTTCTTGTTATCCTTGGAAAGAGCTGTAGAAGACAAAATAGGTCTGTATAATTGAGAACTGTGAGTGAAGAGAAAGTTAGCCAAGTTGGTTTGTTTGATATTTTATTCTGCTGTCCATGAATTGTTAAAATTTACTTCTACTCTCTCCCCTCCCTCTGTGTCAGCCATGGCTGCATATGTCTGTTTAAATTTTGAAACAGAATGTTTATAGCAATAGCTAAGTGAACTACAAATTACTGATACAGCTTTCCTCAGGGCATAGATGCAGTCAGTTATGGGCAATTCTTTATGTACTGAATTTCTGTCAGACCTAGAGCTTCAAAGTAATGTGGTGTGATGCAGCTGAACCAGTTGCCTATTATCTCAGAAAAAATGTCCTATGCAATTTGAACACACAGATGCCCTAGTCAATCAGGAATGGCCATCCCTGATGGCTTCCAAGCTGCCAAATGTCTGATAAACTATCACTTCCTGACCCTTTTTTAATTGTTAAAGCAAAACAATATTTTATTGTTGATCAGTGTTGGCATTTCTATCAATAGAATTAGAAGAGGCTTATTCACTCCTCATCCTCTTTCTCCTGTCTTCTACCCACAATGTGCTTGGAGAGAGGGAAGCAAAATTAATCTAGAATGGCTCCATTTTTACAGGGATATTCCAGGACTTCATCTTTATGGGCAAAAGAGTTAAATCTCTACCAATCCTTTTATCCTTATTGGCATGATTCAGCTCAACAGAAGAATCCCCACCTTTATCACATCCAAAACATCTTTTGTGATGATTCTGTATAATTCAAATTTGATTTACTAATAATAATCAATGTATATAGAGCATATATCTTAACTGAACACATTTAAGACTGAATCTTGGTGAGAGTAGAGTAGAACAGAACAGAATAGAATAATAACTTTATTGTCACTTTGAATGTACACTAATTGGTATACATTAAAATGAAATGGTAGTTATTAGTTTGTAAGAGTGGGATATGCACCAATTTGACAAGCTACCACTATTTTCATGCAGTTCCCAAATCATAAGTTGAGTTCATAAGCACAGTCTGTTTAACTATGTTTTGTTGAATAAGAGTTAATGGCTATTTCCTACAAAATATTTAGCTAAAAACCATAGCTTATACACTGCAGTTATGTTAACAGATTACATTAAGCTATACTTTTATTTCAAAGATTGTTAAATAAGCCAAAGTCTACTGTTTCACATATTGAAAGAGGCTAAAACTAAGCAAAACTAATTACAGGGTTTAGATTTGTACTGTTGTCATGCAAATGACATAATCTACATTGTTTGCAGATGCTTGCTCCTGGGGAGGAAAGCTATGGCAAATCTAGACAGCATACTAAAAAGCAGAGACATCACCCTGCCAACAAAAGTGCATATAGTCAAGGCTATGGTCTTCCCAGTTGCAATGTATGGTTGTGAAAGTTGGACCATAAGAAATGCTGAGCGCCAAAGAATTGAGGCCTTTGAACTATGGTGCTGGAGAAGACTCCTGTGAGTCCCTTGGACTGCAAGGTGTCCAAACCAGTCAATCCTAGAGGAGATCAATCCTGACTGGTCTTTAGAAGGTCAGATCCTGAAGTTGAAACTCAAATACTTTGGCCACCTAATGAGAAGGAACGACTCACTGGAGAAGAGCCTAATGCTGGGAAAGGTTGAGGGCAAGAGAAGAAGGGGACAACAGAGAATGAGGTGGCTGGATGGGGTCACTGGAGCAGTAGGCCTGAGCTTAAATGGATTCCAGAAGATGGTAGAGGACAGGAAGGCCTGGAGGAATGTTGTCCATGGGGTCAGGATGGATTGGACACGACTTCACAACTAACAACAACAATTCTTTTTTCATTGTAATGGAAATAGACATATGATATAAAATGATGCAAATATAATCAGAATCTCATCCATTGCATTCAAAGTCCATTGCATTAATGTCTGCTAAGTCAAGATTTCACTGTAAAATAAAATTGAATCAGTAAATTTTCTTTCCCATAACCAAGGTAATTAGTAGACTTTACTGAGCATGTTATATGACAGTACATTTCAAAAACAATAGGAAGATCATCGTAACATGCTTCTTCTTTGTAAATGGTGGAATTGTTTCCCTGTTGTTCTGTTTGTAAGTTGTTTGCTAAGTGAAATGAAAATGAAAACAAATCTTTGCGCTGTCTCCTGATTTAGAAATATCCTCCCACCCTTAAGCATTAACCATCTGTTCAATGGTTGAACAGAGAGCTGAACATAATGGCTGAGAAGTGCAGTTCAAAGTTGTTAGTGAGGATATTTGGACATGTAATAGTTCCATTCATACATAAAAAGTGTGCTCTCTAATGTGATCAGATTGTTTTTTTTTCTATATTGTAAGTTAAATATTGATCAATAGTCAAATAATTAACACCTTTCATAATTAACTCTTTTCATACAGGACTCATGGGATGTTTGGAAATCTTGTCTGTTTAAAGGGAAGCTCAGACATGGGTAGTTATTTGAATGCATCTGAGCTAGTCATCTTGGACTTTAATGTGTAAAACACCAGAAGAGATGAATGAAGCCTTTTAGTGAGATAAACAGACACATTGCTTTTCCTTCCCCCAAGCACCTGCTCCTGTCAGCCTCTCTGAGCTGGAAAGAAGCTTCTTTCTGTTCAGGGTGTTCGTGAACTCCTTGTCCCATGTGGGAAGATTGGCAACAATTCCTCATCATCTTCCTTCCACTTGCCATTTCTCATTTTTAAATAGGATTTCTCTGTTTTCCATCTGCATTAGTGATTAAATTGCAATGACAATTATTGCAATTTAATCACACAGATTAAATTTACCTTATTTTTTTGTTTGTGTGTGTGTGAACCTTCAGAACTAAACACTAAAACTGTTCATGTCATGCATGAGTTGGCATTTCGAATCATCTTTGCCCCTCCTAGATAAGCAGTAGAAATAATGAAAACTAGCAATCCTCTTACCACTGTTTGGCTTACCTTAGCTATGTTAGTAAAGGAATGCTAAGGTCCAATGAATCTATAAATAAAATAGTCTGGAATGGCCTTCTTCAGTGTCATGCCTTCCAGATGTGTTGGACTAATTCCTATAATCCCAACTCACTGGCCGCTGAGAATTACTGGAACTGAAATCCAATATTCGTGGAAGCACCAGGTGAAACACAGTTGATCCAGAGCATGAGCTCTTTGTCTTGGGACATTCAATATCTTTGGCAACTTTTTCTTCAGACTAATTACTAAGATTTGGTTCATACTGGGTGATTTTATTTAAACTAAATGGTTATAGTTCTTACCACTTTATGTTTGCTTTTGTTTCAGGAAGTAGGATGGAACATCCTGTTTGCATATCAATTTATTATTTTGCAACTTAGTTGATATTCCTAGGTTTTTTCCCCCGGGACATTGTTGAATGGGGAAGAATGCGTTTGGTTATGTAGCAGTACCTCTGTGCTAAATTTTGCTAATCATTTATCTTTTCTCTGGCTTCCAGTTGGGATGAAAGTAGTTCCATCAGTAGTGGCCTCAGCGATGCCTCAGACAATCTCAGTTCAGAAGAATTCAATGCCAGTTCTTCACTCAATTCCCTACCTTCCACCCCCACAGCTTCCCGCAGGAACTCTGCCATAGCGGTATGTAGACCAAAAATCTGTCTGTCTGTCTTATCTATCTATCATCTATCTGTCTTTCTATCTATCTGTCTGTCTGTCTTTCTGTCTGTCTGTCTGTCTGTCTGTCTGTCTATCTATCTATCTATCTATCTATCTATCTATCTATCTATCTATCTATCTATCAAACTTCTTAATCACCCATCTGCCTCACAGAGGGGCTTTTGGAAATACTTTTGAAAAGCAACATTATGTTGCTCCAAGTATTCTAAAATATCCAATGTATTTCTAATAATTGTCCCTTAGCTGTCTTTTAGGTAAAAACCCATACTGATTTTCATGAATAAAGGCCTATAAAACCATCTTCATTCTTTCAGCTAAAATCATTGTAAATAATTTAAAATCATTATTCAATAATGATATCAGGTGATAATTTTGGTGAAGTCAAGTCTTGAACTTCTTTAGGTATTAATGCTGTATTAGCCTACATCCAACTATCTGGTACATTTCCAGTTTGCAAAATAGAATTCATCATGTTTTGCAATGATTGTAATGATTCATCTTCAAAATGTTTATAATAAGAGGCTGGTAAACTGTCTGGTCCATGCACTTTTCCAATTTTGCCCTTTTTATAGCTTCACAAAATTCCTTATTGTAATGGGTTAATTGTTAATTGTTTCTGTCTTTCTGTTAATTTTGTTTCTTCAAATATTCACCACCATTTGCCAGGGGAATTTCTTCTCCTTTATATAATTTAAAGTAGTATTAATTAGTACTCTAGTATTGCATCTAGATTATCTGTTGTTATAGTATTTCCATTTTGTAACTTCAATATTACTATTACTATATTAATATTGCTAAGCACATTGATTTGTGCTTCTTAGATTGTAAGCCACCCTGAGTCTTTGGAGAAGGGCGGGATATAAATGGGATTTTAAAAAAAATCATTTTCCCCTTTTTCTCTGCCAAATTTACACATTTCCCTGGCTTTTTTGCAAATTTGCAAGTTCAAATATTTTTTTGTATGTTAACTTTTTTACTTTTTATTTTTTACTGTTAACATAGACAGGTGCCATTGAAAAATAATTTGTTGTGGAATAACTTTGGGAGAATTTTTTAAATCTTTCATCTATGCATCTTTTCTTAAAATACTGGATTGCATCTAAATCTAATTACGGTTACAATATTTTGATTAAAATCATTAAGACTAATATTAACCATGCATGATATAGGCCACACTGATTCCAGCAGAACCATTCTGTCTATATTCATCTAAAATGGGTTTCTTTGCCTATTTTGATGGATAAGAACATAAATAAGATGTTGAGATTCTAGAAAGAGTACAGAGAAGAGCAACAAAGATGATTAGGGGACTGGAGGCTAAAACGTATAAGGAACAGTTGCTGGAATTGGGTATATCTAGTTTAATGAAGAGAAGGATGAGGGGGGACATGAGAGCAGTGTTCCAATATCTCAGGGCTGCCACAAAGAAGAGGGAGTCAAGCTATTCTCCAAAGCACCTGAAGGCAGGACAAGAAACAACAGATAAAACTAACCAAAGAGAGAAGCAACCTAGAACTAAGGAGAAATTTCCTGACAGTTAGAACAAGTAATCAGTGGAACAACCTGCCTCCAGAAGCTGTGAATGCTCCAACACTGGAAGTTTTTAAAGAAGAGACTGGACAGCCATTTGTCTGAAATGGTATGGGGTTTCTTGCCTTAGCAGGGGGTTGGATTAGATGACCTCCAAGGTCCCTTCCATCATCATCATCATCATCATCATCATCATCATCATCATCATCATCATCATCATTATTATTATTATTATTATTATTATTATTATTATTATTATTATTATTATTATTATTATTTCTGGCAAATACCAACTGCTTGCTCTGAATTCTCTCTCAATGAATGAGGGGCTTATGTGTTTTGATTCTGCAGACCTCTCTTCTTCAAGATCAGTGCTTTCAAAAGCTTTAGAGGCTTTGGTAGTATAAAGGCTGCAGCTGAGCAATGACATGTGTTTTAAATTCAGGCAATCCCTTGGCATGCCAACTGTGAAGAAAATTATTTAGAAATACAGGATCGAGGGTCTATGACTTGTTGTCACCAGGTCACAATATTTCTGAACCAGACGGATGAACGTGTAATCTTGGGGAGCATCACAGAAGGAAAGGCTGAAATGTCTCTTTGATAGTGTTTTCTGTCCTGTAGCTGCGCACAGATTCTGAGAAACGGTCATTGGCAGAGAGTGGGCTGAATTGGTATGGTGAACCAGAGGAGAAGACCCAGAAGAAGATGGATTATGACAGCGGGAGCCTGAAAATAGAGCACAGTTCCTCCAAATGGCGACGGGAACGTTCTGAAAGCTGTGATGAAGCTCCCACCAAAGGTGGGGAGCTGAAAAAGCCTGTTACTTTGGGCCCACCAGGCTCCTTAAAGAAGGGCAAGACACCACCTGTGGCAGTGACCTCTCCCATTACTCACACAGCCCAGACTCTTAAAGTGGCAGGTAAGATTGTCATTGAACTTATATTGTTACACTTTTTATTTTTTTCCCATTTGTCTGCAGAGTCCAAGCAGGAGTGCCTGACTATTTCTAGGACACTAATAAGGCCAGAAATATTTTAATGAAATATAAAATAAAATAGTCATGTCGTGGCTCTTACGAACCTTTAAGCCAGCTACCTCCATTTTGGTGCTCTTTGGATATTTCAGACTTCGGATGTTTCAGTCAAGCCTCAAATCAAAACTAACGTGGAGATCCTTCCAAGCTTAGTTCTTTTGTCACACCTGTAGACAGAATCTTGCCAAACTAAGCACTTTATTATCTGTATTTACAATATAGTCTGTAAACTATTAGAGAAGGGCTGTCTTCATCCTCTGTCTCACACACCCTTTTTCCTGGGAATTCACCTTCTTATTATATTCTGTAACCGTATATTTCCTATTATCTTTCAAGCAGAATGGCAACTGAGTATTATGGCACCAGAAATGAAATCCAATGGCACCAGAATGAGAAAAGCTATTTTGAGCAAAAATGTTGCAATTTCAACAATTACTATATATGAGTATTTTTTCCCATTCAGATGTGTCCAATTCTTGGAGACTGCCTGGACAAGTCCTTGCAGTTTTTTTTTGGGAAGGTTTTTCAGAAGTGGTTTGCACTGTCTCCTTCCTAGGAAAAAGAGAATGTGACTAGCTGTAGATCACCTAGCTGGCTTTCTGCCTATGGCAGGAGTAGAAGAACCCATGGTTTCTCAGCTTCTAGCCTGATGTTTAACCACTACACCAAACTAAATCTTAAGTAATTGATACTTGTAGACCAGACACGTCAAACACAAGGCCCGGGGGCCAGATCCGGCCCTCGAAGTGGTTTCATGTGGCCCGCAAGCCTTCCTGGAAACAGTGAGGGAACAGCCCCCACTGCCTTGGCCCTGGCCCAGAGACCCTCAGATCTGTCCCACTCCTACCCAGGCCCCTTAGGCACCCTTGATGCAAACGATGTAGAGCTGGCCACGCCTACCCAGTAGGCCATACATACTCTACCCACACCCACCCAGTAGGCCACACCCACCCTGGCCATACCCACCCGGCCCCTTGTGGGCAACCGCAATGCTGATGCGGCCCTGAGTGAAATTGAGTTTGATACCCCTGTTGTAGACAAATGTGACAAAACCTTTCCTTTCTATTTCGTATGCTCATATCTGAATACTCTACATGTTTACACAATATTTATGGTTTTTGTAGGAGATAAAGGGGTGAACTATCAACAAGACATTGTTTGAAAAATCTTACACTCTACCTTCTTTGTCTGAGTGCTTTCAAGCTCTTATATGATACCTGGAACCCCAAAATGTCAGTTTTGAGTAAATTATTTATCTTCTACCCAAAGGAAAGAAGCTTAGCAATTAGACTGGACTAGTGTGGCAAACTTCTCTATTTTTCATTCTTTTTGAGGTAAAAAAAGTTAGAAATTAGTCTAGTCTTTGTTTGCTGGTTGAATGTTAAAGCTATTATAACCTCATCTCTTTTGTCTCTTGTGGTTAGTTCACACATACACACACACAAATAAGAATATATTCTGACATTCCTGAGAATTGCTGCATCACACTGCAACCAGCATTTCAAGGCAACAAGTTTCCAATAAGGCAACTTATTTTTTGATGACCTGCCATGACTATGGGAATGGATTAGGTTCATCTTGTGGAATGGGACTTGAGAGTGGAAAGGGATAGAAATAGAGTTTGGCTATCTATTGGTGGGAAGGCCAATGGGCAAAATTTGACTCAATCTGAAGCTTAGTTTGATCTAGTGGTTAAGTCGCCTGACTAGAAAGCAAAAGACCATGAGTTCAAGTTCCACCTTGGCCATGACATGAAAGCCAGCTGGGTGAAATTGGCCCAGTCACTCTCACTCAGCCCAAAATAGGAGGCGAAGGTGTGTTGGATACATTTGCCACCTGGAGTTATTTATAAAAATAATACAGGTGTGATAGATAGATAGATAGATAGATAGATAGATAGATAGATAGATAGATAGATAGATAGATAGATAGATAGATAGATAGACAGACAGATAGACACAAACATACGTACAGTATATATGTATGTATGTATCATATGTAATAATAAGATTTCTAATAAGATAGAAATAAGTTCATTCTGTTGTCCAAAGATCTGTGTAAAGGCATGCCTTTTCCTGTATCTATTCCAAATGTTGTTTCCTGATCAGTCCTTCTCTTTCTCAGGTAAGCCTGAAGCAAAAGCAACAGACAAAAGCAAACTGTTTGTGAAAAATGCTGGCCTGCAGCGCTCATCTTCTGATGCTGGCCGAGATCGGCTTTCAGATGCCAAGAAGCCTCCCTCTGGGCTTACACGAGCCACCACGCCTGGCTCCTTTGGTTACAACAAGAAACCCCCTCCTGCAACGGGTACTGCCACAGTGATGCAAGCTGGTGGCTCAGCTACACTTGGCAAGATCCAGAAGAATTCTAGTATCCCTGTCAAACCTGTTAATGGCAGGAAAACCAGCTTGGATGTCTCCAATGCAGGGGAGCCTGGGTTTATGGCGCCAGGGGCCCGTAGCAACATCCAGTATCGGAGCCTGCCACGCCCTGCCAAATCTAGCTCCATGAGTGTCACTGGTGGACGAACTGGCCCACGTCCTGTCAGCAGCAGCATTGATCCCAGCCTCCTCAGTGCCAAGGGGGGCATTTCTGTTTCACGCCTCAAGGAACCCTCTAAAATAGGGGCAAGTCGGACCACCCCAGGGCCAGTGAATCAAACCGACAGGGAGAAGGAGAAGGCCAAAGCCAAAGCAGTGGCACTGGACTCTGACTCTGCCTCACTCAAGAGCATTGGCTCCCCTGAAAGCACCCCAAAAGCTCCAAGTGACCACCAGACCCCTGCAAAAGACGCTGAGCTGCCGCCCACACCCCTCAGGTAGGAATGCTGGTTTTGAAACAATAAGATGCTTCAGTTCACAATTATTTATGTAAGGGCAATTACACGATTACAATTAATTATAGTTGTACCATTATTTATGCTTTTAAACCATTTTAAGGGGATTTTAAATATGAAGACAAGTGAGTAATTCCTTCTGTTCTTGGACAGTATGAGTTTATAGTCTGCCAGTCACAATAACTCTTTCCTGTCCATATTGGAGACAAGGCGAGCTTAATTTTGTTATTTAGTTACTAGAAAAAAATGTCATTTTGATCAGTGCTTTATTTGGTCTGTTTTCTAATTTAAGAATGCTGTATGGATAAAATTGTGGAGTCTGGACTGTTATGACTAGAATGAAGCATCAGAGAAAATACATATAACATTTTGATAAAGCAAGCTAATAAATATGGGCTAGGTGGCATGTCTTCTAGGTGGATCCACAGATTCCCTGAACAAGCATTCCAAGGATTGTTCATTAGTTGTTTTTCATGAAATGAGACTAAGATATCAAGGGAAGTACAGTGGAGTTTGGTCATCTTTAATACTTACATAAACGATTTGCATAAAGAGTTTGAGGAACTTTGCAGGTAACACAAAAACGAGAAACTATGTTTTAATATTCTTGACATAGAAACAAAATTCTAAACAAACTCAATAAGAGTCGCCATAGGACTAAAAATAATACAATGAAATATAATGCTGATGTTTTTTGTTTATGAAAAAAATCAAATGCATTTATATAAATAGAATATCTAGCTTGGTAAATATAAAAAGAATTTTGGAATTCTGATTGATTACAAGCTGAATATCAGCAAGTAATGTGAGAATTATGGAATACTAAAAAAAGTTTTAAAAAATTGTAAAATTTAATAAATGCCATGTCACCAACAAAGAACAAGATAAATATTTCTTATATGCAGAATAAAAACTTAGTATTTTGAACATTTTGAGAGGTCTAATTAGCATGAAATACTGGGAAAGGAGTCCGGCAAGGCTGTATACTGTCGCTTTGCCTATTTAACTTATATGCAGAGCACATCATGAGAAAGGCAGGGCTAGATGAATCAAAAGTTGGAATTAAGATTGCCGGAAGAAACATCAACAACCTAAGATACGCAGATGATACCACTCTAATGGCAGAAAGTGAAGAGGAACTAAAGAGCCTCTTGTTGCGAGTGAAGAAGGAGAGTGCAAAACTTGGGTTGAAACTAAACATTAAGAAAACCAAGATCATGGCATCTGGCCCTCTCAATTCCTGGCAAATAGATGGGGAAGAAATGGAGGTAGTGACAGATTTTATTTTCCTGGGCTCCAAGATCACTGCAGATGGGGACTGTAGCCAAGAAATTAAAAGACGCTTGCTCCTTGGGAGGAAAGCCATGGCAAATCTAGCCAGCACACTAAAAAGCAGAGACATCACCCTGTCAACAAAAGTGCGTATAGTCAAGGCTATGGTCTTCCCAATTGCAATGTATGGCAGTGAAAGCTGGACCATAAGAAAGGCTGAGCGCCAAAGAATTGAAGCCTTTGAACTATGGTGCTGGAGAAGACGCCTGCGAGTCCCTTGGACTGCAAGGCGATCAAACCGGTCAGTCCTAGAGGAGATCAACCCTGACTGCTCTTTAGAAGGCCAGATCCTGAAGCTAAAACTCAAATACTTTGGCCACCTAATGAGAAGGAAGGACTCACTGGAGAAGAGCCTAATGCTGGGAAAGATTGAGGGCAATAGAAGAAGGGGACGACAGAGAATGAGGTGGCTGGATGGAGTCACTGAAGCAGTAGGCGTGAGCTTAAATGGACTCCAGAAGATGGTAGAGGACAGGAAGGCCTGGAGGAACATTGTCCATAGGGTCACGATGGGTTGGACACGACTTCGCAACTAACAACAACAACTGTTTTCTTATGAATTTCAATTGTGAATCATAAGCGTATGTCACATTTTTTTAAGAACTGGACCCACTGAGTCTCCAAAATAGAGTATTCTATTTCTTCATTCTATAGTTCAGATACACAACTAATTCTTTCCTTCATTTCAATTTTTAAGTAACCTTGCAAAATAGAATCGTTGCTTTCTGTTCAAGCACTGCATCTCTTAAACTGCAGATATGGCTATTAGACTATCTGGCCTTCTATTAATTAGTGCATATTTCATTTTATATTTTGCCAAGCAAATATTGTAGGTATATCCAGTGCTTTTTTTGTAAAAGAAAAAGGTGCCAGAACTCACACATGTCATACAACCTGCCTTGCCTACCCTACAAGGTTCCATCCAAAAAAGGTGCTGGAACTCCGTTCTGAGCGTTCTATGACAAAAAAAACCCTGGGTATATCAAACTCAAGATGTAATTTCTCAGAATCTTTAAGAATGTGTAATACATTTCTGCCTGAAACTCTGGCAAGCTTTTGCCAATTAGTATTAACAATATTAAGTTAGATGAACAAAGGCTTGACTGAAAAAGCAGTTTTCTGTGGTTTTCCTGTGATTATATGTTCAAAATTAAATTGCTCCAGAGCCCATTAGTTTGAATTCTTATGTGTGAACCCTTAATTTTTTTTTAAAAAAAGTGTTACTCAGCATCTGGTTTGAGTCCCAATTGCATTGAGATGACTTGGGGTAATGGGAATATCTCCTGAACTATTCTTCAGTTACTGAACTATGCTAGGATCCCAATATTCCCAAATCAACAGGATAGTGAATTTGATGTGTTTGATTCTTACATGGGAGCTGATGTAGCTTAAAGTTGTTTTTCTCTATATCATATGCAAATGTTCAATGTACTTGTGCTAGATATAATGTTTTCGTAATACATGAAGTGATCATGGCATGCAATGTCAGACGCTGTACCAAACTTTGTCTTCATACTGTTCTCCTCTTTTTCAGGTCAGCTGCCAAAAGCTATGTAAAAGCCCCTTCTCTGGCAAACTTGGACAAGGTGAACTCTAATAGTCTAGATCTCCCTCCTTCAAATGATCTCCATCAGATGCATAGTGGTAAACTGCAAGAGTCACACCCAGCTACTGTAAATGTGGGCACCCATCTCACATCATGCTTCACACCAAGCCCTGCTCCAGTCCTTAACATTAACTCTGCTAGCTTCTCCCAGGGCCTGGAGCTCATGGGGGGTTACAGCATCCCCAAGGAAACCCACATGTACACCAAGCTTTCAGGATTGCACAGGAGCATGGAATCCTTACAGATGCCTATGAACCTGCACAATGCCTTCTCTGTAGGCAGCACAGCTGCACCTACCACTGCCTCTACACCTCCTGTTGCTGCTGAGGAAGAGTCCAATGAGATAGCTTGGACTGGAAGCCCAAGAATTACACATCTGGAAAGGTAGAGGAAGAGAAATGGGATTCCTGTGCTATGGGGAAAATATTTTTCACGGTAGTGATCCATAAGAACTTATCATATTATTTTCAATTACATTTCTGCAATAAGGCACCAAAAAGCAGGAGACCATGAGTCCCACCTTAGCCATGAAAGCCAGCTGGGTGGCTTTTGGCCAGTCACTCTCAGCCCAAATTAGAGGGTTGTTGTGTGGGTGAATTGGAGGAGGAAGGTGTGTTGGATGTGTTCACCACCTTGAAGTTATTTATAAAAAAAAGGTTGCATACAAATAAAAATAGATAAGGTAATATGTAGGTGGCACCACCTACACAATCTTGGTTAATCTTTAAAAGTGAAGCAAGATCAGACCTGAATAGTATGTGCATGAGAGGCTACAGGTAGTCCTCAACTTATGATCACAATTGGGGTTGGAATCTCAGTCATAGAACAAAGTGACTGTTAAGACAGAACCTATATGACTGCTTTGCTCAGTAACTGCATTTAAACTCTCTCAGTTGCGGTCATTGAGCGACTATGTAGGTTGTTAATTGGACAGAATAAAAGAGCTTCCTCCAAAGGAGGGTGGGCAGCTTTTCTCTTTGCATGGAAGGGACTTTATGCACTGAAATGGAGAGATGAGGCAGAGATCACAAAGCTCACATCTTCATCTCTCCAGCACTGTGCAGGAGTTTCTCTCTCCTCCATGTGTGGAAGGTAACTCAAACTGGGATTCTGAAGATTCAAATTTTGTTTCTGCAGCCCAACAAATAATTTCTCACTCCACCCTCTCTGTGCATGGAGGGGACGAGGCAGGTGGCAGTAGCCTGTAACCCGCCAGCTTCCCCATTGACTTTCTGGAGAAGCCGGCAGAGAAGATTGCAAATGATTGCAGGGCAATTGGCAAAGTATCCTACAAATAGATTACTAAGCCCACAGATCATGATCATCTGACTGGAACTGGAGTGATGCAATATTTTATGATGGCCAGAAGTGTTTTATGGAGTGTAAAACATTCTTTCCAAACCATCATAACTTCAAACTGTGATTAAACAACCAGTCATAAATTGAGGAATACCAACCAAGGCTTTAAACTAGACATGAAAGTAAAAAAATTCCTGTAAGAAACAAGTGAAAATCATTTCTATATAGACAAACAAGTTACAAGGATGTATTTGATTTGCATATCTCACCAGATTCAATTCATGAGAGTTTTTACCTTTAATTAAAAAGCAAGATGAAAAGATAGAAAAAGGATTATAGCATTCCAATGCAGGAACAAACTCTTTTAAACTCACCACATTTTTTAGCTTATAATTCTTTAGTTTGCATACATGGCAAAGTTGCAGTGGCTTAGATAGTGCAAATACAGACTCTGGGCTTGTGTGAAGCCTGATTGGGTCTATTCCCCAAAATTCACAATCAGTTTATTGCTTATCAGGAGCCACAGCTTGATTCAAGCAAATAATGAACAAGCACTACTGCTCATTTTTCTTCCTGCAGCTCTAACCGTGACCGGAATACGTTACCCAAGAAGGGACTGAGGTAATTGTTCTTTTTGTTACCTATTATTTAATATTATCAGTGAAGGGTGAAAAATGTCTAACTTCCTGTACTTATGATAGTGAAAAAAAGATCAAAGAAAGTGTGAGTTTATCTCATGCCAGTGCTGTATAATTATGTGCCAGTTGCACGGTCACTACTTAAGCAGAAAACAAGAGATTCTACAGCATTGCAAAGTCAGAAGGCCATCAGAAATCAATTCACGAAGATAATTTATAATTATACTTCACCTTTTTTCTGTTCAAACTTTATAATACTAGAGGTTTGGTTACAGCCTTGACTTCTTGACTCTGTTCTTGATCATATCTGATATAGCAATTGCAACTGTAATTCCAATATAGATTACATCAAACTGTCAGAATAGATGCATTGAAATCAATTTAGACATGATTAACAACTCTCATTGATTTCAGCGGATCGATTCTGATTATTTCTCTCACCATATGTCCTTGTTATCTTTCTGAAAGCTACAATTGAAATGTAATTGCTTTATTAAAATAGTTTTTTTAAAAAATGTTAAAGTGAATGAGTAAGACTTTTTTAAAAAGTTAAAAATTCAGTTTACAAGTACATAGCAATATAAAACACTTCTTTTTGTTATTGAATTCAAATATATACTAGAATAATTATATGCTCTGCAATCCAATCCTTTGATGACTTACTTCAACATCATTGTATTGATAAATATTATACCTCTAGTCTTGATTTATCTCTTTTCATTTATTTCCTTTGAGAATGATGTCTTGCATTCTGATGATGACATATCCAGCATCCATAAGAAGATACCCAATAACTTATTATCTTCCCATGAACCATGCCTCCTTCACATAATTCTAGAATTAGGACCTATTAGATTCTCCCTGAGCAACTGTAGTCAATTATAATTTATAATTTTAGATTACAGTCTATTCTTTTAAACTGATTTCTTTGAATATAAAAAGCACACCATGAGATTCCAATAATTGCCCATAAAGATAGAGCAGTGATTTTAATTTAATTTTTAATTAATTTTTTATTTTTTTAATTTTAAACCGCCCTGCTTCACTTAAATGAGACAGATGGTATAGAAATGTGATAAATGAATAAATGTGTAAGAAGAGAATTGTAAAAATTATCTTAATATCCCTGCCTAATGCAATAGAAACTGGCTAAATTAATTATGTTAAACTGCCTCTCTATCGCTTGGTTTTGGCAGGTATCAAATCCAGCCCCAAGAAGAGACCAAGGAGAGGCGACACTCACATACAATTGGAGGAATGCAAGAATCGGATGATGCCTCTGAACTGCCCTCTCCTCCTGCTCTCTCTATACCACTGGTTGGGAAAACTCCACTCACCAATATTGGTTAGTCACCTTTCCTTTTGCTTTTTTAGAAAAGGGAAACTTAGAGGCCAATTGTTCTAAATCAGTATAATCCAACAAGCTATGCCATTTTTCAAATTCTATTCTTTAATTTTCTTTTTTCTGGCACCTTTCTAACCTACTCATAATCCAAAAATAGAATAGCCTATGGAAATTGGATGAGACAATGATTTTAAGGTGAAACTTCACACGGAGACTTCTGCAACGCTTTCCTCCTGTATTCCTGATGGTGTGGAAGGACTGTATTTCTGTAATTTTCCAAAGCCAGTTTACTACATGGGTTATTGAGCAAGTCTGAGCTTCCTTTTCATTTCCAGAAAAAATAGCAATGAGCATCCCCTTGAATTTTTAGTGACTAAGTATGATTTCATTTGCAGTAGTAAATTTACTAATAAGAGGGGAAAGCAGCAATAATAAAACGCTTTAAAAATGCAGTATTTGTTTAACAACCACTCGTTCAGCAACTATTTGAAGAAACAATGGTGCTGAACAAGGAGACATACAACCAGTCTTCATAGTTGCAGCAACTCAGCAGTCATGTGATCATGATTCCAGTGCTTGGCAACTGGCTTGCAATTTTGATGGCCGCAGCATCCCATGGTCACGTGATTGCCATTCACAATCTTCACTGTCAGTTTCTGATAAGCAATGTCAGTTGGAAAGCTAACAGGAGGTCACAAATGGTGATCACATGACTTCACAACTAACAACTGCAATACTGTTAGCATCATAAGTCAGTAGTCAGCATAAGTCACATGACATTGCACTTTGCAACTTTATAAAGTGAGGATGACTTGTATTAGTAATTTAGTCCAAGTTAAGCAAAAGCTTTGATTTTTTTATTTGTATCCTGCCCTTATTATTTTTACAAATAACTCAAGGTGGTGAACATATCCAACACACCTTCTTCCTTCTATTTTCCCCACAACAACAACCAAATAGGTTGGTTGGGTTGAGAGAGTGAGTGACTGGCCCAAATTCACCCAGCTGTCTTTTATGGCTAAGGTGGGACTTGAACTGTTGGTGTGTTTGTGTCAAAATAAGATGTTAGGTAAGGAAGAGGTAAGCAGCAAAATAAATATTACATCTACTTTGCTTTGAGGCTCTTGGCATCAAATGCAATACAGAAAGTATTATTAAAACCTTACAAGTTGCAATGTGATAGGCTGCAAGGAATTTTAACTTGCCCATCCAGAATTAACTCTGATGTTGTAGCCCACAGGAAACATTGACACTTTGGACATAAAGCTGCTTTTTTTGAAGCAAGCTCTTTGAAGCTCCCCCATGTGACTAAACTAAACTTAAATCAGACATTTTTTTCTATCTGACTTTTCAACCTATTACACCAACACAACCAATTTCCTGGGACTCACAGTTTCCTGGTTTCCAGTCTGGTACCTTAACCACTATGCCAAACTGGTTCTCTGTTCTCTGTTATAGATTACAGTTCACGGTTTCTTTAGTTTATGCCTACTGAATTGCTGAGAGCACACAAGCAGCTAAGAATATGGAATAATATTGTAAGCCAGCCAAAGTCACAGCATATGAGTTGGACAACCATACAAATGTGTTTAATAATAAGATTATTGTTGTGTGGAAAATTGGACGAGGAAGGAGTATTAGGTATGTTCACCACCTTGAGTTATTTATTAAAAAAATAGGGACCAGATAAAATATATCTAAATAAATCAATGGGTTTGATTTCAGGTTTGCTTAGTCAGCATGCAGAGCTTTTCCTAGCTTAATCCAGGAGCCCAGAATTTTACCGAGCATACTTGCTTCACATGTAGAATTCTTTGGTATTGTTTTAAGCATCTGTTTTTTAGAGCTCTGCCTCACTTTCTTGGGAAAGGGGGTGGGGATGTTGAACAAAAGAAAAAAAAATGAACAAAACTGGAAAGTACAGGTATTTTTCATTAGAGGTAAATATGAAAATAAATTAAATAGACAGTTATAGTACAAGCCTATTTTACCTCTTATGTGCAATGTAAAGCAATCAACCCCCTGTGAAATTTGAGTAAATTCAGTTCTCCAATTAGGGATAAACATAATAAAATTTAAAGAATAATAATAAAATATTCTACATAATAGGCTTAGGTTCCTTTGTACATATATTATTTATTGTTGCATCTTCTTTGTCTCTCCAGTTTAATACAAAAATACAGTTTATTTTTTACCTTTGCAATTTTATTGTTGATGCAGTGAATTTATTCTTTTAAAGTCTTTTAAATGGGAATTGATTAACAGGTACTGAGTAGTCTGTACTATCCATCAATGGGCTTTAGTCAATGAAAAATATTTCACATTTAAACATGCATGAGAGTCAAATATTCTCCCAAAGCACCATAATAACCCAAGTCAAACTAGTCAAACTGATGCAACTACACAGGTGCAGATAAAGGATCTTATGCAAAGTGTGATGCACATTTAATTTCTCCTTATCTTTCCCCACCTTGATCCTGGCTGCTAGCCCCATATATAGTGCTTCTTGCTTCCTAGACCCCATCCCTAGCTTTGAGCTGCTCTGACTCCCATCTTTTCCCTGCTCCCTTCTCCTGCAGTGAGTCCCATGGCAGCCAACACCCCAAGGATCACCCGTTCTAACAGCATTCCCACTCAGGACTCCACCTTCGAGCTCTACAACGCCTCCCCCATGGGCAGCACCCTGTCCTTGGCAGACCGACCCAAGGGTATGATCCGCTCAGGCTCCTTCCGTGACCCTGTGGATGATGGTGAGAGTCCTGCGCCCAGCTAGGAGGATAAGAGTCTTCTCCACAATAATGATGCAAGGATAGAGTTGTAGTAATTCTATATATCAGAACTTCTCAAAAGTACAAGCTGTGCTGCTGGCAGGTGGCAGTGCAGGAAATGGTTATTATTATTATTATTTTGTTTATGGGGCAGCAAAATAGAGTAAGGGATTAAAATAATCTGATTTTCTGATTTCTTATTTATGCGTGCACGTCCACTATCATCAACTAGGATTTGGTAGGAATCATAGTTATGTCAGCTTTGCATAAGCCACAGCTGGTTTCTAGATTTATTACTGGTTCCTCCCCCCCTTTAAGGCATATTTTTAAATGGGATGTGGTAGCACTTCCAAATTGTCCAGAACACTTTACTATAAAGCAGCGGTCCCCAACCTTTGCGGCTTGGCAGCCCAGCTGGGGGGAGGGAGAAGGGAACTGGCCTTGCAAGTGGTGGGCTGGCACACATGCGCATGCATGCGCTGCTCGACTTCCGTGAGTGGCAGGCCGGCATGCATGCATGCACAGCTCGACTTGCGCAAGTTAAGCTGCACACACATGTGCACGCACGATGGCCCATCACTCGCACAAACAACCCTCATGCGGCCTGTTTCCAAATAGGCCACGGCCAGGTAGTAGGCTTTGGGGACCCCTGCTGTAAAGAAAACCACACTACCAACAAGTACCAATTTACACAGTAGGTATGGGGATGAGGTTGCAACGGGGATTGCCTGTTACCATCTGGGTCTCAGCGTGGTTTTGAATCTCTAGTTCTGTAGTTGCATGAAAAGCATAACTTCTACTTTGGCAAACTATACTTTGGCATTTATATCTTGATTTAAGTGAAAACTCCTACTCTAAGAAAAAGCATGAAACACAAAAAAATAAGGTTTTCATCAGGATTTTTTGTTTGCTCCAGGAAATCTTGTAGTCAAGCATTGAGAAGCAAAATGATAATAATAATTGCTGCCTCTGAAGTTTTCTGATCAGATTTCCCATATTAGCCATCATGTGAACTCTTAATGTTGTTGACCCACTCCTTTCTACACATATAACCTCCCCCCCCAGTGCCATCCTACCTTCCATCCATGCTACTCCTACTGGATCACTTTGTGACCAATCATACTCCATTAGATGGGCAGCCAAAGAAACTTTGTGACAAGTCTCACCCTTTCTCTCTTTATTACAGTTCATGGATCTGTGCTGTCCCTGGCTTCCAGTGCTTCCTCAACTTATTCCTCAGTAAGCTGTGCTCCCTTCATCATATATTCTGTCCCATCTTTCACTTTCTCTGTATTTCCCCCTTCTCTAAAGGTGATTTCTAACTGTAGTCTTTCCAAGAGAAAGTGTTGATAAAGTTGTCTGAGGGTTTGGCATCTGTTACCATTGGGAATAGCATTGTATAGCACTATACTTTGCAGTATTATAAGGTATAATGAGAAGAAGAGGTGGAGAAATGACATTAACAACAAAATAGAAAAATGTCTGTGCTTAGGCTGGGTTCTTTGCATGGCTGGTCACTTGTGTTGGCTGGGAATGCCTCTACTACTTTCACCCTAACTGCCTGCCTCTCTGTCTCTCCTCTACCCCATTATGTGCTGCCAGGCTGAGGAGAGGATGCAGTCAGAGGTACAGTAAGACCCTCACTTTACTTCCCACTGCTATTCTGCTCTTGACCTTTGGTGGAGAGCCAGCAATCCTCCTGCTTCCTGACTTTCCTGCCTTTTCTCTCTTCCTTCTGCAGCAAATCCGCAAACTGCGCCGTGAACTGGAGTCATCCCAAGAGAAAGTAGCCACACTGACATCCCAGCTCTCAGCCAATGTGAGTAGCCAAATTGGTGCAGTAGCATAAAGTGCCCTCATTCCATGGAGTCTAAATGCTGTTTTACTTCTCAAGACTAACCAATTATATACTTATCTACCGACCTACTTACCATGCTATCGACCGACCAACCCACCTACCTACCTGCCTACTGTATTCACAAGTAATTTAGGCAAGATAAAAGAAATACAATGGAAGTTCAATTTTCACTAGAGTTACTCAACTTCCCTTGAGCTCTGGATGGCCCCGGATCTCCGGTCCTTTCGTCGCAGCCTTAAAACATTTCTCTTCCATCAGGCTGACCTGGACTGACAATAGGGATTTTTAAATAGAATATTTTTAATATTTTATCATTGGGGCTTGTTAGTTTAATCTTTTTTAGCATTTGTATTATTGTGTTTTATTGTTGTTAGCCGCCCTGAGTCCTTCGGGATATAGGGCGGCATATAAGTCCCATAAATCAATCAATCAATCAATCAATCAATCAATCAATCAATCAATCAATCAATACTGGGCTTAGCTGTTCTGAACAAACAAGTCATGTACTCCAGAGTTTTAACAGGATTGTATTGCTGCACAACCACAATAAATTATCACTGAACATTAGAGAGGACATTAAGCTTTTGTGTTGCCTTGTAGCAACAGCACCCTCTCTTGGCCTTTTATTCTTTCACCTTTGAAACTTTTTGGAATGTTGGATTATATTCATTCCAGCCCTTTCTGGAAGGTGATCCTGGAAATATTCTTTGATATCTTTCCTATGGTCTTCTGGAATTGCTCTGATTTTAAACAAAAGTGCTTTTCTCTCAGTTCCAGTAATCCCAAGTTATCCAAATCTTTGTCCTACTTCTATAACTTCTGTCTTAACTTTCCACAATTTCCATTTTATCATTAATTTGTTTTACATCTACAGTCAATTGTCCTACAGATTCTTCCACCTTCTGAACTTCATCTTTCATATTCCTTTTTATCTCTGCAAATCTTTCTTCCATTTCTTTTTTAAAAGCATCCAAATTATTGGCAATTGTTTCAGTTATTCTCTTGCCAAATTCTGAAACATTTTCTGCCATAAATCTGGCGTTATCTGTAAGTTGTTGTAATGAATCCCTCCTTTTTCCTGTTTTTGCTTCTTTTCCTGTGGTTGTCATTGTGATATTTATGGCCAAAAGTAAAAGTAGGTCAATTACTAGGGTGAAAGTAATCTTCCTGTTTTGCTTCTCTCTATCTTTAACACTTTAGTCCCAATTAGCTCTTTGTAACTACAGTCTCACACTAAGGCTTGTATTACCCTTGTCTTCTTATTTTATAAAATCTACCAAGTACCTACTTTCCTTAATAACAAACAATCAGCATTCCCATGAAGGTTCAGTCTGATTGTCTAGTTAATTTTACTATTTTCAAAGGCACTTTTAATCAAAGAAAAAGTATTCTTCTGTTTTCTAAAATTGCTGTCTTCTTTATATATTCAAAACATTCTTAAATCACAATCTTGTTAAGCTTTTTGTTTTTAAGCAATAATCCTTTAAGAGGTTTTAACAGAATAACAGAGTTGAAAGGGACCTTGGAGGTCTTCTAGTCCAACCCTCTATTCAAACAGGAAACACTATACCATTTGAAACAAATGGTTGTCCAATGCATTTTTAAAAATCTCCAGTGTTGGAGCACCCACAGTTTCTGGAAGCAAGTCATTCCACTGATTAATTGTCCAACTGTCAGGAAATTTCTTCTTAGTTCTAGGTTGGTTCTCTCCTTGATTAGTTTCCATCCATTGCTTCTTGTTCTACCTTAAGGTGCTTTGGAAAATAGGTTGATCTCTCTTCCTTTTGACATATTGGAATATTGGAACACTGCTATCATGTCATCCATAGTCCTTCTTTTCATTAGTCTAGACCCAATTCCTGCAACTGTTCTTCATATCTTTTAGCTCCAGTCCCCTAAGGATCTTTGTTACTCTTCTCTGCACTCTTTTTAGAGTCTCGACATCTTTCTTTATATCGTGGTGACCAAAACTGGATGCAATATTCCAAAAAAGAAGGCTACTCAGCAAGTGTGTTTATTCTTTTATGTTGGTCAGAAGATCTCTCTCTCTCAAGTTGTAAATTAATATACACCCAGAAGTGCTTACAGAACTAAGGCTTTTGCAGGTCAAATGTCTATAGAGGCTGCATAGCGATTTTGAGCACAGTAGCTATCCAGAGCACAGGTCTCTTGATCTCTCTTTCCCTGGAGAAAATTTCATCAGTCAGAACTTGCCACCTGATGACCAATCTTTGTCACACTGATGTCCCTACTCAAACAGATGCTTGTAGGGACATCTAACCTGCCTAGATCTTCACTTGGAAGTCAGTGCCTGAAGTATCTTTGAAGGAAGCCAACATTCATTGCCTGATACTCTCTGCAGCTCAGAACTAGATATGAGAGGTGAATAATAATGGAAAGAGTCAGACCAAATCCTACCATTTAGCAGAGCTTTTGATTGAATAAAGCTCATTTTCACTCCTCTTAGTTACAGATTCAGAAGCTTTGGCCTAATTTTCATTCTCCTGTTGACAAAAAGTTTGTCAAACCATGACTTTGGTGTTATTTTATGTACTTTGATTGGGTTGTGACTAAAATTGGCTCTTTTTCCTTCTAGGCTAATTTAGTAGCAGCATTCGAACAAAGTCTGGTAAACATGACATCCCGTCTGCGGCACTTGGCTGAGACTGCAGAAGAAAAGGTGAGTCATTAGATCAGAGAAGAGAAGCAGCAGTCACTTTAGCTTTCCTGTTCAAGAACAGGGGTTTTTTAAAACCTCTCAGGGCTATAGATGGTGAAGAAAGCATAAAATTATAATTATTATTTAGTTCTCTTGGGCAATTGATTTTAGGCAATATGATCCAAGCTCAGCTGAAAGCAAAAACTTCTAGTATGGGAAAGAAAACCATATCCGCCTCTGTGTCTAGAGACTTGGATCATAAAACTTTCAGCTTTGTTTATATAATAATTTGTTCTCCAGTACTGGGTATTTGTTAAAATACTAGTTTATACTTTTTCAATGGGTGAATTACTATATAAAAAGGTAAGATTTACCTTGAGTCAAACTGGACTCCTAGCAATTGTCTATTCATGATCTATGTTGTATTTTGGGCCACAATATGGAAGTGGTTTGCCATTGTCTTCTGGGTTTTGTTTTTTCAATGTCCAGTCTAATCTGTGGCCCTAAGTCCTAATTAGGCGTGTCTCTGCATAGCTTTTTCAAGATTAACTAAAGTCATCCAGATACTGCCACTCGATGACACAATTTACAACTCAGGTGGATCAATGTGCAGACTTAAAATACTTCCAGAGCAATTAACATAAAACAGAAGAAAATTAACCAGCTTTGCTTATTTAATACTAGACACTTTTCAGTTTTTCCCAGTTTCTTAGAATAGGGTTAGGCAGGCTACAGGATGTAAACTTTTTCTGTTTTAATGGGTTTTTGCCCAGTCATGTCATTGTTATTGTTAAAGACACAAAAATAAGTACAATAGGTATAGTAATCCTTTTCCCATGCTTAATGAGCTGTTTTACTTAAAGTTATCAACTTCAAAAACTAGGGCACTATTGTCAGAAATATAGGGACGCGGTGGCTCAGTGGGTTAGGACGCTGAGCTCGTCGATCAGAAGGTCGGCAGTCTGGCGGGTCGAATCCCGAGTGCCGCGTAGCAGAGTGAGCGCCTGTTACTCGTCCCAGCTTCTGCCAACCTAGCAGTTCGAAAGCATGTAAAAACGCGAGTAGAAAAATAGGGACCACTACGGTGGGAAGGCAACAGCGTTCCGTGCCCCTTTGGCGTCTAGTCATGCCGGCCACATGACCACAGAGACGTCCTCGGACAAGCGCTGGCTCTTCGGCTTTGAAACGGAGATGAGCACCGGCCCCTAGAGTCGGAAACGACTAGCACGCATGTGTGGGGGAACCTTTACCTTTATTGTCAGAAAGTTAATCATTCTTCCCTTAAAAAAATATTAGGCTGGCATTGTTTTGAGAAATTAAAATCCTGGATAGATGCAGCTTCTTTATACTGTTTGGAATATAAGGATTAGGAAAAATGGCTTTTTACTAATATTACTCAGAAGAATTCTTAGTAAAAGAATAAAACTCAAGGCATTAATATATTACACAATGTCTTTCAGGACACTGAGTTGTTGGACTTGCGGGAAACTATTGATTTCTTGAAGAAGAAGAATTCAGAAGCCCAGGCTGTTATCCAAGGGGCCTTGAATGGAACTGATATTACACCCAAAGGTGAGGACAGTGGTTGGTGCTCATGATCTCTGAGGATTTTTATCTGCATCTTCTCCATGATAGATTTGGTGTATATTTGTGTGTATCAACATCTGACAATGCCCGAATTTACTAGGCAGCAAGGAAAGCAATATGCATCTTTCTCTAAATATAGGCAATCAGTTCATGGTTTTGAATGCATATTGCACTTACACATCTCTTTCCCTAATATTCTCCACTTGCCTATTCTGAGTTGGTATCTTTTAGATAAATAAGCTGATTGCTTTTCATGCAGAATTCTAATCTTTCTAAGATAATATTAAATTAATGGAAAAAAACTGTACAGAAGGGAGAGGGGATATTTAAAAATATGCTTCCTTGTTTTTCTATTTAATATATGTTTGTGTTTTTATATTTAACGTTGTTATCAGTTTGAGCCTGAAAACTGAAGGGATGCAATGGTGCAAAAGTACTCAAGTCTGTAAGCATATTCTGAATGGGTCTTTTCTTTTCCTTGTTGTCCAGAACTACGAATCAAGAGGCAAAACTCATCAGATAGTATATCCAGCCTGAATAGTATCACCAGCCATTCTAGCATTGGTAGTGGCAAAGATGCAGATGCCAAGAAGAAGAAGAAGAAAAGCTGGGTAGGTCAAGATAGAAGTGAAGCCAGGAGATTTAAGTTTATTTCTACAGTTTATGAATATGAAATCCTGTAGTGCTTTATCAGAATAGGTAATAGAATGACAACCATGGTTATTTCAGGATTCTTACCTATAGCATTAGTTATACCCGCTTGGAGAAAATATTTCTTACAGAATTTTAGTTTGCATTATTTTGCTCTTGAATTCAAATGCAAAATTACTTGCTACAGGTGGCTTCATCCACTGCTAAGCGATGGCCTATGAAGTATATGCCAATCATATTTAATTATGATGGCCTAGCAGATCAAGGGAAGTGATGTCCATGTCATTATGGATTTTTATTAAAACAAACACATGCACCTAAAAGGTACTCAATATGCCCTTTTTTTCTGCCCACTCACTTCCATCTCTTACTTTTAATTATTTGATGTTTTTTTGTTCTCATTCCAACAGTTTGTTTTGAGCCAGAATATAGAACAGAGAAGTCTCAGTTATTAGGCTCCTCTTTAAACAGAAAAAAAGAAGAGTAATTGAAATGAAATATTTTGAAACAGAGAATAATATGCAATTATTAAACTAAATTCTTCACAACTTTTTTTTTTGCATGACAAGTCACTATTTGTGCTTCTAATGTGAGTCCTTATTTTTCCTGTATGTTATCCTTACAATTCTGGTATTTCCCACTATTCCAAGGAGAGCTATACCCCCAGCTCTCTATTCAGTATGTGAATCTTCCTTTTAGGAAGACTGGAATAGGAGTCTGTTCTACCTCTGTATGCTGAACATCCCTGCTGCTTCTGGGCAGGGAGCTCTGAGCTGAGTGCATGCTTAAAAGTCTTGCTGTACTGTTTTTCCCTTTTCTTCCTTCAATGCTGATCTACAACACTTTTTTATTTTCAGGTATATGAGGTAAGCTTGGAACTTCCCTTTCACTTTCTTCCCAGTCCTTTCCTTATGTTTTACTCCTAATTGGTCACTCCATTGTATATGGGACAGCTCAACACTTGTGAAACTAACCATCCCATTTGCTCATGTACTTGCACTGCCAAGTCATACTGTAAGAGGCACTGCACTGGGATTGGGGGGAAAGTTTCATATCTGTTGATAATATAATTTGGAATCTGCCCTGATTCACTCTGACAAGCATTGTGCTTTTCATAAACTAGTATTTTTAATCACTTCCCAATTATAGTTGGTTTTTAAAGACTGTGTTCCAATCTTAAGGTATGTAGATGCATGATAGTTATCATAAGAAAAGGAAGTATATTTAAACAAATGGATTTAAGTATCTTCCTTTTTCATCGTTAGCAATAGTTCTACAGATAGATGAAGAGAGAGAGAGAGAGAGAGAGAGAGAGAGAGAGAGAGAGAGAGAGAGAGAGAGAGAGAGAGAGAGAGAGAGTGTACAAGTTAAACAATTCCTCTTATGTTAAGGAAAAGTTCTCAGTTTAAAAATTATTGTATTACACTTGAGCCATAATATCACCATTTGAATTTTCTGATAAGTTATTAAGAACTTTTTTTAAAGGATACAAGTAAAGCTGTTTAAATAAATAATAACAAAGTCATTTGATCATACTTTTCATATTCAGTCTCAGTTTTGTTTGGGTGTCTTGATATCTAGGCTTACTTAGTTTCAATAATCCAAAAACAAGATTCAAAAACTTATGACATTTTCTTTATTTCTGTGTGGGCAGACCTCATCAGGAATGTTTCTGCCAGGCAATGCCTACCTCCCTAAGTGACCTTCCATTTTGGAAACAGACCCATTGTGTTACTAGCAAGGTCAGGTCTTGTTTGTGGAATATCCAGGCAGGATTTCAAGCATTCACAGCTTGCAGCAGGCTGAAATGAACAAAATGCAAATCTTAGAGGGTCTAAGACAACTCACCATGGCCAACTTGCCACAGCTAACTCACTGCGTAACAGCTTGCCATGGCCAATTCATTGCAGGACAATTTGCCATGGAACAAGAGTTACAATAATATCGAAGAAATGATGGAATATAAACATTAAAGAAAGGATGCCAAAGGAGGGACAAAATGAAATGTGATTGACAAAAATTAAAATATTTTTTAAATTATTTTAAATAATTAAATTCAATTGTTGAATTGTTCCACGGTGGGTTGTCATGCAGTGAGTTGGCCATGGTGAGTTGTCCTGTGGTGAATTGGCTGTGGCAAGTTAACTGTGGCCTTTTGGCCATGGCAAGTTAGCCGTGATGAGTTGTCCCATTCCAAGTCCTAGATACTAGTAACTGCCATTTGAAGCTAAACAAGAGGACAATTCACTGAGGTAGTTTTCTTTTCCTTTCGCTTCAGAGACTGGCTGCAGGGAGAAAAATAGCATTTCTATGATCTGCCCAAAGAATTGGGTTAATGGGCAGATTGGAAGTATGATAATTATAGTAAACCCTATTTTCCATTACAGTGCTATCTTCACCCATTACAGTGGCTGTTCCTCCTGCTACTGTCTCAATACACATGTGAATCGATGCTTGTTTTGTGTCTGTGTGAGTGTGTGTATGCATGCATGTTGCATGCTCTGCCTGAGCATGATTAAAGTCATGCATTATTTAGTCCTCTCACGAGCAAAGCATACAACTATTTTCTTAGTTTAAAAATATTTTTTACAATAATGATTGAATCATTACTTTGGAAAGAACAGTCTGCTTCTTTGGTCTTTTAATAGCAAGGCTTTGGATGTATGAGTATGATGAATATACTCATCTTTTAGTTCCCTGTTCTGATGAATATTTTTCCATTAAAACTAGAAAGGGCTTATACAGTCTAGGCAAAAGAAACAACCTAGCCTTATTTGTAAATGTAATAAAGCATTATAAGAGTTCAAGAAAGGTAGGGATGTAGAATTGACTGTTGGAACATATTTAAATTCCAAATCTATAACATCCAGGAGGATAGTGCTTTATAAGTGGATAAATTTATAAGCATCACAAGAGTTTATTCACACTCAGTAAGCTTAGAAAATGTGCCTGTTTGATGTTGTGACATTTTACAAATACTGCAGGTTATCCTTGACATGATCAGCTATACTGCAAAATCATCTTATAGGTGGAATCTGATTATTCCTACCTGTTTCTTCCTAATCCTTCTCTAAGACAGGAATGAAATGGGGCTCTTAACAATGTAACTTAATGATAGAATAATATCTGAATGTGTGACAAATAGAGGTGCATGTTATCAGTACAATGACTTCTTTGCCTGTCATGGTGACAAGAAGAAATGCATGAATTCTAATTTGTCTGCCTCCTGTCTCCCTCCTGTTTTTTTATTCCTAAAATAAAGATTTTAATTTATATCTCATTTTTTGCCTGTGATAGACCTATAGATATACTGAAATATGGTGACTACCACTAGAACCTTTTGAATGCTCAGACTTTCCTCAGTATCTTTTTCCTCTGCTTTGGAAAAAGCAACCATGTGATCCAAGGAATCAATTATGGCATGTTTATAATATCCCAAAGGTACTTTTTCACGAGGCAACTGGACTTTATTTTTTCTCTTTGAAGATGTTTTGCTTCTCATTCAAAAAGTTTCTCCAGCTCTGACTGGATGGTGGGGAATGGAAGGATTTGTATTCCTTGCAGACAGCTGGTCATTTGCATTCACCTGGAGGCTTATCTATATCATCAGGGTCACCTGAGTAATGCAAACAGTGGAACTATTGAAAGGACTGTGTTGTAGACATGGGTGATGGTTGTTTTCCTCCCCCTCTATTGAGAGAAGGCTGTTCAATTTTGACATAGATGGCCTCTTTGACCCCTCTTTCAAACCAGTGGTCCTTTCTGCCCAAAATGTGAACTTTGCTGTCTTTGAGTGGCCTTTGTCTTTTAAATGCAGATAGACTGCTGAATCAGCGAAATGTCTTCTAAGAGAAAAGAAGAAAGTCCAGTTGCCTCGTGAAAAAGCACATTTGGGACAACCATGACCTGGATGACTGAGAAACTCCATAGACATGTTTATAATAAACTTGTAACCTCACCAAGTCCCTTCCTAAACAGACACAGGGAAAGCATCAATTCTCATGACATAAGTCTTGTCTACTCCTAAGAATCCAAGTTTCCATAAAGAGATAGTGGTAGTGGATTATAATTGAGATTACAAACCTGTTGTCCAAATGTCATTCTCTTTTAATTTTTTTTGTACACTAATAAAACCCTGCCCTCACTTGCTTCCCATTAGAGACAAGAATTCTTGTTGCTAGAATTCCATAACACTTTGAATTAATCTCCTGATACATTAGACATACATGACAATGGTAGCAGTTATATGTAAAATCTCAGTTGATCTGTGCCATTGTTGTTGCCGATTATGGAGTCTAGTGCATATTCAGACATGTCCAAGTCTTAGTCTTAGACACGTCTGAATGTGGTTTCCTTTATTACTATGCAGAATAAGGTTATTTATTTATACTATACTAGCTGCTGGGGAGAGGGAGAGGAGGACCCACCACATATCTGCATCTTCCCTAACCTGCAGCAGATACATTATTGCTTTGTAACCCCCAGGTCATGCTGGGCTGTGTTTCTTTCAAGCAAACTTTCTTTCAAACAAACAGGGTTTATATATTTAGCTTCCCTCAAGGACTCAGATTTATGGTTTCCAGTCATGCAAGCAGTCTGGTTCTTTTCATGGTGAGATAAGAATAGTGACATTTAGAATAATTTCATTTCCTTGCCAGCAGCTGACTCAGCTTGAGGCATTTCATATGCTATGAGGTGAAGGGAGCAAGCCTACTTTTGTCAGAAGGACTTTCATGGCCCCCACTCCTTGGCCCAACTTATTTACATTGGCTTGCTTGAAACCAGACAGTATTGCTGATGAATCCTCTTAGGTCTACTGGCTGGTAGCTTGGGGAGTCTAATTAAGATGCACTGAACACCAATCATAGATATTTCAAACACCTTTTTTATGCTGGCATTCCTATTCTTTAAATATGTTCGGAAAAATGATTTTTTTTCAATCAGTGCATGCTTCTGGATGGAATGCACATTAATCTGTATCTTAAATAGTCATTAATTAAATGTAGTAATCTGTATCTGAAAGAGTATAAATTCTTTTAAAAGCCGTTGGCTTACTTAATGCTAATGTTAGAAACATTGTCTGGAATATGATATATGAAATGTCTTTTTTTTAGAAAAAAAATCAAATGTCTTGAAACGTATTCAAAATTATTTGAGAGGAATTTTCTTGACTTAATGGAGACTCTGGGTGAGCTTTTCTAACCTTTTCTATATCTGTATTTTCCTCTTCAGTTAAGGAGTTCTTTCAACAAAGCTTTCAGCATCAAAAAGGGTCCAAAATCTGCATCCTCCTATTCTGATATAGAGGAAATTGCCACCCCTGATTCTTCAGCACCATCATCTCCAAAACTACAGCATGGATCCATGGAAACAGCCTCTCCTTCCATCAAATCTTCCAACTCCTCTTCTGTAGGCATTGATGCCACTGAGTAAGTCCAGCCTCCAACTGTACTGGAGACAGAAGAGGAAGGCCTGTGTGGGCAGTTTGGTATTTGGGAAGATTAGAAGAAGCGGATTAGATTGAGTTTGACATAGCATTAATTCTCTGCATGTACTTGTCTTTGATCCTCTGTTTTAATGGCTCTTCATTCCTTATGCAGACTCTTCCAGGCCAATGAAGAAGAACCTGAGAAAAAGGAGGTTTCAGAATTACGCTCAGAGCTATGGGAAAAAGAAATGAAACTGACTGACATTCGTTTGGAAGCCCTAAACTCTGCCCATCAGCTGGATCAGTTGCGTGAAACGATGCACAATATGCAGGTAGGGCTGGTGCTCTGCATAGCTGGACATTGTGGCTCAGATTACAGTTTGTACATTGCTATGGGGACCAATTTCTGAATGCCTGTTTTGTGTTTTCATTAAACAATAAAACAATTTTATGATACATGCCCTACGTTACATGTAGCTGATACTGCTAATTTTGTTTTTATCACTGTTTAAACAGTTGTGCATGGGTTATCGATCCTTACATGTTTTGATTAATTCCAATTTTCTTTCCACAATGTAAGGATTTTTTTTTAAAGGTCAAGAGCCTCTTTAGTGCCAGTGGAGGCTCTTTTCTACTTTTAAACTCATCATGGCCACAGTGTTTTTCACTGCCCCACATATTTCTTGAGATTAAAAAATTAAATAAGGTCAGATGCACACCACATACAGTCATGCTCGAAATTGTTGGCACCCCAGAATTTTTTTCAGAAAATCAAGTATTTCTCACAGAAAAGTATTGCAGGAACACATGTTTTGCTATACACAGGTTTATTCCCTTTGTATGTATTGGAACACAACAAAAAAGGGAGGAAAAAAAGCAAATTGGACATAATGTCAAACAAAACTCCAAAAATGGGCCGGACAAAATTATTGGCACCCTTTCAAAATTGTGGGTAAACAAAATTGTTTCAAGCATGTGATGCTCCTTTAAACCCACCTTGGGCAAGTAACAGGTGTGGGCAATATAAAAATCACACCTGAAAGCAGATAAAAAGGAGAGAAGTTCACTTAGTCTTTGCATTGTGTGTCTGTGTGTGCCACACTAAGCATGGACAACAGAAAGAGGAGAAGAGAACTGTCTGAGGACTTGAGAACCAAAATTGTGGACAAATATCAACAATCTCAAGGTTACAAGTCCATCTCCAGAGATCTAGATTTGCCTTTGTCCACAGTGCGCAACATTATCAAGAAGTTTGCAACCCATGACACTGTAGCGAATCTCCCTGGTCGTGGACAGAAGAGAAAAATTGATGAAAGGTTGCAACGCAGGATAGTCTGGATGGTGGATAAGCAGCCCCAAACAAGTTCCAAAGGAATGCAAGCTGTCCTGCAGACTCAGGGAGCATCAGTGTCAGCGCAAACTATCCATCGACATTTAAATGAAATGAAACGCTATGGCAGGAGACCCAGGAGGACCCCACTGCTGACACAGAGACATAAAAAAGCAAGATTAGAGTTTGCTAAAATGTACTTGAGTAAGCCAAAATCCTTCTGGGAAAACGTCTTGTGGACAGATGAGACCAAGATAGAGCTTTTTGGTAAAGCACATCATTCTACTGTTTACCGAAAATGAAATGAGGCCTACAAAGAAAAGAACACAGTACCTATAGTGAAATGTGGTGGAGGTTCAATGATGTTTTGGGGTTGTTTTGCTGCCTCTGGCACTGGGTGCCTTGAATGTGTGCAAGGGATCATGAAATCTGAGGATTACCAAAGGATTTTGGGTTGCACTGTAGAGCCCAGTGTCAGAAAGCTGGGTTTGCGTCCGAGATCTTGGGTCTTCCAGCAGGACAATGACCCCAAACATACGTCAAAAAGCACCCAGAAATGGATGGCAAGAAAGCGCTGGAGAGTTCTGAAGTGGCCAGCAATGAGTCCAGATCTGAATCCCATTGAACACCTGTGGAGAGATCTTAAAATTGCTGTTGGGAAAAGGCGCCCTTCCAATAAGAGAGACCTGGAGCAGTTTGCAAAGGAAGAGTGGTCCAAAATTCCGGGTGAGAGGTGTAAGAAGCTTATTGATGGTTACAGGAAATGACTGATTTCAGTTTTTTTTTTCCAAAGGGTGTGCAACCAAATATTAAGTTGTTGTTGTTGTTAGCTGCGAAGTCGTGTCCGACCCATCGCGACCCTATGGACAACATTCCTCCAGGCCTTCCTGTCCTCTACCATCTTCTGGAGTCCATTTAAGCTCACGCCTACTGCTTCAGTGACTCCATCCAGCCACCTCATTCTCTGTCGTCCCCTTCTTCTATTGCCCTCGATCTTTCCCAGCATTAGGCTCTTCTCCAGTGAGTCCTTCCTTCTCATTAGGTGGCCAAAGTATTTGAGTTTTAGCTTCAGGATCTGGCCTTCTAAAGAGCAGTCAGGATTGATCTCCTCTAGGACTGACCGGTTTGATCGCCTTGCAGTCCAAGGGACTCGCAGGAGTCTTCTCCAGCACCATAGTTCAAAGGCCTCAATTCTTTGGCGCTCAGCCTTTCTTATGGTCCAACTTTCACTGCCATACATTGCAACTGGGAAGACCAGTTAAGGGTGCCAATAATTTTGTCCGGCCCATTTTTGGAGTTTTGTTTGACATTATGTCCAATTTGCTTTTTTTCCTCCCTTTTTTTGTTGTGTTCCAATACATACAAAGGGAATAAACCTGTGTATAGCAAAACATGTGTTCCTGCAATACTTTCCTGTGAGAAATACTTGATTTTCTGGAAAAAATTCTGGGGTGCCAACAATTTCGAGCATGACTGTAGCTAACAAGATATGTCATTTGAACCATTTCCTGTCCTAATAATATTCCGAACACATACATTGTTTCAGAACAAGTAAAAATAAAAATAAATGTTGTTAGAGAAAGACAGTGAGAGGGAGAGAGCACAGGAAAGAATTAAGTGGTAGTTTAGGAGCTCAAAGCAATTTTATTTTGCTTAGGAAGCAGGAAACCTCTGCTGTCCTCTATATTGCTTAACTTTCACTGCTGCAGGTTTGACATCAATGCTAATGAACAAAATGAAGTGCTACCAAACACCTGCTGTCTGGTGGAAAAGAAATACAAAAACTACATTTGGTTTTAAAGACCTCTTTTTCCAATGGCTCAAGTTTAGCATTTACTACTGAGTCTTTAGTCTCTGGAATCCATAATGTTGGTTGCCAAGCACAATTCAAAGTGCATGACATAGGACCCGGATATCTTCAGGATTGCCTTCCCCAGATTGGTTTTGCTTGTCTTATTATAAGATCCAACAGAGCAGTTTAGTTCAGTTTAATTGCCATCTTCAGAGATTGGGTTTGGCAGTGGGCCTTTTAAGTTGTCCCTTTCTTTCAGACACTGATACCACTCAGATCAGAATAGTCCCTATAGTCCTGGGTTTCAGAAAGGCTGCCAAAACTGTTTTTTTCAGTACGATTGTTACAAACTGCTTCTTCTTGTAATTACAATATGATCATAAGACTAATCAATAAACTATTGCTGTTACCATTTCTGCAATCGAACTGTAATGAATGTAGAGTTTTATTTATTATGATGCTATGTTTTTGTTGTCTTGGTTTTAATTTTGCACTTTTTAACCACATTTACATAAATAGGATATGTAAACTGCTCAGATCGGTTTTGATGGGAGTGGTATATAAGCCCTCTAAATAAATGAATGGTATGAATGAATATTGTTGTTCTTATTAGGTATATCATCCCAGTGTTTGCTCTTTGTTCATTTCCTTTAGCTGGAAGTAGATCTATTGAAAGCTGAAAATGACCGGCTAAAGGTAGCACCTGGGCCATCATCTATCCCAAGTCATCTTTTGAGCTCATCTGCTGCATCTTCCCCAAGGCGCTCCTTAGGACTACAGCTGAGTCACTCTTTCAGTCCCAATTTAACTGATACGGGTAAGAAAAGAAAAAGGGAAAGTAGGATCACCAAACTATAGATAGCAACTTACTTTCCACCTCTCAGTCATAATCTTCTCATACTGTTGTTCTTGAACGATTTATGCATAAAAGATAGAATCAAAATTTGTTTTGGAGGGGAAAGAGGGGAAAGAGAGGGTAATGATACATGCTATATGAAGTGTTTATATCAGGGAGAATGTGACATGTAGTACCGTATTTATCGGCGTATAACACGCACTTTTTCTTCCTGAAAATAGGGGGCAAATGCGTGTTATACGCCGATATAATGTTAATGACCCATAGTAAATACCGCACAGCAGCGCGAATTTAAGTTTTTTTCCTGAAATTTCCTTTTTAAAATGAGGTGCGTGTTATACGCCGGTGCGTGTTATACGCCGATAAATACGGTAATTAGGGGTGTGCACAACATGGATTTTTTTCTTTTGAACCCATAATAATTGGAAACCGGATGTTCTGTATAAGGAATGGTGTGATTTATTTATTAAAGAAGACATTAAAACGTACACAGATTAAGCTGATGGTATTCATAGAATTATTAATCAGAAATTATTATCAGCATGAAATAGGCAGTATTTATGAAAGCTTGACCAGAACACTACATAAGTTGCATTTTTATATATTCAAATAAAATAAAGTTGTCCCATCAAATTTTAATTTTGAATTTTTTAAATAATTTAAAAAATAATTTTAATTTTAAAGAAAAATGTTTCTTCTACTTTCTGGACTCTGTACAGGGGGAAAAATGAATAGAATTTTTTTAGCGCACTAACTCAATTTCAGTCTGTGATAGGCAGGATTTCTCAGTGATTAAAATGAAGTGATCAAATATGATGTGCTTGAATTTTCCTTTTCCAGAACTGTCGCCAATGGATGGTATCAGTGCTGGTACCCAGAAGGATGAAATGGTACTACGAATAGTAGTGCGCATGCCACCTCAGCACATTATCAAAGGAGTAAGTACCATCACAAGAAGGGAGAGGTCCCTGTTTGCGACAGTGTGTCTCATGTGCAACATATTTGGGAGAGGAGATATAACTTTAATGAGATGATCCATTTTGCCATTGTAAACAACTACAACCATATTGTACCTCTGGTTTGGCTTCCAGGACTTGAAACAGCAGGAGTTTTATTTGGGCAGTAGTAAAGTGAATGGCAAATTGGACTGGAAAATGCTGGATGAAGCTGTCTGTCAGGTTTTCAAGGTACGTTGCTAATTAACACAACCTTTTTGCTATATTTCTGTCTTCAAAAACTTTATTTCAGATATCCACAGGTCTAAATTTTGGATTCAAGCATTTACAGCTCAGTCTTATGTTACTTTCTCTTCCTGGGCTTCAAGGACAGAACTTTAAATACTATTTTCCTTCTGACCCTCTTCCATACTATTAAGTTAAAAAGAATCTCAGAATAGCAGAGGAATGGCAGAGAGAAAAAGTTAAGATGGACCTAATAAAGATAACCAATACACATCATCCCCTTCCCTCTACACACACCTACACAAACAAGGTTTCTTCCTTGACCATTGTATGGCCAAACCAGGGGCTTTCTGTTGCAATTTAATCTTTTGCATAAGAAAGTTAATTAACATTTGACCTTTCCATACATGATATGAATAATTCAGTGAATACATGAAAATGGTGATTTTTTTTTATTAGCTATGGGCCTTTAATCATACCAGTCTAAGGATGGCAGTTCATCTCTTCTATCAATCTTTACCAATGCAATTGAAGTTATTGCACATATTCATAGAATATTTATCTAAATGATAAATTTAAATATTTAAATTTAAATATTTAAATTTGATGTGGACAAAGTCAACTACAAAAGGAAGATACCAGTTGTAGGAAATGCAAAAAGGAAAAGAAAAGAAAAAAGAAAAACAACATGTATTCTTAAAATAACCCAGTGCAGGCTGAGCATGCTTAGTGGCCACAGAATGTTGAGAACTGAAAAACCAGGGAGAGAGTACAGTGGATCAAAGAACAAAGTACATGGAATTTTGTTGTTGTTTCTAAGTCATATTTGTAGTGGCAATTATTATTTATCTTTATACCTGATCTTATTTCTAGAGAACATTCACTGTATTCTTAGAACAAGTGTAGCATTAAGTATTTTGAGAGCCTCATTAATTGGAAAACCTTCTGTCCTTTGTTTAGGATTATGTCACCAAGATGGACCCTGCTCTGACTCTGGGACTCAGCACTGAGTCTGTCTATGGCTACAGCATTAACCATGTTAAAAGAATCTTGGACATGGAGCCACCAGAACTACCTCCTTCCCGCCGGGGTGTGACCAGCATTGCTGTGACTTTGAAAGGTCCTGCTTTTTCCATTAGTTATTAACTATTTATTTCTAAATGACTGACAGAGAGGCAAAAGCAACAGGATTAAGAGAGCCTCTGGAAAGCATTTCTAATTCCAGAATTAGGTGATGGTGATGACTGTAACAGTGTAGCACTATGCTGTACCAATTATATGCAAAGAATTGTATTTGTTTATGTTAGAATAGCATTCTCTCTGGTTTTGATATTAGATGGAAATGAATCTCAGTTTCAAGACCCCTTGAGATTGTTATTTAATCTGGTATTTCTCAAATTGGGAGTCTGAATAATTAATGTAGGTTATCTGAATGCCTTCCTCATTAGTCTTTTTCAATCTGATGCAAAATGTCTTTATAAGTGTCTTTCCAAGTAGGAGTAACCACATCTGTAACCATGAGACTTTTACAATATGGATATTTCTGACTAACTGTAGCTAGAAAGAAACTGGGATAAACAATTGAAAATTGTTACCAAAAAAAAAAGAAAGAAACTGTTCCGGCACATGAAGGACCATTATAATGCAAAACTGAGGCTACTATATGATGTTATGAAGGTTTCTTTTAATATTCTTGGGTGTAGGTTTGAAAGAAAAATGTGTGGACAGCCTGGTTTTTGAGACTCTTATCCCCAAACCAATGATGCAGCACTACATAAGCCTTCTACTCAAGCACCGGCGCCTTATTCTCTCTGGACCAAGTGGAACTGGCAAGACCTACCTGACCAATCGTCTGGCTGAATATCTGGTGGAACGTTCAGGCCGTGAGGTTACTGAAGGCATCGTTAATACTTTCAACATGCACCAGCAATCATGCAAGGTAGAAAACTTTTAATTGTTTCATTTCTGAATAGTCACTAGGGCAGTACCTCCAGATCTTAACTCAAACCTTTACATGATCTTAGTCATAGGTTCCTCTGTTATTTCAGTTGAGACAATTTATCCTCGTGGAACCATTCATTCTTCACTGTAATTCTAGATTTAATTTCAGTGGAACTTGTTCTGAGACATGCAGGTATGGCACTGAAGTTTTAATTGTCATGAATCTATTTTTCCAGCCCTTTGTCAGTATTCCCCTTCAGTCCTAACTAGTGATTCTCAGCCCTAAGCCCTCAGCCCCGTGAACTTTTCCTGATGTCCCTGTGTTTCTGCATTGCGATGTTTCTGAATATTCTCTCTCTATTGATACAATAACATCTTACTTTCATTGTTTGCACCAGGACTTACAGCTTTACCTCTCCAATCTAGCCAATCAGATTGATCGGGAAACAGGGATTGATGTTCCATTAGTTATTCTCTTAGATGATCTCAGTGAGCCTGGCTCCATCAGTGAGCTTGTCAATGGAGCACTTACCTGCAAGTATCACAAATGGTGAGAAACTAAGATACTGGTATTGCTATTGAACTAACTGGTATTGGTATTGAACTAACAAATACCAAAATAAAGATCCTGTCCTATAAACTATGTAAATTACAAGAATTTCCAGATTATGCTAAATTGTTATTTTTTTTCCTGCCTATCTTGTACCTAAAAATAATAGCTTTTTGTGAATGACATGGCACTATTATTTCAGGCTTATGGCATTGAATCACATTAAACAAAAGAACTTTCTTATCCTTAGTTTGGATGGCCAACCTGGCATAGGCAGGAAGGGTTGTAACTTTCCTCTTCAGGATCATAGAGCAAGTTGTCATTTGACCGATAGAGCATCTAATGTCTCAAACCCCTAATACTGTAATCAAAATAATTAAGAGTATGTTTTATTGTGCCCTAGAGCAGTGCAATAAACTACCAGAAAAAGGTGACCACACTATTTTATCTTCAGTATTTCAGTCTTCAGGAATCAACATTGACATGAAGGCATCCAAAAACAAACCCCAAAACAAAAACCAACCCCTCCCCCCACAACTCTATTGAAAATGGTGGAAGGTCAGAATAAAGAATCCCTGAATACATTGTGAGCCACCTAAAGTCATTATGTCAGATAGGCAGCCATATAAGTCCTGTAAATAAATAAAATGGTCCCCCCATCCAGAATGCAAATACACTTATATGTAATTTTCTTTTTCTTCCCCATAAGCCCTTACATAATTGGAACAACTAACCAGCCTGTTAAGATGACTCCAAACCATGGCCTCCACCTCAGTTTCAGGTAATTACTAGAACAATGTCTATTTAGAACGTTTCTTCTATACTGTCAAGGTCATACTCCCCATATTTGGGGAGCATGCACTATATGCAGATTATTTTCTGGGATGAGGAAGATATAAAGTTTTTTTCTCTTACTCAATATTTTAGTCTAGAAAAGACAATGGAAGAGGATAATTTGCTTAGGTTGAGCACTTTCCTTTTTTTGCCATGACCAACATAGCATATTACTTGTAGGATGCTGACTTTCTCCAATAACGTGGAGCCAGCTAATGGCTTCCTGGTGCGCTATTTACGTCGGAAGCTGCTTGAATCTGACAGTGATGTCAATGCCAACCGGGACGAGCTATTACGTGTGTTGGACTGGGTGCCAAAGCTCTGGTATCACCTCCATACCTTCTTGGAGAAGCATAGCACTTCTGACTTTCTCATTGGTAAGCCTAAGCTTTTATCATCCAGTAAGCTGAAATGAACCTCACCATCACATTGCATCTTATTTCAGACTAATAAAAGAAGGGTTAAGACACTGCATGGAAGCTTCGGCCTCCCATTTGAGTTCCTTGCAGTTAATTCATGGTGAGGGGAAAGTAATATGCATATACTTAAGAGTCACTCTAGTTGTAAAGACAATTTTCTATGTTATTCTTCTTTATTTATTCTTTATTAGAACATTATTTTACATAACCTTTATTTTCTTCTATATTTTTGGTGATAATCCTCCATTGGCTAGCAGTTTACCTTCTTCCCCTTACTGTTTTTTTCCCCAGGTCCTTGTTTCTTCCTGTCATGCCCAATTGGTATCGAGGATTTCCGAACCTGGTTTATTGATCTATGGAACAATTCAATTATCCCCTACCTTCAGGAAGGAGCAAAGGATGGGATCAAGGTAAATTTCCATGCATCCTTATCTCTTCTGGAAGAATTAGTGATGCGGTTAAAGCCTGCATCAATATGCACATATGTTACTCAGCTACAAGTTGCTATTTCCTTTTACTCTGAATTATTCATAAAGTCCTACAGAAAAGCAGTTCCATCCAATCTTGTCCTCCATTGCCTTGAAAATGTTCTAAGCTCTACTTTGTTCCCCGGTGAAGGAACTGGAAGACTTAGGTGCATGTGTGTGTTGCTTGTACCTAGCAAGGTCAGTATTCTTTCTCACTCTTCTGTGTTGCAGGTGCATGGGCAGAAAGCTGCTTGGGAGGACCCCGTGGAGTGGGTGAGAGACACATTGCCTTGGCCATCAGCCCAGCAAGATCAATCAAAACTATATCATCTTCCCCCACCCAGTGTGGGGCCCCACAGCATAGTATCTCCTCCAGAGGAACGGAGTGGCAAGGATTCTACACCCAATTCTCTGGAATCAGATCCCTTGGTATGTTTTCAGCTTGCAAATGAGAATAGTTGCTACTGATTCTTTGCACAAGAGAATTAAATTGAGAGCTCAGAATCATCCAATATGGGTTGGTCACAAGAGAGAGAGAGAGAGAGAGAGAGACGTTCCCTGAAGATGGGGGCTCCAGCACGACTCTGAAAGCTTGGAAGACAAAACCTCTCATCCCGGTGACTGACCTAGATTGGATCCTGCAACATTATCCTGGGACACGTATAGCCGCCTTCATTTGCTCAGAATCATGAATTAGTATCTCAGTTCTTGTCACTAATGGAAAGATCTATTATTATTATTTTTCAAACACCATAGCTTATAGGAATAGAAAAGTTACTTCTCCTCATCAATTTTCATTTTGTCAAAAATTGACAGCCCTTGCTAAATTGTTAGCTTAATTACTCTATGAATGGAGGCAATTGTAAAGTTGTCAGAGTGGCTTTCTCCATTATGTCCCTCTCTGTTTTAGAACCCCTGTTTCTCCCTCCCCTCATGTCTTATATCTGAAATAACACTAGAGCAATGGACTAAATGCACAAGTTAATATGGGGAAGACAAATCTCTCTTCTCCTCTGCCATATAATCAAGACTGCATTGTTGACCTCTTCTGAAAGCATAATGACCTTCACAAAAGACAACGCCTGTGATTGTGCTCTGGCATTGTCATGATATGGCCACAAGGTGGCAAAGATGTGTAAGTCAAAGAAAAAAAGCACCACATAACAACTGAGAAAACTACATGGAATAGTTATGTACCTAATGATTGATGAGTTACGGATGATACAGGACAGAAGCAAACCCTATCACATATATTCCTTTGTTGACCCAAACAGAAATTGATGGTAGCAAGTGACTGTGAGATAAAGATCCTGGAAGTGATTGCTCCTATAAAAAGGATATAAAATGTAAGATCCTGACAGAGTAGTACATGTACAGAAATTATAATGGATGAGTGATATTAGAGGGAGTCCCAAATTCTGGACTTGGAATAGACAGTATGTTTCTTCTGTTTTAGTTAGCCTATCTTCACTGACCACATTTGCTCTTATCTTAATCCCATAAAAGTATTAATGGGGGTTGCAAAACAGCGTTAGCCTCTTCTCACATCCCTTTCAGTTTCAAACTGCCATAGTATGCATTCTTACCTGAATAAAAATAAAATACCAGATACAACTGCAAATAAGGCTGGTAGATTATGAAACATAAACTTGCATTATGCAAATATCTGTGTAAATTGTCTTTGTAGAACTGTACATGTTTTCCATTCACTTAGCTCCCCGCTTAATCCAAAGCACAGATGAAAAATTAATATGATTTTAAATAATCACAGTTATTCCGTCCTCTTTGTGGTAATCTTGGCATCCTATATATTCATTGGAGCAGATTATTTTCAATCTGAAGTACATCTATTGATTTATATCTGCATCCACCTGCCTTACTTCTGCTGCTTTCCAGGTATATTGTAACACTGACTCCCATAATTCTCAGCCACTGTTGAATGGAAGGGGAGCCTTAATACACGAGAAGGCATCAAGCTGTGTAAATTTGGTATATTTGATCATTACTTATCAGTCTTTCATCCTACTTATACAGATGGCAATGTTGCTGAAGCTCCAGGAAGCAGCCAACTACATTGAGTCTCCTGACCGAGAAACCTTGGACCCCAATGTGCAGTCTGCACTCTAAAAATAACTGGATTACAATGGAATGGAGACAAATGAGCCAATCTTGGTTGTCTTTGCTCCTAGGTCTTCTTTCTTTTTTCTCTGGAACCTGTGGTCTGGATAAACACCACAGAGTGCCCATCGCTTCCTTTGGGATCTGTGCAGGTGAACAGTGAAAGAGGAGACAGTTGGGTCTCCTTTGCAAGATACTGTTCTCCCTCCACCTCCAATAACTCTGGTGGTAAGAGAATGGTGGGTTTTATTCTTGGGCTTTCTGCCTCTGTCATAGACTCCTGGTTTTACAGTATGATTGGGGAGCATCCAGAAATCCCACACATCCAGTGTATCCAACATAAATGTTCTTGTGTAAGGCAAGAGACTGGAGATAGCCACACAGAGCTGGCTGTTGTATTTCTGCAGGGGCAGTGCTAACAGACAGGGCAATAGCCAAGTCTGTGGAACCCTAAAATGAGGATTTTTTTTTAATAAAATAAAGAAAAGCAAACCCCAGAAATCATGCGAGTGGAAGCGTCATTGCTGCTCTTGGAGCCGTTTCCTGCAGTTGCTGCCCTTCGACTTTCTTGCCACAATCAACATAGGCAAAGACCTAATAAGACTGTTAACTCTTGTCTTTGTACCCTCCTTATTTAATCTGCATGAAGGTCTTTTTTACTTTCAAACTCCCAATAAACACTTTTCTCCTCCACTTTATTTTATTTGGTTAATCTGGGCCATGCCGTTTGCTCTTTAGTTCTAGGAATTATGTTCTGTGTTTAGTCATCTCTCCTTTGGTTCCACAGGAAGGAGCCTCCTGAGTTAATATTTACTTTACCTTTTTCTTGTTTTACTTTTCTGTGAATTTCACTCCCACAGTCCCTCCAACTGAAATTGGTGCTGACTGGATTACTTCCAGTAACTTAAATCCACTTCCTGGATCCTTGCAGCTTGCATCAGATGCACACAGAGTTGAATCAGCAGCACAACCTATGCACAATTTGCATGTGGGCTCCCCTTCTTGTGCCATTCCATACCGTTTCTTTCTGAAAAGCACAAGAGGTCAGAAAACTGTGATCAAAGGGAGAATGGATTGTTGTAGTGCATCTCTTAATGGACAGCAACATGATCATTTTTTTCAGTTTTGTACTGTTTACCAATGTGCTTGCAAATCTCTTTTTTTCCATTCATTTTCTCTCACTTTTATTTTGGGGACACAGGGTAATAGATCCTTTTTATAGGAGCTGTCTTGAGTATGTTGCCATTCAGATGTGCTGGAACTCAACTCTACTAATCTCCAATCAGCACAGTCCTGCTGGCTGAGGATTACAAAACTTGGGGGGAAAATGCATCTGGAAAGTAACAGTTTAAGCAAGGCTGAATATATACCTTTAAACATTTAGCCTTGGATGTCATTTACATGATTTGCCAAACAAACAGTCATCAATACACAAGTATTCCCCTAACTAGTTGATTTTGATTGCAACTCCAATCAGTCTTGATATTGATCTCTATCAGGCATTAGGTTTGGGACAACTGAAGAGCAATCTCATATGAAGCGCCCCTCCCCGCCCCCAGAATTTATAATATACTTAAGGAACTCTTTAGACTAGCTATTTAAATCTTCTGATCACAGAATTTGTCTCAAGAAAATGTCAGTGTAGTTTATATTGATATTGATGTGTTTTACATTCAAAATTGAAATTTTAGATGTCAAGCCAGCACTCGGCCTCTAATGTTCTATAAATGTCCTATCAATGTTCTTTGAGGCATGTTTGCCAACTTCTAGACTATAGGAGGAGTCAGTGCACTCCACAGCCATAAGCTTTTGCAACCTTCAGGTTTGATCAGATAAAATACAAGTCTGAATTATAGCTTCTGCTATAGGAAGACATAACGATTAGGTTCTCCATAGTGCACCTCTCTGCTTTTTCAGTAGTGCCATGCAGACATATGAAGAGATACAGTACCTGGTTGAAAGCTTGGGGAAAGGCATCCCTCCAGTGCAAAACCACTCAGTACAATTCCCCATTTTTGAACAGCAATATGGCTGCTTTACTTTACGGGATAGATCTTCTGTGCATGCAGAACTCTTTGACATCAGAGTAAAATGATTTCTTAAGGCAATTCAGCCTCACTTTACTATCATGGCAGAGTGCCTCATTGAAGAAATGGAGCCCAAACAATCCACAGCAGACTGTTTTTTAATCTAAGCACTACATCTGTTTAGTTCTTATTCCAGCCGAGCATGTTAGAGGAGACACCCCAAAAGTATCAAATTTCTTACCTCCGTTCTTTCAGATTTTTTTTCTTCCATCGGCTAAACTTTTAATAGTAGAACATATTCACCCAGAGGCATCTGCAGCAGTGCTTTTGTCAAACTGACTAAATGAGCATTGTATCATTGTGATGCCAGCTCTATCCCTTTTGTTTGTGCATGAGGCCTCACAACATATTTACAAAACAGACACGATGGCATGATGCTCCTTTAGTCATCTCCCCCTCCACTGCCAATGCCCCTGTGCTAAATCTATCATCCTCTCATGGCTCCTGTCGCTGCCTCTTGCTTTCCCTCATGGTGAAGCCTGTTGGATTTATACTGGCAAATCAGTCACAAGGCCTGTAGATAGATAGATTGTGCCAAATACCTTTGGTCTTATATAGTTCTGAGCATTCAGGTGATATTGCCCAGATTTTCAGTATTTTCTCTTTTTAAAAGTGTGTTTTTAGAAAGTGAGAAGGAACATTTTACGACTTCATATGCTACATTTTGCACTTACCTAGTCCTTATATAGAATGTATATAGTGTCTTTTTTTCTCAATGATCTTGCCATAAAGGAATCTTGTAAAGTCAGTGCTTTATGTAAGTGTAATATAACAATTCAGGACATGCTTAAAAGGTTGCAGTGGATAATTCATTTTTATTTATTGCACCAGATAACCATCCAAATTCTTTTACAGCATACACAATTCCTTCCTCATCTTATCCTATTGTTCTGTGGCCATTGAGGATACCTAGTTTTCACTGGGCTGCTTTAGAACATAGGTTGTTCCTTTAGTCTCTTCCCTCCCATTTCATTTTGAACAATTTGTCCTTCTTAGGCATGGTTAGGGACCCAATTTGGAGAAAAAATACTTAATAGGATATAAGTAAAGATAATGATTGTTGTAAAGAGCATACACCTGAGCTGTGGTCACATGCCAACAAAGAGGAACACAAGACCTATCTAGGTATGCCTATAGCCCATTTCTTCTCCTTAACTAAGCAGAAATGTAAGATAGAAGGATTTGTATTTTTGAGCTAATTAATGCTTGCCAAGATTACTGACCATCTGGATAAAAATTAGTAACAAAAAATAATAACACTTATTGAAGGATAGAATTTTGCACTGCTTTCCCTGAGCCAAGGGTATGAAATGAAATGAACAATATAATATGTAAGAAGTACAAAGTCAATGTTTTCTTGGCCTTTTGTAGAGCCTTTTCATTCACCATTTTCTCTATTTTATTATCAGTGAAGTCTTTTTGTAACCCTCCATCTGTTTAACATAGATTTTAATTGTAAGCAACATAGGATCCAAAGTGGTCTTGATCAACAGTTAGATAATTGTGCGAACTTTCCACACTTGTCTCCAAGATTTTTGTAATTTACCTAGCTTGAGAGTTATAGTTTTAACACATCTGCATGGCACTAGTGGAAGATGGTTTTCACAAGGATCTTCAGGAGACAATAGTGATTGCCACTCATAAATGTTACATAGTTTCAGGTTTTTTGAGGACTCCATGCCTCTTATTTCCTTCAAGCTGAATGTATTTTGTTAAGATGAAACTGTCCACTTTGTAGCCTAGAACTATCAGTCTTTATGGCAGCAATGACTGAGGAAGACTTCTTTGTGATGATCTGTTCATAATATGAATCTATCATTCTCTTTACATGAATAAAGTGGGATGGAATAGATTAGAAACCAAGGAAGTTATGAATTATGAACCAGAACCTATCCCTATGTAGAAGGAGGGTAAAGGGGACTGCTTAGCCACTATGGACTGGTATACTATAATGTCAGAAGGACTGATAGTTCAGATTAATTAGTCCTCTGTATGTGGAAAAGCTCTTGTGCTTTCAGATGAATCTGTGCTGCTATGAAACTGTGATTATCTGAACAAAAATGCAGCTTGAATAACTGGGCTGTGAAGTTGCTCATGATCCTCCTGATCTGTCTTCATATTACCATTTCAAGCCATGGATTAACAGATCTTACTCTTTTCTCACTACTAAGAAGGCTGAGGTAGTCTTTTAAATCCAGGCTAGACCAGATAGTGGAATAGTTTATGTTCAGCACAGAGAGCCTAAGGAAGGAAGGGTAACATCCAATGGCTATTGACTATATTGCTTGGAACTGCTTAGAAGATTGACTGACTAATTAAACCAGCAGCTGCCTTTCATTCTGAAACACTTAAACCTAATGAACAAAATCATTCTCCTATCCCTGCATCAACTAACTTATATTGGACAATATAGGTCCTAGCCAAAAACCAGCTCTTCTTCTGAAAGCAAAGGTTTCTATTAATAAATGGAATTCCTGTCTTGCTCACTTACTCCTTTTGCTGGAATAAGCAATGCCACTCAAAGGAGTTTTACTTCATTCCATTGAATTTACTTATCTAGCCAAAATCTGCCCAGAGCAATGTTTACAAACTGGAACCGCTTTTCCCAACTTGGTGTCCTTGAGATATTTGGACCATAACTTTCAGTTATCAAATGCAACAGGAGATAATGAAAGTTGTGTTCTAGCATATATAGAGGATATCTGACTGGGAAGTAGGCAATAAAAATGCAAGCAAAGAAGATGTTGCCACTTTTGAAAGCTAAAGTCAAAGGCTATTACTTTAGATCTTTAAGACAAGACAGTAAAAAAATAAGCATCTTATTCAACTCAGAGCTGGCCCAATCACAATTTCATAACTATCCCCATAAAAAAGTTTGACCTTGCTTTCAAAGGATTAGGGGCCATTTGTTTGGGTGATTTTTCAACAGCGCTGGCATTCTAAAAATATTAACCAAAAAGAAAAGTGAGAAAGGGAAAACAAAAGTTTTAGATTAAAGACTCAAATCCAGCAGGTCTTCTCTCTGTTGACTTGTCCATCTATTCAGATGATCGGGCTGAGATGAATTTGGTGGCTAAGAGCAATTTATAGGAAATGTTTTGAAACGTGGATGGAAAACAGCCCCTCTCCCCATGCCATTTCCATTTTGGATGCTAGATATTTCTTTTCATTAATATTTTGTAATATTCATATGATATTTATAAAAAAATGTATTTTCAACGTATCCTTCAGATTCCAGTTTTGCTGAATACAGTTAAATACCCACATCCCAGTACTGCAGGTATTATGAATGTAAAGACATCAGACACATGACAAATAAAAGAAAAATTTTGTACATGTGGATCTTCATTTAATTAATTGGTAAAATGCAAGTCAAGATGCAGTGATATTGATTCAAAATAATTGCTGATTCAAATAGTCACTTTTTTATTTTTAACAAACAGTTAAAAACAAGGCGCTCTAGCCAATTACAATTCCAAGCTAACTATCCTATTGTGAAAATACTAGTGCAGGGATCTTCAAACTTGGTCCTTTTATGACTTGTGGATGCCTGGCTGAGGCATTCTGGGAATTGAAGTCCACAAGTCATAAAAGGGCCAAGTTTGAAGACCCCTGTGCTAGTGCTTCCTAATTGACTGATTGCAGATGAAATTACAGAATCTCTCACCACTCAACTGTCAATAGTGACAGTAAACCATTTCCTGAAGAAGAAGGTCAGGTGATAGTAGTTGCCAGTCATAATATCAACTAAATAATTCATAATATTGCTATCCAAAAACTGTATTAAGGAATCCTAAAAGTCAAAGAGGCCTTTTGGTTGTTAGAAAAATGTGGTGTAATGTATTTCCCCTTCCTTTCCATTGGTAGCAAACTGCATCATTCAAATACTTCTGTATTCACTCTTTTTTAATGGGTGGATCATCTAACACTCTAGTGGGAGTTTATGATTGATTATCTCATGCAAATCCAAGGTGCTCATTTATCTTTGTATAACTATACATATGTACATATTTTGTTTTATGTAACTGATGCTTTGGAAATATTAATTTGCTTTGGAACCCAATGGATGACTTAATGGATTTAGGTTATGACAAAAGGTGCACCCAGACTGGTTTAAAGAAAACTGTTGCATAGAAAATGAAAATCTAACTAGACTGAATCTTTAATGTCCTGATTTAATTGTCTGCAACAGCATAGGTGCTATATATGTAACATTTTTGCCAATGATTTTAAACTTATGTAAGAACTGCACAGTCCTTCTGTGCAGCTGATGTGAATGTGAGTATTCTATCTCAGAGAAGTCTCCTCGCTTAAAATCCATACAAATTGCTGGTGACAGGGTCAAGAGATTATGTGTTTGCACATTTTGTCTTCCTTCATTTTCCTTTCCAGCCAAATTTATGCAAATGGGAGAGACATAATCACAACTTTCCAAAACCTCCATACTTGGACACCTTTTTCAAGAAAGTGCTGTAAAATGTAAGACCTGAGGTCCTGCACTCCACTAGGGCGATAATATTTTTATTCCTCCTTAGGACTTTTCAGGCTTTAATTGGCTTTAGGAGTTCAAAAACATAAAATAAGCCTCCCCCTTAGCTTATGTACAAGAGAAGCAAAACATCTTACAGTGTCATCTGTTCAATCATTTAGTAGGCAGTGCAAGTTTTTCTAGTGCTTCTGTATTAGTGTAGCATTCTCCAGAACCTCCAAATTGCTACAAAGGCTATGCAGTTTTTCTCCAATCTGATTAGTTAGAAATGGAAGTGTCATGCAGGTGGATCTTTCTACACCTCATATTTGTTCAAGTTTCTATTTCAGACCTCTTTCTTCTTTAGCTTTTGGGTGATATCAGTAATAGCAGAGAATCTCAGTGGTCCCACTATAGGTTGCCTGGATCATTTATGATCCTAGTGGTGGTTCTTGTCAGTTATATCTAGAGCTACTTTAAAGCTTGAAGTCCTATTTAATCCTTTCTCCAAAAAGCAGTAACTTGAAAGAATGTCACTGACTTTTTAAAAAAGATAAAACGGCAACTACCTGTGATGCAAATACTGATTTGTATCACAACCCCCAGAGACTAAAATTACAACTGGAACTGTCCCTTTCAATTGGTGAGTTGTCTTTTACTAAATCCACTTTTAACTGAAGCAGTACTGCAAAGTAAAAGTACAGTCACTTAAAACCAAACTCGTAAATCACTAATACAAAAGTACTTCTAACAATCTGCTTCTCCAGTTAACCATGTGGAGGCTCTTTCTTGCATCCTGATCTTATGCTCGCTCAGATGCAATTTAAACAAGACTTACATTTTCAAGTAAATATGCTTAAGGTACTTTAGGTGATTGACATAAAATGTATTAAATCAGCCCGATGGAAACATTTTCTAGTCTTTTGCCCTCTTTCCCTTTAGGATATATTCTGTTTCACATTTGGTGTTTCCTCCTTCTCCCAATTTGTGCCCATGTTCCTTTTTCTCACCTTTTTGGAAAGGTTCTTGCTGAGCACCATTCACCAATCTCAAGTACCTCTTGCATTGGGGCTATTTTGCACAGTGATATACAAAAGATCAAACCTTGTGCTTGGTTTGACATTTCCTCATTTGCCTTTTTCCCCCCCTTGTTTCATTTTTGTAGAATACGAATATGTTGTAAATAACCTGTAACTGAATGGCCTGAATGAGTCTGAGGGACCAGTCTTGGGACCTAAGTCCTGTATCTGTGATACATCACGCTGGGTTTTTTATTTGTTTGCCTTTTTAAAAAACAATATGTAAGTAACTGTGATTTGCTGACTCATTTCTGATTGTACATGTACACCTCCCAGCAGCTGCTGTGGTCAATGGAAGAAATTTGTGGAGCAAAATTTTAAAATGCCTTCTTCCATAGGAACTCGGCCTTTCATATTTCTTGTGCTGCTTTTTCTGCATTAGCTCACTCTCTTCACTATGTTGGCAGGTGTGGATTTCCTGGAACAAAGTTAATGAAAACTAGATTTAAAAGTTTAACAGACTCTTCCCAGCTAATCTCTCTGTTCTAGTGCTATTATAATGGAATCCCATGATAAAAAGTAACTAGTCCCAGATTAAATGGGGATGAAGTGGTAAAACCTGATCATTGCATCAGAACTGATGCATTACCTTGATTCCAGTAAGAGATTACAATGTTCTTTTGGGAGAGCCAGAGGAAGACTGGAATCTCTTACTGGAATCGGGATAATCTACAATCTAATATAGATGCCCCATAGTGTCATTAATCAAGAATTTTCAATTTAAATATATTCTGTTTTCTATTTTATATGTTTGATAAATTATTCAGTGGAATGCTTTGCAACCAGGACATTTTGTTTATAAGAGTAGTGTGTTATAATATGCAGGTAACAATACACTAAGGATAGAATTAGTGCCTCTCTTAGACAGTTACTGAGAGAGTTACTGATTTGTACATTGGAAGTATATAAATAGTTGAAACAGCTTATTGATTAGTGTTGAGTTTGAACTTCCATTTAATAAAGAAAAATAAATCACAGGACAGTTCAGGCCAAAATCAGCTCCTTCCAAGTACTGATACTTCTCAGTTCCGCTAGTCAACATGATGCTTATGGGCTACTGTAATCCAATTGGCAGGGGGTCAACTAAGACCCTTTTTCTATGTCCTTGTGCTTTTTAAATTATGGCTAGGGATATGATTCTGACAATACTTTAACTGAGAAAATGATTTAATAGTTTTAATAGTATCATAGTGAAGATCATAGTGGACAACATAGTGGACATAGTGCAGTAATAGTGGGCAACACTGGTACATTGAGTAGACATTCAGAAGAGTGAGAGAAACTTCAAAGGGAAGTGGAACAGACCATAGACAGCTGTTAGGTTTCCTTCCATGAGTTTTTTCCATTGATAAATGACCTGGCCAACATACATTAACAAGTTCTGATTACAGCCCCCAAATGCTGGTTTTCCCAAAAGTAAAAATAAGCAGGAATAATCTGTCCTTATTATAAATTGTAATTCAAAGCAGGATAGTAATCACAGTTGATTCAAGTTCAATTCACTGAAAAAATAATTTATATAATAGATTTTCTATTCTAACTTTTTTATATGGCAGCAACATATTTTTCAGATTATAAAAGGTAGATTCTTCCTAGTTCTGTGTTCCTGAGATCCTTTTCAAACTTTTAATAACTGTGTGAAGGATAGGAACTACACCTTATTCAAACCAAGCAAATAATCTAACTAAGCTACCGAAGAACACTTGTGTTGAGCAGTACAGCACTGTATCTGTGTTCAGCAATACAACTAAAATCTGCTTAATTTCTCTGCAGTTTGGTTTTAGCTTTGCATTTCTGTTCACCAGATCCCACCATCCCCTTATTAAGCCTGACCCAAAGAGACCAAGCACGAGCCCAGAGAGATCACTGGTTGACAAGCATTGGGATTGACACCTAGGACAGAGTGGAGCTAGATGCCCAAGTACTAATTCGAATGCAGTGTTGAAGGAAAGAGAGGCCAGACTGAATGCTATCCTAACTTCATTTATTGCCTATTAATTTAAACAAGGGGATCTGGGAATTTCATCCATTTGATCATGAAACTTCAAAGGGCAAAGCTGGATGGTTCCTAGTGGCTCCTACATAGGAGCATTGGTGCTAAATAGTTGGGGGCTCAGTCCCGCAGAAAGCTAGGTGGAAGCTGTTGGAATAATGATAATTGCACTAATTCATCACTCTATCAGAAAACGTAGCACCCTTCCCTGCCAAAGACACGTCACCCTTCTGCTCTAGCCAAGTCGTGAAGATCTTGGCTTGAGGTGAAGCTGGGATAGCACCAAAGTTTAGGGTCTCCTTGGCTTACTAGCTACTGCTGACTGGAGGCTCAACTTTACAATTTTAGCTTTTTTTTAATTAAAATGCATTTTTTTAAAAATTAAAAAAGTGAAAAATATCCTATTTAGGAGAGGTGTGTATTGGCAGAGTTAGTGTTTCTTAACTGCATGGTATTCCTTCTAGGGGGTTTTATACCACTTTTTAAATTTCTCAGATTTATGGTCCCAGTTTCTATGCTATCTTATCTCTTGCTTCTTTCTCTTTCTCGCTTTTTGTTTATTGTTTGATATGTTCTCTTTCTTTCCTGAAAACTGTTCTTTGTAAATCTGCAATTTCTTTTATACCTGATGTAAACAAAATGAAATAAAAAAATCCAGATGTTGTACATAACTGCAGAAACAATCACAAGGAAACTACTGCCATCTGGACTGTTTCCAACAGAGACTGTTTATACTAATGGTAAAAGAAAGGGGGGGGTAAAAGCCCCCAAAAGAGAAGCTTTTAAAGCAAAATAAAAATAAAGTGTCCAAGCAAAGTACGGTACTTTTCACCAAGTCTCTGCTTAGCTGCTGTGCTGAGTTGTGCAGCATGTTTTTTCTGGGAATACTGGTCTGTCTTAACACCTTTTGACGTTTAAATAAAGTGATCTCCTGTGTTGCCTGCATGTTGATCCTCTCTGTTAAGATAAGATAATCTTCATTGTCATTTTTTACTGTGGGCACAATGGCACACATCAAAAATGAAATTTAGTTGCCCGCTCTCAAAGTGAGACACATACATGACACCCCCCCAAAACATACTACATACAACTTATGTATAGACCCACACCCCTACATATGCATAACAATAAAATATTAAATACTGTCCAACTTGAATATATAACGGAAGGAGGAAGCCTGAGAGTTCACAAGGTTAATGCTGTATGGAATGAAACTATGGTTGAATCTGGATGTTCTGCTATGGATACCATGAAGCCTCCTCCCAGAAGGTAACAAGGAAAACAGGCTGTGAGGAGGATGAGTAGTGTCCCAGATAATCTTACGGACCCTGCTCAAGCAACGCTTCTGTGCTATGTCCTGGATGGGAGGGAGGGAACTGCCAATGATCTTTTTGGCCATCCTCACCACTCTGTGCCCCGCCTTCCTGTCTGAAGCAGTGATGCTTCCAAACCAGACTGTGATGCTGTATGACAAGATGCTTTCAATCGTCCCCCTGTAGGAAGTGGTCAGGACAGGGGAAGGAAGATGTGCTTTTCTCATGCGACGCAGAAAATGCAGGCGCTGCTGTGCCCACTTCACCAGTTTCTCACTGTTGAGCAACCAATCCAGCCTACTTGTTAGCTGCATACCCATGATTATAACAAACAGTGTGTAATCTGTGATCACCAATAACTCCCATTTTACTCTATGGTTATATAACATGGAATTTAGTTACTTTTTAGTATTATGATTTTAGTATTATGATTCGCTGGCCTATGTAAACCAAGAAATAGATTAGCTAAGTAATCAAGTTAAACACATTGCCTGAATTTAGCCAATTACATTAGTTCTCCACTGCACTACCACAATGCCAGATGTGCTTTCTTTCACTATATCAATTAATTAAGAATTCTCTAATGTCTTCTGCATGTTCAGCATGGGTTACCTTCGCTGGGTGATGTAACTGAGTTCATGATACCTTTATTAATTTTATCCTCCCCAATTAGACAGCATAGATTAGAGATCCGCACCTCTGCAGATGCTTATATTAGACTGATTTCCCCATATTGTCCACTGATATGTGACCTTTTAGTGCTGTTTGAGGCGCAGCTTTCTGAGTGATCAGATCTATTTATTGGGGGAAAACATGACAGCTTAGCTTTGGGCAGATACTGTTGTGTTCTCAATCACTTTGCTTGTTGATATCATCATGCCATTAATAGGGACCTGTTTACCTTTTGCAAACATTGAGAAGTGCTGATTGTGCTTCATACTTTCTCAATTCTTTAGCTTAGTTGAATCCAAAACCCTAAGTCAATGTAAAAGTCATAGTGGTTCAATTTTTACACTGAACAAGGCATAGCAAGCTCATTTAGACATGCTAACTCTAAACCTTGTGTTATGGCTGGATTCGCATATCATGGTAACCAAATCTAAATAAACCATGTTACTTATTCCAATGCATGAGTCCAGCTATAGACCTAGACTAAATTCATACCGTCATAATGATACAAAATATGGTTTGCTTGATTTAAACTCCAAGTACCTAAAGGTGGTATCTCAGTAATATCTTTTTGGTGTGTATCCATTTTGGCGTGAGACTTGGAGATAATTACTGCAACTTTGACTCAGTGTAATTTGTAGAGCCAGACTCTTTGAGATGGACATATTGTATTGGCCACCAACAAACTGGAATCACTTCAATTAGGGAGCAAAGTGGCATCATTTCTGTGCATTAGAGCTCTTGGGTGCATAACTACAGTCCCACCTTTGCAGTTCAGTTATAATGAACAAGCTATAAAATGTGCATTATCACACATATATTAGAACATACAGTGCAAAACATAACGCTTTTGGCTGTCATAGTTTATCGTTATTTATGGACTGTTATCCATGAACTTGCATATTTCATTTTTAAAAATCCATCTGAATTAATGAGCTCCTGTACTAATGTAATTTAAAACATTTAAATCTCCTTTGAGTTGAGTTTGAGTCCTAGTGACTTCATGGACACATTCATGTAATTTTCAGAGGACAATACGAAAGTATCTGTGTCATCTTCTGGAATGATTCAACTTCCCAGTATTCTTAATAGCAGTAATATTTTGTGGCATCTACTAACCAAGTATTCAGTTATCCTACTTTATTCTTTTCAGTTGCATGGCTTTGAATTCAATGTTTAAAAGTAGAAACAAATTCTTTATTTTGTTAAAATTGTCCAGTCATGCAGCAATGATACTATAATTATGAGCTCAAGCGTATTTCTTTCTATTCAGAAGCAAGGCCAACAGTATTTTGTTTAAGTTAAATGAACAGAAGATTGTAGCCTGAATGCATTAGTTGTAAATGACACCCTACATTGCTAACACATATAAATGACTTATTGGTACAGATGGCTTAGATTATATTTTCCTCCACTGGTTAAAACAAATAACCATGGGGTTGACAGAAGCATACTGGCTTTAATTCAACAATATTTGCATCCAAGCACTGGTGATTTCAGGAAGAAATAACAATACAGAAATGTATCATTTTTCTATTTAGCTCATACATGTCATTTTAATTGAGAACCTTGGGGTATAATCCATCTGGCCCTGGTTATTTGAACTCGTCTAGACTGGACAGGTGCTCACTTACCATTTTCTTGCCTATCTTAACTTGCGTTTCTATTCTGTTTTTTATGGCACTGGTTTTGGTAGGTTGGACTGTTTTTTCCCAGATGTAAAAATGAGTTAAATAGTTCTGCTTTCTCCCTGTTGCTTGTCACCTTCTTGCCACTTTCCCCCACTAATGGACCAATCTTTCCTTAACTTTTTTCTTGGTTTTTATATGTTGAAAGAAGCTTTTTTTTTGTTATTTTTGACTTTGGTCGCAAGTCTTAGTTCATTTTGAGCCTTAGCTTCCCTCACTTCATCTTTGCAGGGACGGGCTATTTGCTGATATTCTGCCTTAGTAATGTGCCCCTCTTTCCACTTCTTATACTTGTCCTTTTTAACTTTCAATTTATCAGAGAGTTCTTTATGCAGCCATGCTGGTTTATTTTGAGAGCTGTTATTTTTCTTCTTTGTTGGTATTGTGCTAGACTGGGCCTTTATTATCTCACTTTTCAATATTTTCCAAGCTTCTTGAGTTGTTTTCCCCTTTAGGATTCTCATCCATGGAATGCTTCCCAAGGTCTCTCTAAGTTTATTGAAATTAGCTCTTTTAAAGTCCAAGACTCTAGTTTGACTGTGTTCTATTGCTTGTGCTTCCATAATGTTGAATTCCAATATTGCATGATCACTTCCCCCCAAGGTTCCTGTGGCTTCAACACTTTCTATCATTTCATCTCTGTTAGTGAGAATTAAATCCAATGTGGCTAATTCCCTAGTTCCATTCTCTACTTTTTGGGAGAGAAAGTTGTCTGCTAGGTTTTTTAGGAATCTGTTTGATCTTCCACTTGGTGCAGAGTTTGTCTCCCAGTTGATATCAGGGTAATTAAAGTCCCCCATTACTATTGTGATGTGCTTCCTACATACCTTTGTTAGCTGATTAGCAAAAAGTTCATCTATTTCCTCTGCTTGGTTGGGCAGCCTATAGTATACACCTATGGCAATGTCATTTTTCCCCCTTTTATATTGACCCAAATGCATTCAAGTTTACAGTTTTCATCATTGTTGTGCTCTATTTCTGTAGAGATAAAGGTATTTCTTATATAGACAGCAACTCCACTTCCTCTTTTTTTAGTCTTCTTTTAAATAGTTCAAATCCCTCTAGCTGTGTGTTCCATTTGTGGGTTTCATCCCACCATGTTTCCATAATGGCAACAATATCATATCCACCCTCATTTACCTGAATTTCTAGTTCAATTGATTGATACATGTTGATTCTTAGTAACTACATTGATAGATTTTCTCCATAACGATCTTTCCTTAACCTGTTTTATTCTAGATAACCTTCAAAAGCAGCACTATGTAATTGCCATTCTGTTGATAGTTCTTTTGGTCTTAAGGCTAGCACCATGAAGACTGAACAGCAAGATCTTATTCTGAATGTCCTCCCTCTGCTTTGTGATCAGTGCCATCAGTGTGAAATTCAGGTTGATGGCTGCATCTCCCTGGGACAAAAACTATTGTGACATTCTAATCAGTAAGCAGGCAGAAGCTTGGAACTATTAAATAGCTTTCCTTTGAAAAGAACACAAAAGCTGTTGGACAAGAGAAGAAGCAAAGTGGCAATAGTTATTCTCCTATCATGTAACTTAGGACTCTGATCCATGAAAGTTGAATAAAAATTATGAAAACACTGCATTCTTAATGATAACTAGTAGATAGACTCAAGGGAATTTAAGTTATTGCTTAGTTTCTAGAAGCACATTTTCAGAGCCATGGAGCATGTTGCCAATACTATGCTTTTTCAACCCTGTTTTCCTTCAAGTTTCCTTAAAGTCATGTCATAGAACTTTGTGAAAAAGTGGTCAGCCTCCAAGTTCAATCAATTCAATTAAAGAGACAAGTAAAGACAGTTGTGGAAATAAGAGTATTAAACAATCTTGTTTTATGCTCTATATAAATCTCACACACTTTGACTTTCTCCTCCATAATTATTACTACATAGTCAAAAGGACATCATGCCCCACTCAAATGTCTGAAGACTTATTTTTTTAAAAATAATTGATGTCTAATGGTCTGGAAAACATTACTAAATTATTTCTAAAACTCTTGAGATTCTCACAATCCACTGTCATAGATATAGACTTAAACTGAAATTTAAGACAATAGTGAATCTTCCCAGGAATAGCTATTCTGTCAAAATCACTGCAAGTGCCATATAAAATCATTCAAGAAGTCCTAAAGAATGCCAGAATAATAGCTAGAGATCTTATTAAAAAGCAGTAGGCAAAAATGATATTCATGGGAAAGAAGTAAGACAAAAGACATCGCTTACTGAGAAATGCAGTTTGAAAAAAAAATGAAACACCAAAAAATGAAACATGTAGATGGCCATTCAGACTTAAGGAGGAGCATTCTATGGCCTAACCTGTGTGGTCTCCCATCCTATTGCTAAGAAAGCTTTGGATACAAAGCCAGGTCTCCTCACATGGAGAGGAAGTGGGCCTCCCTCTTGACGTTGCCCTCATACCCATCATGAGCAACCTTGATAAGGAGAGCAAGCACAGCAACTGGGCACCCCCTTGGGGAAGTGGGGGTGAGCTTAGTGCTGCAGGTGCTTGAGGGCTAGGCTGGGCATTTGACCTCCGCACCACCATGCAGCCTCTCCCCCCGCATGGCCTGAGAGGAACAGTGAGGCTCCTCCAGTGGACCATGCCTTGGCACTTGGCACTTGGCACTTACAGTACTGTATTGAAGGAAACATTATTTTTACTTTTTAGCAGAGAATTGTACAGGAGAACAGAAGGCCATTTCTCTGCCAGATGAAGCTGCAGCAAGACAGTGGTCCCAAACATACCAATAGGTCTACAAGATAATGGATGTAATATTCATGTTTTGAAATTACCAAATTCAAGTCTAGAATTAAACTCCATAGAGATGTTGTGGCAGAACATGGTATCTACAGTTCAAGTAATAAAACCTACATAAGTTACCATATTGAACCAGTTCACCATGGAGGAATGGACAATTCCTATGCGGCAAATGCAAGAATCTATTCGCCAATTGCAGGCCAAATTTAGATTTAATTATTTAGCTGTAATAATGATATCCAAATGGTACAAACAATTTGCTAAATCTAAAATGGTGATTAATTTTCAGCATTGGTGCATTACACTTTAGATAACCATGCTTTTGAAATAAATGAAACAAATATCAAATTTAAATGTTATTTGTTCACTCTTGTTTACTTTTTTTTGTACATCAGTGGGATTCACCTGATGCTCTCTCTGAATATATACTGTGATAAAGATATGCACAAATTAAAAAAAACTTGAAAGAGGATGAACTTTTCCCCCAGAGCTGTCCCTCAGAACAGCTTCTCCCCTCTCTTCACCTCTTCTACCAGATACATACCTGAAACTACCTGAAGGCAGAAATTTCCTGACAGTTAGAGCAATTAACCAGTGGAACAACCTGCCTCCAGAAGTTGTGAATGCTCCAGCACTGGAGGTTTTTAAGAAGAGACTGGACGGCCATTTGTCTGAAATGGTATAGGGTTTCCTGCCTGAGGGTCGGACTAGATGACCTCCAAGGTCCCTTCTAACTTCATTATTATTATTATTATCCAATCCCAGTTGGATTTCACTTCTAGGATTGAGCCAGCTCATTAGGAATTCTGCAATTGTATAATTAGTATGTAGTATACTAATATGTAGTATTTTATTGAGAAAAGCTGATATATAGATGATCTGTTCAGTGGTGGGATTCAAATATGTGAACAACCGGTTCTCTGTGTGGATGCCGCTTCTGAAAGTCCATTCTGGGCCTGGGCAACAAAAAATTAGCTACCAGTTCCGCTGAAGTGTGTGAACTGGCTGAATCCCACCACTGGATCTGTTTCTAAATGCATACATTCCCTCTTGCTGATTTCACTTCATTCCAAGTATCATGGCTATCATTCCTGAAAACGCCCTTTTATGCTATTGAACATTTTTGCAAGCTTATTCCTAAGGAGCAGAAATGACTTTGTCAGATACTGATTTGTCCTGTAATCAGAACCAGCCTCTCTTTTCTGTAACAGGATGGCAATCTCCCCTGGAAGCAGTGACAAGTGATTGTTGTGGGATCTAGATTAAAAACTCAGCTCTTGGTCTTGTGGTCTTATTCAATTTCTGTTACTCACAACCTCTACTATCCATAAGAGAGCTAATTTATGAAAAACCTCTAGGAGAATAGCCTTGGGCTTAGTTTAACTGAAACCTACAATAAATATTTTTGCATGATTGATATTAGGAGTGTTAATATTATTTCAATGCTGAATGTGACTTTCCCATGAGATTATAAAACAAGTAACTTATTGTATACTTTGGGCTACCTGCTTACTTTATTGACGTTTGAAAACAAAACAAACTAAAATCAAAACCAAGTAAGCTATGGGGATCTGTATGAGAAATAATTTTGTTTATATTACACACACATAAATACTGAAGATGGGACAATACCTACGTCATAGATGAATGTCAGGGATTGCAATAAAAATGACATATTCTGAAAAATATCTATCTTATAATACAATGAAATTGTGATGACCCAGGGCACAGCACAGAGGCAATGCAGTCAGCTGGCAATTCAACAGTCCTTTAATTGCTCCAAATTTTCCCCAAATGCTCCCACATTTCTGGCAAGCCTCCAAACAAAAGAAGACACTGCAAGTAAATTCACATACAGTCTGATTAGAAGAGGAATCTATTCAATGAGCAGTTTCAGAAGAGAAGCCAAAATACAGTCCAAGGACTTTAAACATCCAAGCAATGTTGTCAGTCAGTCCAATAGTCAGAGTTTCCAGGTTTCCAAGCAGAAGTCACAGAACAAGAGATCAGCAACAACACACAAAACTCCAAGGAACCAGCATTTGTTCTCAACAAATGCCTCTCCCCACAGGTCTCCTTAAATTTCAGTCTCCAGGTGGGCCTTGTGGAGAGGGGCGGGACGCTCTCCTCCAGAGTAATTGAGCCTGCCTGCATTGTTCCCATCTTCTCTCCAATTTCCGTGCTCTAGGATCAGGTGGGGGTGGCCCTTGCTCATCGCCTGAACTCTGTCTCTGCTGTTCATCCTGTCCCAATCCTGAAGGGCCCTGGCCTGCCTCGGCTTGCTCTTCCCCACATTCCTCTGAAGCCACAGACACCTCTCCCTCCACCTCCATAGGGTCCTGTTCCAGCTCATTTTCCTCCACAGATTCAGGGTCTAACAGAGGCATGGCAGAAATGTTATAAACAATGAAATATATATAAGAACAAATTGTATCTTTCTTCCAGATGTTGATCCATCTGCCTAATTTATAGCAATAAGGAAGAATAAACTATACTTAATAAATCTCTCTGCAAAGAAAGGTACTGTATATTATAGCTCAGTATGACACACATAACAGTGAGGATAATTAACCAGTGGAACAGCTTGCCCCCAGAAATCGTGGGTGCTCCATCACTGGAGATTTTTAAGAGGAGACTGGACATTCACCTGTCTGAGATGGTATAGGTTCTCCTGCTTGAGTGAGGGGCCGGACTAGAAGACCTCCAAGGTCCCTTCCAGCTCTATTCTATTCAAACATGCACATTATGAAATGTGCAGCAATTTTTGCTGACTCTAATAAAGATATTACCCAAGTATAAGTGTTGGGGTTTTTTTCCCCTCACAGAATCACCTTGTTTTCCTTCTTTTCTATTTGATGTGTGCATCTGATTCTAAGTTTAGTGCCGAGTAACTTCAGGTAAAGCATTTTGAATACTTGGCTCTGAAGGTGAAAGAACTGCTGCCAGACAGGATAGATACCTCTAGTCTTAGTCACTTATTTAGTTTAAGATAAGCAACATTATATACGCTCCTTGATTTTTGACCAAATATTAAGAAACCAATTGTTTTTGCTTTATTTCATGCAAACACATACGGTCCCGTACATATTCCTTCACCCATGGGTTTTTTAATCTTATGGATGGAAATATTGGCTAGAAATTTGTGCTGATAAAATTTAAGGAAGAAGGAAAAATAAGGTCTCAATGCTCTAGTTCTACACCAGACCTACTGTATCAGATCTTGTCTGTCTCCCTCTCCTTTCTAAAGCATAGAGCTCTGACCTGGTTGGAATTTATGGAAGTGTAGTCCATCAGATCTGGAAATTATCTATCCTTGGACTGGAAAATGTTTTGTATTTTGGAAAGTGTTTTGTTCCAACCCTGTCCTTTGTTTCATCTAAGGAAATTCTGATAAATGCATTCAGTTGTTTCCTTTGACTTACAGCCCTAATTCATATGAAAGGCTCAGGATAAGTGAAGATGGTTTCACCTAAGATAGCTAAAGATGGGCTTATTTTCTAGGCATTATGTTAAGATGATTGACATGGCTTGATGCCAAGAATGATTGACTACTTGGCACCTTCATCTCACTGAGAATCATTGGCTATAAAATTTCAGTTGCTGCAAATGAACCCATTGTATCTATGAATCCACTCCATTGTTATTTGGCTATGTTTTGTTTGGTCAGTTGGCAGAGAATAAGCTTTAAGATGTTTCCATTATTTATTTATTGGGCTCCTGTGCCACTCCACTCATTTCAGTCTCTGAGAAGCTTACATTCTGTCTTCCAGAAAGAAAATCTCTCTCTCTTTCCTCCCTCCCTCCCTCCCTCTCTCTCTCTCTCTCTCTCAAACAGCACTACCAATTTACATTTCTTCACCAAGGAACAATACAAAACCAATATAAACATAACCCCAGAGTACCACAGGAATCAAGATTGGTATCCTATTTATCCCTAAGGTCTATTGGGAAAGTCAGATTTTAACAGCCTCTCTAAATTCAGCAGGGTTGAGCCCTCTGGGATATGTCGGTGCTTTCTGGATCACAAGAGGTTATTTAAGGCTGACAATTCCTACATGTTAGGTTAAGATGAGATCTTTTTGCTTTTAATTCCTTGACATTGTCTCTTTTGACATCGGTGGCAACTAATTTATGGTCATTGCTTCAATTCGGAGAGCTGACAGGTAGATCTTAAAACTTGTCTAAGATATTCCTTGATAAAATAACTAGGAATGACTAGCCAAGGTTCCTCAAAGCTAGTAGCATGATGGTAGTAGTATGTCCACAAAGCCTTCTGATTTCTTAGCAACTGTAGTTGTTTTTTATGTGGAGAACCCTCTCCCTGAAAAAACAAATGGGGCACTGTCTCAGTATTCTCCTGAAAACATAACAGCCTTGAGGCTTAGCCAGCCGCAGAGCAGAAGTCTAAGCATCAATCTAAGATTCCTCTGGCCTCAAGAGAAGCAGTTTACAAAATTGGGACTCCTCATTGTTGATGCAACAGATCTTGGTAAAATTCATCCATACCTATTTTACCTTTTATCCTTAGCTATATAATTAAAATTTAAAATTCCAACAAAGTAAAATGTAATTTCCGTATTGTATATTTATCTACACTGGCCAATTTGTCCATTCTTCATTTTCTGTGCTGCAAGCATTTATCAGTTAAGACTGCAATCCTATATCTACTTTTGGGAGCCAATGTGATTTGTTTCAGGATGAAATTTTATTTATTTATTCCATTTCTATGGCAACCTACTCACCACCATGCTGCAAGATGGGATTGTAAAGCTCCTTAGATGCCTTTTATTCTATAAAATGAAATGTATTCGTTATCAAGGCAAGAAGTTCCTTCTGTCATTTGGGGTCTTGGTGCTTAAATCTTTCTAACCTAATTCATTAACATGGTGGAGACTAAAGGAAGCAGCTTAAAACAACAGGCAGGTTAAAAACAGAGCCTACAGAAACAATACAGCCAATGCATGGGCTCAACCCTTCCTCCCGATCCCAGGCCTAGGGAGAGCACCAAGTCGAGCTTGTCGATCAGAAGTTCAGCAGTTTGGCGGGTCGAATCCCGAGTGCCACGTAACTGAGTGAGCACCTGTTACTTGTCCCAGCTTCTGCCAACCTAGCAGTTCGAAAGCACGTAAAAATGCAAGTAGAAAAATAGGGACCACTCCAGTGGGAAGGTAACAGCGTTCTGTGCGCCTTTGGCATCTAGTCATGCCGGCCACATGACCACGGAGACGTCCTCGGACAAGCGCTGGCTCTTCGGCTTTGAGACGGAGATGAGCACCGGCCCCTAGAGTCGGAAACGACTAGCACGCATGTGCGGGGGAGCCTTTACCTTTACCTAAAGATCTTATGAAAGGGACAGGGCCAATCTGATCTCTAGGGATGAAGTTCCAAAGGACGGGCACCAAGACAGAAAAGTCTTGCTTCCTGAGTCCTGCCAGATGACACTCCTTAGTAGATGGAACATGGAGCATGGTCTCCTTCAGAAAGGTCAGACGTTTCCTCAATTAGCATAACTGAGGATTATGGGTTTGAAATCTAACACATTTGGAGGATGGCAGTTTAAATATTTCCAACATCAGGAGCCAAGGTACATTGCTGCAACAAATTTTTAAATATGAATTTTCAATCTTCCTCTATATTTTCTCTTGCTGTGAAACCATTAAAGATAGTAAGCAAATATGATTGAATCCTTTAGACACTAGTGTTTGGGGATTTTTAAATGAGAGTTAACAACAAAATATAAAATATGCACTTTATTATATTTGCAAAGACCCTGGGGTACCTTAACAAAGGTACATTTAGAATAGAAACAGATCACTATTTCTCACTCAGTGAGAAAGCGAGTGTCATTATAATGACAGCCAGTAACATTGCATCTTCCGGCTAGAAAAACTAATATTTCACATTTGATATTCAGCACATATTGGTCTCACAATCCTATACAAGAAGACATTTTCCTCCTGATTTTTATTTCCTATGAGCTTTGGGGCATGTAGGAGAAAAGAATGCCTGTTTGAATAGACTGATGATTCTGCAAGGTAATTCAGGGCTTTTTTTAAAAAAAAAATATACATTTTTTATAAGGACATAAATTACAGTTTCAGATTTAAGATGTATTCCCTCTACAATTGATGACTTTTGATTTAAAGTTTTAGCCAGTGTAAAAAGCACCTGCAACAAGTTTATGTTTCCTGCCTCACACTTATTCATATACTAATTCACACACCACCCCCATCTTCAACTAGATGGTGCCTACAGGCATTTCCAAACTTTTTCTTTTACTCCCACTAGGCTTCTTGTCCCATCTTAAAATAAAGTTAAATAAGCACAAAAGAAAGTTATCAATCTGCAAAACAAAGCATCACCCACAGCCTCATATTTATTTGTAGGGATGACTTTGGGTCTTATAAAAGTCCTACTGAGATAATAAAAGGCATTCTCAAAGGCTAATCTAGTCTTGTTCACTATGTTAGTAATTTTATGAATAAAAATATAGTGTACCATGTATGGGAAGCTATATGTTAAGAGATTTTGTGACATATTAGGCATATACCATGTAGAGCAGGGCCGTCAAACTGGTGGTCCATGGGCCAGATTTGTCACATGCAGGCCACACCCACCCCAGCTCTACAAAGGCAAAAAAACATCACAATAGATCATGATACATTAAATCGAGTTCGAGGGCCATGATATATGGAGAAGAGAAAATAGAAACAAAATTTAAAAAGTTGAGGTGTGGGTAGAGGGGTGCAAGAAGCTTCTTCAATTTGCATTAATTTGGCAATCAAATAATTAAACATTTCAGCAGAGTTCAGCAATAATGGTTAATCTTGAAAATAGGGTTTAAAGCAAAGAGCTTAGAACACTGAAAGATTAAAGTGGGATGTTAAACGTAGAGCTAAATTCTACCTGAAACAAAAATCTATACATGATGAGGAAGTTTAGGTAGCTTGATGAAATGTTTTAGGATTATGATCTTTATGGTCCTACATGTTCAAGAATCTCTTCTTCAGTGATTTTAAAATCCTTGCACATGTACCTTTAGTTCAGCTGCTGTATGGTTCTTAGGTGGGCCCTTATCTCAATTATAAGTCAGTGGAAATTGTGCAAACCATTCATAAAAGTTCTAAAGTTGAGTATCTTCAATATATTGGTGATACCTCACCTCCAATGATTGGATGGTCTCACCCAGTGGCATCATGTAGAGGTTAAATAGGAGGGGAGAAAGGACTGAGCCCTGCAAAAAAGTAAGAGTTATGAAGTGGACTTCTCCTTCCCATCACCACCAACTGGAATTGACCCAAGAGGAAGGGGGAGAACAAAAACAATGCTGTGCTGCCAACACCCAACTTTCAGAGCTAGTCCAGGATACAATGATAAATGGTATGAGCTAAGAGCTTACTGGTTACAGGCTAGAATGGAAGAGGCAGAGTTTGAACCGCAATGTTGCAACTTATTTTTCATTACTTATACACACATACACACACACACAGAAACACCATGGAATCTTGATTTTATCTTTTATCAGTGGGACATCTTTCTGGGATGGTTTTTGTCATCAACAACAGCAATAAAATAAAATATGAGTTTAAATCTCCTTTTTCCAATGTGCCATACTCTTTGCATGTCCATTTTAAATACTTCATTCTTCTTTGACTAAATGTCTTCTTTTCCAAATGTGTTTTCACATGTCCATGTGAAGCAAGTCTCCTTTGACAATTATGCTTCGAGCCTGCCCACGACCTTCTCTCAAAATTCCAAAATGTGTTCCAATCTCCCAAAAATGATTATCTCCCCTCACAAAGAAAATTTCCTGTGTGTACCATAGCATGTAACAATGGTATTGACAATTTACTCCATACTGAATTAAAAACAGTATGCCTTGTCTTTGGTGACAGAACCAACCTCAGCCCAGACCACATAGGTGCCATGCTGGACCTCTGCCTGACCACTACCTATTTTAAATACAATGAAGGTTTCTACAGACAAAAACAAGGCTGCACCACGGGTTCACCTGTGTCCCCCGTTATGGCCAATCTCTACATGGAAGAGGTAGAAACTCCTTCACAGGAATTCCACCCATTCACTGGTATAGTGGTATGTGGATGATACTTGAGTCAAGATCAAAACACAGAAGTTGGAAGCATTCACTAAACATATCAACTCGGAGGACAGATATATCAAATTCACCTGTAAAGATGTTAAGGAAAATAGTCTAGCCTTCCTAGACTGTACAGTAAACATTAAAGAAGACAGAAACTTTAGCACTGAAGTTTACAGAAAATCCCCACACACATAACAATATTTACATTTTGATTCTCACTAGCCACTGGAGCACAAAATGGGACATCAGAAACCTACACTACACGCTAAAGGCCTGCCTCTCAGCAAAGATGGGAAAGAAAAAGAATTAAACACATCAAGGAAGCCCTCAGAACATGTGGCTATCCCAAGTGGGCCTTTATCAAATCCCCAAAAAGACCAAGCAGAAACTCCTCTATAACAGACAAAGAAGAGAGCAATAAACAAAGCAATGTCATTCCATATGTTGTAGGAATATCTGAAAAGCTCAGGAGAATCTTCAGCCAACACAATATACATGCATACTTTAAACCCAATAATACACAAAAGCAGAAGCTTGTCCACCCCAAGGATAAAACACCCAGACACAAACTGAGCAATGTGGTATATGCAGTATAATGCAATGAGACATGTGCAGCTCTGTACACTGGTGAAACAAAACAACCACTTCATAAACACAATGCACAACTTAGGAGAGCAAACCTATCAGGACAAGATTCAATAGTCCATCTGCATTTAAAAGACAAAGGCCACCTCCCACACATATATCAATATTTACATTGAAGACAAAAAGTCCACATTTTGGACAGAGAGAACAGAACGTCCACATTTTAGACAGAGAGGTCAGCTGGTTTGAAAGAGAGGTCAAAGAGACCATCTATGTCTCTCTCAACAGAGGAGGGATATAACTTCATTTATCTCCAGTCTACAACACAGCAGTTCCAAGAAGGCTCCACACCCATTTGCACTGCTCAGGTAACCCTGAAGACCCAGATAAAGTGGCCACAAAGACTCTATAAAAGAATGCAAATGAGCAGCTGTCTGCAAGGAATATAAATTCTTCCCTTCTCCACCATCCAGTCAGAGCTGAAGAAGCTTCTTGGATGAGAAAAAAAACATTATACAAGAAAAACTAGAAAGTCCAGTTGCCTCTTGAAAAAGTACTTTTGGGACAACTATGACCTGGATGACTGAAAATCGCCATAGACATTTGAATTAAAAAGAGCAACTCCACTTCTAATTTACAGTCAGGTAAGCCACCTCATAGTGTGCTCATTCAGGACCAAATCACAATTGTCTGTATTTAGTAGAGATTGGATTTGAATCCCAGATCCATTTGGATCCATGTGGATTTCCTGCAAATTGTCTTAGATCAGGCATTGCATGATGTATCGTGACTTTTTCCCCCATTGCCAGCAATGGGGTGGGTGCAGTTTTGGTATGATACATCCGGCCCATGGGCCAGCAGTGTGACATAAACATGTAAGAATGTAATGGAAATTGTTAGACATATTTAATACTCATGCATGAACCCTGAAGAAAGAACAAACATATTGTTCATGCAAAGCTGAACTGTGTATTTTGTATCCTAGTGCCCTCTCTATATATTCCAATAGGAACAAAGTAGCAAGTTGAAGATGATTAATCATACAGAAATAAGTGAGTCAAATAAGACACTCTGGAACAGTTTTTAGATCAGCCATTATATATTTATATTTATTAAATTTTTATACCGCCCTTCTCCCGAAGGACTCAGGGCGGTGTACAGGGCAATAAATATTAAAATACGAAATACAAAAGTTAAAAACATTAAATAATTATGCCCGATATAATACATTAGTTAAAATCCATGTTAAAACCCCAAACCCCAAACTCATCAGACCAGGCCGGCTTGTTCAAATAAATAAGTTTTTAGATCACGTCGGAAGGAGCGCAGGTCGGGGGCCATCCGGAGCTCAACCGGTAAGCGGTTCCACAGGTCTGGCGCGCCCACAGAGAACGCCCTCCCCCTGGGGGCCACCAGTCGACATTCTCTGACCAGTGGCACCCTGAGGAGGCCCTCTCTGTGGGAGCGCACTGGACGGAGGGAGGTTGATGCCAGCAGCAGGTGTTGCCGTAGGTAATCCGGACCCATGCCATGTAGGGCTTTATAGGTCATCACCAGCACCTTGAATCTCACCTGGAGGGCAACTGGAAGCCAATGCAGCTCACGGAGCAGAGGTGTAACATGGGAGTATCAGAAGACCCCCAACACAACTCGCACGGCTGCATTCTGCACCAGTTGAAGCCTCCGAGTGGTCCTCATGTAGAGAGCATTGTAGTAGTCTAACTGAGAGGTCACGAGCGCATGAGTGACTGTACGCAAGGCATCCCGGTCCAGATAGGGCCGCAACTGGTGCACCAGGCGAACCTGGGCAAAGGCCCCCCTAGTCACAGCTCCTATATGATCTTCTAAGGAGAGCTGTGAATCTAGGAGGACTCCCAAGTTGTGAGCCCTATCTACGGGGGGGGGGGTAAAAACTCACCCCCCATAGTAAGAGGTGGAATAGTCTGAATTTCCCGATTCTGGAATTTTGGACTATATTTAATGACTGACCATGTTAGCTGCTTGAGAATAAGATACTAAAGCAACTGAGGCTGCTGTATAAATAGGAAAATAAATTTCTGGATTTAAATTTCTGTTTAGCAATAAGCCCATGGGATAATCTTGAGCCAGACATTTCCTTGTGGCTAAAGATATGTTGAGAGGATAAAATTGGTAACAATCTGAACTACTGTCCTTGGGAAAATAATGTAGTCTAAAAATGTATGCATAAATTATGTATACAGTCCTCAGTTCTCATTAAAGTCTAAATACATAGTGGGGGAGGGTGGAAAAAGCTGAGACTTACTCTTGTATCCTGCAGTGTACATAGTAAACACCTATATGAACCACATCGTTCAATAGGATTGAGAAATCAATTTGCTCTTGTTCTATGTTTCTGTTATCCTGGCCTATCATCATACGAGAAGTCTTGCTAAATCAGGTCAAGGGGCCTCTGACTCTATTTATAACAGAGAATCTTTGAGAATAGTAGCTATCATCAAGGGTGAAGGACCATGTATCAAAAAAGTCAAGATAGTGGCTGTGATGCACAACTGAACTCCATCTCCTTTCAGAGAACGTTGTGTGATGCACATATCAAAGGAGCAAGGTTTCAGTTTTATGGGCACAGTCATTATCTTGACATTTTTGGATTCTTTCCTTTCTCCCTGTGGATAGCTTTGCTATCTTCTAAGTCTGGGTATCCAAAATAATCTAGGCTAATTTTCAGAATAACAATTAGCTAAATGTCTAATAAAAACCATCTTTGATCTTTAATAACTATAAAAATAAATATATGAAGCAGTTTATGTGAGTAGTAGTAGCTTTAACAGTTCAGTTGTGTACAGCTCTTGGTGACGTTATGGGCAAGGGCTCTCCATGCTACCCTGTCAAACACATCTTCTTTCAGTTGTTGGATGCTCATCTTTGTATCAGCCTTGAGCCTTGGTGGAGCAGTGGGCTAATGCCTCCTGAAGTAACACCAGCTGCCTGCAATTAGTGCAGGTTCGAGTCCCACCAGGCTCAAGGTTGACTCAGCCTTCCATCCTTCCGAGGTAGGTAAAATGAGGACCCAGATTGTTGGGGGCAATTAAGCTGACTTTGTAATAATGCCGCTTGGGGTGTGTGTGAAAGCCCTAATAAGCAGGCATATACATAGAATGAAGGCTACTGCTAAGCTTGTAAGCTGCCCTGAGTCTTCGGAGAAGGGCGGGATATATATGGAATTAAAATAAAAAAAAATAAAAATAAGTATCAAGCCAGCCAGTTCTTTGCTTGCCCCCTTCTTCTTGATCCACTAACCATTCCTAACATTATTGACTTCTCCAATGAATTTGCATACATGACATGACAAGTCAGATGTAGTCTTGTGATTTGGGCTTCTAGTGATGTGTCTGGTTTTATACGATTCAGCAGCTCTCGGTTGCTTTGGCTGTCCATGGCATACACAATAATTTACGCCAGTTCAAAGGCATCAATTTTTCTTTGATCAGTTGTTCTTAGTGTCCAGCTCTCACACCCATACATCATTATAGGGAAGACTACTGCTCTAACTAGTCTGCTTTTTGTATTTGTATCAATATTTCCATGATGAGTTAGACCCTATAAAAAGATATTAATCTAGATGTTCCCAAGAGATCCTCAAAAGAACTGTAGTGCAAAATTTTCCTGATAGTCATAATGGTATTCCATAGTAGAACTCGGCAATATTACTATTTTCCTGTTATGTGCTTGTTGTGTAATTTGTCTTGGCATGGTAAGAACAAACACAGATGAAAAATGCTTGTAATCTTACAGTAATTGACAAGAGTTGTCTATTACAGACAACCATTCTATAACTGCAGAAAATCTGTTTCTGTTTCTCAGATGGCAGTGATCAATATCCCTGATTTTGACATTGGGCTAGAATGCACAACTGCATGCACAATTCCCTAGCCAGTTAGCGACATTTGCATAATGTGCCTGGTTGGTAACTTGCATATAACAAGGAAAAATGGGTTGGCAGTGATGCTGGATCTGAATCATCAACAAATTCTGGATTTCATAATGGAATGTTTTGCATGTTGGTTTTAATTCTCATCTTAGCCTGAGCAATACCTTCTTTCATTAACAAATATCTTACTGTACACAATTCACATGAATGTATTGGATGGCTCTAGAATGCTGAAATAAGGGAATTCGTAAATATTTTTAGGCTGAAACTCATGGCCATTTCCCTAAAATAAGTAAGCAAATGGCTGGTTCATAGCAGTTGCAATGAAATTTGTAACCTTACACAGCAATTCCAAGGCTTAGATTCCTGGACTTCTAGTGAAATGACAACTTGTCTTTCATTCCTCTATTCTCCTCCACAATCCTTTGTATTTTACTTAAGGCTAGCTTTTAGAATGAAAAAAGGCTACTTATTTGATTGGGCCAGTTCCATATTCTTCTCTTAGCACAATGCAAAGCTGAGGAAAGATGCTGCTTGTATTTGCTAGGAAAGGAATGCCAGGAGTTCACTCGTTTTTTCTGAGCCAAAGAATTACCAAAAACTTGACTCTGAGTCATTGTGCCAAGACGTGAGGAATGTCCTGTTACAGGCAAAAAGGATGAGACATTTCAGTGTTGGGGGAAAACTCTTAATACACCTAATCTGCAATTTTGACCTTGAATAGAGCTTGGATAATATCTTGTTAAGTTTCTTTTCTTTTCTTTATAGGGGGCAGTACAGTCAAAAGACTATTTGCTTCATTTCTCTGAGCCATTTGAGCAGCACTGCAAGCTCCCTATGATATAGGCGGCATATGATCACTGACATTTTTATTAATTTTATTATTTTCCTCCTTGGAGAATTGAGGTCTTCATCAAAGCCAGAGCCTCATTGTCTCACACATACAAATACACACAGAGAGACACACAGACACAAGGTTTTCTGCAAGTGTACCCTCCCATTTGCCTGCTTTTGCAGCTGACTTAGCAGGCTTTTCTATCGATCGGGCAGACTTCCTCCGTTTCCTTGCCTGTGTGCCTGAATCAGACTGCAAACCTCAGCAAGCCTGGTTGCGGACACTTGGAAAAGAGTTGGTTGGAGGGGATGGGCTAAAGCCAGCCTCCAGGGTTGGATAATGGACTGCACCACAGAAGAGGATGGGGAGGGGGAAGGACTGAGAGAGCCCCTTCCCAATTAATGCAGAAGCTTTATTCTATTGAGAAACCTCTCAGCCAATGAGCTTAGAGCTCTGCAGAATACAGTGAGGTATGGGAGCCCTGGAGGGGCGGGTGGAAAAAGCAACTGCAGCATTTTTGAGAGACTGCCCTGTCGGCTTGAAGTCTTCAGCCCTATCGGACAGTGCACACATATGGGTGCATGTGCTGGCTCTCCACACCAGCAAGCAGTAAGTTTCACTTTCTTCCTTGTTCTTACCACTGTTCCCCACAGATACTTTGGAGTGGGTCAAAAATCAGCTTGCTCTTTTCCTTGACTTCTGTTATAATGCCAGAGGAGCAGGGAGGGCTTTGGGACAAAAGGTAAAGAGGGAGACAGAAAAATAAGCTGACAAAATGAACTGCTTTGATTTGCATTTAATTCTCTGCAGTTACTGGGAAAGCAGGAATAGATTCCTGGGTCACACTGACCTGAATGAAGATTCCACATTAAGATCCCGGCAACTGAGTTGAGAATTTGCTGTCCGTGGTGCTGACTAAATGGTCAGTCAAGTCTGATACACTAAGGGTGCTGAACGAACAGCTTGCTTCTCTCTGTATTTGTATATGTGCTTGCATAAGTGGGTGTTGGAAGAACAGTGGAAGGGATAGTTCTCTTGTATTCAGAAGAGCCTACAAAATACTGACCAGTGATTTACTTCATGCTAGTGCATAGTAGGAGAAACTGATGTAATAAAATGTGAGCACCAAAGGGATTTTTTAAGAAAAACACATAATTATGGGTTTTTCTAGAGGAAAAATCTTAAGCACTACTTTGGTGTACACTGATGATGTGGCAGAATTTATCATAACCTCACACATTACCCCACCCAATTGTCAGTTATAAATTTGTAACAGGATTAAGCAAGTAAAGGGTAAAGAACAAATGGGAATATTTTATAAATGTGCAGATATCTACAAAGTCACTGTTCTGCATATAACCTGTTTCAGGATCAAGAAAACATTGCAGATAAGCTTTTAGGCATGCAGTAAATCTCTGCTCACTGATCTTTATCTCTTCAGCTTTAGATTCTCCAGTATACTGAGATAGTGCACTAAATGCCTAGCTAGTTTCTCTGGCAAGAGTACTCTGCTAACTTTCCTGGTGTAAGAGCTGCATATTGCAGAAACTCAAAATCTAGATTTTAATTTCAATGAGTGTGAGATTTAAAGAGCAATGAAAACTCAGCTTGATATAAATTGGAAAAAATATATTTCAACATTCCAAAGTTTATTGGAATAATGTAATTTTGCATTTGCCACCATCCTGGAGACAGAAACTCACTGTCATTGCTGGGAAGGTATGCTGAGTCAGCCCTTTGATCACTGCTCAGCAGGGTACATTTGTTATCTAAAAGAAAAAAAACAGGCTGTGTTGGGCATAGAACACAATCCACTGCACCAAAAGCCAGAAGTATTTGTGTTCAGCTATGTCCAAATAGGTGGCTTATAAGAAGATAGGACCAGAAGAAGGCAGGAGAGAATCTGTGATAAAAGAAATTGGAGCCTGCATTTAAAAATAAACCTGGAAAAATATCCTAAGACAACTTTTCTATCTAGAAAATATTTAGCACAGGGATCTTCTTAATTACTTTCACTCTTCTCTTGGAAAATTTCAACATGGGGTTGCAGAGATAAGGACAAATTATGAGAATTTCTCTATGTAATTTTGTACATAGATCCAAAATTGGAGAAACAACCAGGAGAAAGGTCAGTGTGAAATGGATAGAAAACCATTCAGCATGGATCTCCATGATTACGATTAGTTCAAAAAATGTACTCAGTCTTATAGAGATAGATGCTAATACACCTCAATGCACCACTGAATTCATAGGAGGCCTTTCCCCCTATTTTAGCCTTTTTAAAATAAAACTCTATCCCAGCTTTTATCCTTGATAGGTGGATAAAAATGCCAAATCCAATCTAAACATCTGGCTGACTGTGCAATCAACTAAAATAACAATAATGATACACCACTGCCATTTTCATCATTTAGAAGTGCTACATTGCCAATGATAGCAGTGCCTCATGCTCAAGGGCAGGAAAGTGCCCTAGACTCTTCTGCAGCCTGTGTTTACTTCTCAGGGGGTGCAAGTTGATTTAATAAAAGTTCACTTTGCCTTTATTCTTATTCTATGGATAACTAGCAAACATTACTTCCTAGTATGAGTGGCTCATCTTGAAAGTTCACCCTTTAAAAAATGGCTAGTGTTGTTATTCAGTCATCAATAACATGGGAGAAAATGAGGCAGACCAGCAGAATATATGCTGGGAAACTTGCTACTAGTTTCTGCTTTAGCAAACAACTTTTGGTCAGATGGTTACTAAATACTCTGAAGTGCATGGTGATAATATAGACAGAATAGACAAAGAATCTGAATTAATTCCAGAGGAATGTGAAAAAAGTCTTCCTTTCTTTGGAGCTCATAATGCTGCAGTGTATGTACATGAATAAGCCTGCACATCTATGCCACAAATAGCAGCAAAAAAGAATCAATATAAGCTTCTCTCAAAAATAGGTTCAACTCTACTGATTTATCTCTTTCAAGTGACCAATTTTAGAACTAGGAAGAACATTCTAGTGATTAAAGAGTTTTGAGATTCTGCTTGCAACCTGTGTTATGTTTCTCATCTAAAACAAACAAACAACTTAGTATATGTTGGAGACCACTCTTAATCAAAGGAAGGGTAGACTTCAGTCACTTAGCATTAAAGATTTCTGAATCCAGGAATATACGATGAGTATCAGCACAGAATATAGCTCACAGTTCATCTTCACAAAAATCCATTTCTATTTACTACAAGTTCTTTTTAATTTCAACACTGTAATTTAAGATAGAAATTGAATAATCTCTGCCATCATTAATCACTAATCAATGTACCATGAATTGTTCTAGTAATCTACCAACCTCATTGTCTAATTTCCAATTTAATCTAATTTGACACCATTATTCAGTTTGACATTATAAACGTAGTCATTATTTCAGTTTATATTATATAATCTGTAGATGATGGAGATGACCACCATTCACTGAGTTCCATCCATATATGAAAGAACAGCATATTGTGAATTAATTGCTTCTGCATCTTCCAAAACAAGGCAAGGAAGGAAAGTTCAGTCTGTTGCTCTGTATTATAAGGTCATAGGGTCAAGCATTTCTCATTGTTCATCTAATTGTAGTTTACTCAATTAGCCAAATTTTCTGGGTTGATACAATACATTTAAATGCATTTTGTGGGCTGGATTCAGACAAAATGTTAGGCTAAATTGTGTTTGGTTAATTTGGGATTCAGTAGTATTAGCATTATTGATGAGTGAAATCTTACTTTAATTTTGAATTAGAGTTCAACTGGTAAATAATTGCTCTGATAGTAATGCAGATGAAAAGTTGTCTGATAGGTGTCTCCCTTAACATGTAGGATTGGTAGTCCTAATAGATCTGGGCTGCAAAAAAATCCTAACAAGCATTGAATATAGCAAGAAGATATACAAAGTTGTAACATTTTGTTCACATCTAGTGATCTATATTTTTTTTTTAAAAAAGCTCAAATTTTGTAGCTCTGAGTATTGTGGCATGCATATTAATAGTGCTGCATTTGTTGGGAAGGTTGTTGAGCTGATTGTGATGGATCAACTTTGCACATAGCAAATTTTCAGTCAGGTTCAGGGCCCAGGTTTTGAACGGAGCTAATACTGGTTGCCCTCTTAGATGATCTTATTGAGTCCTGGATAGAAATAATGATCCCTTCTAGTCTTACTGTACTTGTCAGTGGCTTTTGATACATCAACTGATATTGGACAGTCTTCAGAGGTTGGGAATAGGTGGCATTGTTCTACAATGATTCTGCTCCTTCTTCATTGGATGGAGGCTGACAGGGTCTGGCTGGGAAAGAATAGATTGATTGGACCCTAATAAGTCTGAGTTGCTGTGAATACATTGGGATTTTTCAGTTGCTACCAGAGTTGTTCCTTGAGGACCCTGTAAGAGAGGTTGATGACTTGGTGGTCTTCTTAACTCATGGCTCCTGCTGAAACCAATGGAAATTGTGGCTAGAGGGGCCTATGCCCAGATTTAGCTGGGGCACCAGTTGCAATCCTACCAGGGACAGGAGTATTTCATATTATTATTGCCATTGGACTAACTATTGTAATGCACTGTACTTGAGGATGACCTTAAAAAGTACTTGGAAACAACAACTGATTCAAAATATAATGGCTCTCATCATTGGGAGCACATAATACCAGTTTTCCATATCCTGTATTGGATGCAAACTCGTTTCTGGATAAAATTTAATGTTCTGGTTTTAACTTTAATGACTTTAATGGCTTGATCTTGTATATCTGGAGAACAATTTACTCCAACAAATACCAGCCTAACCAATTAGATCAAGCAAAGGGAAACTGTTACTGATCCCACAGTAAGCCAGCTCTTTTTTTGTTGCTATTTTGGAAGCAATTGCACAAAGGAGTCTTTTCTTGATTTTATTAAACTACCTTCACTTTCTTTTTTTTATTTATAGTTTTCTGTTTGAGTGGTTTGTGGGAGTGGAGTGTTGCTGTTCGTATAATTGTTATACTGTGGATATTTCATTTGGTTTTATATTTCATATAAGCTGCCAAAAGTCTCTGGACTTTAAATGGACTGAAAAACAAACAAGCAAACCTTTCTGTAAAGCCTACTGAAAATGATAAAGGCCTTGTTGTTTTTAGAAGAAAAGCAAAAGGGAAGAAGAGGCAACACAACTCTTAGATGACACCATAAGCATTTTATGATTGCAAAGAGAAAAGAGGGCTAATTTAGCAATACTGACAAAAGTGTTTAGATTTTTTTAAAAAAATCATAAAGCTAATTTCACAAATGTAATGATAAATGCAATGAATGTTTTAAAAGGATAAACAAGTGCAGGGTAGAAATATCCCTTTGTCACCAAATTACTGGTATATAGTCAAGACACCAAGTCAAGACACCAAATATACAAGGGCACCATTAGAATCACCTGCAGATTGTGGTCCTTCTGTGGCCCATCCACCTGTTCTACATAATATTTTGTCAAAGAGTCACAGTGCATTCAAGGACAAGGTGAAATTGGAATCTGGATTCTAATGCAGCAATTTCTTAGCTGTGACATTAGGCATAGTTGCAAAACAGTTTTGGATTATTAATCCTAATAACTGAGTTATCACCTTGTTTAGCTGCCATGTCTCAGATGCGGTGCTAATTTTTTTCTTCATAGTTTCATACCTGTAATGGGATTTTGATAACATCAATCATCCTAGTGTTAGCTAAACTAAACTTGGAATAATGACTAGTTCATCAATCAAATCTTGGAAGATTATTTAGACTGTGCACAGTTTGACTTGCCTGTGGTTCAACACACAAAACCACCACTCCAGAAGACTTTGTTTCTTAAAGACAAAGTAGGTTTCTCTTATAACTAACTTGTAAATAGTTTTGCATGCCAAAGTGCAGCTGGTATGAATCCAGTGGATCTGCAAGGCAACTTTGCAAATCTTTAATTCATTCAACCATGAATCAGCAATTTAAAAAAGAAGAAAACAAACACCATGATTAAGAAGTCTCATGTTAGGAGAACAAAGAGGAAAGCTAGAGCTTAACTTTTCAAATGGAGGTGATTTTATGTAGGATTCTTTTCATTTCCATAATGTCATAAACTATATATAATAAAGTATGATTCTAGATGAGTATTTCCCCAACTTGTGCAATTCCCATTATCCCCAATTAATCTCCCTTTTATGGAATTCATTTCCATCTAACATTTCATTAACTGCTATCTGGAATAAACAAAGCCAAACAGAAAAGCTCCAGAAAAAGATATCAAAATGAAAGCAATGTACTGGCATCCTTTTTAACTGTGACCTTATTTTCATGACCTTATTTTTAAATGGGACCAAGAACATGATAAACAGCGAACAAACAACATGTAAAATTAATGCTTCTAAATGTTATACAGACACATAAACGGATTTCCAAAAACTTTTTGAGGATAATTCAATGAATTTTAAATATTGGGGGACTGATCTGTTTTTCTTTTAAGAATGTGAATTATTGTCAATTTGTCATACTTGAAAATAGGGAATTTCAAATATTGGGGGATGATGATTGATGTTTATTTCTTTCAAGCATCTGCATTATTGTCACTTTGTCATATCTGAAAATGGATACTATAAAAATTTTCATCACATTATTTGAAGCGTGGGAAAGACACCATGGCCTTATCTGAGAGGTAAACAATTTAATCTTGCCCTTAGTTTACCTTCTCTGTGAGATAATTTAGCATTTCATGCCCAATTTTTGAAATAAGAACCCAAAGGAAACTTTAATAATCTTTACTCATAATCCAATCCCATACATAGTTACTATGAAAACATTCATAATAATATTAAGAATGGCATATATAGCATACAGACACAGACATAAATCAATGAAAACCTAGCTGCCCAAGCAAATCAAAACAAAATGTGGCTCTACCTAAGGCGGGTGGAAGGAAGTGGAGACATTGCCTCTTTCCCAATTTAAAGAATCCTTGCAATGTGCAACCACAAGCCTTTCCCTACACTGGATGCTGTAGGACAAATCTCCTACAAATATTCCCCATTCACATATGCTGTTTGGCTTCCACTGGCACTAAATGTGGCTGGTATCATTTGCTCAGCGAAAGCTAGGGGAAAATCACTGTAAGATGATGGTTTCTTGCAATAACAGCAGCACGGTTACTGGTGGGACAATATTGGAAGAAGGATAGTTTGCCCACTATAGAAGAATGGGTGTTTAAAGTTTCGAATCTCGCAGAAATGTCTAAGATTTCTGCTTATTTGAAAGATCATTCACAGGAAAGATATATTTCAGTTTGGAGGAGATGGATAAATTATATTCAGAACAAATATGGGACTAAAAAGTTCCATTTAGCTTATGAGTAGATTTTAGTGGGATATTGTTATTGGTACTTTGTTTGTAGTTATGTTAAAGGGGAGTTAAAGCACATTATGAATTTGGTTAATTGTATATTATGCATAATTTTTATTTAGAATATGATTATTGTAACTATAATCCTGTATTTAGCTCTGGGAAGTGGGGGGGGGGAAGTGGGCGGGTTTGGGGTGGGGGGGATTTGGGGATATATTGTAAAATTTTGTTTTTGTAAAACTCTTTAATAAAAAAAACAGTTTGGGAGTGTGTGGAAAACAATAGTATGATTTAGTCAAGCAATGAGTGCACACACATACACACAGAGCTGTCAGAATTGTGAGGTAAACTACAAGGATTAGTGGGAGCTCAAGTTGTGTGCCATTATAGAATAACTATAGAATACGAAGATGAAGATGATCCAGTGGATAAGCTTACTGCTAAGCTTGTAAGCCGCCCTGAGTCTTCGGAGAAGGGCGGGATATAAATGGAATTACAATAAAAAAAAATTAAAAAAAATAAATAAGAAAAAGCATTTTCTCTTTATTTCCATTTTAAAATTAATTGTTTTCTTATTTCCTACCTTTGTTTAAGTACCAAAGTAAAATCAAAATTAACAAACAATCCACAATGCCAACAATTCTGTAAGATAGAGAGGGGCAACATTTGAGTTGTCAGAAAAATGCTTAAGGAGTTGTAAGGAATACGACCCACAATTTGCAAGTGCAAGGGTGCAAAGTAGTTGGGTTGGATCGTTTCATTAGAGTTGGAAATTTCATAATTAAATGCAATTTTCTATTTGGGGAAGAGGGTTTTTTTTGGGATTTTCAGCCATACTTACATTACAATTGTTTCCTGCATCAAGATGGTTGGAAAGTCAACATTCAGAGGGATAACTGGAATGATCTTTGTGGATTACAAAAAGGGGATTAATAGCAAGATAAACACAGAAATTTAAAAGCCTATCAAAATTCATCTCTGACCCATCTATGATTAAACAAAATCAAAAATCAAAGCAGGATTGTTTTCCTGCTTGCCTGCCTGCCTTCAATCAGCTTTAAATTCCTTTCCACTGCTAAAAGAACACATGAACCTCTTGATTCAGGAGTGGTCACAGGGTGCATTCCAAACAATCAAGACCCCATGATTCCATGACAATACAACCAAAGTTCTTCCTATTTTTTATGTGCATTGTACATTGTTTACTATACTTTGTGGTACCCCTCTCTTGATTACAGAAATTGCAAATCTCCTGGGTTAGGACACTGCTTTTTCTATTAACCATCTGATTAACATGCTGAACCTGCTTGAAGAAAAACTGGTCATTGATTTCCTGCTTCCATTAATGGAAGGAAAGCAAGTAACCAGATCCCTGCCAGCCAACTGACTAATTTCTGATAATCAGTTTTCTGATTTCTCATGTTTAAAATGTAGCAGGAAGCTAGTGAGAGGAGTGAGGAGGATGAGATGAGAGTGTGATTGCTGTGTAAGAGACTGCAGTGTGGTCAAATCTCTCTCTCTCTGTGTGTGTGTGTGTGTGTGTGTGTGTGTGTGTGTGTGTGTGTGTAAGAGAGACAGACAGATAGACTGACTGACTGACTGACAGGCAGACATGAGAGTATAAGTGCCTGATGTGAATTCATTCATACAACCCTCCCCTCCAGCTTAGCAACTTGCATGGTACTTAAAAAGGAAAAGCTATCAATCCCTTTCCTCTGTACTGAGATGGTGGTATTCGATGTGCTTTGGATGCTTGGCAATAGAGTTTAATTGGATCTTAAAACTTGGCTGGGTTTGCTCATGGTAGGTTCTTTGGGGAAATAGCTTTGTTGAATTCTGTGTTGCTTGAGCCTTCCTTTCCTCTCCTGTGTGTGCTCATGAAACGGAAGGTATGAGTAGCAGAAGGAAGCTTGTATATCTGCCCAGTGGGATGCCTGGCAACGCTGGATTTATTTTTGGGAGGGTTTGCTGCTAGTGCTAATAAAATGGGGCACAGTAGGCCATGCTCTGAAGATATATCAGAATGTTTTGCTATGAATTTATTCATTCTCCCATTATACAATGACTTTGGGCTTCATCACCAACAGCCCCTGATGGAGTTTCTAGAAACACTAAAAACACATTTTGTACATCATATTTGTATTATCATCTTATCTATTTCCCCTCCATTCACATGGATTGAATACACACTGGACAAAATTGTTTACCAATTCCAGCACAATGTCATTAAAATATTGCCCTATAAACATAAATATCAGAAATAAGAATATTTAGGATTATAAACTACAAGGTTCTGGTATGTGATAATGGGTGGATTTGATATTCTGTGTTGAATTATAGGTACACTTCTTGTCAAAAGGCCTACCCTGCAAAAAAGCAGTATCTATATCAAACATTGCAGTTTCGTACCCTGAAAATTCTCATAGACCATTTCAATATACACCCTATATTTGATGAGTCTATGTTTGCTACATGAATATGTATTCTCAACAGATTTGATTTTTTTGTATTTCACTTGGTGACAAATTTGATTTCTAGCAATATACTCAGGTTTGCCTTTAACTACCTTGTAAATCTTTCATGTGAGAACAGCTTTTTATGATAGCTAGATTTAAAAGTACATATTTAGTGATGCAATGTGGAGAAATGTATTCTGTTTTTCCCTGGTCTGAGTTTCAGCTCTCCATTTTCAATGAGATTGCTAATATGAAAAGCATATTGTTCAAAGATTTACTTTAAAAATAAACAAGAAAACACTAATTACTGTTCTGAATGGTATGCATATTACAAACTGAATGAAAACACAGAAATTTTCTTGTGCAGAGAGTCTGCAATAAAGGTATTTCAGCATCAGTGAGACAGGATGAAACTTTTCACTGGATACATTCACATATATTTTATAAGATAAATAATCCTAGAAAAGAGAATGACACCTTGCTAAATCTCAAATTCCCATCTTCTGTGAAATATGCAAGAACATGCAATCATAAATTTGGGTTTATGGAGTTTCTTCTTTACCTTGCCCAGGCCACTGAACTATGTCAAAGCTACCATGTTCTGAAATTATGGATTATGACTGATTTATAAATTCAACTGTCCTCTGATAAGTCATATCCTCTTATAAATGCTGTACTATCGGTCATATTTGTTTATTAACACTGAATAATGTCAGATCTCTGTAGAAGAATTTGTTACTTTTTGCCTACTTGGCTATCAAATAAGGTATTTTCTTATTAAGACCACATTTGAACAATAAAAAGTCCCACATTTCTAGGGAGTGCCACTGAATAAAAATAACTAGATTACCCATATTTACACATATGGTATTATTATTATTTAAAAAAAGAAGTTGTAAGACAAAAAAGGACCTTACAGCTAGTTCATGCCAGTGCACACTGGGAGGCTATTAACAAATAGAAACTTTGAGAAAGAATATTATTTTATTCATTTGACCTCCCTATTTTTCATAGAATTCTCAAGTCAGCATTGAACCAATTGACAAAAAGAAAATCCACAGCAGTACCACATTTACTGGATTGCAAAATCACTTAGAAAGGGAGGTGCTTCCTTGGTCAGTAATAACCTAACCTAGAAGAGACAGTAACTGGCCTGATCTGGCAAGTTTCCTTCTGCTTCAGCGTATTTTCCTAGGATCTCCTTGTTTCCTTTTCATGGTTGTTCTGACTTGCTTTTAAAAAGTGCCATTTTAGCAGGTCAAGTCATGACTTATGCTATGCTGATTGCTATGTGTTGGTTCCTTGGCAGTCATAAGAAAAACACCTTCTGAGCTAGTGAAGCAGCTCCATCTACTGCAACCTATAAGGAAAGCGTGCTTTCTGCAGTTGGAGGAATGCCCTCTCAATTCTAACTTAAGGGTGGATGTGTGATTTCTCCCCTTACATACAATGCCATTTTCTTGGGGCAGGAAGAGAGCAAATGTGCATCATTCTTTTAGCTCACCTGCTGGAATATATATATATAACTGGTAGGTAGGAAATCCTGAGCTACCTAATTAAATTGTCTCCTTTTGTTCCTTGTTACACTTCTGCTGGAATAAAAGCAAAACCATCTAAAGCTTTGTCTGACCTGATCTCCTTGGTCTGAGATCCACAAGAAATAGTACCCAACTGCTCCCAGTCCCAGTGCTGGATCACATAATCAAGGCAGTAACCTTTCTTGGCAATGGGCTCCCCACAGAGCTGCAAATAAGATAACTCAGGCCATTGCCTCCAACTGCAAACTCTGCAGCCTTGTGCTTTTTCCACTCCTTTCTGCAGTGCAGTTTGTCATTCAGACAGCAGGAAAGCTTCTTGGGGTGCCAGTGTGTGTGTGTGTGTGTGTGTGTGTGTGTGTGTGTGTGTGTGTGTTGGAAGTAGGCGGTGACGTGAGTCAGCAATGCTCTGTAGTCCCAGGGAAATTTAACAACCAAATTGCTTCTAATTAAAACTGCACTCAGCAAATTCACTGGCCTGGATCAAACATGCTGTTCTGCGTCTCATCATATTTTGTCAATGAATGCAGTAGGGGAATGCCTCAAGCACAATGCCAGATAAATGAGAGTGAGAAAGCCCGTTGCTTGGGTAATGTACACTTAATGAGAATAATTCCAGAGTTCTTCAGGCAAAGACATGTGTAAGAATGGGGAAATCTTCCATTATTAATCTGGAGAGGGTCATATTTGCAAGTAGTCCTCGATTTATGACCACAATTGAGCCCAAAATTTCCATTGCTAAGAGAATTGTTGAGTGAGTTTTGTCCCAGTTTATAATCTTTATTGCCACAGTTGGTTAAGGGAATCACTGCAATTGTTAATACCATGGTTGTTAAGTGAATCTGGCTTCCCCATGGAGTTTGCTTGTCCAAAGGTAGCAAAAGGTGATCACGTGACCCTGGGACACAGCAACCAATGCCAATTGCTAAGCGTCCCAATTTTGATTTTGTGACCATAGGGATGCTGCAATGGTTGTGTGAAAATGGCCATAAGTCACTTTTTTCAGTGCTGTTGTAACTTCAAATAGTCACTAAACAAATAGTTATAAGTCAAAGACTACCTGCAAACTAAAATCTTAGCTCACATAGTTTAGTTAATATTCACATTATCTGGGGGGAAAATGAACCTGAAGTAAATGGACTTTTTTTTTCATTGCAACCCATCTGTTTCTTCTCTCTCTCTCTGTCTCTTTTAATTTAGACTTCTTGAGTGTTATTGATTACACCAAAACTGAAAAATCATTCAGCTATGAAGAAAAATCTTTAATATATATTTTAGGGTAATACTAAACCACTACTTAGTGTATACTCATGAGTTTTCAGAAGACCAATCATTCTATTTCCCAACCTGCCTGAATATTCTAAAATACACCTGAAACTAATCTGGAGTCCTTTGACTACTTTCTGATCTTGAGCACAAGACAAACATGTCTCTTAGAATGGACAGAAACATACCTCTGTCGGTGGAGAGAAGAAAAATTGCTGAGGGGGGGAGTAGAGAATAAAAACAAGACAACAGTTGCCACTTTCAATAACAGTAGCTTTGCTGGACACATTCCCTGAACTCATCCCCAGCAGCTTTAGAAGTAACCTCTTTTCTTTCCCCTCTCCTGAAAATCTCTACTCTCCAATTTGTTTTATAACTGATACAGAGTATCTCAAAAAACAAAACATCTGGCAACAGGTGCCTCTTGAACCACTTAGTAAATAGGGTGGATTCAGGCAGATACTGTACCATTTATGGAAACAACTGAAGTCCAAATGATTCTTACAGTGTCAAGTCTCTGGTTATTATGCTATTCAATGACTAGAAGACTCATCTCATGCCAAAACTAGAACTGTATCTTCATCCTTATGAAAATGTCCTGCAAATGGAATGTCTACGAAGTCACTAAGAACATCAACCTCTACAACAGAGGTACTGTATGCAACTGTTTTGTGAAAACCACATTTGGCCTTTGAACAACTCATCAGGGCTGCATTCCAAAAGGTGAGGGAAGAGACCAGGGTTACAACAGAGAGAGGTGGAAACAAATTATGAATTTAATTAACTTTAAATTTTAATTACAATTAATTTAATTAATTGTAAACAGCACGCATTGTATTCACAGGATCACCATTGTGCTATGAAATAGTTATCCCCCAATGCAATGTAGCAATGGTGGAAGAAACCATACTGTATTTGTGACAACATATATCACTAAAAAGAAGCCATCATATGAAAATGGTCGAAATGAGATTCCACTTGATAACTATGCCCTATAAAAAGACATATATATTCTTCATTCTGCAAGGAACCAACTGTTGTACTTTTATGTCAACATGCAAACTTCCAGTACCACAGTCAACACATTAAGGGTAAGATAGCTGGGACTGTAGTTGAATAATGTCTGGAAGCCACAAATTCTCCAGCTCTCTCCCAAAAATAAAACACTGGAGTTTCAAATGGCACTTATTCATATCTTCTCTCATGACAAAAATTTTACTCTTCCACTGATACATGGACATCCAGTCTCCATTTAAAAATGACCAATGAAATATATACTCTACTTTCTGTGTGTCTGCTTCATTTTTATTGAAAATAAGATTTTTTTCTAATATTTATTCAAAATTCTTTTTTCCTTCTAATTTGAATTAATTGGTCTTAATTAATTATTTGGTTTTGGGTCTGTAGAAAGCAATGGAATCATTGAACACATTCACAAAACACACTAAACAATGTTTAGAATTAAGTCAAGATTTTTTTGTCAGCATTCCTGCTATCTTGGCTGTGTCTGATTTGGTAAATTTTTCATTTCTTATCCTTGTTTTGTTTTCTTGGAAAACTAGTAACTTCTTAATCAAGGGCAGCCTCCACTCCCAGGTTCAGATTTATTTATTTACCACACTTGCATGCGCATGCACACAAATATACACATAACTCTGGGTGGTATGCAATCAACAATTAAAACAATGATGATCTGCCAGGCTACAGTTAAGGAAAACAAACTTTCAGCAGGTTGCAATGTCAGGATTATCTAGTCTGAGCTCAGAAGCTAAGCAAGACCAGGCTTCTCAGTACTTTGATAGGAGATAACCAGAGAATACCAGGATTTGTGAATTAGACATGGAAATAAATAAACAAATCTTGGAAGAAGGCATTAGCAAACTACTTGCCATTGTCGAGAAAACTTTGTTGCTTTTCCATGGAGACACCAGAAGTTGAACCTGACATGCAGAACATTTACATTTAATCTGCCATTCTTTCTTAACTACTGTTGTCATAGTCTATTAAAAAAATAACTGAAAGGTATTCTTGGCATCACAGTATTATGACAAGGAGCTCAAAGGAAAAAAACCTGGATTCTCATCATGAAAATGGTTTGAGTACCTTGCCATTTTCTTATGTACTAGTAACTAGGCTGATGTAGTTAATGCTTCATTAAGCTTTACCCTACATGGGTTAGCTAATATATATTTGCATGGATCAAGGTTGAAGTATAATGAATTCATAGCCATAGAACTCATCATTGTTAAAGTGACACAAAAAGCATTGTAGTTTCTGTCCATCTTCCATGAATGCAAACGATAGCAATGGAATGCAGTACTCCCACAATAACTCCCTTTTCTTGCAAGTACATTCAAAGATCATTAGAGGGAGACATGATGAGTGAAGAAAAACAGCATACTTCCCACAAGAGATCCCACTGTTCTGTAACCAGAAAAATTGAGAGTGAAAACAATGTATTCCAGTTTACCAGTTAAATTGAAGTGGTTTGTTGTGAAGAATCTGTGAAATTTTTGGAACATTGCAATAAGGCCCAAGAAAAAATAAATAAGTAAAATGATTAATGAACTGCCAAAAAAGACAATGCAGTCCTTGATTTCACCAACAGAGAATAGTATCAAGATCACATGAAGTATTAGTGCTACTATATGCTGCTTTATAAGATCACAGTTGGAATATTGTATCCAGTTTTGGTCATTGAGACACAAAACAGATATCAAGATTTTAGAAAGAATATAGAGAAGAGCAACAAAGATTATTAGAAGGCTGGAGTCTAAAACATATGATGAACAGTTGCAGGAACTAGATATGTCTGGTCTAACAAAGAAAATGGCTAGGGGTGACATGATAGCAGTTTTCCAATATTTGAGGGGCTGCCACAAAGAAGAAGGAAGCAATGGAAAACTACTTCAGAAAAAGCTTGCCAAGGCACTTGTCCAAGCAGTGCCCTAGAATTGGACACAGTTGAATGGATGAAAAATAACCCTTACATTTTATTTTGTTGTTATAAAACTGTAATATTTTTAAAAGACAAATAAAATGAAATAAAGCTGCTACTTCAATAAAAGGCTACCTCTGGTAAAACAAGCAAAGTTACAAACAAAAATTTATAAAACACATCAACTTTATCACATGGCAACTGACAAGATGTAATATTTTTCCTGTAATGCTACATTGGTTAAACAATAATAGCCTGTAATTGTGATGGCCCTTTCATAAATTAAATGTAGTAGTTCAGACATGTCCTTGAACTGAATGCCTCCTTGAGAACACATGCATCTGTGAACCATAGAAGAAACTGGAAATATTCCTGAAAATAATTGAACAGCTGGCAATGGTTAAAATGATGGATGAGTTTATAACCAGTATCCAGGTCTTCCCTGCTCTATCAATCAAAGTGCATTTTTGGGTGCATACTGTTCCCAGTATGCTCAAAACTACACTGTTCGTTCCAGATTGCTTGGTTCTACTAATTTATCAAAGAAATGAACACTGTAGCAAAAGCCAGCTTGCCATTATCAGCTGCCAGGGTCTCACATTTTTATGGAAATAGAAAAGCTAAGAATCTTAAAACTTTAGATTACAACATTCTAGGATCCAGTTCTAGGATCCAGCATAGGAGAAAAAGGAAAGTGAAGACCAGAGTCATAATCATTGATTCCCTGCAGTGAGAACAGAGCTGCTGAAGACCTTGGCTTAAATACATGTGACATGATGTTTTAATATAGAAGGAAAAGAAGGGAAACAACAGCACTCAGAAATGTTGTGAGACTATTGCAATTCATGAAAATGGACTCTCTATTCTTCATATTTATGGACTAGAATACAGGAGAAAACTCTTCCTGGTGGGTAGGTTATATATAATGGGATGAAAACAATCCAGACTAAACAGTGGGAAAATACTTTCATCCTCCTGAACCAAATCAGCATATTACAGCCCAAAATCAAACAACCCAAAATCAAATTTGACTATTACATCTTTAATATAGCCATGTAACAAATAAATGCAACATAGATTAATGAGTTTGAAACAATGGTGTCATGTTGCAAAATGATTAGGCTCTTTCTAATTCCAGCCTGACAGCCAGTTTGTGGTAACGATAAAAACATAATGGTGGAAACCAGGAGACTATGAATTCTAGTCCTGCCTTAGGTGTAAAGCCAATCATTATTTCTCAGACTTGGGCCAGGCTTTTTTAAGCCCTAAGAAGAAGCCAATGGCAAACCACTTCTGAAAATGTTCTCTAGAAACTTGCAGGTTTTCGTCTAGGTAATTGTCAGAAATCAAAATTGATTTGAAGGAACTAAAAACAAACATGTTGATTATATAGACCTTAAAAAGTACTGAGTCCAGAACAAAAATTTATGGAAAATACTTTTCATTTCTTTCCTGCTTTCCAAGTTGCAATTGAATAGCATCTACCAGCCAGATATAAATTCCTATGGTACCTCTGGTTAGATGAGTATTGAGAATAAAACACTAGGTTACTCATACATCCCATTGCAAATATTTTTGCCTTCATTGGTGTTTAGGTTTTTAATAACTTGGCAGATGAAAGAACTCTTGGAATGTGTGGCATGTAATCTTTACTAAGGATGATGTTCCATAACACAGAAAACCAACCCCCATCTCTTTAAATATGAAAACTCATGATGTTTTTATTGTATAGAAATACCTTAGTATAAGTTCAGTACAGTTGTACTAAAATAATCAGATGTCTTAGTCATTATTTTAAATAGCCTTCTTGCTTTCTCATCATGAATATTTTTGGATTAAGAAACAATATCATATCTCAGCCAGCTATTATCTCCCAGCATACTTCAAGTCATATTTAAATCAAGTTATTGCAAAGAAATTACTAATGTCTTAATGTCTTGCCTGCAGATAAACAGTTCTTCTCCTAAATGTATTTCAGCATCCCTAACTGATTAATTTATCAATGTTAATTATTTTCTATTCCTTTATATTGCCTGAGAATTTCAAATAGGATGAACTCTGAGATAGAATAAGCAAAAATTGTACTTGACTTTTAGGCCTCAACTAGGATAATATGTACCAGTGACAAACTTCTTTCTTTCAATAGATTCTTCTGGCAGTGTTTTAAATATCTACTATAAGATTGTGTGAGCTATCTCAGTTCCCCAAGTATCTTTCTTTAATTCTTGGTGGCTAGGTATATATGCCAAAAATAATATAAAAGTGTACTTAAAAATGTAAAGTGTGACTATTAGAGATTTGAAAATATTTTATCATATGCAAATACTCATTAGAACCCCTTCCAATTTTGCAGTTCTTACACAAAAGTATACCATGTAAACAGAGAAAAAAAAACTGTGCCTTCCTCGACAATATTGTTGCAGCCTAGAATGGATATGCTCTGCCTGTTTACTCATGCAAGAGTGTTTCCAAATTATGCTCTGTGACGATAAAAGATAGCTAGGCAAGACAATATAAAATACTGTTCAGACTTACCCAAAAACAGTTAGGTTTTTTTTCTTTTCTATCATAAAATGTTATGATCTACAATAGAGACTTTGTTAGATGCATCATATGATTCTTATATTGTTTAGGCAACAGTCAAAACAATTTTGCAATGACAATACTTGCTTATAAACTGTGCCATAAACAGATTCTATAATGTTGCATGCATACCATGTGAGCAGAGCAATAATTGTGTATATATGTATCTATCATATGTTTAACACAGTACTCAACTGTTGAGTACTTTGCTTGTATCTGCAAAGGTTACTATAAATGTGTATCTAACAGAATATATTGTAACCTATTCCAATTCAGTTTCTTAATGAAATTTCACAGTGTCGGAAAAGAATAGTTGCATCTATTAAACCTGAATAGATTTAAGATCTAATAGAATTAAATATCTGAAACAGTGCTGCTAGTCCAGAGCAAATGCATAACAAGCAACTCACATCTGAAGGCCACATATGAATATCCCTTATTTTCCATGCAGTTTGCATAGCTTTGGGAAGCCCAGATCATTTTTACACAGTGTCCAACCAATCACCCTTTAGCTGGCTGGCAGAGATGGAAATTAATCTTCCCAGGTTTTTTGTTATAAGCTGCAAATTAAAATTAATTTCACTCAAGGTTCACGGCAGTTCTTGAAAGCAAGACTGTTGCTTCCTCATGTCTGACAACAAATTGATCATGCCACCCAGCTAATGAATGATTTGGCTGGTAGAGAGATGTGGGAAGAACATTAAAGGATATTGAGAATTAAAGATATTAATGTAACTGCCAATGTATGCATACATAATTGGCAGAATGGAATGAGGTAAGGATTGCTTGTTGACAGTAGTGGTTATTTTCATTGGGGAAGAAGCTAAGATTGCTGGTCTCTTCTTTCTAGGATTATTTTATAATTCCATGCTAGTCTGGGGAGGAACAGGCTTCGGCTCAACCCTGACAAGACTGAGTGCCTATACGTGCCAGCATCTCAGGAAACTCAGATCATTCCATCTCTCACTATGGGGGGTGAGTTATTACCCCCCGTAGATAGGGCTCGCAACTTGGGAGTTCTCCTAGATTCACAGCTTTCTTTAGAAGATCATATAGTAACTGTGACTAGGGGGGGCCTTTGCCCAGGTTCGCCTGGTGCGCCAGTTGCGGCCCTATCTAGACCGTGATGCCTTGCGTACAGTCACTCATGCGCTCGTAACCTCTCGATTAGACTACTGCAACGCTCTCTACATGGGGCTGCCCATGAGGACCACTCGGAGGCTCCAACTGGTGCAGAATGCAGCTGCGCGAGTTGTGTTGGGGGTCTCCCGATACTCCAATATTACACCTCTGCTCCGTGAGCTGCATTGGCTTCCAGTTGCCTTCCGAGTGAGATTCAAGGTACTGGTAATGACCTACAAAGCCCTACATGGCATGGGTCCGGAATACCTTAGGGAGCACCTGTGGCCAGCATCAACTTCCCTCCGCCCAGTGCGCTCCCACAGAGAGGGCCTCCTCAGGGTGCCGCCGGTCGGAGAATGCTGTCTGGTGGCCCCCAGGGCAAGGGCGTTCTCTGTGGGTGCTCCTGACCTGTGGAACCGTTTACTGGTTGAGCTCCGGATGGCTCCCGACCTTCGCTCCTTCCGACGTGATCTAAAAACCTATTTGTTTGAAAAAGCCGGCCTGGTCTGATGGGTTTTGGTTTTAATTATTGTTTTAATGTAATTTATTTTTGCATTTGGGCACAAGGGTTTAATTTGTTTTTAATTTTCGTATTTTTGGTATTTTGTACTTATGGCCCTGTTCACCGCCCTGAGTCCTTCGGGAAAAGGGCGGTATACAAATCAAATCAAATAAATAAATAAATAAATAAATAAATAAATAAATAAATAAATAAATAAATAAATAGTCTTCTAAACCGTGATTACCTTAAGCAGCCACTTTCTTGTGAAATATGGGAGTTTCATTATTCACACCTCATTCATTTCACAAGCAATATCATAAGAGAAAAAACATGACAGTCACGCAACCATGTTCTGCAAAGTACCTACAGCATCGGTAGACACTGTACACATAAAACTTAAGGGTGTTTTTTCCTTGTATATCTGTGCAATTACATTTTTTCTAGGTGTAAAGTGTGGTCAGTTCAAAATGTGGTTTATTCTCCAGTATACAAAACATCATCAGTAGGTTTGAGTTGCTGGGAACAACATAGTCTGCAACCAGCTCTTCCATTTCATCTGGATATTCCTATGCTAGAAAACACAACAGTCAGCAACATCATGAAGAGTTATATTTTAAGTGCCAAAGATGGATTTTGCACATTTCTTTCTTCCTATTGCTCTCAATAAGAAGGAATTAAATGATGCCAGCTCCAAAGCTTATATCATTTTCTTAGCATTTGGGGAGCAGAATAGATGAGCTCTGAGTTTGCAAAACCTAAACTTTTCTTGATCCACCTTTTACCTCCATCTACTCCTACTCACCCATTTCAACAGGACATCTTTTCTCATCTACAAGTATTGTGCTCTGAACTGAGGAGTGTTGACTTCTGAAATTGTCATTATTAACACCACAACATCTGCACATTAATTTTTATGGTGTTTTAAGAAACAAAAGGTTGTAAAAGACAGTTGGACTTCTATTGCTATTTTTTGCACTGTGGTTAACAGCAATTATCTCAAATAAATTGTTCCTCTGCATACTGTATTTGGAATTTGCTTAATAATTTTGTAGGGTCCCAATGACACTCTATGTCTTCTAACAGAACAAGAAATCCAACATAATGCCATTGTGCTTTATGAAATCTCATCATAGTTTCTCTTGCCATTAGAATTGTCATCAACAATGGCAATATTAAGGATTGCCTTTCATAACCTTTCATTTGTATAGATCTATTATGCAAGAAGAAAAGTGTTATATTTCTTATCTTGACATTTTAATATTTCAGTTTTCTTGAATACCAGGCAATATTTTTTCCTATTCTAGAAATGCAGCCGGTGTAACTTGTACATTTTTGTCCTCTATTTATGACGCCCATGCCAATTGTTACTTTGGGTCAATCTTTACATGGATTTTTTTTCAAAGTTTAAACCTAGTAATGAATTATTGCTGCCATTCAAACACACCATCTGTGGCCCTCTGGCACTTGATGTGTAGCTTTTAGAGCCTTGGGGAATCTTTTTCCTGTTTTCCCCCTCATCTGGCTAATCAGTTGGGCCATGAGGGCAAATCACTGGGAAGAGAGGTTAAAAACACTTTCTATTAGATACTGTGGGGTTACTTCAAGAAAACACTAGAAAGCAATTTTGATCATATTCACATTCCCCAACTACCATATGAAAGTAAGGAGTGCCAAGTTAGACTAGACAAAAATACATCTAATATTGGCATTTTATATTATGCAATGGCCAGCCAGATACATTTCAGGAGTCTGCAATTAATTCCAGAATTTTACTATGTGTTTTGTAAGAATTACGTTGTTTTTTTTACAAGAAATCACTGCAGGGGAAATTTACTGTACAGATGTCTTAGAAAGAATTTGGTACAAATGTGGTACAAGAGCAAATGTGCATATGCTAACTCCTTCCTACCAGTTTGCCTGCCTGCAATAGTTTTCTTGGGGATCAGTATGACATTCTACTTAAGAAAAGATTACTCATTCATTCTCTAAACACAGCTACTGGAATGCATTACATAGTTTGTTAACAACAAAGCAGTGCATGCAAATAGTTTATTTGACTAATCATAGAACCACTACAGAATACATCAGTTGTACATTTTAATGGACCTTGGTATCACAATCTGCAAATCAATTTTTTGTTTGGATTTGTCTATTAAATTGCGAGTTTGAAACTAGAATATGGCAAGCTATATTAGTGGTTACAGCTGACACTTTTCTCTATAGGCTTAGCTCCACTGACATTAGAAGATAGATTTCAAAGAGGGTGCAAACAAACAATTTACAATAGGCTTTCTCTCCTAGGATTCACACACACACACACACACACACACACACACACACATCTTTGGGCAATGAGCAAGCAAGGGTCACAGTTAAGCAACATATGCTTGACATAGACTGCCTAACAGATACTCGTAATATCACTCAGCTATGTATCTTGCACAGCTTAACATCCCAAATCATAGAAGGGCTTTTATTTAGCCCAATGTAATGCTTTCCCCTCAGCACTTCTGACTGGAAGATACAAAATCATCTTATCCTCATTATAAGTATATCCTTGTGACTCAGGATAGGTTCTCTGGCCCAGGCTGAGAATTTTAACTGGGTTTTATTTTCAGGGATAATTTAATCTTTTATTTGTCTTTTAACTTTGTATTTTGTATTGGTATGATTTTAAAATGCCCTGTAAACCGCCCTGAGTCCTTCGGGAAAGGGCAGTATATAAATCTAATAAAATCTAAATCTAAATCTAAAAATGATCAAACGTGTTCTTCTGTATTGCCAGTTTTAAACAGAACCCCGAAATGCTCTAATTACTCATTTCTGATATGATAATAATAATAATAATAAATCTTTATTGTCAAAGTACAACATGTGTACATTGAGATTAGCTGAGCCTCTCCCCGTGCTCCCTCCCCCAAACACACAGTGACAACAAACCCTCCATCCTACCACACCATGTGAACCAACTACACCACACACCGGCCTCCCAAGTCAATTCTGCATAAGTTCACAGAGATTATATCCCATTCAAAAGTCTAACAGCCCACGGACAAAAGCTGTTTTTCAGCCTCAGTCTTCCCTGAGAATTTTCCTCACTCTTCCAAGGCAACGAGCCCTGGCGATGTCATCCAGTGGTGTCAGAGGACAGCCCATAATGTCTTGTGCTGTACTCACTACCCCCTATAATACTTTCCTGTCCACGGCTGTCAGACCAGCATACCAAACCACAATACAATACGAGAGGATGCTCTCTATAGTAGACCGGTAAAAGAGGGTCATTAGCCATTGTTCTACCCTGTTCTTCCGCAAAACCCTAAGAAAGAGAAGCCTCTGTTGGGCCTTTCTAGCCACCTGGATTGTGTTAATTTCTACTTTCTGACATCCATCCTGAAATAACACACAAGATTGCCAGGTTTTGTATGGTGGCATGCAAAACCAGCAAAGAATAATTAAGAGCAATTGAATCTGCCTATGGATAGCCAGAAATGGCTCAGGTTCAGCATTAACCATTGGTTTCGGGGTGTACATGCCAGGTCAGCTATTGAACTATATTATGTTTTTCTCAGGTTTGACAGGGAAATTTATAATTCTTAAACCCTTTTGGATAATTTTATTATTTTATTTACAAATATATGTGTGCTTGTTTTGTATGCCTATATCTATATATGTTTTCAATATGTTGTCAATCCCTTGTCCCTTTTATCCTTGAAGAGTTGAAAATATTTATTCTACCAATCTGATAATTTACCAGTTTTTAATAACCACATAGTAAACATGCTTATTTTAGTAAATTTAATCTGTGCCTCATCCTTCTAGTCTTCTGGAACAAGTTTTTTTTCCTAAAAAAACTTTCCTAATGGAATTGTTTGTATTTAAATTATACCAGTTATTTTAGAAAGATTAGCCCATTGCAACGTGTGTGCAAATTTCAGATTTTTCATAGCATTGTCTTACATATTAATGCTCAAGGAAACACCGTCTTTGAAAATGAATAGCAAATTTCCTCTCAGAATACTCCTTATTGGTAACTATTCATACAATAATAGTCAGACAACTTAATGCATTTTCTTGTAAACCTGTTGCTGCCCATCTGTTAGGCCAGATGTTGCTACATGTCTAGAAAAGGCCATGAGTAGCATAATATAATCAACAGTAACAATAAGGAAGACATACTAGCCATAACTGTTTCCAAATTAATAATTTTGTTTCTATACCAGCATTGTTTAGGGGACATGAAGAACATAATCTATAATAAGATCTAAAAAAGCCAAATTCAAATAACATAGCATGACATGTGCATTATATATTTCCTCCAAGAAACTCAGAGGTGAAGAATCTAGTGACTTTCTCATTCTAGTGAGTTTTGTAAAAAAAAAAGGATTACCTTCATCTGAGCCAAATTTCAAGATGGATAGAACTGAATTTTTGTTACATTTTTCAGCTAAAATACAGCTTATATATGACACTCAAATTAAATTAAATTAAATTAAATTTATTCAGCATATGAAAAGGCTTGCCTCTGAAACAAATAAGAGTCTAAATCTTATATAAGAGCCCTGAACATCAGTATAGATAGCATCAATCAAGGATCCTTGGTATGATAAATAAATAAGGTAATCCACTGTTAAAATACAGTAGATGGGCCACGTGGAAAACTGCATGAACTCATTTCCAATTAATTCCTACACTGTGTTTAAAGCATTATGTTCCTTGGAGTTATAGATAATACACAGATAGCTCAGATTGTCCCAGGTCTATGTTATTGCTATTTACAGGAACATGGTAAGTAATGGCTGCACAGTGCAAAAGTTTTATCACAGTTACAGTCAGTGCTTTTTTTTTGTAAAAGAAAAAGGTGCCGGAACTCACACATGTCATACAACCCGCCTTGCCTATCCTACAAGGTTCCATCCAAAAAAGGTGCCGGAACTCCGTTCTGAGCGTTCTATGAGGAAAAAAAGCCCTGGTTACAGTATATATTTGTATAATGTAGTTTGACCTGATTTGAATTCAGTGGAATTCAGTGCCTAGTTCTGGTTTTAATTTTGTAAGGTCTTTCTTTAAAAATCTACACTTGTGTCCATTTATATACTTGCACCTCATTTCTATGGTGCTGTCCTTGCAGCCTATCCCACCCATAACCTGAGCCGTCACTTTGATCTAGTCTGTATTTTCTATCTACAACTTTCTGAGAGAATTGCTGTGCTCTGTCTCATCACTGTATTTGATCTTGACCTTCAATCTGCTCTTCACAATTTTCTATTGTAACACGGATTTTGTTGGCGGTGGTGAAGACTGAATTTAGTAGCTTCCCCTTTTCTTTGTCATGTCTTAACATTAATCCATCATTATTGAGCAGTTGATATAGTTCTTTTGCTTTTATTTTTAGCATCATCCTTCAGTAACCTTGCCTCTTTCTGAGCTTTGGCTTCTCTGATACGTGCTGTACAGTTGCAGGCCACTTGGCTTTATTCTTCTTTAGTGACTATGTTCTTCCAGTTATGTTTTCCTGCACATCTTTTTTGTCTTCAGGTCTTCACACACTTTTTGTGTGGCCCTGTTGGTTTCTTTTTTTCCTCCCAATTTTTTTCTCCAAGCTGGAATTATTTAAGGGTATGATTTTAATATTTTACTCTTAAGAAAGTCCCAGTCATCTTAAGCATTGTTTCCCAATAGCATCTTTTCCCATGGATTGTATTTATTTACTCTACATAGCATCTCATCTCACTTCTACACAATTCTAGCTGGCTTACAATTAAATAAAAACATAAAATATGTAATATGAAACAAAAATAAAAATACATAGCTGCCAGGCATGATCCATACCACCAGGAGACAGGTTTTAAGCCAAGCTCAGAGCCCCAGGCTTAAACACAATGTTTTCAAGGCCTTACAAAAGGCGAACAGGTCAAGGGCCAATCTAACCTTGGGAATGATGTTCCAAAGGACAGGTGGCATGACAGAAAAGGGTCTCTTTCTGATGCTTGTCAGCTGACATTCCCTAGATGATGGTACTTAGAGCCTGCCATACCTGCCAGATTGGATAAGATGGGTAGAATACAACTGGGGAGTCTTGAGCCCATAAGTAATTTGGTCCTAAGCCATGATGGGCTTTAAAAATATAACCTACTTATCGTTATAAATCTCCTCTTTTTTGAAGTCCAAGATATAGTTTTAGCTTCCCTTCAGAGCAAGAACTTTAGAATATAATTCTTTTGCCCAATGTTCCTGTTCTTCTTAAGTGTCCCCTATTTTAAAATTTGTCAGAGTAATTTGCTGTTACTTCATATCTTTTTGAAAGATCTTCCAAAATCAACTTGTCAATTAGGAGCCAATTAATTCCCCTGGTGTTTGGGCAGTTTCCTTTCTATTCTTGTGGAATGAGATTGTTTTCAGCTAGATGATGTTAGACTATCAACTAGCATCAACTAGCACGGGGGTCCCCAGTCCATGGACCAGTACAGGGCCACAGCATGCCAGCAACTGGGCCGCACAAACAAGCAAAGCCCCATCCATGGGATGCAGGCAGCATACAAAGGCACGCCCTCTCTGGTCCGCGGAAAAACCTCTCACCACCTAAGCGGTCCCTGGTGCCCAAAAGGCTGGGGACCTCTGAACTAGCACTTCAGTTAGCAATTTCAAACTTGTCGGTAAGCATATAATTAACCTGTAGTTGCCTAATGCTGCTCATTTTGTTGAATCATTCATTAGGTAGTTTTTGCCAGATGTTAATCTTTTAGAGATTTGAAAACCTTTTAGAAATTTATAGAGGGCTGCATTGAAACAAGGGGTGGACTGGTTTGCAATTGAAACAGAGAAAGACAAGGACTGAACAATCTAAAAAAAAACTGATTTAGGACTTTCCTGATAATAAGCGCCCTTAAGCAAGGCAAGGCTACCTACAATAGAATGTTGGAAGTTTTCAAAATGGTGCTGTCAGGAATGACTCAGCATATTGCAGCTGGAGTTGGACACTATGTTTTATATAGTCCCTTTTGATTCATACATTCTCTGATTGTATAAACTTAAATAAAATTTCTCCTAAATCTTATTTTTAAAAACAATGTTAGCCTGCAGTTTTTCACTGAGCTAGCAGAAAATATTCTAGCCAGCATCATCTCTCCAGAGGCATTCACTTTGATTTAGTTGGCTTCTACCTCCCCAAAACATGCTTGCTGGAAATTATGAGAATTGAAGCCACCCATCAGGTGCGAGAAAACTGAATATAATCCAGCCAATTTCTCACAATATAGTTAAAATACCTTGGGGAGAAAGGCAGCCCTTTCAATTTGATAGTAATAAAACAAACTATGTGGTGATTTCTAGTCAAAGTTGTCTTTCCAGATAAAGGAAAGACCAAAAAATTGCCCACCTGCACCCCAGACTGCTGCTTCTTATGAGACCACAGGATGGAAGTCCTGGGATTTTCTCATGAGTAAAATGGCTGGGAGTTGAGTGAAAAGGCATCTGCTTGCACACGCAAACACAGCCTTTTTTTAAAAAAAAAATCCATTAAAATATCTTTTGCCTAGAATGGTGTTTTTGTTCAAACAATATGTATTTTGACAAAAGATATACCATTTATGTAATAACCGAAAGACATATCTAGGTTTGTATGGCACAGAAAAAAAAGCCAAGGATTAAATATAAAATCTTTCAAGACGGAAAGGCATAGGCGGCTTCCAGACGACTGATTTGAAATTGAATTTTCCAGCCAGCTGCTCAGTTTGGATGAAGGAGTGCTGAGGAATAAGAGAATTATAGAACAGCACAACCTGAGGTTTGGATGGCATGACTTTCTATAGTACAATAAGGTTAACTAGAATAATGTAGTTTTTAAAATTCACTATATTAGAAGTGCCAGTACCAAAAGAATTTTATTGAAAAGAAACAGTAGGCAAAGTGAGATGGTTAACCTATCAAGAGTTGTTACAAGAGCATGGAGAATGTAAGATGTAATCAAGAGATCAATTGAATCAACTCTGCCACCATGGAAGAGTTGTGGTGCAGTGGTTAGAATGCAGCATTGCGGCTAACTCTGACCATAGCCAGGAGTTCGATCCTGAATGGCTCAAGATTGACTCAGCCTTCCATTCTTCAGAGGTCAGTAATATGAGGACCCATATTGTTGGGGACAATATACTAACTCTGTAAAACACTTAAGAGAATTCTGTAAAGCACTTAGAATCAGTATATAGATCTAGGTGCTACTGCTATTGTTAATTGACTGCAGAAGGATTTCATTTTCAATGGTTTTCATATGCACAGTTAAGAGAAAGATTTCAGGTAGATAACAAGACATTTGGAACTGAACAACACAAGACAAAATTTGAAATTGAATTATGTACAAATGAACATGTATTGTTAGAATGATTAACTTTTACTGAAATTTGAAACAGAAGAATAATAGAAAAATATGTGGCTAAAGTTTACATTATCGTATAATTTAAAAGAAAAATTATCTAGCATGTATAAAATTACTTCAAATTTATGTGAGAAATGTGGAAAATATGAAGGATCATTTTTTCATGCCTGGTGGACTTCCAAAAAAGAAACACACACCCCAATTTTTTTTAAGCTCAGATATGCATAGTGATGCAAAGGATTTTAAAAATTTGCATTCAATTGAAACTAGAGCTCTTCTTGTTGGGATTAATGCAGAAGTCCCCAGTCTTTTTCGTTCAGTGGACAAGTGGCAGTGGTTTTGGCAGTTTTGGTGGCAGGGGGAAATGGTTTCGTACAATCTAAATCCCATGCATACACAAAGGAAACTGTGTTTACTCGCCCTCCGCTTTGGTGGCCCGGTTCCCAGTTTGGAAACTTCTTTATAACCTTTCTATTTCTTTGCCTTTTTTTTTACTATGATCACATTACTATAGGGATATTGCAATGGTCATAAGTGTTAAAAAACAGCCATACTTTTCTTTAGAGGTAGTTCTCGACTCAACAGTTTGTTTAGTGACTTTTGAAAGTTACAGTGGCACTGAAAAAAGTGATTTATGACCATTTTTCACACGTGTGACCTTTGAAGCATGCCCATGATCATGAGATCAAAATTCGGACACTTGACAACTGATTCATACTTATGACCATTGCTGTGTTCCAAGGTCATGTGATCACCTTTTGCGATCTTCAGACCAAGCAAAGTCAATGGAGAAGCCACTTAGCAACTGTATTAGTAACTTAACAACTGCAGTGATTCACTTAAGAGGTGAAGCAAGAAAGGCCATAAAACGGGTAAAACTCACTCAACAACTGTCTCACTCAGCAACAGAAATTTTGGGCTCAGTTGTGATCCTTACTTCTTCAAAATTTGTGTTCTTTTATTCTTTTATAAATTTCTTTAATAAAAAGCTATATCTATGTTCAAAAGAAAGAAGAAAGAAAGAGAGAGAGAGAGAGAGAGAGAATTCTTTTCATTCCCACATAAATGTAGCTCTGCTGAATGAGGCAGAGTAGGAAGAGTTCTCCAAAACAGTTGAGTCAATGGCTACTACTATTAGTGGTGATGAGAGTTCAGACAAGTATGTGTAGATATTTCCTACATAGTTTGCATCTGTTCCTGGAAGCTTTTTCTAATCAAGTGAGAGTTGATTTATTTTAATATTAAAGACATTTTTCTTACATTGGAATAAATGTATTTACATTTGCTGCATCCTGTGTTTTATTTTTAACTGGATTGTAAGCATATGTGTTAATTGTATATTTTTATCGTATATTTTTATCTTTATGAACGTCTTCACAAAGATAATTGTGTTGCTCTTTACATATATTAAATTTCATTACAGATAACTGAAAGTAATAAAGATAATTCATTTAATAGCCTTTCCTGGCTTTTGCACTTTTATGGAGCGCATTTCCAAGATAAGCATATGTTTTTCCTACAGAATTTTAAAGAAAGTAAATCTAATTAAATAAAAATCTAATCAGGAGTGTTTGCATGCTTTGAAAATTATTTTCCTCAGTTTTAAAGAATTCCATTCATTAAAGTTAAAGTAGCTGTAATTGGTACACGTATTTTGGCCCCCAATAAGTATTTCAGGTTCTACATCCACTGCCCACTTAAAAGTCTGCAACATCGTGCAGGAAACTGTGACCTCATTTCCCTTAGAAATGTCCATTAGTTGCAATTGGCTCCTACAATCCTAGTTGCATGATCTGGTTGCATGATCTGCAACCTGTCAGCTGGGCTATTTTTCAGCTAGATCCATGTTCAGAATAGCCTAATTGACAAGTCTCGGGAATGATGGAAGGACTGCACTGGGGGGACTTGACCCCACTTCATGTCCATCTTTTTGTTTTAATTCCATACCTTCCCTGAAACCCCGCCCATTTCCCCATGCTTTCATTCTGTCAGGTTGTTTTTGGAACCAAGTTTAGTGTTCCTTCAAAAGCATCCTGGACTTATGTTCAGAAATAGCTTGACTGACAAGTTGCAAGCACAGAACATTTCTACATCTGCTGTCTGCTAACTGGTCACCACGACAAAAGGCTAAATCTAGCATTTAACACACTAATAATAATAATAATAATAATAATAATAATAATAATAATAATAATAATAAGAAGAAGAAGAAGAAGAAGAAGAAGAAGAAGAAGAAGAAGAAGAAGTTGGAAGGGACCTTGGAGGTCATCTAGTCCAACCCCCTGCTCAGGCAGGAAACCCTATACCATTTCAGACAAATGGCTGGCCAGTCTCTTCTTAAAAACTTCCAGTGTTGGAGCATTCACCACTTCTGGAGGCAGGTTGTTCCACTGGTTAGTTGTTCTAACTGTCAGGAAATCTCTCCTTAGTTCTAGGTTGCTTCTATACACACCCACCTCTATCACATCCCACCATATATTAGGAAAATAATTTAGTGATTAGTCAACTTCCCTCCGTCCAGTGCGCTCCCACAGAGAGGGCCTCCTCAGGGTGCCGCCGATCAAAGAATGCCGATTGGTGGCCCCCAGGGGGAGAGCGTTCTCTGTGGGCGCGCCAGACCTTTGGAACCGCTTACCGGTCGAGCTCCGGATGGCCTCCGACCTTCGCTCCTTCCGGCGCGATCTCAAAACCTTCTTTTTCGAACAAGCTGGCCTGGTCTGACGGGATGGGGTTGGGTTTTTATAAATAGTTTTAATTTTAATATGTATTAATTATTACGGGCATAATGGTTTAATTACTTTTTAATTTTTGTATTCTGTTTTTTATTATGTATTGCCCTGTTCACTGCCCTGAGTCCTTCGGGAGAAGGGCGGTATACAAATTAAATTATTAAATTATTAATTCCTGCTCCCCCAGGCAGGAGAATTTACCAATTGCCCATTAAGGACAGCACCACTTGGTGGTCTTCTTAGTGAAGCAGAATAGGACTTCACCATAGTGACATGTGATTTGTACCAACATATTTTTCTGATGTTAGCATGGTCATCTCAGTGTGTCCTGATGCAAAAGAAAAGGAAGGGAGGAAGGAAGTTGTTCCCTAAATTACTAAATTAAATGTTTATTAATTTGTCTCAAGGACTTCAAGGTGCTCAGAGTAATTGTCTCTTAAGATAATTCTTCCAACAGTTGGGTAAGCACAGCAATATATACAGTAGGAATACAGTAAAACCATTTAATTAATTTCACCAGTGGGGGAGGGGGAGAGGCATGATTTGAACTTGGATCTTCCCTTTAACATCCAGCCTTACATTACACCAGATTTGAAACATCTTCTCAATCTTAAAGTGAAAAATAGGTGCAAATAAGCTAATATTGAAAAAAATCATATGTGAACAAAATCTATCGAGTTGAAATCTATGTTCGCTAATGCAGATAAATTTTACCAGGACAAATATTTAAAAGGTATAGACATGTTCACCTCAAATGCTCTTTGCCTTAGCACTTTGCTACATCAGCTTTGTCTTTGGATAACAGAAATGATTCTCTCTGCTGCTTCCTTGCTATATAGTCTCAAGGTGAAAGTGCCTTTGCTTCAATTGCTTCTCTGTCTTGAAGCACTGCTTTCCTGACAGCTCCTTGATGCAGGCTGGTATGCAAAATATATTGAGCTCCTACCCAAAAAGGAAACAAGTCTTTGTTCTGTATTCCCATGTTGATGAGAGAAGGTAAGCCAAACATTTTTTTGCAACAAACTGCAGCTTTAGTAGTTGTAGTGGGAAATATTGGAAATTTTGATGAGGGTGGATCATTTCTTAATATTTGCCTGACCAAAGAGGAATATGAAAAGATCCTTCATGTGGTAAAATGTGAACATGTTTTGGAGGAAAGTTGCCATAAAAGGCAAACCCAAATTATGTAGATGGATTAATAGTCCAGGGGGACACAGTTTAGCTCAGAAAGACAATAAGGGTAAGAGAGAGAATAGAAACATTTTTCCTTCATTTCCCATAATATTAGAATCAGAAGCCATTCTATCAATCTGAATTTTTCAGACCAAATGCAAAGAACTACTTGTTCATGAAGCATATAAGTTGACCTTTGGAATTTATTATCACAAGACATATTTCATTTGATTGATGTTAAAAGGAGAGTAAACAAAGTTATATGTGATCCTTGCCTGACATGGTGCCTTCCAAATGTATCAAAGCACAAACTCTCAGAATGATTGACAGGCCACAGTAGCTCGGAATTTGAGGAGCTATAGCTCTGATTAACCCAGAGGATGCCAGGCTGGGGAAACTCTCCTATGTAGAAATTATAAAAGTGAGGAAGCTGTATGATAATGCACTATGGTACAGATGAAAAGGTCTACCATGTAGACATCTGAATGTTTGTGTCATATGCATTTTGTTGAAAATGTGTCTTACCCTTGGAGCTACAATGCTTATGTTCCCTACTTATGCCTAAAAATGCTAAAGTCTTGGCAATAAAGCTATGCAGCAGCTATATGTCAGGATGTCTAAACATCATATTAAATCCCAGAATACAATAGAAGCTACTGCCAGCTGTTGCATGATTATATAGAGGTACCCAAATTTGGGCAAACAGTGGACCAACCAAAGCAATAGAATGTTTTCATCTAATTTAGCAAATCCTCCACATAATGGCACAAAATCTGTGTTTGTGAATCATCCATCATTTGTTCAAATGTTAAAGGAAAGTTATTGTTTCAAACGGTTAGGCTATTTTGTATACAAAATAACTGATAATCAATAAATTTACCTTAAAATTAATGATGAAAACCTCAAGACAATGTTGCTTGTATAAATTCAAGTTTATAAACTTAAGAGCTTTAAGGAAGCTCAGATAAAATTTCAACTGTATGCAGCTTATACCAAAACAGAACCAGAGAGGCCCAATGGGAAGTTGATGTCTCAGAACCATACTAGATTGCTGATTTTTACTGATCTTCAATGAATATGTGTATATGGACAGAAGACACTTTATGTTCATAGACCTCTCTTGATCACACAAGTTGATGCTAGTGCTGCTAAAAATGGCTCACAGAACTCTCTCAAATGCCCCTGGACCTTAATGCTGTTTGCAGACTTTTTAACAGTGGCAGTTGTTAATAAGGAGGCCCTTTGTCCGCGGGAGACCACTGCCCCGCAGATTGGCGGATATGAGTCCCTTCTCCTGAGGTGGGGTCCTGGGGGTCAGTTGGGTCTGTTGCTCACGTACCTTTCTCCCAGCTGCGTGGCAACAGCCCTGCCCAGGCTACTCGACGCTCTCTCAGGGTTGGCGGTTGAGTTTCCCAGGCTTATGGTTCTGGGAGATTTTAACCTGCCTTCCCTGGGTGGTGCGTCGGGGGTGGCCCGAGAGTTCATGGCTTCCATGATAGCCATGGACCTGACCCAGATTATTCAGGGTCCGACTCACAAGGGGGGGAAACACGCCCGACCTTATTTTCATCTCTGGGCAGTGGCTTAATGGTCTGGGTGGGGTTACTCCAACATCTCAACCCCTTTCATGGACAGACCATTATCTCCTGCGGCTGAGCCTCCGTCATGCCACTCCCCGCTGCTGGGAGGCGGAACCGACCAGGTGGTTCTGCCCCAGGCGCCTGATGGACCCAGATAGGTTCCAGACGGCGCTTGGATTTATATCTTCCTCCCTTTCCCGCAGCCCGGTCAAGACCTTAGTTGATGCCTGGCAACGGGCGGCTTCGGAGGCTCTCGACCGTGTTGTGCCTTTGCGGCCTCTGACCCAGCGCAGATCCCGGCTCGCTCCTTGGTTCTCCATGGACCTGCGGGAGATGAAGCGCCGGAGAAGGGGCATAGAGAGCATTTGGAGGTCCACTCGGTCCAAGTCTGACCGGACACAGTTAAGATCCTTTTCTAGATCTTATCTTGTGGCAATGGAGGTGGTGAAGCGTGCTCATTTCGCCACCCTCATTGCATCCGCAGATAACCGCCCGGCCGCCCTATTTAGGGTGACCCGTTCCCTTTTAAATCAGGGGACGGGAGAGGACCCCTTGCAGGGACGGGCCGAGGAGTTTAGTGAGTATCTGGTGGATAAAATCGCTCAGATTCGGGCTGGCTTGGACTCCGACTGGGCAGTATCTGACGAGGGGGAAATGATGGGTTTGGCCGATAATATCTGGGAGGAGTTTGATCCTGTGACTCCGGATGAAGTGGACAGGATCATGGGGAAATTAAGTGCCGCCACGTGTTTGTTGGACCCGTGTCCCTCCTGGCTGGTTTATGCGGCCCGGGAGGTTACACGAGGCTGGCTCCTGGCAGTTATAAATGCTTCCTTGAGTGAGGGGTGCTTCCCTGCTGCCCTGCATATTTGAATTGATTGGTTAAACTTTTTTAGTCCCACTTTTTTTTGTTTTTGGACTGCACATGGCAGAGGACTGGGAGCCGCAGGAGACGACTGAAAGAGCCGCATGCGGCTCCGGAGCCGCGGGTTGCAGACCTGTGACCTAGAGATTTGCCATGAGTGAGCAAGGAGGAAGCACATTGTGCCAATTACCACTTTGAGAAGAAAAAGATCACTGGCTCTACCCTAACTCATAATTCCCATAGACTAAAGTTCTCATTATTTGTGGTTTTGTTATTAATTTTTTTATCCTGGAATAGAACTGTTGCAAATAGTGAGGGCAGCTATAGTAATCATACCAATACTATCAACATGCATAGAATTCTTATTTAACACCCCAATTCAGGATTTATTTCCAAACCAATAACTGCATAGAGGAAAAGGAATCACCTTGCTAATTATATGCCCAAACTTCATATACTCAAAAATTTCATTTACTGGGGACAACCATTCATATGATTAAGCTATCATATGTACTAATTATGCAGTTGTATCACATATCAATGTTCTTTTGCATATTCAGTTGGAGAGAGAAAAAGGAGATAGACCTTGTACCACTCTATACCCACAGGTTAGAACAGACTGATTTATAATAGCCCTGTCTTATTGGTCCAATGTCAAAGTCTCGTTCCCCGGTTAAGCAAGCTTGGAGTACCCATGGTCCTTCTCTACCTATGGATGTTCACCATGGGACAGAAGAGGACTGCTCTCTAGCCTACAGGGATTAGAATGTCTTTCCAGGGAATGTAGGATCTTATTCTAAATAAAAGTTAAGATATTTAGCTTTTAGCTATTTGGGGAGAAGGTTTAACATTGGATTAGTCAATTAGATGAGAGGCTGACTTTTCACTGAAATACAATACCAGGCAAATTTCTCACTGCTGCTGTCATAAATCTTCATGCAACACTAGAAGTACTTGAAGTTAAACAAAAAAGACCAATGAGCAGCAGTAAAAATGCTATAGAATAAGCAAAGCGCAAGTCAGCCAGAATGTCCAGCAGTACAGCAATAATACCTGTTTATTTATTTGGCTGGTCACACACAGAATTAAAGGCACTTCATGTTTACAAGTTAGAACAGTTAAAACATTTTTTTTTAAAAAAGAAGCAATTATAAAACCTAAGAGGAAAACAGAAATAACATTTCAGAGTTTAATGTCGAGTTTGGAGATCCAGTCATCTCCTGGGTATCTTCTATTAGTGCATTCCCTCACTATATGTTGGATAGTCTGTCGGGGAGCCCCGCAATCACATTGTGCTGAAGGTGTCTTTCCCCATTTATACAGAGAATCGGCACACACCCCTTGAGTTGTTCTAATTCTATTGTATGCCACCCATATGTGTCAGGGTAGATTAAATCCTGGAGGTATACTATTAGGATTAATATGCTCAGAAATATCTTGGGAGGTATAGCTACTCCATGCTTCCATCCACTTTTGTATAGTGCTCTGATGTTCGGCCAGCAGCTTAAGAGCTGTGAGGAGTGGTGGATTTCTTGACTTTAATCGACATCTTAAGAGATCAGAGGTATAGAGGTATAATACCTGTGGCCAGACCAGATGAAAAGCAGTAGCAATTGCTTTTCTTTAGAGACCAACTTCTACTTGGGTGCATAACTGGTGGGTGTGGTGGGTATGATCAAAAGAATCATGATAATGGCCACAGTGATGCAATTAAAGCGCTATCTGTTTTTCAAATATGTTGCAGAAACTGTTGATTCATGATTAAAGTAATAAAGTGAGATTATCTTAATTGTGGTTTGCCAGGAAATCTTTTACTTATTTTAAAATATAGTTTCTCTCCAACCTGGCTTTAAAATTCCACATTAATTGTACTGATAAAACAGTATTCAGCGCTGAATAACAATTTTCCTCAAATTCTTTCCTCTCTAAATATGAACTATTTGCTGAGATTTAAGGAAAGGTCAACTTAAAGGCATAGATGGTAAGGTAACACAACTGCTTTTCATGCATAAAACCCCAGCACTCTGAAGTAAGATGGGAACTCCTGGCCTCTGAAATTCTGGCGAACCCCTGAGAGCTAGTGTACAAGCATTTAATGTGGCTTGCTTGGTTTGACTTAGCCTCATCTATAAACCTGCCATTGGAGATTGGAAATCATGATTTATGACTTTGGTAATGTGGAAATCAGCCTCAGTGATTTATAACCCACAGTGGATGGCTTTGGTCTAATAGGTAAAGTCAAATATTTTTATTTAGAAAACCACTATTAAATAAAGGCTTAAACGCAAACTTTGAGTGGAATTAGAAGGCCAAAGAGCCATATGAATATGTAGGAGGTTCCTCCATTTTAAAGTTCACATGTACTGTCAAAATTAAGGTATTTTTTAGTAATCTCTACTGCTGTGTTCTTCGTAGCACTTTGGTCTGCAGGAATCAGCAGGTGCAGAGACATAAATGTGATCATAAACTCTAATTGCATTAGATCAGGCTGCTCTTCAGGTCCAACCAGCATGGGCATATATATATCTTAGCTATAGTAGAATAGCAAACAGTAAAATTAGATGATTCTTTAAAATAGTATGAATACCTGAAAATAAAAGATGAATATAAAATCCTCGATATATTTTTTTCCATATAAACTGTAACTATCTTCTGAGAGACAGTTTTTAAATTCTACTTCTGGTGGAATTTTATGGGTAGAATAAGGAGACTGACTCTTTAACAGCTGTAAAAATATTTGCAGATTATTTTATTCTTCATATATGTTCAATTGCTCCGTCTAATACTGAAGTAACTTTCCTAAATTTCAGCTGAAGAATTATCCTCTGTAACCTTGAATCAGCAGTCTCTTTCTTTGCCCTGGATGTGCTCTAGTTGGCTTCTTGACTTGCATCCGCAGCTGAATAGGTGATGAAATTCCTGTTGAATCAGAAAACTGGATGCTTCTCAATAGTACTTGCTAGAGAATATATGCAGGACTACAAGTTTCTCAAAGGCATCTGGTTTGACATTGCAGAAACGGAATGTACATCAAAAGAAGCTTTTGTTCTAGCACAACAGGAGTGTTACATTCTTATGATACAATTTCCTAAGGGCAGGGATAGATTGATGTGATTTCAATTAGACTACATTGGATCCAGAGGTTAGCCAAGGATGCCCTATGCTGGCACTGTTCTCTCTGTCCATAATACCCTGGAGTGGAACATATCGTAAATGTTTAGAGTTTGCAGTACATAAGTTGATTATATTATTAAGTATGGTCATTGCAACATATTTTGGATAGAGCTTTTGCTTTGTCCTTTTGAAGCTTATTATTACAGAAGAAGTGCTCACTGAAAGGAATTTTGACATTGATCAAACAGGCTTTAAAAGGGGGAACATGCCATTTCAGACTAAGTTTCCCCTGAGTACTTCTTTGACATGGCTAATTCATATCCTTTGAAAATATATATTATTTTCTTAAAAGCAAAATTCCCATCTCTAAGCCACAAAAGACGTCTATCAGACCCATAAGTAATCTGTGTAGACGAAAATATATCATTGTCAGAGTACATTCAGTAATCATTGACCTGCTTGTTTAATTATTTACACTGAAGTATTTCTGGCAGTATAAATTGCTAAGGGAATAAGGCTTATCTGTTTGAAATATAGTAATCAAAACAAAATATACAGGATGACATACTTTGGTCCTGCCAATCAAACACCTATTAGGAAATTAATATATTGATTTATAGCATGGGAAAATATGGCTCTATGCTACAAAGAAAAGCATCAGTCAACATATTTCAGTTCAAGCACAACTATCCTCCTGAGGTGAGGAATGAGCCTGTGACTTTGGATATATCAGCAGCAATGTACAGGTAGTCCTTGACTTACAATGGTTTGTTTAGTGACCTTTCAAAGCTACAACGGCACTGGAAAAAGGGACTTACGATCTTTCCAGCATCCCCATGATCATGTGATCAAATTTCAGCTGCTTGGCAACTGGTTCATATTTATGACCATTGCTGTCTCCCAAGGTCATGTGATCACCTTTGGCAACCTTCAACATCAATGGAAAAGCTAGATTTATTTAACAACCAGGTTACTAACTTACCAATGGTTCACTTAACAACTGAGGCAAGAAAGGTCATAAAATGAGGGAAAAGTCACTTAACAAATGTCTCACTTAACAACAGAAATTTTGGGCTCAATTGTGGCCATAAGACAAGGACTACCTCTACCTGTTCAGATCAGAGAACTGAGAAATGCAAGGAAATTTGGGACAAATTTTAAAAGAGCAAACCAATCATACAAAGACTGTAAGCTGCAGTGTGTGTCTGTGTCCGATGGAAAGAATGTGCTCTTTAAAAACGCAAGATGTCAGATACATCTCAGACCCTGTCTGCCAAATACTTGACCTGAGAAGGCTACTTAAACACAATGGGATGGAATTGCTGGGTGAATTATAATTGCTTTTCTTGCTGATGACTCTGCCACATTTTACTGTGCTGAAACAAGCAACAGAATAATGCTTCTGAAAAGCTTGACTTTGGATTAGTTCATATCCAAAATATGTGAGCAGGAATCCCTAATGGGAACAGAAAAAATTATCTGAGTAAACAGAAGCTTCTGATTTCAAAGTAGAGAAAAATCTTGCTTTATCTGCAAAAGCAGGTAGTTACACCTTAGGACATTTTCTTCACAAGGAAACAAAATCTGGTGAGCATTTTAGAAAGGCAAATGGAGGGAAGAAGTACCCAAAATGGAGATTTTTCTTTTCAAGACAAGAAAAAAAATCTCAGGTTGGAAAAGACTGGAGAAGACATCTCTATATTCAAAGGGGAATTGGATGGATGCACCTTGCAAAAGAGAAAGGGATGTCCCAGTAAAGTCTTATTAAAAGCTACTAATAATGATGACCTTTTGAACTCAGCTTATCTGGACAGTAAAGGATTCATTCCAATGTTTACAAAAGAAACTTTCTTTGTTGATCTTAATGCAAGATGCAAAGAGCAAGTCAAGTCACAAATTGAAAGCAAACAAGCTTGCAAGAAATTGGAGAGTCCATAATAGAGTGAACATTGAATGATGAAGAGGCTATCACTTTGCACATTAAGGATGACCTGTACTCTTCAAGTATCGACTCCAAATTACTAAGTGATAGTCATGCAGATAGAAAAGGACATAAAATGTCATTATTAATGGAGGTTGCTAACAAACAAGGTAGAAATCCACTGTTGAAAAGAAACCTTTGTAGAATCTGAACTTTTCCAGAAAGTTGTGAATCTATTGATAAGAATAGATATATTGGACAGGAGATAAGTATAAATAAATATATATTACCAAAGCAATGCATAGGAAGCAATTTCACTAAAATTTTCCATAGGAAATTAAGTAATCAGAACATAGAGTAATTCAGAAAAATTTGGTCATACATTTCAAAATTGTAATATGAACATGGTCAATGTCCTCAAAAATCACATAAAAAGAATGAAAGCAAGAAAATTATAAACCTGCAACAGAATAATATTTAGAGTAAAAAATCCAGTGATCTCTAACAAGCATTTTATAATATTCTTGACTCAAGTGTCTCATTTTTGCTGCTAATCTGATAAGATATAAGGATAAGATATTCAATAAATAGAGTCAATGTTGACTTTTGTAGAAAGTAAATTTGGAATTAAGTCAAACTTTTGTGGAGAAATATGTGCTTAGCCCTAGACCAGGGGTGTCAAACTGCCGGCCCACGGGCCGGATGCATCATGCAGAAGCCGCGCCTACCCCATTGCCAGCAATGGCAAAACCGTCCTGATACGTTGCACGACGTCACGTCATGTTGCGAGTTTGACATGTCTGCCCTAGACCAAAGATCAATAGTGGGAGGAAGCTATTTCAACATTAACTACTTTCGAAACAGATTACTTTGTTTTAGTAAAAAACACAGTTCAAATTACATCAAAATATAAAAGCTTATATTACAGTATATTACATTCCCAAATACAATGAAAGAAATTTGACTGTAGAGCTTAACAAGATATGATGGTTGGATATGTATTATCCACAGGAAGGATTACTGCTATGAAAAAATAAAGCCAGTGAGAATGGAAAACCAGTATCCCCTACACCAAGTCCATGAGTCATAAAAGAGCCGAGGTTGCCTACCCCTGTCCTACACTATCCCTATGTAAACCTTGAAAGAGGTTCAGTCCACAAGGGCACACTAATCCTTTTGTACCAAAAAGAGGCCTTCTTTTCTCTCTTATGACTTAATGCTACATGGCATTAAAAGGAAATGGGAGCAAATGAAGCATCATATTGGAATACAAGGAATCCATATCTGAATTGATCCTGAAATAGGTTAAAACAATGTTAACTGAGTGTGTGCTTAAGTTTGCTATTTGGTTTATTTTTTGAGACATTTGGGTAAACATTGCCCATCTCTCATTCATTCTCCTGATGTTTATTTTATATATTTGTATTACGCCTACATATAGATGGCAAATAAAATAGCTATTATTATAATTTGGAATATCTTCAGTGTTTATGTGCATACTTTGATCTGTATGGACCTTCCATAAATGAGTTTTTGTTTAAGCAAAACAACATCTATATGTATGTATGTACTATTCCTGACAAGCAATGAAAGTAATAAGAAAAATAAAAGATATTTGAGAAAGTGCTATTCTGTTCTCACTTTCTCGTAATCTCACTAAACTCTGCCACCTGCCTGCTTTCGAGATCTGTTGCTAACAGAGCCTAGCATTCTATCAGACTCAAGTGTTCTCAGTCATAACAATGAAATGATTGTTGTTAATTGGAAATAAAAATGGTAGGGAAAATGCTTTGTTGGGATGAGAACAAAGTAAGGGGATAAAAGATGTGCCTATTACCTTACTATTGAAAACCATTGTTTTTCTTCAGCTATTAAATCTTGGCTGCAGGGCTCCTGATTATAACTGGATAGCAGAAATCTATGGATTTTCATTCTTTGGTGCCATCTAATGGTCATGTGGAGCCTTGCAATCTAGATCTGGCATTCCTATCTCAACACATTATGTTCTTATTGTGAAATGGAACAATCATAGAAAGCCTGCAGCAAACTTTGGTTCATGGTATAGGTGTGAAATGATACATTTCTGACAAACAACTTTCCCATTTAATATATACTGCTCAAAAAAATAAATAAAGGGAACACAAGATAAGACATCCTACTATTAAATACAGTACATTGTGTTGTTTAAGTATTCCCTTTATTTTTTTGAGCAGTATAGTAACATCCAGGTACCTCAGACTTCAGTTGTGCTTGTCTTAGCGTATTGGAGTGCAATGTGAGTGGCAAAAGTATAGTCATATGCCACAGAGAATCCAGGTTTGTCAGTTTTAGAATAAAAACAGATTGATATCAGATTATATATACCAACAGTTCATTTATTTATAACAATGACCAGTACTCCATCTATTACAACAGCACCATAGATTTCTGACTATTCCCTTAAATATAATTCATTTCCTTCATGTTACTCATCACATCACATTAAAGTCAGAACAATAAAGGCTGTAAATGAGGTGGTAATTCAGGTAGCTTCTGCAAGTGACATGGAAGTGAAGAGTTGCATTAATTCATAGCTGCCGAGGGGTTCATTTGTTTTCTTAGTGGCCGCTCCATAACACCAGATAAGCTTGATTAATAAAAAAAATACATGGTCTTGAGGTAGACATTTGCAAATGTTCTCAGAAGGAAGCTGCCATCTAACTGTAGGTTGAGTCATGTCTAAGGGAAACAGGTCTGGATTTGTCTATGTATAATATTGATTTGACACAATTTTGAAAGCTGAATTAGACATGATCAAAACAGTCTTGAAATTACTTCCTTGGCTACAAATAAAAACTTGTTTCTGAAAGATATTAGATGATAGGAAAAGTTCACTTAGTTTGGTTCTGAAATAAAGACAAAGTCATTTCAGTATATAACAATTGTCTCTAGAAAAAGCCTACAGCTTCCAGAAAACAGTGCATGGTTTTTGACAGTTGGTTTTGTTATAAGGTAAAATTATGATGTCCCATCCCATATAATTAAGTTTAATTAACCTTTCTGTAATTGGTGATAGACTGCATTGTTCATTAGATTAGAGGGTAACAAGCCAATAGTGCCTTCTGGACTGAAAGTCATGGTATAAACTGATTCACTGTAATTCTGTAATTTTGGAAAAAAAAATCTTTACAGATTCCAGTTTTCATTTGTGCTTAAAACAGCCAGGAAACTGGAAATTAAAAACTGTGCAGTATAAACTGAAAAACTTTGGAGAGTTTCAAAAGCTGTTGTGAAATTAGATATGATACTTCCTTCAGCCTCAGCTTAAATCGATATTTCAGATCAAATTTAGGATGGAGAACATCGTGTTTAGAATGTAGGCTGTAAAGGTGCAGGTATCCCTCTCTTATGAGTAGAGAGAGATTCCTGATGAAACTATGCCTAATGCATGTATACAAATAAAAATCCTACCTCCAATAATATTTCTGTAAGTAGCAGAAATAGCTTTATTTCTCTTTAACAAAATTTCCCTTCTCTATTTTTGTAAAGATAAAAAAAGTATTTACACTCCTGCTGCAGTAGCTTAAGACAAGTGACAGAGGACAATTGTCACTGCTGATAATTAGCAATTATAATTACTAACTCTGCCTGTAAAAATGCTATTCAGGTTGGAATACATACACACACACACACACACACACACAAATGATATATCGAAGAAACATCCAAACAGCTAAAGACAAGAATCCATGAACATAAGCTTGCAATAAAAAGACATGAACAATATTCACAAATATGGACACATATGGTCGATAATAACCACTCCTTTGACTTTGCAAGGGCACAAACCATTGCCCAAGACAACTCCAAAGGAGGTGGATTACTTAAGGAAGCCTGGTTCTCAGATAAATTTACAATTAATCGCCACAGAGTATTGCCACCCGCCTACCAGGCATTAAAGGCACATCAACAGCAACAGAAAGGTCTATCCACGATAAAAAGGAGAGAAACCAAAAGAAATCAAAGTTGGCCAACCAGGACACCGGAAGAGATATCTAAAACACAACGACCCACCGAGCCTGAAAAACAGGAACAGACGACTAACAATCATGCAATAACTCCCGAAGATTGGAGGTGGATAGAGCAAGGGAAGAGAAGACAATGTCACACGCACACACAAACAGATGGAGAGCACCCGGAAGACAGGAGCTTAACAGGAATGGATGGATGGACAGGCATAATGAACAGACGAAAGCGACCATCCCAAGGCAAGGAAAATAACCAGCGAACGCATGACCCATCGAAAGAAATACAGAAAACAGAGGATAATGCAACTCATAAGAAAAAGAAGATACCGATCATGCAACAACTAGCCCAGAAGACAAGGAATGATCTGAAAACAACCCCAATTGAACAGATATGGGTGAACCAAGGAAAGAGAGTGCCGCAACACACATACCCACAACACACAAAAAACAACTAAATCAGATAGCAGAAAGCAAGGGCGGCATATAAATAAGCGAAAAACATTGGGGTGGCTAGTCCAGGGATCAGATAAAGATCAGTGGATAAGCACTGGAAAAAAAGTCATACGTGCAAGTGAATCAGGGCAGGGAGCTGTTTGCAGAAATCAAAGGGAGTCAAGAGGGAAACCCAGGCATAGCATAGCACAGAGAACAAGGAAATACAAATACCAACAGCTATGACATTGGATGAGGAACAGCAAAAGAAAACAAAATCAGTTAAGGTAGTCAAACCAAAACAGATAGGGAGGAGAAAGATTAAAAAAGGGGACAGTAAGACCGGATTGCAAGGGAAGTGATGCGAGACAGTCAGAACAAACATGATTGGCTAGAGCAAGGTCCATCACATGGCCAATGAGCAGAGCGCGGAACCAAACAGGCTTACCAATGGTTTTTCAAACCTTCAGTGCTTTCTCTGATGACGCTGGCAGAGGACCAGCGAAAGCTTAGATTAGGTAGATATGCTTTAAACAGTTACTTTTTATTGCTTATTATGATCTTTTAGCAATAAACAACTGTTTTTTATCCATCCCAGTGTTCGAAGATTTTATACTTTATGTGTGTGTGTGTGTGTGTGTGTGTGTGTGTGTAATCAGAAATAATCTCCTTCCTTACCAATGTTTAATAGAGGTTTGAATATTAAAAGTTTGAATAGGGTAAATCTGAGTTTCTTTTCCCGTCTCAAATTTGCTTACAAACCAAAATTCTTCTCAATTCCTCCATCAGAATAACATGTTTTAAATTAAATATTTAAATAGAATATTTTGGACAAATTGCATCCAGTCATCATAAAAATGAGGATGCTTCTAGAGATAATCCAGATATTCATGTACACCATGCTCCTAAAATATATGCATTAATTTCATTAGCACCATGACTTTAGAGAATGTTCAAAATAAAAAAGAGCAGAAAAGTATGGCTCTACTAAATAAAATGGGTCTAATAACAAACAAAAACAGAAGATAGTATATTGTCCTGGAGATAAAATGGTCTAAGTCCCTCCAGAGGCACAGTTGAGGCTTTGTTTATGTAGAAATAAAGACAGAACTTAGCCTCAGACATGGCAGTGAAGATGGTGGAAAGCCTTGACGAGGTATAATTGGTAGTACATTCATAGAAATATCTTCTGGTTTTTCCATAAATATTTAGGCTCTCATGAATAACTGGTAAGATATAAGGATGTTCCTTTGGCACAAATGATTTATGGAATGGCTTGAAATGTGAGAAGTTTTGTGTAACTCAATATTTGTTCCATGCGATATAAGAAAACTTTGTTTGCAAGGGTACAACTTAAAGGTGAATAGTAACATAGATCATTCTTGTCAGACATGAGCCCAGAACATAACAGGTGTTTAAGCCAAGCAGAGACTACAAAATGGATTGATAAAGTACAGCCCATGAGACACAAGCTGTCAGTGCCAAAGAAAGAACTACAGTAATTGGGATGTACAAATATCCCATAATTAGGCAACCCAACAGAAAAGCCTATTTTGTCCTTCAATAGTAATACCTTCCATGTAATCTAAAAGTTTCTGCACAAGATGAGGAAAGGTTCTCCATATTATTTTCCCCTATAATGACATAAAATATTTAATCAGTGCGGTTTTTCAGAAGGAACTATTGTATAGTTCACTCATTAGGAAAAAAAATGAGAAAACTGCTGTTTTCACATGCAGAGCAGCCAAAGCATATCAACAAACTGTGAAGGAACGCCAAACAAATTGTTTTTAATAATTCACATTGCTATAATTTAGATTTTATTTCTAAATGGATTCAAACTTGTTATAACTTGCAGCTATAACAGATAAAAAGCTTACTTACTAGAGTGCTCTTCCTTCCTCTTCCTACATCAACTGCAAGAAGTATGACATAGCCTTGTAAATCTCCATTGTGTCTGAGCCAGAGACATGTCTGTGTTTCTGGAGCTATAGAAGTCCTGGAAAAGAAGTTTTTGACCTCATACATACAGGATTTTTCTGACGTTTCCTTTGATTTTTTTTCCTCTTGAATGATATTTATATGCTTATTTTGTCTGTACAGTCATGTTTAAGCAGCCTAAACATCCAATCAATATTAAAAAAAGTATTGCAATACATTTATGCACATGGCTGAATATATAGTGTGTATTTGTGAGGTTGAGAAGACAAAAAACAAGATAGCTCTGGAATTTCCAAAAAAAAAATTGTAGCAATACTCTGTCCTTTGCACTTTTTTCTTGTTTGACATTTTGGGTTTTTGACCTTTTATTTTAATCACTGTTTGGGTCTAACTGTAATTCTTTTTGTTCCATTGTATCTATCCAGCTACTACAAAATAGACTCTCTTTTCCCCCACAAACCCCATTTTCTTTTAATGATTGTTAGAGCTTGCAGGCAGAAAAGTATTATTGTTATTGTTGCTATTATTATCACTGTTCATTTGCTCCAGGGTTTGATCTAATAAGGATCTCTAGCACAATGACAGATGGTAATGATACAAGTTAATGCAGAGTAGGAAAAATACTGTAACATTTTTAATTTTGTATTGAATTGGATCCTGCTACCCACAAAAGCTTCTGTAACTGCCACATCTTCCACAAGAGAATTCTCAGAAGACGTGCCATCCATAAGCAGCCAAAGATAATATCTGGGAAAGCATTAGATCAGCACTAGAAACCCTCCCAGTGGACCTGTTTGTCTACTTAGTGACAAGTAAATCCATCAAACATAGTGCTCTTCAGTGTGTACCACTCAGAGGGGGAAAGAAGGAGTAAATAGGCAATGTAAGAAAACATATCTTGAATAACCAATGTAATAGAACATATCCTACTTGCAAGAAAAGCAAGAAAATCCTACACTAATGGGTAAACATCCAAAAATAAATTATAATGGAAATCATTAATTTGTGAATTAATGATTCAAACAAATGCACAACAGCTATGTAAGCATCAGACACAACAGATGGTTTAAGTAGTCTATGCTACTCTTTAAATTAGGGGTCTTGAAACTTGGCCCTTTTATGACTTGTGGACTTCAACTCCCAGAATTCCTCAGTCAGGCATGCTGGCTGAGGAATTCTGGGAGTTGAAGTCCACAAGTCATAAAAGGACCAGGTTTGGGACCCCTGCTTTAAATCATAGCACACCTTTTAGCCCAGTATGGTTGAACAGACCAGATTTATCTTTCACCCTGAATTCATTCAGAAAAATCCTTTGACAATATATTTCAGACCAACATGCAAGTTTCATTAAAAAAAAATACAACTTAAGCAATAAACCATGATTTCATTTGTTCTAAATTGGTGGGATAATTCCAGAATGTAATCCATCTTGGCCAACATGCTATAATGCTATAAAAACGTAACAAGAGTTCATTAAGTTCCCAGTATTTCCAATCATCTACATAAAAGCATGGCATACTAATTTTTAGAAGAAACCTTGACGAAACTATCAAATCAGTCTTTGGGATCAGTGATGAAAGGACTGGATTAGAGGCCATAAAAATAAAAGTAAGTTTAATCCTGACAAATTGAAGACATTGTGGTGAGTGCATTGTCCAGACAGGTGGCACTCAGTATCTCCTAAGTGGGACGATATGGTTATTAAAATACTCATAACATTGAGGTTTATAGTTTATAGCTGATCTTGAACCCAAATATGTATTTAAATGTTTTTTATGGATTTAAAGACTTAATGTTGTGACAAAATGTTCTGATAAATCCAGCTTTGTCCTTAATACTAGTGGCAAGTAGGTCAAGGAGTACTCTCTACAACCAAGATTGGTGCAAAAGCTGAAGTTCCTTTTTGACAGATTACCTGATCATAATTATCATTGTCAATGGACACTCTGCCAGGGATTTCTGGAAATTGTCTCAGCAAATTGTTTGGTATCTAAATGACTGAAGCTTCATAGGATATGGTCAATGATGTTCTGAAATTAATCAGCAATCTTGATGTGGATTTTGTATAGGACCACAGAGATGATGATTGAAAATTGTGGCCTGTCTACCCATTACACTAGGATCTAAATAATTGTTCTGGGTGCCAGGTGTACAAATGTTGGGAACAAGAAATTGTTCTATTTTAGTGTTAAATGATAGCATTCTCTTTGCAGATGGAATCAGTTGGAACCCCTATCTTTTAGTTGTCAATAGTTTTACCATGTTTCCCCAAAAATAAGACTGGGTCTTAATTTTTTTTAGGGCTTACTTTTGGGGGATGTCTTATTTTGTGGCCGGCCATCTGCTCTGGCCCACCATCTGCTTGCCTCCGGTGACAATGGCTTACAGAGCTTCCCAGGCCAGATGCTCAGGAAGTGAGGGCAGTGCCGGCAGAACATGCCTTCAGATGAAAAGTGTTTGGGCGCCTATGGGGCATTTGGAAATGGAGCACTCCATTCCAAGTGCCCCATAGGCACCCAAACACTTTTCCCCAGAGGAGACTGGAAGCTTCGTCTGCTTGCAAATGGGCACTTGCAAATGGGGCCCAGAAGCAGCAGCAGCAGCAACAGCAGAAACCCCCTGGGATGGCCTTGCTGGCGCCAGCTGCGCATTATATAACCCTAAGTGCCCAGACCAGGGTTGCAATGGGCTTAAAGGAGATGAGCACTGCCTTGCACTTGCAGCTATGAGCAGGGAAGCAGTGGTGGCAGCAAAGTGCTCCACTCATTGCCTGACCTGCCCTGTTAGGACCGCCCAAGCTCCTCCTTCACCCGCTGCCCAGAAAAACTGGGGCCATCCCAGGGGGATTCTGCTGTTGCTGCTGCTGCAGCTGGCCTGTGTCCCACCACTGCCTCTCAAGCTCCACCTTTGCCTGCTGTCCAGCCAGCCAATGTGCCAGGGTGGTGGCAAGAAGGCTGGGGCTCATTGGCTCACTTGCTGGGTAGGACCCGCCTCAATGCCTGGACTAGAAATGGAGGGTGCTTGGGTGGACAGTCTGCTGCTGGTGGTGCTGTGGGGAGGGGGCGCAGAGGAGACCCTCAGGGACTTTGCAGGAAAGTGAGCACCTACCTGGCATGTGGGCATGTGGGGGCAGGTTGCAGGGATTGGGATGCCATGTTGGGGAGCTGGGGAGCCCCTTTTCTGGGCCTCTCCTAATGATGGGTCTGCTCAAGGCAGCTGGGAGGGATCTTCGAAGTGACGCAGAGGGGAGCCGCTGCCACTGCCACAAGGTGAGGCAGGGTAGGAGTTCACACAGCCGCCTACCCACCCCGTCCCATCACAAGGTGAGGCCAGGCTGATAGCGGGTCATGCGGGTCTGGCTGCAGCGGCCATGAGGTGCATGGGTGTGGGGCACATAGGGTAGCTCTACCCCCCACCTGCCTCACCTCACCTTGTGGCAGTGGCACCGGTGCAACACATGCTCTCCTGCTCTGTTGCAGCAGCGAACAACCAGATGGTGGGACGGAGTGGGTGGGCTCTTAACTACGGTTTATTTTGGGATAGGGCTTATATTAGGTGCACACGTAAATATCAGGCTAGGGCTTACTTTTGGGATAGGCCTTATTTTCAGGAAAACATGGTATATATGTTTAGTCTATGATGAATTATTCTTTTCCCATTTTACTATTTAATCCTCTTAATCCTTTTGATGAATGTTTCAGTGTTCCAAAATGCACTTAAATTTTATTATTTTTTACATGTAATTATAACTTTAGGGGTAAATAACTGTAGGAATCCTTGTTAAACTAACAGTTGGGGTTTAATGTCTTTTTAAAATAAAATATACCTGGATTGAAAAACTGCTATTCCAAAGCAGCAATGATTTCAAGCCATAATATTTATAACTGTAATTCACCCAGAAGAATTTGTGTTGCCCAGAAATATAGAGTAGATTAGATTAGATATGCTTTATTGTAACTTTTAGAAAAAAAATCTTTTTAAAAAACAGCCACTGCATTGCAGTACCTTGGACATTTTCCCAGTGCTGTTATGCACACATACAAATGTCTCATGGAATTATAAGTACAAAAGATTACTTGACAGAAACAGAAATCTATAGGTCATACTGCTGGAGTTCTTGCTTTCTGCTTTCTTTTGGTGAAAGTAAAATAATATTTACACTACTCGATGGTCTGATCAAAAATCAACACATAAAATTATTTCATTCCATTTCATGCCTCACTGCAGTTTTATGTCTGACAGATCAAAATCTACACAGTCTGAGTCCACAGTCCTTTTTGACTTCCTCATAAATGAGGTAAACTTATCTTCTGCAAACTGGCTTACTTTTAACAGTATCAAGAACTGTATCCTGCTGTGTCCAAGGTGAAAGTATTAAAACACCTATCTCTCTTTCCTTTCCCCACATACAAATCTATTTTCACATGGAGATGAAAGATGAAACTCATCACAAATATGCTAGATCTACATCCTATCTTTCATTTTGGTTGCTCCTTGACAAAGGTATTTGTTTTCTTAAAGACTGTTTGTCTGGTGTTAATCCTTGCTGATCTGGGTGCTGTTTGCTTTAGAGGAGGTATTTGATCTTTTTTCCCCTTCTTTTATTGTCTCTTTTGAATTCTGTGAAAATGTGACTTATTTCTTTGTGCCTACTGATGGTTGATTTGTCTGAATGCCTAACTTGTAGGAATTCTCTAAATTACTCCCATTCTCTTTTCATTAGGCGATAAGTAATGAAGTTCATACAAAAGGCAAAACATATCAAATTAGACAGAGGTGGCCAGTTATGAGTGTAATTGGTCTGGTAGAACTTTGGAAAAGTTTATGATCCTTGGAAATTGGAAACAGAATAAATAGTATTGTTGCTTGCTGTATAGTTACTGTTTTCAGTATATGCATTCTTTACAAGCACATCTACAGGGGCAAAGCACATTTGATTTGTGCTTAGATTGTAAGCCGCCCTGAGTCTTTGGAGAAGGGCGGGATATAAATGGGATTAAAATAAAAATAAATAAAATAAAGTGCACACCTTACTTGTGTATGAACAAGTGCACCCTTTTGCCTGTTCTACTGCTATCATTATTCTTTTCTTCCAACTAGGCTCTTTTTGTGATAATAAGCATATATGGAAGAGAAATACCAGGAAAAAAATGAAGGGTTATGGGATAAGGAGAAGAAAGAAAGGCTTTGTATGTCAATCGGTAGCCGCTCCCTATTTTATATGAACAGGAAGACATATGAATAAAGAATGTGATCCAGATTCTTATACAATTATAGTAGTGTGATTTCTTTTAACCTATGCTTTGTATTTCCCAGAAGAATTGTGTGTGGGTTTGTGTGTTTATAAGGGGACGCGGTGGCTCAGTGGGTTAAGACGCTGAGCTTGTCGATCAGAAGGTCGGCAGTTTGGCGGGTCGAATCCCGAGTGCCGCGTAACAGAGTGAGCTCCTGTTACTCGTCCCAGCTTCTGCCAACCTAGCAGTTCGAAAGCACATAAAAATGCAAGAAGAAAAATAGGGACCACTCCGGTGGGAAGGTAACAGCGTTCCGTGCGCCTTTGGCGTCCAGTCATGCCGGCCACATGACCACGGAGACGTCCTCGGATAAGCGCTGGCTCTTCGGCTTTGAAACGGAGATGAGCACCGGCCCCTAGAGTCGGAAACGACTAGCATGCATGTGCGGGGGAACCTTTACCTTTACCTTTACTTGTGTGTTTATAATGGCTTTATTGTTATTACTTATGCCAAAAAAGCAAGGGTCCCTCTTTCCCCCAATATATTTCCCTATTATCACACTGCAGAATGTCTTGCTCTATCATACGTGTGCTCCATGATGCCATCATTGTTGTCCATTATTTAATGAGAGATGAGGCTGTGCCGTCTGTGCATCACTTAAAAGTCATCTCATTTTTTAAACTTTTTTTTAGAATTTTAGAATAATTTTAATTTAAACAATAATTTTGGAAGAATACAAAATACAAGCAATACCACGTACTAGAATAACAAAATTAAACCATATCATTCCTAAGCATAAAAATATGATAAAAACAGAAAAAGAAAAGAGAAGGAGGGGGGGGGGAAGCACAAACAAATGAATAACAGTCTACATGGGGAACCCAGGGTATCGGTGAACTACAGAAGTGGCTCGATTATTATTAATAAGGATCCAGCTTCTCCTAACGATTAGCACTTCATTTGCTTCCAGTGGCCTGAAATGCTTCAGTTATTCAGAACAGTTTTGGTATTTGCTATACAGGAAATACTATAAAAAGATAGAAAAAGTAAACTCAAACCCCCGCATCTGGCGAGGATAAAGCTACCTTCCAGGAATCATAATTACTTTGGGGCTGCACAGTCTTCTGTTCGCCTTATGCCAGGCCTTCTTGTTTTTGTCCTCTGAGTTAACCTTTGTATCAGAATTTATTTGGATCTTGGGTACATTGCACTCATAGCATCAATCCACACAGCAGTTATGCACAGACTCTGGGGATATCTGCTGACAGCTTGGGCAAATCTCTGGAGTACTATATGGATTCAAAATATTGTGTGACCTTGTTAGCTCTTAGCATATTAATATTTGTTAGCAAGTTGGTACAAAGTTAAGATTTGCTGTTTCCTGCTTGCCAAGAAATAAAATGTGAATTACTGGTACAAGGCATAGAAAGATGCATCTCTTTCAATAGTCTGAAATAACACTGCCCTTGTTTGTTTTTAATCCTATGAAGTTATCTGGTGACAAGACACGTGTTACTAAAAGCTTAAATGCCTAATTTTCCTATTTACTCAGAAGTAAGTCCCACGAAGTTCAAACTAGCTTATCCTTGCAAAAGTGTGCATGCCAATTGAAGCTGAACCAATGAATCATAGTGATCATTTCATCTAACCCTTTTGCCTTCTTTCACACATTATTTCCAAAAAAGGATCATATACTGTTCCTATAGAATTGATAGAAGTTATGACAGTTTGGACTAGCCATTTGCATTTTCTGTATGTTTAATAATACTGATCTCTCCAGGGCGCAACCTGAATTAATAAGGGAGCAGACATTCTGCCTCTCTGACATTCTAGTGATTGATGGAAAGAAACTGCTGTGGATTAGGGATTAAGCAGTGAAATTAATAATAGATAAATCAGTAGGCTGAGCAAGCATGTGCATGATTTTCTTTGGCAGATTCTTTTCAGGACAGCCTGCCATGCTGATCAAACATATTTCCGAAGCTACGGTTGAGGTCATCTTGCAGCTGATGATGTGAAGGAGGAGAGGTGCCAGTAAAGCATAGTGGGAAGACTATTGGAAAAGATGCTTGGAATTATTCACCTAAATATTTAAATTATTTGCTTAATGGCCAATTTATATGCTTAAAATTGCAATTAAAAAAAATCCACTGTATGAACCAATTTTCCTTTACGGATGAAAAGGGCCCCTTTCCTGCAATTAAGTATTCAAGAAATGACAAAAAATGTCATTTGTATACACATCTTGTGTGAAGGGAGAGGCAGAGTGATTTGCATTTATTTGCACTTTTTTTTTACTTTACTGAGAAATGTAAGGCTGTCTTGCTACCCCAAATGTTAGCACTTGATTAGCCAATTTATAAAATAAAGAAAACTGTAGAGCACTGGATTCAATTTCAATTAAAACATGACATACTCATAGACATTTAAACAATTCTAAGTACCATGGAAAGAGGCAAGATGGCTCACTGGTTAAGGACACTGAACTTGTCAGCTGGAAAGCTGACAGCCCGAATTCAAGACCCAAGCTCCATGCAATGGGGCGAGTTCCCGTTACTTGCCACTTCATTGGGAAGGTAACAGTGTTCTGTGCGCCTTTAGCTTAATAATAATAATAATAATAATAATAATAATAATAATAATAATAATAATAATAATAATAATAATAATAATAATAATAAAGTTGGAAAGGACCTTGGAGGTCTTCTAGTCCAACCCCCTTAGAGTCATGCTGGCCACAGGATCACAGAAAATGTCTTCAGTCGGACAGGAAACTTACTTTTACTGTAAGCACCATGGGGGAAAAAAGCAGGATACAGATTTCACCCCGATTTCCTTTCTCTTTATTTCATATTATTGAACTGGAGCCACCTCCAAGATTGGATCCATGCTCCTGTGTTCCTATTGCTCTTACTAAGTAGCTGAGATGATTTATTCCTGGTTTAGGATGAATGTACTTCAAATCACTGTGAAGCTAGCTTGTTTTCTGAAGTGCTATGGCTTCTCTAGAGTTTCTGGGTGAGCCATTTTCTTTTGTCTTACCTCTCAGCTCCTAGGCTGCAGACATATTAGTGAATTTTTCAAGTGGAAAGGTGCCTTGTTTGTTTTTCAACTCCCACCTCACAAGGATATGATTTTTTGCAGATAACCACACAAATGAACCCAACATGATACTGTATATAGGCTATGGGAGGAAGAGTAATAATATATTTTTCCTTCCTTTTAATATGGCACAGAGGGATGTGATTTGTGTGTGTCACTGCTGTGCTACCACAGGACCTGTGTGCTGAAGTGAAGGCATTTTCAGATTGCTTTTATGGGACTGGGGGAGTGAAAGCAGGGATGAAGTAGAAGTCACTTGTCCAATTCTGTAGTTTCTGATTGCTTCCAAGGTTATTGGACTACTAGTTCATGTCTATTCACCAATGTCATATGGAAAACACTTTACAGCCTTCTTTGCTGCATTAGCTTATTTTTTTTAAAAAAAAATCTGACCCACATAAGTTTCTTGCAGTTTAAGAATTAGTTTGCCTTTGACTAACCTGGAAAAAATCTGTGTCAGCAGCTTTGCTTCTTCTTTCAGCCCTTAAAAGACTCGTTGTGCATTTCCATTCAAAATTAATTAGGCTTTCAGTGGGTTTTTTCCCTCTCCTTTCTCTGCCTGGAATAGCTGTGCTAAATGCCAGTACAGTATAGAAATTTGGACAAAATAGAAACCAATACAATACTGATGGAGTATGATTCAGGCACATATATTTTGTGAATCTGTTAGATCCTGCCTCCCGCTCCCCCTTCTCATCCTACTATCTCCTTCCCACCTTTTAGTTAAGGTGGAGTATTTGTATTTCTATTTTACAGTATTTTATTTGTATTGTTTATAGATGTTGTATAGTTTTAACCATCTTTTTAGCTTAGCCCCTTTTTATTATGTTATCCTGTGGTAAAATGGGCAACCAATAAATTCAATAAATAAATAAAAGAGGTTTATTTGATGAAAAATATCAGAGCTTATTTGTAAGCAGTGTTAGATTGAAGCTTGTAATCATATTTATTCAAGCATGTCAGCATCTAAATTAATTGTATATTGCTATAGCAAGCTAGTTCTAAGACTGTAGAATTCTTTAAAGAATTCTGAATTGTATTTAAAATACTGGTCTGCATATTAGGTCTTGTTGAAATACCCATTATACTTCATTTGGGTTTATAGCAGTTTTCACTTTCATAGCCTACGATCTATGGCATCACAGCCATTCATATAGCTAATACATGTAATAAAGGCCCCAAGAAGAACTCATTTTAATTTCTTGTCTATGTGAATGGCAGGTGATTGAACATGATGCTAGCCTTTATATCTGGAGGGAGTTTACATCCAAGAATACAACATACATTTTCAAGGAAGAAGGCTTTTCGTTCAGCAATCAAATACAGGATCTGCCCCAAAGGATGGGTCTTCCAAATCCCATAAAACTAAGTCTACAACTTTTTAAGATTAGTCACAGAAACAGTAATTCTTTAAAGAAGACAGTAGCAAAATCATCATGTGCTACACAGAAAGAGCTAAGGAGAACAAAAAGAAAAAAAATCTGTACAAGCAAGTACAAAACCATAAAAGATGGGTTGCTAATTCTTAAGGATATTGCCAAAAGATTGGTCATGAGGCATTAGGAGTAGGGAAAGGCAGAAACAATTTGAAATCAATAAAATTAAGAATAATGGTGTATTGATTAAAGCCAGCCACAAGATACATAAAACACACTGAATCATCACAGATTTAATATATTGTTATTTCCATCCTGTACTATCAAAAGCATTTATTGGTCTTAATGTAATTTTCTTGCTGTGTATAAACACCAACGTATACATGAATTCATTATATGATCTATAGCAATTCCCTTCAAGTTCCTGTACTAAAATGCATCATAGATTTTGATTTATTCAAAACTGAAAAAGGAATAATAATGGGTCTGAAGAGTATGCTATTTGCTCTTTTACAGCAATAAAAATACAAGCCTGCTCTTCATAATTATTTGCCTGAGAAGAATCACAGAATTATTACATTTATTTTCAAGATATCTTTTGAATTGACATATCATAATTACATTTGAAGTTTAGTTTGAATGTAAAAGTAGAAGTATTTTATGCTTTTTTACATAATAAACCAAAACCAAAACCATATAGGAGCCATGACCAGGGGGGCCTTTGCCCAGGTTCGCCTGGTGCGCCAGTTGCGGCCCTACCTGGACAGAGATGCCCTGCGCACAGTCACTCATGTGCTCGTGACCTCCCAATTGGACTACTGCAATGCTCTCTACATGGGGCTGCCCTTGGGGACCACCCGGAGGCTTCAGCTGGTGCAGAATGCAGCTGCGCAGGTTGTGATGGGGGTTTCCCAATACTCCCATGTAACACCTCTGCTCTGCGAGCTGCATTGGCTTCCGGTTGCCCTCTGGGTGAGATTCAAGGTGCTGGTGATGACCTATAAAGCCCTAAATGGCTTGGGTCTGGGATATCTGAGGGAACACCTGCTGTCGGCATCAAGCTCCCTTCGTCCTGTGCGCTCCCACAGGGAGGGTCTTCTCAGGGTACCGCCAGTAAAAGATTGCCGGCGGACAATACCCAGTGAGAGGGCCTTCTCTGTGGGTGCGCCTGCCCTTTGGAATCAGCTGCCTGTAGAGCTTAGGACTGCCCCTGACCTTCGTTCATTCCACCAGGACCTGAAGACCTGGCTCTTTGAGCTCTCTGGCCTGGTCTGAGAATATTAATTGGGATTTTAACTGTATTTTAACTGGGTTTTTATTGCAAGGTCTATATAATCTTTTTAATTGATTTTAAGTTTTGTAATTGTTGTATTGTTTTTAAAAACCTTGTGAACCGCCCTGAGTCCTACGGGAGAAGGGCGGTATATAAATTGAATAAATAAATAAATAAATAAATAAATAAATAAATAAATAAATAAATAAATAAATAAATAAATAAAATAAATTACTACTTCCCTGGAAATCATGTATTTAAAATTACTAATTTTTCCATGAATTCTTCTTACTTTTACATGCATGTTTTGACTGTATGACAGCTGAAAGTAAACGCTATTTTTAATATGTATATATTATATATTTGTATGTATGCTTATTTACAGCTCAAGTTGTGATCCAGATACTGACATCAGATTGCTGGTGAGTAGCCATCCTTATCAGAATCTGTGTTGTTCTGTTGTTAAATTGATTAAGGGCCATCAAATTGGTGCTACCTCTTAGCAACCACATAAACAGATTTTCTCCATGATGATCTGTCTCCAGTTTGGTCTTTCAGCTCTTTCAATGGTGCATGTATCACAGCCGTAATGGAATTCATCCACCTGGCAGCCAGTTGCCCTTTTTTTTCTTCCACCTTCTCCAGCATTAGAGCCTCCTCCAGAGAGCTAGATCACCACATCCTCTGAAACAGGATAATTTGACCTTTGTCATCTGTGTTTTAAGAACCCTGGATTGATTTGTTCTATGATACATCTGATTGTTTTCTTGACTATCCATAGTATTGTCAGAAAACTTCTCCAACACCAATATTCAAGCACATCAATATCCTTCCATAGTCATTTCCCATAACAGATATTATGCTACCTATTCATTATAACATAATCAAAGCAAACCTGGGCGGAGATACTGTTTGTATGGAGTTATATATCTGTGCTTTTTTTTACTAAATCTGTGGATGAATAATGTAAGAAAGACATTTCATTTAGACCCCATTCTGAAAGTGTTTTTTATTATTAAAATGCCATCCATTACTGGTTTATTTTTATTAAAATGTCACCTATTACTGAAACCTCCAGACAGCACACTCCCCATATTCTGAAATTTCTTGAATTCTGTTAAACAGAAATGTCCACTTAAAAGAAGCTTGGGCCAGCAAATTTTTGTTTCAAACTCATATCACCATGCAACCTCAGTTGAGGATGTATTTGTCAGTATGTTTTAAGCTTTGTAAGATTTTTTAAAAAAGAATCGAAAGCAAATGAACACTGGGACTAGGGGCAAAAACTTTGTTTGCCAAAAGATATTTAAACCTAATGTGTGAAGAAACTCCCTTCAAATAACTACCAATGGAGTCTAGTAATGATGGCTGTATTGCAACATTAGAGGCAGTATGCCTCTAAATAATAATTTTAAATAATTTTAAAGGCCATGGCAAAATAATGCTAATGCTGCTTCCCACAAGTTTTACATTGGCTATTGTAGAAACAGAACTTAAGATGGCTCTAAGTTCTAATGACAACATCTAACTGCATAGCTCCCATCTTGATTCTAAAGAAGAGCTAAATGTGCAAATACTTTTTGACAGCAAAAAGGAAAAGTTGCACAACTGTATAGATTTAGTGCTTAAAATGGAAATTCTTTACTAGGGCAATCTGGGTTGTGTATTAAAAAGGTGAAGAAAGTACCGTATATACTTGAGTATAAGCCGAATTTTTCAGCCCACTTTTTGGGCTGAAAAATTCCACTTCGGCTTATACTCCAGTCAACAAAAAAACTTACCGAGGACTTGTGCGCGGCCGAGGCTTTGGTGCTTCCGGGATCGCGCGCACCTCTCCCAAGCCACCGCCGTCCGGAGACCTGCCGAAGTTTGGGGAGGTTTGGGGAGGTGCGCGCGCACCTCCCCAAACCTCCCCAAACGTCGGCAGGTCTCCGGACCTCCGCGCCCTGCCTGCCTGCTTCTTTCCGCAGCGGAAAGAAGCAGGCAGGCAGGGCGCGGAGGTCCGGAGACCTGCCGACGTTTGGGGACGTTTGGGGAGGCAGCGGAAAGAAGCAGGCAGGCAGGGCGCGGAGGTCCGGAGACCTGCCGACGTTTGGGGAGGTTTGGGGAGGTGCCCAAACCTCCCCAAACGTCGGCAGGTCTCCGGACCTCCGCGCCCTGCCTGCCTGCTTCTTTCCGCAGCGGAAAGAAGCAGGCAGGCAGGGCGCGGAGGTCCGGAGACCTGCCGACGTTTGGGGAGGTTTGGGGAGGTGCGCGCGCACCTCCCCAAACCTCCCCAAACTTCGGCAGGTCTCCGGACGGCGGCAGCTTGGGAGAGGTGCGCGCGATCCTGGAAGTACCGAAGCCTCGGCCGCGCGCATGTCCTCGATAAGCTCCGGGCGGTCACTTGCTTCGCGTCTCCTGAGGGAAGGGGGGGCGACTGGAGTGGGCGTGTTTCCTCGCCTGCTGGGTGCCGCGATTTGCCCGGGGAACGCGCGGGCCCCGAATGGCAGCGTGGAGCGAGGAAGCGGACAGCCAGGGCTTTCCCGAGAGCCGCGGCCACACAGGGTATTCCTGTGTATTCAGGCTTGCAAAATGGCGGATCGAGCCTCTGCCAGCGGCGGAGGCTTGCAGAACGGCGGATCGGCTTATACTCGAGTCAATAACTTTTTCCAGTTTTTGGGGGTGAAATTGGGGGTCTCGGCTTATACTCGAGTCGGCTTATACTCAAGTATATACAGTATTGTCTGTTATTTCTGATCACATCAATATGCATGGTTTCCTCTTTTTATTTTTTATTTCTTTGTAAAGATGAGTAATTTCATGCTCTCAGACTACTATCTTTTAAAAATTAATGGCATCAACCTTAAGGAGGAAATGGAATTAGACCTTTCTGTCTGAGATTTGCAACTTCATGTTATAAAATCAAGAGAGATACTGCTAAGCACTCTTGTAGAAGTGGACTTTAGATTAGTGAAAATGTTCTCAGCCTCAAATTCCTGCTTAGACCAAGATTATAATACAACACAGTAGCACAGCAAATACATAAAAGCATAAAGACTTCTAGCTACCTGCATATCAGTGGGAACCTACATCAGTCTTGTGGGATGAGGCTTCTCAAGGTACTCTACACTTTTATTTTTTGTTTTGTTGTCATACATCCTTTCCTGAAATGTGTAGGAAGAGATTCACAAAACTACCTCCAACCAATGTTTCTGTGCTCAAATGGGTTATTTTATTTTTCATTCAATTGTCCAAAACAGCCCTGAACAGAACAATCTCCAACCAAGATGGCACTCTCAATAAAGCTAGAGTGGCTTTGCATTACTTTGATCAACAGCTACTGTATCACTGAGTACTGAGTAGAGCAGCCATGTCATGAGAATGCAGTCTAGTTGCTCCAGATCATTGTAATTTATTTTCCTGTATACTGTAATTGGACTGCAGAATTGCTCTCCATGGTACTGAATTATGAAACTCGGATGGATATTATGTTACCACCATCCTGTGTTCTGAACCTGCATATTGCAGATTTGCTTTTATGGAACTACCTTTCTTCATCACTTCTTTTGACCTTTGTGTTCACTGACTTGAATGATTGAAGCTTTGAAGAAACAGGATGTAAAATATTCTTCAAATTTACCTTTGAGTCCTTGACTCCTGGCAACTACCTGCACATGTCAATGTTTTTGACAGCATGTTTGCTAGCTATTTATTTATTTATTTATTTATTTATTTATTTATTTATTTATTTATTGGGACTTATATGCCGCCCTAACTCCCGAACGACTCAGGGTGGCTAACAGCAATAAAATACAAATAAGATACAAATATTAAGAAGAAATTAAACTATACCTAGCCCCAACTAAAACCAATAAAACGTTAAAACCAAATTAAAACCCCTTATCATCAGTCCAGGTCGGCCTGTTGGAAAAGAAGGGTCTTAAGGTCACGACGGAAGGACCGGAGGTCAGGGGCCATCCGGAGCTCCAAGGGGAGCTGATTCCACAGGGCAGGTGCCCCCACAGAGAAGGCCCTCCCCCTGGGGGTCACCAGCCGACATGGTCTGGCCGACGGCACCCTGAGGAGGCCCTCTCTGTGTGAGCGCACAGGGCGATGGGAAGTCGTTCCTGGAAGCAGACGGTCCTGCAGGTATCCCGGGCCTAAGCCATGCTATTGCTATTGCCTTCTTCCTAGCTTGAGAGAAAGTTACTGAGCCAACATTAACAATTTTGCTTTGTATCTAAGGGAGAATTAGAGCTGTTAGTTGGTTTCTAACCTGATGCCTTTAACTATCACTCTAAACTCTCATGTAGAATATACTCCATGTATTATACATATAATACATGTAATACATATAAGTTGAAGTCACTGTCTTTCTATCCCTTTCCACACATCCTTCATATGGCCAAGAAGCTGAGAGAGCAGAAGAGGAATAGCAAATATATTGTAGGTGGCATTTTGTAGCAACTTTAGACTTTTGTTTCTATGAGCCGAGAGAGGAAGTGAGGATAACTTTAAAACAACCCTCCATTCCCGGTCTGACAAATTATGAACTCAAGTTCCAGATCAATTAGTTGAAAAAAATCATTAAACATAGTTTGAGCAAGAACTTGCTTCATATGGCAGTCTGTTTTTAAAAACAACACAGCTTAACAAGTAATTACCATAAAAATAATATCCAATAGCTTTTAAAAGCTAATTAATTGAAAAGTGAAATTATTCTCTATCAGAGAATGACAATTTATAAAGTCCAGAGATGTTATAAAATCTTAAACCCCATTATCTCTACCTAGCATGGCCAATCTAAGGATTTCTGGAAGTTACAAATGTAACAATAGTTGTGTGAGGGGGGGTGTTGATTCATTGTCAGTTCCTGTCCTAATCCTATCTAAAGCCTAGTTGACACATCAGCTATGGCTTATGAAATAAATTTCAGTTTTAGGAGTTCACATAATACAGTACACTGTGTCATAAATGATTGTTTATAAACCATAACAGCATGAAGGTGATCTATATAATTTATTCATTTGAAATATTTGTATCATGCTTCCAATTAAAAAAAGCCTTGAATTTACATCACCCCCTCCCCCTCACACACACATACACACAGGACTTGGATCTACAGTAAGCACTGGAAGAAAAGCTTATGCATTCCTCTCCCCAATGGGATACTGTAATCAAGGTGAGTTATGTAGTATTACTATTTTTGATATATAGGAAGAGAATCTTTTGGACCTTATTTTTTCATATATCATTTGGAATCACCTGTTTGCAAATTAATTAGGAAATAATGTATTTGAAGTGGGGTGTTTTTTGCAATGACTTTAAGCATTCTTTCACAAACTCGCATCCTCAAGATATTTTGCCAGGTACTATCAGAATTCCCAGAGAACATGACCAAAGACCATGCTAATTGGAAATTTTGGAAGAGCCAATAATCTGGAAGGCATCCACAGTAAATCCATAATGTCTAGAGAGATACTATCACATGAACAGAGACTGCAGTATACCCTCCCATCCCAAGATAGGTTTATTATGCACATAAATGCACTTTAGAGCCATTTCGTTGATATTCTAGATATGGTTTGTATGATAATTTAACCAAGCACAGCATTGCTTGGCAAACACTAGTGCCTGTGACAGATGGCAGTAATTCCAGTAATTCATAAATAGCAATAATTAGGACTATTAATAAACCACTATGTCATAGGGTCCTGTCAGGAATGTCAGCAAAGCAGTATTATCTTTGTGAGTATAAATAAGTCTAGAAAGAGGAAACTTTACTCGTGCACCAAAGCAATTTTTTGTTATAGATTTATCCCCAATGGTAGATCTTGAAACAGTAACTGTTCTATGAAATAATTATATTTTATCTATGATCAGTTGAAAAGAACCATCAAAGCTTGCTTGTGTGCATCACTTCAATTATTTCTGAATTATATTTTTTTTCTTTCTGCTTTCTCGTCTGCCCCAAGCACAGATGCACGCATGCTGTCTCTGTTTCTACAGTAGTATGGATCCCTGAAAACATTTGAATTGTAGCTATCCAGTTGCCCTCTTAGTGTGATTTAATTAGGGTGAGTTTTATTTTAAAAAAAGCTATTCATTTCCTAAACTAACGTATATCTTCTTTTTCTATTCTTCTCCTAACCACTTAAGCCATTTCACATTGAATGGATATTAACAGAAACAGACACTGAAAAAAATGATTTTCCTAATTCGTGAATATACAACCCTGGAGTCACCTTCAGTTTGTGGCAATATTGGCTGTGATAATACTGTTTATAATATTCCAGCACTTCCCAACACTTCAGACTTCGCGTTTATTTTGTTCAAGACAAAGTGAAGCATCATTTTAACTTGCTAGAACAGCCCTGCCAATGCTATGAAGCACAGTGTGGCTACAAGTGAAGAAAGGGATGCACCAGAGGGTTCTTTAGCCAAAACTTTCTTAAAATTAATAAATGTAATACATAAATAAACTTGTAACCAATCCTACCAAATTCCCAAATGAGAGTTGGCACTGGTCAATGTAATCACCACCACCACCATCATCCTATCCCAGATCCTTGGGAAGGATTCAATAGGTGGAGAAAAATGCCAAATCCAGTTTAAGCATCTGGCTGACTGTGTGACCAACCAGAATACAGTTTAAAACTAACTTATCAAATATGGCAATTTCCCAGTATGTTGGAACTACAGTTGTCAACTCATTTTTCTTAATGCAAGTAAGGAATTCTGGGAGTTGTATATCCATTATGTCTAAAGGTTGCCTCATTGGGCAAAATACTATGTATAATATGCATATTTCTGAGCATCACAGCATGATGCTTCCTAACAGACAAGGTTAATAGCAAACATGTTAGCTGGCCCACATCAATTATGGCTACAAAGAAGATGTGGATTTATTTTCCAGAGTGCCTGAGCATAGAACAAGCCCCAAGTATAAGCTTTATAGAGACAGATTCAAGCTTGAAATAAGGAGGAATTACTTGAACATGATAGCTAATAAGCAGTAGAATAAACTGCCTCAAGGAGTTGTGAGTGCTTTACTGCTAGAGTTTTCAAACACAAACTTGGGCAACAACTTATCTAGGATGATCTGAAGATTCCTGCCCTGGGCAAGTGGTGGGTTAAAAGATCACCAAAGTGCCTTCCAGCCCTCAGATTCAAGGGAACAATAATCCAGTAATCACTTTTGGTGTGGGAAGGTTGGGGGCTAGAATACAAATTGTTTGCTATAGGAAAAATAAAAATAAAAAAGAAGCATGATCCACTTGTGCAGTTTCCAGTCAAACATTGTCTCTGAGAAGTAGTTAATATCAATTGAGAAGCTTGATTATTAGAATAAAAAGAATAAAAGATAGTGCCCAGTGCTTTCTAATTAGGACATTGACCATTTCCTCACTTAATAGATCCAGACTGGACAGGTCCACTATGTCCTCATCTCTAAACAATCATATCTGGACAATTCTGAATTATCCTGTTACACAGTTCATTGTATATTCCCTTTCCTCTTCTTGCTACTCCATTGGTATTCATTGGTCATCTTCTTTGGAAAAATCAATGATCATGCAGCAGCTGGTTTCTAGTGAATGCCATGAGGTGTATCACATAGCACAACTCAGATGGAGCGGTAGATATGGAGATTGAATGTGCTGCTGTAACTGAGTGTAAACACTATACTCCAAGAAGTACTTAGTTCAAATCTCATTTCAGGCTAAATCCAAACTTTTAGCAGCGTTCAATGCATTAAGTTAACAACAACAAATGATATCCTTATTTATCAAGCTGTGAGGACTGAAAACATGTATTTGAATAAACTTGTTAAACAGATCATTATTAATATAATAGAAGTGGCAATATTTATTTCAAGATAAGCAGAACTATAGTGCATTCTCAGGAAAGAAATCCTGAGTGAGCTGTTAAGATCCCATCACATTCCTGCAAAATCAGAAAGCATTGAGACTATTCCATGATTGCACATGTTAAAAAATGAAACCGTACAAAGCTTCAGCAGCAACATTTTTCAAGTCTCATTTCCTATCTCACTGTGAATTACAGGCTAATTATTATGGAGCTTATAACGTATAAAGAAGTCCTGCTACTGATGTATCCAAAATATCTGAGATGTTTCTAATTCAATTCTCAAGTCCTACAACAAAGACATTATCCTGATGTTCCCCATTGTAGTGAAATACCTGTATCTATATACAGTGTTATATTTTATTATTTACATGAGTCATAGCCAGCACAACCACTATCAAGGATTGTAGAAACTGATATGTAAATCACTTAGAGATCATCAGATTGGGCAAAACTGTTGTGATATTCTCAATTTGTAGGAAGGTAATAACCTACTCAAGGTCACTCAAGAAATGAATTCAAGAAAATATTTTCTAAAATGTATGTATGATCATATTTAAAATATATATGCCATCGAATAAATAAAGTAAAAGTAAAATACAGGATCTAATTCCAGGGAAAATGGATAAAGAAAATACAGCATAGATTTGATTTCTGATACTGACACTGGAGGCCATAGTGGAAAATTATCAGGCACATAAGAGCCGAAGATTTGGCAACACAAGGAAGCAACAGCCGATCGCTGGCCATCAACACACCAATCAACCAATAAGAAGGCACCATATAAATATGACTCATAGAACAGCCAAAAGCACATATTCCAGTAGAGAGAAGATCCCTGAAGGTGGGCTCCAGCACAAGTCCAAAAGCTTAGAAGATAATCCCCCTGGTCCTGGTGACCAACCCAGACTGGATCTTGCAATAATGAAAAGTTTTCAAAGGCTAGAGTATCAATAATTTACAAATATGGGAGACTCAGATTTGCATAAAAATCCTCCCAAACTAAAGCTGCAATAGGAATATTGAATTGGAATTTGCATTTGTTTAACAAACCAGATGATATATTCCAGAAGAAAATTGAATTTGTCCCTTTTGCTGAAAGTTAGTTCTGGCCATTTTAGCTGTTTAAGGGAGGCTATCTGTTTGAGATAATCACACTTAATTTTTAACATTTTAGTGTTTTTTCTTTTTGTTTGTTTTTTGGGAATGCTTCCCTGAGCCATCACTGCCATTAGTTATTTTCTGTTATGAAAACAATAAGAATAAAACCAGTCTGAACTTACTTGCTGTCAGTTTCTAGTGGGAAATTTATCTATTAAAATGTTTCTCTGAGTATTGTGTACAGTGTACAGATCAATATAGAGGTTCAGGATTTGTCTGGACCTTGGAAAAGGAGGAAATAGTGTTTCTCCAAGTCTGGGCCTGTTCTGAATTCAGAAAGGTAGATATTGCCTTAGTATCAACCTTAGCCCAATTGAGCCTTCTATTTTGGAATTAGCTTGTTCTTTCTTATAAGAAGGCATGGATAATCTAGTATCAGATGTGCCTTGGAAATGGACTGTGATCAGTTGGTAATCACTATCCTCCTTCACATGGGCTTGAATGTCTGAAAACAGCTTAGTCTTGTTTTGTGCAACACATATATAATCTGAAACATTAATTACATAATATGGTATGTGGAAGGATATATAAAATCAGGTTCTTCCACTTCCTTAAATGTTGAGGTTACATTTATAGTTCAAGGAGACCAGTTATAAGCCTGCTGTATTTCTTCTGGAGTCTCTAGAGACTCAAGGTGGTCATAAAATAATCCTCAGGCATAACATCCAGGTGTATAAAATCATGTAAGAGGCCCCCACCCTGGCATTGAAGTCTCCCACTAGAACTATAGGAGTTTTAGGGTGTTACAAGTTTATTTTTAACCTGCCTTTTCTAGATTTACCATTAGAAGAAAAGTGGAGAGGCATGTGTGATGGTAGGTATATGTTCAGTAGAAATGTTTCAGAGAATTTATATGAAAACCTAAAAGCTAAATAATGGGCAGAGTCATCTCTGAGGACCAATTCTTGTCCTTGCCAGTCCAGCAATGTCTGCCCTTTAGTCTTAGATTTCTATGTAGGAATAGTCTAGGAACCTAAAGCCTGGTAAATGAATCTTTGCCTCATCTGTAGTCACTCATGCCTCTGTACTGCTATGATACCAAAATCCCACCAGGTAGCCAACTGTTATTCTGTTCTTCCAGTATCTGGCAAGATAATGAAAGAGTTAATCAAGTTTGTCTTTAACAATTCTTCAGAAAATTGATTTGCTGTGGGAGGTACGGATTATTTATTCAAGCTGTCTCTTCTCAAGGACAGTGGTGATAGAATGTCCTTGGAATTACCTACTTTTATGTTGCTACAATTAAGCTTTAAAGTAAAAGCACTACCAAAATGTCTTATTAATGGGCTAATTCCTTCTGTGTGAAATACATGCAATGTGAACATATCAAAGTTGATTTAAAAAGGCTTCATTCTGAACAACAGGATAGCAACAGTGGAATGTTTAAATGATAGAAAAATTCATTTAGTCTCTCCTGGATGGGAGTTATTCAATCTTCTACCAATCAATCAACCACCTTTCTCAGTGTAGAGGTTGACTGAGGGAGAGAATAGCTGCACTTCTGGACCTCCATTTTCCTTTCCTTTCTCTCTTATTTTGGATTTGTAGAGTAATGAGATTTGACTGTAAGTAAGAGTTATGATTTGCTTGTCTTTCATCAATTTTTCCCACAGAGGGTGGAACTTGCTTTGCATGCTCCTCTGGATGTAGGCTTAGAACTCTTAGTTTATTCCTCACTCTATTTTAGGTTCTAAATTAGGACCCATCTTTCTACCACTATTATCTGCTTTTAAATCACAGTTGTCGCTACATGAGCTTGTTTTAATTGACTCAGCAGTGGTATTTGGATGATTAGTTAAACTGAATAAGTCTCTTTTAGAGCATCCACTTCAGAATCTCAAAAATTGACAATATTGTTTGTGTTTGCCTGATTATACAGTCAGTAATATTTCTTTTTTTAAAAAAAAATCCTCATCCCTTTGTTGCATAAGCCTTGCAGTAGTTGGACAATTGGATGCAATCTGAGGAGGGGAAGCTCCCTCAGGCATGGGGCAGAAAGAGCTGAATGTTTGTATCTCTACTTGTAGATCCAGTTCCTGGGAATCATATCTGTTTTAGAGGCTATAAGAAAAAGTAAGAGAGATTTGGTTACTTATGACAAATGGCTATTTACTTTTCAGGTATCTATCAACTTTGAGCTGTTTAGTGCGCTTGAGTGAAGTCTGAGAAGCAGAATGTGAACATTGCCTAGTCTTCCTTTTTCCCATGGCAGAAATAATAAAAATATAATCTCCAGTAAAAATACAGGACTTCAGCAGAAGAATAAAATAAATAAAAATAAAATGAATTGGAATGGAGGAAAAAAGCAAAAGAGCTATTTTAAAATTAGGGATAATTTTAACAATAAATGCTACCTCTATGTCATCTTTCTGGGGTCCTCACGTAACTACTAATGTGAAAGAGTCACCCAATTTTCCTATTATGCTACTTCAGGAAGCTAGAAGTGATGCTGATGGAGTTAATCAAACTGGATAGCATGAGCAATGAAGTAATTACTGGGTAATTCTAATGCATGCTTTCTCAGAAGTGCAGAGAGTCCTTAGGTTATATTCACTTGTTCAGCAACCTTCAAAGTTATGATATCACTGGAAAAATGGATTTATAACAAGTCATGGAACTTAAAACCATTGGAGCATCCCCATGGTCTTGTAAATGTGGAACGACTACCAAGTACCTAAAATACTGTCACATGAGCAAAGGGATGGGGAGAGAAACTTGACAACCAGGTCATAAGCCTCTTTTTCAGGGACCATCATAAATTTAATTTTAATTTTAATTTATTAATATTTCTATACCGCCCTTCTCCCGAAGGACTCAGGGCGGTGTACAGGGCAAGAATAAAACACAGAAATTTACAAAAAATAAAAGATAATTAAATACATGCCCAATTAAAAATACAGTTAATACATGGTAAAAAAAAACCCAATAAAAATAGTAAAAAACCCCACCAATCCCCCCTCAGGCCAGGCCGGCTTGCTCGAACAAGTATGTTTTCAGATCGTGGCGAAAGGAGCGAAGATCGGGCGCCGTCCGGAGCTCAACCGGTAACTGGTTCCATAGCTCCGGGGCGCCCACAGAGAAGGATCTCCCCCTGGGGGCCACCAGTCGGCATTCTCTGACCGGTGGCACCCTGAGGAGGCCCTCTCTGTGGGAACGCACAGGGCGGAGGGAAGTAGACGCCGGCAGCAGGTGTTCCCTAAGGTACTCCGGACCCCTGCCATGTAAGGTACTCCGGACCCCTGCCATAAATGACTGGACATAAGTTGAGAACTATCTTACAAGAGATTTTTATACTTCAAAAATTACTGATAAAGTAACCTCAAAACTCCCCATTAATTATCCCAAAGATGCTTTTTCAAGAGGCAATTGGATTTTCTTGTTTTTGTCTCTTAAAAAAGCACCTTTGGGACAACTAGGACCTGGATGACTGAGAATCTCCATAGACATTTCCCATTAATTACAAAACTATGTTGCCAAACTTTTCTTGTTAAATAGGTACTAGATTCAGATAGAATTAATGTGTGGACAAAAACTCTGTTCCTTAGAGATGAAAGACCTTGTCTGCAATCACTTAATTGATTCTTATCAAATCAATGGCAACTTAGAATGGCCCTTTTTGGTGCAACTCTACAAGTCAAATAAGGTGGTTTGATAGCCTGCTCAACTTGGGTTACCGTATTTTCTGGCGTATAAGACGACTCGGCGTATAAGACGACCCCCCCAACTTTTGAGGTGATTTTAAAGACTTCTCGTCTTATACGCCGGAAAATCGCAGGGCAGGCTGGCGGGAGCTGGCAGGGCAGTCCTGCGCACGCGCGCACTCCCCGGCTGCTCCTTAGCAGCTGGGGAGTGCGCGCGTGTGCAGGACTGCCCTGCCGGCTCCCGTCAGACGCCCTTCCCTCTTGAGGCAGCATCGCTCCCTGGCTCCTAAGGAGTCCTCGGGGATGCTGCCTCAAGACAGAAAAGCGTCGGATGGGAGCCGGCAGGGAAGTCCTGCGAGGGTTTGCGAGACAACCAGCAGCTGCCGACCCGAATTATTTCCTGATGAAGACAGAACAAACCCCCAAAGCAGCAACAATGGGCGTTTCTCTTGAAACGACCATAATACAACGGCCAATACCAAGTATGCACGGGGGGAGGAGAGGAGAAGAGAGATAAAGAACGGAAGCCGAGCATTTGTCTAGAGCTTAAAGCTTCTTAGGAAAAGAGGGGAGAGCCTCTCGCCGAGGACACGACGGCAGCGCCCTCTCACCTTCCAGCGTACAGGCATGACTCTTCGCCTGCCTGGAACTAGACGTGGACAGCGAAAACGTGCAAGTCTTCTAAGGGGAGAGAAAAGAAGGCGGTTGCGGTGGAAGCAGAGAAGGACGCAACAACTAAACAGAGGCATTTCCTTGACAAAAATCCCCGCGGTCTACTTGGCTCCGGCCTTCGGGCGCCTGCGCGAGAAGTCACCAATCAGAGCCTGCACGCGTGTTTGCCTTCGACGCCCCTCTGACTCTTCCCTTTCCAACTGCCGGCGGGCTTACTTGAGCAGAAGCGCTTTCTTTGCTAGCGGGGGAAGAGTAGTCGCGCATCCGAGGGGGGGGAAGGGAGGGGTTAATGTTGCTCTCTTCCCTCTTGGAGAGATCTCTATAATCGTTGTTGAATTCCTCCTTTGGGTGCTTGTAACTGCTGTAGGATAAGGTGGGTTTATGTTTATACGCAGATTCGTGTCCAAATAAACCATTGGTGAATGGGATGACCTTTCGATACTTACCCCTCCCCCCCAAACAGATTGTTGAAATAAAATGAGGCAGAGACGAGCATCACTCCGGGTGCCTTAATGTGTAATTAATACCGCTTCCCTTCCACGTTGCTTAGCCTTAATTCATGAAGCAAAGGAGGATTTGGAGAATTGGAAAGGAGGACGAATGGGGGCAATGCAGGACAGTTGAGGCAGCATCCCCGAGGACTCCTTAGGAGCCAGGGAGCGATGCTGCCTCAAGAGGGAAGGGCGTCGGGCGGGAGCCGGCAGGGCAGTCCTGCACACACGCGCACTCCCCAGCTGCTAAGGAGCAGCCGGGGAGTGCGCGCATGCGCAGGACTGCCCTGCCGGCTCCCGCCAGACGCCAGACGCTGATTTTCCGGCGTATAAGGCGACTGGGCGTATAAGACGACCCCCCAACTTTTGAGAAGATTTTCAGGGGTTCAAAAGTCGTCTTATACGCCGGAAAATACGGTAGCTATATTTCTCCTTTCATTGCATTGTCAATTAGCTGAAGAAATCCATCAAAATACATTTTTCTGCATGTGAAGAACACGCTGTCACATTTTCAAAAGGCAGTCATGTCTCCCAAATACAGATTCCTGGATATTCCTGCTCACATAATTCCCATTAACTAGTCAGCTTAGTTGCGTATTAGCAATCTAATAACCCAGAGGACAATTTTTAAAAAATGACTCAGCATATCCTGCTGGGGAGCTGCACGATAATTATAGTCTTTCATCTCATATAAGAATGATGTATGTCAAGCTACCATTTATACATACTTATCCCTTTGCTTTGGGATTAAGTGCAGAAAATGACTAGAACTGTATTCTGGTAGATTGCTGATTCTCTAACAATTTACCTGAAGAACAGTGCTGGATCTTCAGATTTCAGAAATAAAAAGATGATATTTACTTCTTTATTCCTCATTCCTATAGGAAATTCTGGATTCATCCAATTTTGCTGTCTAATTTGAAGTAAATGATATTTACTTCTTTAAATGCCGCTTGGGGGGTGTATGAAAGCCCTAATAAGCAGGCATATACATAGAATGAAGGCTACTGCTAAGCTTGTAAGCCGCCCTGAGTCTTCGGAGAAGGGCGGGATATAAATGGAATAAAAATAAAAATAAATAAATAAATAAATTCCTCATTCCTATGGGGAATTCTGGATTCAGCCAACTTTCCTGTCTAATTTGAATATCAAGATTTCCCTTTCCCCCCCTTCTTACCTGTTTCTTTTGTACCATTTTCCTAATGAAAAGAAATATGACACCAGGAGTAGCCAACACCCTAGAAGACAAACTCAGGATCCAAAAAGATCTTGACATACTTGAACAATGGGCCCTCTCCAAGAAAATGACTTTCAATGTGGAGAAAAGCAACGTTTTACATTTAGGCAGGAAAAATCAAAGGTACAAGTACAGATTAGGCAAGACCTGGCACAAAAACAGCAACTGTGAGAGGGACCTCGGAGTCCTAGTGGACGATTACTTGACTATGAGCCAGCAATGTGCAGCTGCAGCCAAAAAAGCTAATACAATCCTGGGTAGAATCAAGATCACGTGAGGTATTAGTACCGCTTTATAACCCTAATAAGACCACACCTGGAATACTGCAGCAAATTTTGATCACCATATCACAAAAAAGATGTTGAGAGTTTGGAAAAAATTCAGAGAAGAGCAACTAAGATGATCAAAGGCCTGGAGACTAAAACATATGAAAAACAGCTGCAGGATTTGAGTTTGGCTAGTCTAAAGAAAAGAAGAGAAAGGGGAGATATGATAGCAGTATTCCAGCATTTGAGGGGCTGCCACAAAGAAGAGGGGATTACGTTATTCACCAAAGCATTAGAGGGCAGGACAAGAAACAATGGTTGGAAACTGATCAAAGAGAGAAACAATCTAGAATTAAGGAGAAACATCCTGACAGTGAGGACAATCAACCAGTGGAACAGCTTGCCTCCAGAAATCATGGGTGCTCCATCACTGGAGGTTTTTAAGAAGAGACTGGACAGCCACTTGTCTGAGATGGTATAGGTTCTCCTGCTTGAGCAGGGGGCTGGACTAGAAGACCTCAAGGTCTCTTCCAGCTATATTCTATTTTATTTGCAAGCTTTGAACAGCTTCAGTCAAAACATTGCTTTAAAAGAGATTTGTAATAGTTCATGCATTTAATTTTAGGCTGGCAATTTCCTGTTTTATTCTGCTTAATTGTTGTTCCAAGTACAGAGATTTTGTTTACTTTCAGTCTCCAAAAATTCGTAGTCTACTTAGGGATTGGCATACAGGCATAAATTGTATTTGCAGTTTCCAGAACAGTCTTCAATATTTTTCCAAAACTGGGCAAGAATTATTGTTACTTTGTCCTTTAGTAATTTTCAGCTGCAATCACAAAGAAGCAGCAAACTCAAGGGAAAAACCCTCTATGGTAACTCAGAAGAGATCCATTAAGTTTGAGATCCATTAAGTTTTTTTTAAAGTACTTTAAAAAAAAAGAAATAGTATTTATCTCTCATGTGTACATATTAAAAGTTATGGAAAGCATTTTATTTACTTTGTTTAGCAACTTTGGAGTATATATGTGTGCAGAAGAGCCATTCAGTTGAAACTAATGTGGAATTGCATCTCAACATCCAAATTCTTTTTGTACAGTTATGCAGCGCTTAAATATAATACAGCCAGTTTTGTTTAGTGGGTAAGAACCAGACTAGAAACCAGGAGAGTGAATTCTAGTCCCACCTTAGCATGCATGAAAGTCACTTTCTCTCAGTCCAGCCCACCTCACAAGGCTGCTGTTGTGGGAAAATAGGAGAGGAAGGAGTATTAGGTACGTTCCCACCCTTGAGTTATTTATAAAAAATATATAAAAGGATTACAGGTAGTCCTTACAAAAGTTCATTTAGGTAACCATTCAAAATTACATTGGCGCTGAAAAAACTGACTTATGATCACTTTTCCTATTTTCAACCATTGTAGCATCCCGCATGGTCACATGATCAACATTCGGACACTTGGCAACTGACTCATATTTATGACGGTTGCAGTGTCCTGGGGTCATGGGATCACCTTTTGTGATCTGATAAGCAAAGTCAGTGGGGAAGCCAGATTCACTTAACAGCTGTGTTACTAACTTAACAACAGCAGTGATTCACTTAATAACTGTGGCAAGAAAGATCATAAAAAGTGACAAAATTCAGTTAACAACTTTCCCACTTGGCAACATAAATTTTGGGCTCAATTGTGGTCATAAGTCGAGGACTATCTGTATATAAATAAATAAAAGAAAGGTTTTAAAAAGTACAAGCAATAACAATGAAACCTATTTCTAGCAGAAGTCTACATTGTACTTTATATGTAAATCATTTCATTTCATTTTTTTCCCTGATAGCCAGTTGATTTAATAATAAGTTGGAAGGGACCTTGGAGGTCATCTAGTCCAACCCCCTGCTCAGGCAGGAAACCCTATACCATTTCAGGCAAATGGCTGTCCAGTCTCTTCTTAAAAACTTCCAGTGTTGGAGCATTCACCACTTCTGGAGGCAGGTTGTTCCACTGGTTAATTGTTCTAACTGTCAGGAAGTTTCTCCTTAGTTCTAGGTTGCTTCTCTCCTTGACTAGTTTCCATCCATTGCTTCTTGTCCTGCTTTCAGGTGCTTTGGAGAATAGCTTGACTCCCTCAACTTTGTGGCAGCCCCTGAGATATTGGAAAACTGCTATCATGTCACCCCTCACCCTTCTCTTCGTTAAACTAGACATACCCAATTCCAGCAACTGCTCCTTATATTTAGCCTCCAGTCCCCCAATCATCTTTGTTGCTTTTCTCTGTACCCTTTCTAGAGTCTCAACATCTTTTTTACATTGTGGTGACCAAAACTGGATGTAGTATTCCAAGTGTGGCCTTACCAAAGCATTGTAAAGTGGTATTAGTACTTCACTTGATCTTGATTCTATCCCTCTGTTTATGCAGCCTAGCACTGTGTTGGCTTTTTTGGCAGCTGCAGCACACTGCTGGCTCCTATTGAAGTGATTGTCTACTAGGACTCTGAGATCCCTCTCAGTTACTACTATTGAGCAAGGTACTACCTATACTATACCTGTGCATTTTATTTTTCCTGTCTAAATGTAGAACCTTACTTTTATACTATACATACTATCCAGAGGCAATGACATTCTTCTACAACCTGCTAATTTAAGCATTTGATATTGACAAGCCAGGCCACAAATCTATTGGAATCTGGTTTGCAATTTACAAAGCAAAAGATTGAAATGGCATGAATTGTGTTTATGTTTAGTCAGAAATGGATAGTATGTGGCCTTCCACAGTGACGTCTATGCTGGCTTGGGCATGTCATGAGAATGGCTGATGGTCGGATTTCGAAAGATCAATGGAGAACTAGTGCAGGGAAAGCGCCCCAGAGGAAGACCAGAGTTGCGATATAAGGATATCTGCAAGAGGGATCTAAAGGCCTTGGTAATGGACATTAACAGATGGGAAACCTTGACCTCTGATCCCTCAGCTTGGAGGCTAAAGACATAGCATGGCCTTCTCCAATTCAAAGAGACACTTGTGCAGCAGGCTGAGGCAAAGAGGGAGTCCCGGAACCAGCGAAATCTGGGGGATGGACAGGGGACAGATTGCATCTGCTCTCAGTGTGGAAGGGGCTGCCACTCTCGAATTGGCCTTTTTAGCCACACCAGATGCTGCTTTTGGACCTCTTTCCAGAGCACGATACCATAATCTCTTGAGACTGAAGGATGCCAATGAAGAGGCCTTCCAGATATTCTGAAATTCTCACTTCAATCAATTCTGACTATAGTATCATGGCTAAGAATGATAGGAGCTGCAATCTATCCTCATCCTCACCATCTCTTGATTGTGATTTAAACTAAGGGGACACTTTAATGTCGCAATTGACATCTGAATTGCCAAAAAGCCCATTTCTGGCATAGTGCTTGTGATGTGATATGTAAAAAAACAGCTAAGATTGCATTTATAATATGCATACTTACTAATAAGTCATACAGTGCCTTAGTTCTGGCAGTCAGACCCTTAATTCCAGATATTTGGAGAAAAATGTAGTTATTTTCATGGAAAGACGGATATACTGAGGATGTATTCATCCGCCAGAGCATGAACCAGTTCTAGGCAGCAGATTTCACAATGCCGCTGCAGCAACAACTTTACATTCTCTGAATCCCCATAGATTTTTTCCCCCGTTACACAATAGGACATGTAGGCAGTTTTCCGGTGTCCTGAAAGTGCCTCACCTTATTGGCTGCCTCACCTTAGCTCTTACAATTATTATTTTTTTTCCCTCAGGAGAAATGCTTGTGGGACTTCTCCCCCATCTCTGCCAATGCCAAAATAACTCAACCAGGGTCCTGGCTACAAAATGTCTTGGCCTGCACCCAGGTGTCCCATAACACAGAGAGCTTTGGTCCTACCCCAAGCAGAGAGGCAAGCGGAGAGCAGATGGTCATAAGTCGAGGACTTATGGGCCTTTAGGGTTTTTTTTTTCAACAGGGGCTCTCCCTCCGGACCTTGGGCGGGGCGGGCTGTTGCACGAGGTGGATGTGAGGAACATGCCAAACCAAAGCAAGCGGCTGAGGGGAGGGAGCAGGCGGGCGGAGCGCACGGGTGTGTGTTTGCACTACCGCAGAGGGAGGGAAGGAGGAGGGAAGGAGAGTCCGCCGCGTCTGTCGCCTGGATGGGAGCTTTGCGAGGAGCCCAAGTTCTGCAGCGGCCCGGCTGGCGGTGAGGAAAAGAGGCAGTGCCCGACCGCTCCCGCTCGCTCGGTAAGACTGCAGCAGCGCGTGGCGTGGCTCAGGATGGCGACTCCGTGGGAAGTAGGGAATTCCGCCCCCGCCTCCAGGGCGCCTCTCACTGCCAGCCTCCTGCTAACCAGCTGGGGAAACTCCCGCGAGCGAGGCGATTAGCTAAACGGCGTGGCTAATGGGGGCGCGACTCACCCGCCAGGAAGGGAGAAAAGAGCCGGCCTTGGCTCGGCGTCCCCGCGTGTGCGGCAGGCTCTGCGGCGAAAGTTTGCAGGAGGCGGCAGAGGGCGGCCCGCGCTGCGGAAGCCGGAGATAGCACAGCGCAGATCCCGGCGAGGCTGAGTGGAGGTGCTGCTGGTCTCCAGAAGTGATGGAGCCGGAAGATACCATAATGCAGCGTTTCCCAACCTTAGGAACTTGAAGATGCGTGGACTTCAACTCCCAGAATTCCCCAGCCAGCTATGCTGGCTGGGGAATTCTGGGAGTTGAAGTCCACGCATCTTCAAGTTCCTAAGGTTGGGAAACGCTGCCATAATGTATAAAGAGGCTTGCCTCGGAGCAGATACAGATTGTCTCCAGGCGAGGGATCTGGAGTGAAAGACCGGCAGGCTCCTTTCATGGCTTCAGTAAAACAACTGAAGCTTTGGAAGCCGAGGGTGGAAATCGCAGCTCAAATATAAAGCGGTAGAACTTGTGGGAGGCGGGGGGGGAGGAGGAATAAACGGGGACCAAACCAAGAAGCAAGTTTCTTTCATAATTACATTTCTTAAAGCCGGTGATTTATTTTTTAAAAAAATAGAGTGAGATGCTTTGCAAATATTTACAGCAACTGGGTGGCTGTAAAGTAGGGAAAGAAAGTAGATTTGGTACCTTGCTGGTGATATATGTTGGAGGAGTTGACCCTCAAGCAAATCAAGCAGCCATTTTCCCGGGAATTTCTTGAAAGAGGGGGAATGGGGGGTGGGGAAGAGAGAGAAAGAGATCACTTGGAGAAAGGTGTCCTGCTTAGAGAAGGCTAAATGCGAATCTTAGGATCTTTCCAACGACGCACATTGTAATCCCCGAAGTCCCTATTGCTGTTTATTCTTTCTTTTCAAGATCATTTGGAGGCTATCTTCAAACAGGGAGAAAATTTTAATATTATTTATTTCTGTGAGGTAGCTTTCTAGATCAGAGGTCCCCAACCTTTTGTGCACCAGGGAGCAGTTCTGTGGAGAAATGTTTTTCCATGGACCCGAGAGTGTGTGGTTTTGTGTGCTGCCTGCATCCAACAGATAGAGCTTTGCTTGTTTGTGTGGACTGTTTGCTGGCATGTTGCGGCCGGTACCGGTCCACAGACCAGGGGTTGGGGACCCCCGTTCTAGATTCAGGAGAGAAAAGAAATTTATTTTACTGATATGAGCTTGGATTCAGTGACCCCAGTGGAGGGTAAGGAATGACCTGACCCTTGCTACAAAAAGGAAACAACAATCCTGTTGTAATTGCTAGAAGAGAGTACTGGGTAGGAGATTGTGAAATGTGGATGAAAATTTTAAAAGAGAGAGAGGAAAAGAGAAAAGCAAGCTCTAGACTGAAAGACATTTCCCCAAATTATGAAATTTCTGTAGAAGCCAGTACTAATTTTGTTTTGTGTTTGTAAAATATTTTTTTTTATTTTCTGTTTTATCAATCAACGATGTCCAGTTCTCTGAGACTGCCTGATCCCTGCAGTTTTCTTGGCAAGGTTTTTTTAGAAGTGGGTTGCCATTGCTTGCTTGCTCCCTGCAGGCTGAGAGAAATGGACAGGCCAAAGGCCACCCAGCTGGCTTTGTACATAAGGCAGGACTATAACTCACAGTCTCTTGGTTTCAAGCCTAATGCCTTAGCCATTACACCAAATTGATTCTCAAAAAATGTGTGCTCTCTCTTTAAAAGGTTTATAAATATTCCCACAGTCTAAAAATAGGGTACTAGTGACAGTAAAGTAAAGCCATCTTCAAATCAAACTCAACTCCTGTTGGCTATGTCCACATGTCCATATTCTTTTTTTTTTTGACAGCTATACAAATAGGATTCCCCACTGCCGCCTTCTAGCTTTTTGTTTTTGTTTTTAAAGCTTCCCAAACTAGCCTATATCCCTGGACTTTCCAGGTAGATTTCTATCCAAGCGTTAACCAGAAATGACCCTGATTAGCTTTCTTGATTAGGCAATATCATTTGGAAAAGACCCATATATGTGTGTGTGCATATGTGTATAAAAATTACTATAACAGCCGTAAAAGATTCTCAGTGAATTCATGTCAGTATGCTCAAGTGGTACAGTTTCAGGTCCAAAGACACACTGAAATATCTGTGCGACCATTGTCTTTCTGCTACTACAGTTCCATCACAGATATATTTGTGATAGCTGCTGGAGCCTGACAGCTGATCTGCAACATTATCAAAAGTTGGTCAAATCAACAGTATTATTACCTGTTGAGGTAGAAATGATGTATAGAATAAAATTTTATAGTGATACATGATAAGTTTGAAAGTGGATTGTATTTTACAAGTTGATTTCTGCATCTTGAAATAGTTGTTCTAGATTATAATTCATGCTGCTGAACCATGTTTCTTTGGATTTATAAGGGATGTCATTCTAAATGTTCTGTCTTAGGCAATGATGAACTAAAGATGAAGCTACTAAATCATCAAATCATATTCTCGTATTACCTCTTTGGGGAAAAAAATCCAAGAGATTTAACAGTTATTGAAATTAGCTTCTGAGCAGAAGCTAATAGTTTTGTGCCTTCCATGTATGAATCTTTTTCATAAAAATATATTTCATCACTTTTCTTTGTTCAATACTGTTTTTGCTCCAACAGGTTTAAGATGTTCTGTAAATGTTAACTACCTGCACTTGCAAATAATTCTTCTGAGTGATCTGGGATTACATGTTACACTGAGAAATAGTTCTTTATCTAAAAGTTATTGAAATTATTGGATTTAAAATTAAGGATCAGAGCTAGCAAGGCCACATGTTCATTTTTATGTTTACAAATAGCTTGACTGTCTAGCTGGAAACGGCATGAAACTAATATAAATCAAGGACAGGATTATGTTGTTTCCAGCACAGTAATATATTGAGATTAGTATTCTTAAATCCTGACTCTAATATTTTAACCTTAGAGTCTAACAGACTTAAACATGAAATAATTATGAAGAATTTTGCTTAGGAGAGACTAGACAATTTATAATTGTATTCTGCATTTATGTTTATACTATGTACTATTTATTAGTATTACTAATATTACTAGTGTACTCAATATACTTCAGAATAATAACAGAACAATAGAGTTGGAAGGGACCTTGGAGGCCTTCTAGTCCACCCCCTGCTCAAGCAAAGACCCTATACCATTCCAGACAAAAGGTTGTCCAGTTTCTTTTTAAAAACCACCCACATCTTCTGAAGGTAAGCCATTCCACTGGTTAATTTTTCTCATGTTAGGAAATAATTATTCTGGTTTATATCTGCAAGATAAGCCTCAAATAAGAACTACAGAGTTAAAGAAATGTGAGTTAGACATAAATATTGCACAAAAATCTTTTTGTTTAAAATTGACCTTGCGGTTCATTTGCTGAATGACCTTGACTGGTCATTTATGCCTTATACTGTATTCTTCTTTGCAGAATGAGGCTATTATAACAATTGTCTCCTAGTCTGATGTTCCCTGGATGGTTTGTGCTATAGCTCCTATTGCATCTTGTCAATGGTCATGCTGGTTTTGGCTCATGCAATTATTTAGTAAAAAGACCCTATCTTAGGAACAGCTGCGTGCCCGCCTTTGTTGCAGAAGATTCAGAATTAGAAATGTTCAAATATTGTTGGGTAGAAAGAAACTTAAACACCAGCAATTAAAAATCACAGATGTTATATTGGGTATCATTTGACAGTAGATACGTGGAAAACAGCAGTTCTCAGGAATGCTGAATTAAAGCCAAGCATGCAGCTAGCTGAAGCATCTGTGATTTCTGCATTTATTAATGAGGATGAGATTGTGTTTCTTAATGAAACAGGATTTCAGTACTAAAAGCACCCACCTTTATTTCTTTCTTTTTACTTGCTATATTTCTTCCTAAAACAGGAAAAAAAACCAAATCATTATTCCTGAACCTAGTTTTAAAAAAGCTTCCAGTTTCCTTTAGGAGGTGATGAGGAAGAAGTAGATTTATCATGAACCTTCAAGCAAATTATTTCTGATTTCCTTTATGCTTGTATAAAGAGGGAGGATACTCAAAGCTTTGCTTGTTTGAAAAAAAGAAATAGATTTCATTAAACAAAAAATAGAGATGTTTAAAATTAGTCCTAGAAAAAAGGCTGAACACACACAAATGACTGCAAAAAATGTATTTCAAGAAAAATTGATTATAAAGGGAATGGCTTTTTTGCATCAACCCAATCTAGGGAGACTCTGTGGGTTGTTTTTTTTCCCCATGGTTCTCTCGATTAACCTTGTCTCCTGTCTGGTTAAATCTCTGGTCAGTGATTGCATGAAGGATTTCTATGCTCAATCCTGTGCAGGATGATTTTCCTACAACAATTTATAAACATCTAGAATCTCTGGTTGGCAAAAGGATGGGCTGCCCAATTCAATTTCATGGCACCTCCATAAGTGCTTTCTCTAATCAAGGGTGTTATGTTGCACTACATAACTAAGATACATGTCATAAGGGCTATAGAAGTACCAGCTAAATGGGTAACTGCTTCCTATCAAAACTGTGAATGAAAACTCCTAAAAAAATGAATCTCAACATTTTTTGGGGGCAAATGGATAGTGTCTATATACATATATTTCTACTATAACTATATCCCACCACATTACCTTTTGCAGCAAGGAGTGCATAAGGCAAATGAGTTAAAGGCATTAACTAATAAGAAGAAAAGGAAATATTTGCTAACACCTTTCACCTTTTCTCTCTTTAACTTTCTATCCCTGCAAACTATCCTTGGGTCCACCACTTCAATATATCTTAACATATATTGCTTTCTGTTTTTTAAATCTCTTTCCTCTTTTGAAGATCTCTTGATGCATTACATGTAGAATTCCTAGTGTTCCGTTTCAGGTCCCCCTATTTAAACCAAGTTGGGGGCATATCTGGAGCATTCTGTGCCCCTGGGCAAAATTCTGGAGGTGGGCCTTCCAGAGGGCAGAGAGAACAGGTATTGACCCCAACTTCGTAAGGTTACTATTATTGGGGGGAGGCAGAAGAACAAGGATACACAAATGTTCTCTATTCCATGGAAGCAGCAGACTTAAGTCCCACAATAGTTTTCCATTACTACTTAGACCAGGGGTGTCAAACTCAATTTCATTGAGGGCCGCATCAGCATTGCGGTTGCCCTCAAGGGGCCAGGTGGGTATGGCCAGGGTGGGCGTGGCCTACTGGTTGGGCATTGCTAGAGTGCGTAGGGCCTACTGGGTGGGCGTGGCCAGCTCTACATTGTTCGCATCAAGGGTGCCTATGGGGGCCTGGGCAGGAGTGGGACAGATCTGAGGGTCTCTGGCAGAAGGAGGGTCTCTGGGCCAGGGCCAAGGCAGTGGGGGCCGTTCCCTCACTGTTTCCAGGATGGCTTCGCAGGCCACATGAAACCACTTCACGAGCCGGATCCGGCCCCCGGGCCTTGTGTTTGACATGTCTGACTTAGACACTCAAAGTATCCCTTCCCTGGGACCCATCCATTTGACCATTAGACTCAGAAGAAGTTCTTCTCTCCCACATTCAAAATATATAACGAGACATTCACATGGGACTTAGTCCCTTTCTAACTCAGTCACTTGAAAGTCTCTCTCTCTTAAGTGTATTGTATCTGGGCTGCAAAACCTCAGACAATCATTAAACATGGTAGCAAAGAAACATGGACATGACCCCTCTAAACATCATCCTGGTGACCCTATGTCACAAGATCAGTTTGTTAAAAGTGCTGATAAAAAAATAGTTGACAAGGGAGAACCTAGCAGCTGCCTCCCTGGCTTTACTGTATGTTGTCACTTTTTAAATCTTAAAAAAAAGGTTGAGCAATTATTTGTTGAAAAAGGCGGTATTGTACGTAACTGTTTTGTAGTGTGGAAAGGTATAAGTGGATATAGGCCTATCACATGTAGGGGTTAGGTTGGTGAATTGGGGGTGGTTCATTGTTGTGTGTTTTTTTTAAAAAAAATCTGAAATCATTTTCCACCTAAACATCTTAGATCAGTCATGGTCAAAGGGGCCCCAAAACTTTAAAATTGGACTTGAAGGCGCCAATTGCCACTGTGTCTTAAAGAGTCCAGAGGGAAAACAGGGCGGAGCCAGTCATCTGTTGTATCCAATAAGCCATTTACTAGCATTCCTAAATCACCATTTGATTTGCTCTGTTTTAGGATTCTAAGACTGTATGCTTTGAAATGTCTATTATTAAACAGTTAATTATCGGGAATCCTTGTTAATCTACTGGGAATCATCTATAAACCTAACATCTAATGCAATCTACTTTGTCATTTCATCTTCTTCAGGATACCCAATCTGAACTACAATCAAATTGAGTAAAAATTCCATGTTGCTATGATAATTAGCATCACTGGATTGTAAAATATGATGTACATACATATCTTGGTCTATTAATTCCTGCACATACCGTGTAGATGAGAGAGAAAACAATGCTGGGCATCACTTGGAAGTGCAATATATAGGAAGCAGAAATATTTCTGCTTTTGCTGCTTAGAATGTGCAAAACAGATCTGATACAAAATGTAGACAGATATTTTGTTAGCATTTTGCCTCTATTAGTATGTGAATAACTTTCCTCCTGCACTGCATCCCTTTTTATACAGAGTGAAGTACTGTAACATAATCTGAAGATTGTGAATTTCCCCCAGACAAATGACTTGCTGACTTTGAAAGCAAAGACCTTGCCTGGAGAGCTTCAAGGGCTAACCATAAATTTATGACTTGGGAACTGTATAATAGTTATATGTTAATACAGTTACTGTATTTTTACGACATAGTAAACACTATGCTTTGTTTATAACTATATGAATTTAAAAGCAAATCAAAAGCATTAAGTTGGCCTCTGCATTTTAAAAATAAATGTTATTAAAATGCAGAGGCCAATTTAATACTTTTCCCCCTGTATATTCAAACAATATAGCTTTCCTCATAATTATGGCTTATAGCGATAATATTGTATTTATTTCAAGGGTAGAGAAAACTCCACTAAATGTTCAAGAAGAACCTGAGTAGGATTATCTGTTAGGATGTGAAACTGACACTGTTATTCTTAAATAAAAATTGGTGTGGCTTGGTTCAAAGTAAATGTGTTTGGAGATACTAGTAAGCACATGCTGCCTTAATTTGGCCTATCAAGAAGAATGTATATCTTCTCATACAATATGAGACATGTAATGTAGTCAAATTTGGAAAACAACTGTCTGATCTCTAACCTCACTTGCAGATAATTTTGAGAAGAAAGAATAGAAACAACTTTGACTGCTCCAGTTTCTGATGACAGGAGTATGCATAAATGAAAAAAAAAGTTTTATTTTCAGGTCAAGACGAAACAGTTTTTTCAGATAGTTCCTGTGGCTATGTTCCAGGTGAATTAAATCCTGAAAACTTTGAGTGTGCTGTACAGAAAACTTGATTTTTTTTTTGGGGGGGGAAGAATGATGGGGCCTAGAAATAAACAACCTTAATCACTCATTTTTCATTTCTGAAACAAGAAAAATAGATTCAGTGATAATCCCTTCTAATAACTACTTAAACCATTCAATATATAAAAATGTGGTCAATACATTAATTTTAAAATAAATGAAATCTAAATCATTGTTGCTTTTTTCTTTATCCCCGTCCCTTCTCCTCCCCATTTGGTCTCAAATACTAACACTTTCCATTTTACCAGGTAGGTTGGATTTTTAAACACAAAAGTCACCTCTACCCAATTATAATGTATAAATAGAAGCTAATGAAGGAACTTGAAATTTTTTTGGACAGCCAAAACTGCTGAATGAAATGGACCCTTTTTTTTGTCTTGTTGGTACAGTGGTTAAAGTGCAGTATTGGAGACTAACTCTGCCCACAGCCAGGAATTTGATCCTGACAGGGCTCAACCATGACCTCCTTCAGAGATCAGTAAAATGAGGATCCAGATTGTTGGGGATAATATGCTGACATTATAAGTGCTGTAAAGCACTGTGAAGTGCTATATAAGTCTAAGTGTTATTGCTATAAAAATGTGTTTTCTTAGAAGCTCAAAATCCTCAGACCAGTCATTTCAACATTGAAATATTTCTCATGCATGTCAAATGTTGGTGTTTCATGACTGTTTGTTATGTTTATATTACTGACTGTTGTATTCTCCCCTAATTGTCTGATCTGGGCATAGGCACATTGCAATGATTCTAGTATTTCCTGTAACATCTTCTAATTTCAGAAGATAATGTTGGATGTTTACCCAACCCAGTGACTTTGATTTGTGGACTACCACAAAAATTGGTGAACATCTTCAAGGCTACCCAAAGTAGTGCTTTCCAGTTATTTGCCATTTGGCTGCAGATGTTGGGACTTACAAGCCAAAAAAGCTTTAAATCTGATTAAAGTTCCTGGAAGATGTCACTGAGTATTGATATGCTGAGTGAATCTGCAATGCATAAAAATAAAAAGGAAGTAGAATATTATTTTTCATTTATCACTTAATGATATTAATGCTTTTCCATTAGTGTATGGCCTTCATAGTTGTCCTGTCACAGGAGCACAGGTTTCACAGGTGTATGTTAGTCTACATGTATATGAATTATTAGATAGAAATAAGAAATAAAAATATCCCCAGATTAATTGGTAGAATAAGTTGCTTAAATTGTGAGAAACTAATGTGTATTTGTTGGTGAGGATAAGGGAAAGATGAAGATGAGTTATTAATGGGAATCCTGAAGAAATTCTGAGATTGTTCTATAGTCATGGGAAAGGAAGAATCCCCCCGGGTTCCTTCTTGAGCATTTTGGATTAATTGAGTTAGAAAAAAGAAAAATATGGAATAGCTTAAGGGCAATTATATGGAAGTCCCTTTGCAGGTTTAGCATTATTTTCAAGGCATATACGGTACCTAACAATCTACTAGCATTCTCATAAAAGTAAAGTGGGAATGCCATGTGATTCATTTTTTATCTTTTACTGAAGTGTGTAGTGGGGTGCCCCAGGGCTCTGTTTTGGGACCAGTGCTCTTCAACATATTCATCAATTATTTGGACGAGGGGATAGATGGGGAACTCATCAAATTTGCAGATGACACCAAGCTGGCAGAAATAGTCAACACTCCAGAAGACAGGCTTAAGATACAGGAGGATCTGGACAGACTTGAACACTGGGCACTATCAAACAAAATGAAATTCAATGGTGAAAAAAGTAAGGTTCTACATTTAGGCAAGAAAAACCAAATATACAGGTATGGTATAGGGCACAGGTCTGCAACCCGCGGCTCCGGAGCTGCATGCGGCTCTTTCAGCCGTCTCCTCTGGCTCTCAGTCTTCTGCCATGTGCAGTCCCCCCCCAAAAAGTGGGACTAAAAAAGTTCAACCAATCAATTCAAATATGCAGGGTAGGTGCATATCTTGCCTTGGCTCCACTCTCCAGTCAAACCCTGTTCTGCGCATGCATGCATGTACGTGCATGCGCACACATTTTTTTGCGGCTCCCAGTTTTTCCTTTTGTGAGGGAACCGGTTCCGAGTGGCTCTTTCACTGTTTCAGGTTGCTGACCCATGGTATAGGGGGTACCTTGCTCAAAAGTAGTAACTGTGAGAGGGATCTTGGAGTCCTAGTGGATAATTACTTAAATATGAGCCAGCAGTGTGCTGCAGCTGCCAAAAAAGCCAACACAGTGCTAGGCTGCATTAACAGCCTTTGCGTCTCCTTTGTGCTGGGTGGGGCTCCTGCTCTGGGCGGCGGTGGTGGCCTGATGGACCTGCTGCTGGCAGCAGTAGTGCCAACAGAGAGGGCTCTGAGTGCCGCCTCTGGCACGTGTGCCATAGGTTCGCCACCACTGGTAGAGGGCTTCCTGCCTGAGCAGGGGGTTGGACTAGATGACCTCCAAGGTCCCTTCCAACTTTATTATTATTAACACCATATTTTTACTATATGTTTAGACCCACCCCCAAAATAACAATAAAGTTCTCCCTCCCTCTCTGTATTCCTCTCTCTCTCTCTCTCTCTCTCTCTCTCTCTCTCTCTCTCTCTCTCTCTCTCTCTCTCTCTCTCTCTCTCTCTCTCTCTCTGTGTGTGTGTGTGTGTGTGTGTGTGTGTGTGTGTGTAAAGCTAATCCCCTAAAATTTATCCAGAAGCTAAAAGAATGCATGGAAAGCAAAAGACATTGAGTGCACCTTTAAGGTTTTCCTTTTTCAGACAGATTATTGCTTGTTTGGAATTCTGCATAGTCAGTAAAAACAAATTACCAAATCACTGAGTGACAAAGATGCTTATTGTATTGTATTGTCAGCTTGTATATTCGCCTGGTGTCTTATTGATTAGGGATTTGGAGCCTATAAGGCAAAAGTATCAGAACTTTTATGTATGAAAAGAGAGCAAACTGTAGAGAATGACTTACCAGGGAGACAAAAAGGTCATTTTTCTACCTGAAGGAGGACTGCACTGCAGAGAATAGGCTGATTGCTGCTTTTACATGTGGCTATCTTCTTTAATGGCTACAGTTGAAATGGCTTGAACACTAAATGTGATGTTAACATAAATACAGTTTCATGGAATGGAAGAAGGGTAAACTGCTGCTGCTGTAGGTCAAAACTGATTTTATTCACTTATTTATTTACTAATATGTATGCTAGGTCCATGGCCATTGGTCATAGTACCTTTTACTTCTGGAGAAAGTAATTGTCTTAGCAAGTCCAGGTTAAAGTTGAGAAATTTTTCCAGAAATGGATGGAAGTTTGATAAGGAGCAGATTTGAGTTTGGAAATATACAAGCAAAGGGTCCAGTAGAAAAATGTTAAGTATGGAAATGCAAAATGGAAGCAGAAATAGATTGTGAACCTGACCATAGGGCCTGACAATAGGGAAAATCAGGAGTAGGTTTGAACAGAATGGGAAGAAAGAGACAATCTTAAAAAGTAGGACCAGCAACTCTAAAAAGCACTGTCGATTTCCATTTCTCTTCAGTCCTTGCGGTTATAACATACTGAGTTTTGATACAGTAGGGGTTTGGAAGTAATACAGAGATAGTGCTTGAAGGTCTGAAGTAAACAGTTTCATTTAGTGAAAACAGGTGGTTCTGGATTCATGGAACAGTGGTCTGGTCTTTTACAAAGCAGTTTCCCATGTTCCATTTTGACTATATGATCAGCAGTGATACAATAGAGGAGCTGTTACAAAATAATGTTATGGAATTCCAGTTCTGTACCTGTCATATTTTGAACTTCTCTTTTCAGTCAAGAAGTATTTATTTGCTACTTGAAATAATAGAACAAGGTCTTGAAATTCTATCTATCTATCTATCTATCTATCTATCTATCTATCTATCTATCTATCTATCTATCTATCTATCTATCTATCTATCTATCTATCTAATCAAATTCAACAGGTTTCATTTTGGCCGTGATAGCTAACTTCTATTATTCTAAGATTTTGGCTATACTGGTGGCGATTATGGAAATTTCTGGCTAACTGGAATATACCAGTTTGGTGAAAGCTGGTCAAACAGAGATAGCTGCTCCTTGTCATGGGTGCTTGTATGTCTTGGACATCTAAGCAAAAATGCCTACGTTTTTGCTGGGCAGCTTATATTTCTCTGCTCCTGTGAATTCTTACTTATCTGTGTGAATTTCTGTGGAAAATTAGTTTTCAGTTTTATGGCTTGGAAATAGAGATGCGTAATTTATTCTTGGAACCTTGAGAAAGAGATTGCAAGAGTTTGGGTAGGAATGATGTAACTTGTCTCTCTTTTAAGTATTTTTGTCTCTGAAAAACAATTTGAAACTAATTTGTCTTTGACTTATCTTTGTGACTGAGCTATAATGTCAAATGCATTTTGTTTTCTGTGTCTTAGCTTTATTTTGGAGGAAGCTTAGATCTTGACTTAGGTAGTTTGTAAATAATCTATAATCTTGATATATTTTGTCATTAGCATTTTAGGTGATTTACATTTATTTCTTATGTATATTTGCTCATATTAATAAATATATACTCTGCTTAATGTGCTCCTGATGTTTTTGCCTAGAGCAGCAGTTCCCAACCTTTGTGGCTTGGTGGCCTGGCTGGGGGTGGGGAGAAGGGAACCAGGTCACATGGACACCAAACTGGGACACACACATGTGCGCAGTTCAACTTGCACAAGCTGAGCTGTGCACGTGTATGAATGCTGGCCCACTGCTTGCTTGAGTTGTGCAAAAGATTTAAGGCCCTTTGAATTTAATGCTACTTAGTAACTCTAAGGAAACCTCAGTGTGATTTATGCTTTATACCTTAGGCAACGTACAGTTACTTCCAATGTATCTTTTAGCAATGTTGACAACTGACAGGTTTCAAAATTGTCAAATAATTCAAAGCAACATACTGTCATTTATTCAAATTCTAGTTAATACATTTCTGCCTGTATATATTTCTATATATAGTATGTGTGGATGTTAGGGGGGGAAACCCCAAGGATCTTGCATTATTTCATTTATTTATTTATTTATTTATTTATTAAAAATTACATAGCTGCCCAATTCATGGTGAATTCCATATGGCTTACAGAAATAAAACTCCAAATACAAGTATCAAGAAAAATTCCAAATTCAAAATCATAAGTTCCACTCCCCAGAATACTGCTTTAGGGAGGATTTCTGAGGATAGCAGTAGCTGTCATTTGTTGTACATACCATTTAGTTGGGGTCCTCTGAGCTTTGGGAGATCAGTACCAAAATAGCAGTTGGTATTATATTGCAGATGTTTCATTGGGCATTCCAGCGAGGCTTCCTCAATACAACAGTTCAGAAGTGACCACCACATCACAATATTTATATTTTATGTGGAATTTAAATTGCAGAGTGGGGAGGATTGGTTCCTGGTTGGAACCCTCTTGGGTTAGTCTGAATCAGGTGCTTGACTGAATAGTAGATTATATCCAGTTCTATTGAACTATCTCTGACTCTTCTGGTCTGTGCATGTTCCATTATTGACCAAAGAGCAGAAAAACTAGAGAATTCCTGGAAGCCTGAAATCCAATCACCCCCCACCTCTCACCCCCTTAATTGAAATATTAAAAAGACTAGAAATACTGCAAATGATATCCACTTCTGATCTGTTTGTCATAGTTCCGATAGATGAGACCAGTAAAAATAACTCCAAGGCAAAAATGTTTTCCTTAAAGAACATATTTATTTGACTACGTAGTATCAGCATGATCAAAAGTGAACCCAAGACTGAAGTCCCCCCCACCAAAGTTACAATGTTACAAAGCTGAACTTCCCACCCCAGTAATATGTCATAAATCATATTCCCCAATTAACTACTTATGCGGGCTTTCTAACTGAAGCTTTGGACCGCCAAAATGCAATCAGCAATGACCTTGGTTCCCACAGGACAATTTATTTTTTTGACTAAGCTAAAAAACACTCATCCCCCTTCCCAGTTCTGTGGCAACCGAAAATGAAGGGAAAATGGCTTCAGCCAAATTTGTTTGTAGAGTTGACACTGTTGCTTTAGGGAAGCATCACTAGAATGCAAGGTGAAAAGTGCAAAAAAATGTGATCCTTTTTTAGTACTGATCTCTCTAAGCCTGGAGAAACTCAACTAAAGTTTTGTATTAGGGAGAGTATTTTGTCCAGAAGGAAGTATGGGGGAGAGAGAGTAATTATTTGATGATACTTATTTCCTCACAATTTTTCCAAGTTTATTTTCATACTAAACAAACATGGAATAGCTTTACAAGTGCACTAATATTAGACACTGTCTTTCTGGAAGTACACAAAGAGGTATAACAGTTTTCTGTGACACAGAGAAAATGAATAGATTGATGTTAACTTTCTAACTTAAGGTTTGGGTAATCCAAACTAAATGTGGGAAATTTAGAACAACCAAAAAACAGTACTAGGATTCACATAGTGTATAGGTGCATTGTGGAGTTTATTATAGCAAGAATTTGGTCTGATTCACATATCATGCCAAGCCATGGAAGTTCATTGAAATTATATAAACTCAGCCACTATAGTTTATAAATTTGGTCTTAGCATTTTGTGTGAAACCAACAAATTTTTGTTTATTCAAAAAATTGTACATAAATCATAATTTAGTATAATGTGAGAACTCTGCATTCTGCATGATTTAAAATTAGAAATTAAAGAAAATAATGGAAAATTAGGTTACTGGTATCAGTTGCAGGGATCATGAGCAGGCTGATACTAATATTTTGAGTGCCACCCAGGATTGTTGTTCAAACATGGGCAACTGTATAAGTCTTTATATAGAATACTAGTATAGTGTAATGGTTAAGGCTCCAAGCTAAAAACAAAAAAAAATGTGAGTTATAGTCCCACCTTATTAGTAACATGTTTAGGCACTAATTAAAATTTAGAGGACCTTTGTTAAAAAGTTGCACCTGAAGGTTTCACAGTGGTGCAATACCAAAGCAGAACCTTGATATTTAAAGTGAAAATTTACTTTTCAAAACATTATTTTGAAATGAAATTATTTTATCATTTCACTGGCATGCTCTTTGAGGATGTCATTTGAAAGAAGATAGGGCCTAGCTGTTCTGTGCCTGCTGTTGTTTAATATCTAATGGAAGTTTAGTCTGTTTGGCCTGTTGGAAAACTTCATTTATGCAGCATTTTTCCATTTCTTTTTTCAATAAAATGGAGCCCCCTAGAGGCTATCAGAAGCATTGTGCTGACAAAATTGTCCAGGATGCTACTTTCTCTCTGGTCACAACACAGTATTATAACTGAATGTGGATAAAATTTGGAAAGATTTCTTTTTCGCAGCTAAAAACTGCTGAGAAGAGGAAAATACCATAGCAAGTGTGTGTTTGTCTACTGTATATCTGCAGGACCAATGTAGATGACTGCATTTAAGAAAGCCCTCCTTTTCCCCACCCCCACCACGATCGCCCTTGAGTTCTCCTGCATTTGACACACCCTAATATTCTTACAGATTGGTTATTCTACTCTACTTTTCTTCCTTTTGTGGACCCTCATCATTGTAGAAGAAAGGCAGGGTAGATATGTCCATTGCTGCATGAAAAATATGCTGGGGCTGTATTTGCGGGACCTAGATCAGTATTTCTTCAATCTCAGCAACTTGTGTAGACTTCATAATTCCCCCACCAACCTGCTGGAAATTGAAAGCTACATACCTTAAAGCTGCCAAGATTGAGAAACAATGACTTTGATGACCAATTCATCTATAATTTGTGATTTGATTAAATAAGTGTTTCTTTAACACAGTCTTCTTCTCCTTTTATAAATTGCATAATTCCTTCTTTTGTTTCCTGGCTTGGTGCAAACCCAGATTATACATCTATTTTGGGTAGAAATATAAAATAGGTTAATCCTGGTTTGGTAGGCAAATGGCAACTCTTATTTAATGTTTAACTTACACTGGCTAACTGTGTTTTGAGTTTTCAGGATTCAGAAAGAAAAACATTGAAATGCATTGGTGAAATGGGATAAAGAAGGGAAAAAGTACATATGCCTGAAGCTGTTTCACAGTTTGGTTGCATTCAATTGCAGGCACATTAAAAATAAGCCATTGTTCAAACTCCCTCTTCTTAAATATGTGATGGGAGAACAATCAAAGCTTTGGAAAAGAATCAAGATGTAATGCAGAGAAGCTTTGAATAAAAGAAACAACATATGACCAATGACATATTTCTAACCCTCTGTCATCCTTTGCATTCCATCATAGTGACAGCTTGAGATAGGTTACAGGTCAAGCAATGTTTTCCTTACCCAGTTGTCAATGCTTTTTTGTCATTTTAAACTATTAAAGGAAATAAGAGTTTTATTTTCTTATATGTGCACTGTATAAATTTATATTTTTTTGTTTGCTTTTTGTTTCAGCATATTATGCAATGGATTGCTTCTAAATTTCAAGTAGAACTTGTTTTCATAGTTGTCGCATAAGCTCCATAGCAAGGCAGGGCCTCATTCCATCACTGTAATAAGGAAGTTATGGAATCACCTGCATTGATCCTGTATATCTTCTGCCTGACATGGCACAATGTTCACGGGAGATTTTGTTTGGTCACTTATTACCAGCAGATTATAAAAAACATAACTTGAGCTATTTCTACTTCTCTGGTAAAGGCAGAAAACGAAACCATCAGTCCTCTTGAGAAGCAAGCTCCTTCCAGATTTCTCTCTCAACCAGTAGCCTCTAATAGTCACTGACTTAGAGTATGTGAGAGAAACTGACCAAAATAAAATTAAAATTTGGTATTTCTACATTGTTGGTTTTATTCTTCTGCTCTCATCTCTTTTCCTATTGTGACTCGTCTTTATAGATTGTAAACTATGGCCACAATTATCAATCGAAAGTGATTATGAAACAGTTACCTTCCCATACTTCTCTCATTACAGTTTCCAGAATGAGACTTTTCCTTGATATGGAACTTGTGTTTCAACTATGGAAACAAGTCCAGCTCCATTGATATGTAGCAGGTTGCCAATACCTATTTCAACTCTTGTTTAAAATGAGGCTCTCTTTTCAGTCATTGTTATTCTGGGAAAATGTACATAAAGTAGAATGGTCTTTAATGATTGAGTTGGCCGCATAAATTGGATAATATCCATTTTAATATTGATTAGCAGATTTGATATTGGATCCCTAAGCAAATAAAGTATTAATATGTTTACATATAGAAGGTTTAGAGCTGCTACCTTATTCAATTGTTAGAGATGTATACAACAATAAATCAGTATTGAATCAGCTTCAGTGCCAGGACTTAATGGTAGTTTAATGAAGCATAGGACTTCCTGGTTCAGATGTAATATGAAATCATAACCCATTTCAAGCATTCATTCCATTGAATGGGTAAGGGCTGAAGTGAAAAAGGGCCCAGGCCAGCATCAGTTGTACTGTACCCAGTGTTGTCTATGTCTCTGTGCTGTCTGACAGCTTTATATCTACTGCATCCTCCCATTCAGCCACTTCCGAGTCTAGAAGAAAGTACATTTGCATGTGTTTGAACCTGAAGAAAACTCTCCAAGTATAAGGGCAATTAGTCAATAAGGTGTAATACAAAGGAATATGATTATGGCTTTCTCTCAGCCACGTTAGTGAAACATGAGTTCGATGAGTGGCAGAGAAATATTATCAAAGCTTATTCTACATTTTATTAAGCAATGAGTCATTGTACTGAAAGCTATGCTGATGTCCAGGTACATTATTTCTATGGCATTCCTCTCATCTAAGTTATCTCTCATCTATCAAAGAAAAATATAAGATTAGTCTGGCATAATTTGTTTGTGATAAGCCCATGTTGGTTCCTGTTAACTGCAGCATGCCCATCATAGTGCTCTCAAACTCGCCGTTGGATAATTTGTTCAAAAACCTTGCCTAATATAGAAATCAAATTGATAGGTCTGTGATTTCTTTGGTTTCCCCCTACCCTTTTTGATGCTGAAGATGACATTTGTTCTCCTCCAGTCTTTTGGGATGTTGCCAATTCTTCAAGAGTTCTCAGAGATTATTGAGAATGGTTTTGTAATTGTCTGTTCTTTTTCTCCCTTCCCTTCCCTTCCCTTCCCTTTCCCCCATCTCACAACAGTGATTCTGCAAATAGGTAGAGATTCATAGTAAATGGTTGCCAGAATTTCAGTGAGATCATACAGTAGCTCTCAAGCTTTTGATAAGGCAGCATTACTATCCTTACCCAGTCAAATTCTGATAGTATACACCATGTCCCCTTATATGTCCACCATGTAGTCATAGATTAACGTGGTCTTGTTATGAATGGACCTGACATTTTCCAGTATTCCAAACTCAATGTCTTTTGCAATGTGACCTGAAATGAGACAATTGGTCTGGAAATAAATATTGGCATAAAGTTGCCTATGTCAACTTTCCTGAAGCTGCCAGTGTAATATCCGCTACCATTTGTCCCTGATACATTGTAACTATGTTGACTCCCTTATATCTCCAGCCTACTTGATTTTCTTTGTCAAATCCAGTCAGTGCCCTGGAACAACACCTCCATGTGAGGCATCCTGTTGCCAGGGCACACCTACCTGAAAAGGCTGTATCTCACCAGTCTTCAATTCTTCTCATGCTCCTCTTTGCTGGTCATATGTAACATCTATTTTCTTTCACCATTTCTCTTCCTTAGCTGGTGTCCCGCCTTCTTGCCATCACCACAAACAATTATTTTTATACATGGCAAAAAATAGTTAGGATTCTTTTGGTGCCTTTAAAATCTACAACAAACAACATCAGTCATTTTGTCACAACAAAACAATATATGCAGGAGAAAGCTTAGAAATTATGGTGCCTTGTTTCTGATAATTCAAAATTAAGTTTTGCCAGAGCAATAGTAAAGGAGAAGCAATAGTTTTTGAATCTTACAAGAAGTAAGTGGAGGATATAAAATAAACTTTCATTATCAGGAACCAAATTAAAGTGATTGATTTCCACACTGACTTTGCTTAAATGGACACATCATCTGTCTTAAATCAATTTATCAGTAAGGAAAAGGAATGTGCAATTCTTTTTTCATTCTCTCAGTTGCCAGTTTTCTAGGAAAGTGCTGCCCTGAGTTTGTTATAGCTCTCAGCAGTTTTGTATTATACTCAGCAATCTGACTGGTCAGAATCCATTCAGTTCTGCATGTGGATATATATTTACAGAAAATATAACTAATAAGTTCCAGTGGTTTTTGAAAATGAGTCAGTCAGTCTAGCCGGTAAACTAGTGGTTCAGCCTTCCTCAACCCGGTACCTTCCAGATGTCTTAAATTATAACTCTTATCATCACTTATTACTGCAGGAGTTGGGGTGGTGAGGTGATGAGAGTGCCATATTGGGAAAATTGCATGGATTGTTTTGCCCTATATGAGGACTCCATTGGGCTGTGCTTGATAAGAGAGAATGGTTTAATTCTGAAACAGAAACTCTATTTTAAATTCCATAACAAGGGCCTTGAGAGCTATTCTTCAGTGGATAGACATGCCATTAGTTCAATAGACAGATGCAGCTGACTTCATAATTTCCTCTAACTTTCCTTAATTTATTTTATTGATCAGAGGAGTAATATGCCTCTGAGCATTGATATCAAACTTTCCAGCATTACTCTCTCAAAACCTGCAGCTGACTGAGTTATGTAACATCAAGTTGTTTCAAGTCATGATCTCATAGGTAGATTTTCTCCATGGCAATCTATCCCTAAACCATTCTGTTGAATCTTCCAATGGTGCACTCATCATCACTGTAAGTGAGTCCATACTCACTGCTGCTGATCATGCTCTTTTTCTCTTTCCTTTCACCTTTCTGTAATGGTATGTAGGAGTAACCTAAGGAGACTAAATGAAGAGATGCTGCCTAGGGAATGTCAAATAAGGGAGCATAGTGCATAGCTACATAGTGGGTGGAACAAGAGGTTCGGGAGACGCCGTCCCTAGGTTATCAGCCTGCAAAGGTGATGGTGGGAAAATTGTACTTTCAGGTTTGCAAATTTCCATTAATGTAGTTTTACAATAAGCTAAAATTAGTTTATATGACAATGTTTCCTGTCTGGTCTACCTGGTAAAACTTTCCCAACATTAGAGTCTTTTCCAGAAAGCTGGGTCTTTGTATGTGTCCAAAGTAGGATAATTTGAGCCTGGTCATTCATGACTCAAGTGAGAACTCTAGGTTGGTTTCTTCAATGATCCATTGGGTTTTTCTCTTGGCTGTCCACATCTTCTTCAGCACCAAATTTTAATATTCTTCCTATTCTGCTTCTTTGAAGTCCAACTTTCACTTCCATTGAGTGTCACAGGAAATATCATGGCTTTCATAATTCTGATCTTTGTAAGTATAGACATCAAATGACATTTGAATATCTTTTCTAAAGCTTTCATGGCTGCTCTACCAAGTGCTAGTCTGTGGTTTATAAATAGACATCTCCCCAAAATATATTTAAGTATATCTTTGTGCAGTTTTACATATCTGCTACCTTCTACTTACAGGGGGAACATAGACTATTCTTCTGGTTTTCCTCAAAGCAAGAATACAAACTAATTATGAGTTAAAATTGTTGTGTGCCTTAATCCCTCCTTTATCAGATATCTTGATTTCCAATTAATACTGATGACTGATAACTTGATTTCAAGTCAGCAGATAGTACTTTATCAACTCCATGCTATTGTTTTTCTAGGAACTTTTCTGACCCAGCTCTTTCTCACCAGTCTTTAATAATATAATCAGACAGATAGCCAAGATACTGAGAAGTGAGATTGGATAGCAGCCAGATCTGAATGTCCTATTTAAATATCATTCTTTTGTGTGATCTTCTCTTTTCCTTACTTTCCTACAGATAATTAATTTCAAAAGTGTCCAACCATATTATCTGTTTATTGGTTTCAAACTTTAGACAGAAGAGAGAGCCACTACTTTTGAGATGATCCCTTATGGGTCTAACCTAAATTCCAAAGTTAATCCAGAAAATGGACAGCTTGCCTAAAAATAAAAGCATAAAGCCTTGAAAAAGTTCAGAATCAGCAAAGTAGTGCTCTTAGAAATGTTATCTGTTCCACAAGCAGGACTAGCTAAACAGACAAAGCTCAGTGGGATAAAGTGTCAGATGATCCCTTCAATATTATATGCTTCAGTTTTCAGAAAAGCTTCTGTAAAGTTTCTATTGAATAAAGTTAATGGTCATGGGATACGTCTTTCTATGGAAGCCTAAGTGATAAAAAAAACCAGACAAATAAACTATTTTCTTAATTGAGATAAGCAAGATATGGAGTCCTCAAGGTTATTTGTTGGGACTGGTGATTTTTAATTGGTTTGTAATTTATCTTAATTTATGAGTAAGCAATAAACTGGCCAGATATGCAAATAATACTTAACTATTCTAGGTGGTAACTATTAAGTAATTGTGAATGTCTCTGGGAATATCCCTTGTCTCTGCTCAAATTGTCAGTCAAGTTGCAAATATGCTTCAAATTAATTAAGTGTAACATGATGCGTATTAGACCAAAAAGCTCTAATGTCACATATATCCTGAGCTGTTTGTAAGTAATATTGGAAAAAGATATTGGTGTGAAGTTGTATGGAGTTTCTCAGGGCCAATATGCTGAAAATGTTAATAAGCAATCCCACCTATTATTACATGTGAGAAGCAACAGGCAAAGTTTCTGTTATGTTTTGGAGAAAATATACTGAGTATAGACTTGGGAGAGTAGGAGTAGAATGGACCTAACAAATAAGTGCTTGATGTGGTTTTACTTTTAGTTTATAATAAAGATTCTTAATTAGTTGTGCCATATTTGGGAAGCTTCTGACAAGTTAAGTCATTTAAGGAAGAAGCCCCCTGCTCAATGAAGATGATGGCAGTTGTCAGAAAGGCAAAGTTTACACTTGAGATCATTAACAAAACTGCTTACACTATATTGTCCTTCAACACATCTGCTTCTGGAGCACTGGGTGCAGTTCTGGTCATTATTATGTGGCTGTTAGATTGTCAGCAGACTCCACCTGCCCTACCCCTGACTTTCTCCCCACCCCACCCATCTTTTTTTTTACTAGTCATATCAATGTATTTTCTTTATTTTTTCTTGTTTGTTTTATTATTCTAATATTTTACTTTTGTTTAGATTTCTTTTTAATTTCTTCATTTTTGTTTATGGTTATGAGCTGCCTAGAGTAACCCCATGGACAAATAGGCAGCAAATAAATTTAATAACAACACAACACAACATTTGAAAAAACGATACAGTGGAGTTAGAAAAAAGGCAACCAAAATTACCAAACAGCTCAAGACACCTTTCTTATGAGAAAAATCTGAAATACTTGGGATTCCTTAGCTTAACAAAGGAGAATGGAAGTTGTGTACAATATAGATATCACATATAACAAGGACAATGTAGGTTATCAGGCTGCAGTTTCTCTTAGGGAAATAATATGCGACTTTATATGTTACATATTTGACCAGTGAGATTCATTGCTAGCAGTTATAGTGATGGTCACTAAGTTGGATGGCTTTGAAAGGAGTTGGATGAATTAATGGAGGATAAATTCTGTCAAAGGCTGTTGAGCTGAAGACTCTGTGTTACCTCCAGGTTGGGGGATTTATGTCTCCAAATGTTAGCTGCATTGTGGGAGATAGGTATGTCTCCATCTCCTGCCTGGGACAACTCCAAAGGCATCTTGGTTGGTTGCTCTGAAAATAAAATGTAAACTAAGAAGGGCCTTGTCCTGCTCTAGCTCAGCTATTCTTATGAGTTCACATTCTGGCAGCTGAGAAGAGCCCTTCGCTGTAAGGTCTGCAAGGCAAGGCAACTCTGCATGATTTGTGCCAAGTCTGTAAACTTGTTACAGGAGGGGAGACAGCTGGTGCAGTATAACAGCACATGTTATGCAGTCTTAATTCAGGAGAAAATCTCATTGCATTCAATTGGACTAGGGAATCTGGGTTTTGAGTGCATTTAATCGTATGTAAATGCAAATTAAGGGACGTGGTGGCTCAGTGGGTTAGGACGCTGAGCTTGTCGATCAGAAGGTCGGCAGTTTGGCAGGTCGAATCCCAAGTGCCGCGTAACAGAATGAGCGCCTGTTACTCGTCCCAGCTTCTGCCAACCTAGCAGTTCAAAAGCACGTAAAAATGCAAAGTAGAAAAATAGGGACCACTACGGTGGGAAGGTAAAAGCGTTCCGTGCGCCTTTGGCGTCTAGTCATGCCAGCCACATGACCACAGAGACATCCTTGGACAAGCGCTGGCTCTTCAGCTTTGAAACGGAGATGAGCACCGGCCCCTAGAGTTGGAAACGAATAGCATGCATGTGCGGGGGAACCTTTACCTTTACCTTTACCTTAAATGCAAATTGTGAAAATCAGTTCAAATCTCATCCCTGTAGTGACACTTATTTTAGGTATCTACAATACGTTTATGAGACAGAACTTTAAGAATTGCATTAGTGCTTACAAAAAGGTCATGTATATCAAGTGAATGGAATATTTAAATATATAGATGCTAATTATTATTGTATTGTTGTCAGTATAAAAAGCAGAAGTAAAACTTGTGCTTTAGACTACAGATTTTATATCTGTATTACAAATGTATTTGCAAATGAATGCGTGCTAAGACCAATTCTTATTATGTGAAAGTGCATAGAAAATAACCTTCCCACTTTTGTACATGTCCTCCATGGTTATTAAAAAGTTGGAACTGGGAAAAGAAACTTAGGATGTGTTTGAATATGTTTTAAAAATAAAACATTGAGAGGCACAATCTTATTAGAGTCTGCCAGGACATTCTCCATATGAATGGGGGATCTGAAACAAGTCTGCACTGGGGCTGTGGAATGCTGGAATGCAGGGAGAAGCAGAAAGTGGGTTGGCTGTATCAAGCCTCTGCAGCCAGGTGGCTGCTGTGACTCCAGGGGACTAAACGTGTCCTTCTATGCCCCTGTCAGTGTAGGAGTGACATCCTGGGAGAATCATATGCCTGGGGAAAAAAAAAGATTAGCTCAGCTCTTCCTGCTCAGGGATTGCTCTCTGTGTCAAGTGGGATGAAAGTACTGCAGTGAAAGGTAGCATAGTGACTCAGCACTTTTTCCTCTGTTTCTCGTCTACTGCAGAATTAACTCTGTCTTTGCATGATGTGTATGATGCTGTTTGCTGACTTCTGAGATGACAGCTGTGAGGATTGGTGCAAAGATTAGGACTGAACTGTACGAAGAGTTCAGGTTGCATTGAAACAGGAGTCTTTGGAATGTTACCATAAATGTTTCTTTTACATTCATAGGTTTCTTTATTGTCTCTCTATAGGAATATTGGACAAGGAATGAAGAGGGGTTACTTAGGGGAAACTCAGATTGTTCAAAGAGCTTTTCTTTAGTTTAAACATATTGTTGAAAGAAAACTGCATTCCCCCTGAATTATAGTCAAAATGCCCAGAATTGTAATAACAAACAAACATTCATTTAAGTTTCACATTTTCACTTGAAAGGTTAAAGTAGTGAATGAAGGCAAAAATACATGTCCCAAGATACATTAAGGTTTTTAACCTGGGACACCAGGTTAAGGTGGCATTCAAAGGTGTGTCCCCATATCTATCCCCATGAGATCGGTGGACCTTTCTAGTAATGACTACATACATAATCTGTGATCAGGGGGAAATTAACCCAGGCAAACAGATTTGTTTATTTATTTCCAAGATTATATGGCCATTATAGGTGGTTATAGGCTATAGTGTAGGTGGCTCATTATAATCTATAAAAACATAATTAAAAACAAAAGTACCCTTCCCCCCAGGAGCTACACCAATCATCTTCACAGCTCAGCCTACATCCTAGCTCAGTCTTGGGAGAAGAGCCAGGTCTTCATAGCCCTCCAGGTTCACTGATTACTGTTCATAGTTAGTAACTACTCCTGGTTATTCATGCCTTGGTCACTTCCAGAATAGACTATTGCAACACACTTTACACGGGGTTGCCCTTTAAGAACATCTGGGAACTTCAACTGCTGAAAATGAAAAGTGTGATAGCATGGCCTGTTGTCGGAGACAATGGAGAACCATAAGGTGATTATACTGTCTGTAAGATTCTGGTCCTTTCTCCCACAATTTTGATTTAGATTTATATTTAACTGTTTTAACTATTGTTTTAATTAAACTGATTGTTATTGTATGCCACCAAGAGTCAGGTTTGTGAGATGGGCAGCTATATAATTCTGATAAATAAATGAAATAAATAGATTATAGTTCCCTAATATGGTAATTATTGTCAGCCAATGTACAATAGGAGTTCTGTTTATAAAAGTTTCTGAGAGAATAATAACATGGATGCTCTTATTCAGTAGAGAAACACTGAAATACTACTTCTCTTGTTTTAGTAAATGCTCTAGTTGCAGATTGAAGCTGATTGGATTTTGAGGTAATACGTAAGGGTCAGTTATGCATGTTTGAAATTGTTGAAATAGCATTAATAACCTATTTCACTGGTTATAGATACTAAATTTTAACTGCTTTTTTAGCTAATAGACTTCAACAAATAATTTATTAAGGGATTAAGAAAGATCAAGTGAGCAGTATATGTTAATGATATTTTATTGTTTATGCTCTTGTTTTCGATCTAAATTGTCTAGTTCAGTTCAGTTATTATGGTTGGTCCTACAGTCAGCCAGTTGTTTAGACTAGGTTTGGCATTTTTATCCACCTTCTCAAGGACCTGGGATATTATTTCTTCATCAATTTATGATTCCAGTAAACTGAAGGCCTATATATTTAACAAATAAGTTGCCTATAGACATAGATAAGGTATGGATAAGTACAAAAATATGATCATTCTTTACTGAAACTGTGATATAAAATTTTGTATATGCCTAAGAAAACCTGCCTATTTGATAATGATGCTACCTTTCTTTGAAAAAGGATAGGATGAAGGAAGATTTTCATATTCTCAATGGTCATTTTATGATGGTTTGCAGCAAGTCTTCCCATTTCAAAGTGGAAATTTGCAAGATTCAAGTATGGTGAATGAGACCAGCAAAATAATCTGTGGGAAATGGGTATTTACATGTTATTATGTGCGCTACAGTTATTTCTACCTCCCTGCAATGGTGATTTTTTACCAATCCACAGGTCTGGAAACTTAGAATGTTTTTCTAAAGTGGATTTCCGATAAGAACCTTGGCTTATATGTTTATCTCACTTGGAATTATTCCAGATAGATATAAATATGCAATTCCTCTTTAAAATATATGGAAACGTGTGTGTGTGTGTGTGTGTGTGTGTGTGTGTGTGTGTGTGTGTGTGTGTGTGTGTGTTTTAATGGATGCTCTTCATTGGAGATGAGTTAGTTATATTCACCACGAATTGCACCCAATGTTGTATTTACCATGATCTTTTTTCAGCCTATAAATAAGAGATTGTTTTTGGAATGAGATTGTGAAATCAGTAGTGTTTGTGTACAGTACTATTCATAAAATTATTACAGCCAAATCTTTACACAAGAAGAATTGTCCTCTAACTGTACATTCATGTACAAGATTAGTATTGTGATGACTTGGCAATGCTGTGGTAGTGTAATCGCTAATTAAGCATCTGGCTTTATCACCATGTACTGATGTCTGTATCAACTTGAATTTCATTTTCAGATGTGAACTTTTGCGATATAGTACTCAAGAAGTCCAGAAAAGAATATCTTGTTGGAAATGAAGGGAATGATCATGTCAAACATAATTTGCTTTTTATTTGCCGAGAGCTATGTACCTTTCTATATACTCCTTTCATTTCACTCAGTATTTCATTTCCAGTAATATCTATCTTGCCACTAAAGTTATGAGTTGCTAATTGCACCAATACTTCATTCAAAAATAAAATAACATAGTTTCTTTCTTTTGGTTCTCTATCAAACTGTATTTCAGGGATGTGTTCTATTAGTGATTATGAGAAAGAAATTGATTTCATAAGTATGTGGCTATATCCATGTGCCATTATTTCCTGTGCAGGCTCCTAGTAATTGTTGCCTTTCACCCCAATAAATCACAACAGATTCATGATCAGGACAAGAATAACACTGAAATTACAATGAATTTTGAGGACACTTGACTCAGATACCTTCCGGTTATGAATTAATTCTCTTAAAGGTCTTATCCTGCCTTAAAGATCTGTGTGTGTTTTCTTAAACTGTGGTGTAGTGGTAAAATGTTGGATTAGGATTGGTGAGACATTTTTGTTTTGTTACAGTAGATTACTGCTCAGTAATTTAATAAAGAGGAATGGATATTTCTCCATAGAAATGAATATTTTTCACTGTTTTTATATGTACATTTTACTTTTTGTCTACAGAATCCAAGATGGCATATATGGTGTCATGTTTCATTTTTTTCTCTGCAGTGACCATTCTGTGAAGTGCATTAAGCTGTGTGAATGCAGTAGGGCAAAACAATCTCTTTGATTGAGTGGGGATTTGAACCTAAACCTCCCCAGTCCCAGTGATCCAAGAAGACCACTACACAGCTGGAAGCGATTCAGAGCTGTCTACAAAGCCTTTTCTTTCTGTCTTACAGATGGAGGGAAAGTAAAGGTTTAAATGTACATGTATATCTGTGTATTTATGGGAGCTAAGGAGCCACATTCACATACATTAAGACAAGTATGTGGACTGGAGGCTAAAACATATAGCGAACGGTTGCTGGAATTGGGTATGGGTAGTTTAATGAAGAGAAGGGTGAGGGGTTACATGATAGCAGTGTTCCAGTATCTCAGGGGCTGCCACAAAGAAGAGGGAGCCAAGCTATTCTCCAGAGCACCTGAAAGCAGGACAAGAAGCAACGGATGGAAACTAGTCAAGGAGAGAAGCAACCTAGAACTAAGGAGAAACTTCCTGACAGTTAGAACAACTAACCAGTGGAACAACCTGCCTCCAGAATTGGTGAATGCTCCAACACTGGAAGTTTTTAAGAAGAGACGGGCCAGCCATTTGTCTGAAATGGTATAGGGTTTCCTGCCTTAGCAGGGGGTTGGACTAGATGACCTCCAAGGTCCCTTCCAACTTATTATTATTATTAAGTATGTTAAAATCTCTTCTTTGCCATTTCCCATAGTTTACAAACCATCAGCATTGGATTCATGTCCTGTTAGTAAACATGTTATACAAATAAAATTAATAGTTTAGCTAGTGTTGTTGTTGTTGTTGTTGTTAGCTGCGAAGTCGTGTCCGACCCATCGCGACCCTATGGACAACATTCCTCCAGGCCTTCCTGTCCTCTACCATCTTCTGGAGTCCATTTAAGCTCACGCCTACTGCTTCAGTGACTCCATCCAGCCACCTCATTCTCTGTCGTCCCCTTCTTCTATTGCCCTCGATCTTTCCCAGCATTAGGCTCTTCTCCAGTGAGTCCTTCCTTCTCATTAGGTGGCCAAAGTACTTGAGTTTTAGCTTCAGGATCTGGCCTTCTAAAGAGCAGTCAGGGTTGATCTCCTCTAGGACTGACCGGTTTGATCGCCTTGCAGTCCAAGGGACTCGCAGGAGTCTTCTCCAGCACCACAGTTCAAAGGCTTCAATTCTTTGGCACTCAGCCTTTCTTATGGTCCAACTTTCACTGCCATACATTGCAACTGGGAAGACCATAGCCTTGACTATACGCACTTTTGTTGACAGGGTGATGTCTCTGCTTTTTAGTGTGCTGTCTAGATTTGCCATGGCTTTCCTCCCCAGGAGCAAGTGTCTTTTAATTTCTTGGCTACAGTCCCCATCTGCAGTGATCTTGGAGCCCAGGAAAATAAAATCTGTCACTACCTCCATTTCTTCCCCATCTATTTGCCAGGAATTGAGAGGGCCAGATGCCATGATCTTGGTTTTCTTAATGTTAAGTTTCAACCCAAGTTTTGCACTCTCCTTCTTCACCCGCAACAAGAGGCTCTTTAGTTCTTCTTCACTTTCTGCCATTAGAGTGGTATCATCTGCGTATCTTAGGTTGTTGATATTTCTTCCGGCAATCTTAATTCCAACTTTTGATTCATCTAGCCCTGCCTTTCTCATGATGTGCTCTGCATATAAGTTAAATAGGCAGGGCGACAGTATACAGCCTTGCCGGACTCCTTTCCCAATTTTGAACCAATCAGTGGTTCCGTGTCCAGTTCTCACTGTTGCTTCTTGATCCGCATATAGGTTTCTCAAGAGACAAATAAGATGGTCTGGTACTCCCATCTCTTTAAGAACTTGCCACAGTTTGTTATGATCCACACAATCAAAGGCTTTAGCATAGTCAATGAAGCAGAAGTAGATGTTTTTCTGGAACTCCCTAGCTTTCTCCATGATCCAGCGTATGTTGGCAATTTGATCTCTAGTTCTCTGCCTCTTCGAAATCCTGCCTGCACTTCTGGTAGTTCTCGATCCACATACTGCTGAAGTCTAGCTTGTAGGATTTTAAGCATGACTTTACTAGCATGAGAAATGAGTGCAATGGTGCGATAGTTTGAACATTCTTTGGCACTGCCTTTCTTTGGAATTGGAATGTAAACTGATCTTTTCCAATCCTGTGGCCATTGTTGAGTTTTCCAAATTTGCTGGCAAATTGAGTGTAGCACTTTTACTGCATTGTCTTTTAAGATTTTGAATAGCTCAGCTGGAATACTGTCACTTCCACTAGATTTGTTGTTGCTCAGCTTTTCTAAGGCCCACTTCACTTCACATTCTAGGATGTCTGGCTCGAGGTCAGTGACCACCTCATTGTGATTATCAGGGACGTTAAGCTCATTCATGTATAGTTCTTCTGTGTAATTTTGCCACCTCTTCTTAATCTCTTCTGCCTCTGTTAGGTCCCTGCCATTTTGGTCCTTTATCATGCCCATTTTTGCATTAAACGTTCCCTTCATTTCTCCAATTTTCTTGAAAAGATCTCTGGTCCTCCCTATTCTATTATTTTCTTCTATTTCTTTGCACTGTTCAATTAAGAAGGCATTCTTATCTCTTCTAGCTATTCTCTGGAATTCTGCATTCAATTGGGTGTATCTTTCTTTTTCTCCCTTGCCTTTCGCTTCCCTCCTTTCCTCAGCTATTTGCAAAGCTTCCTCAGACAGCCATTTTGCTTTCTTGCATTTCTTTTTCTTTGGGATGGTTTTGGTTGCTACCTGTTGTACAATGTCACGAACCTCTGTCCATAGTTCTTCAGGCACTCTGTCTATCAGATCTAATTCCTTAAATCTATTTGTCACCTCTACTGTATATTCAACAGGGATATGATTTAATTCATACCTGAGTGGCCTAGTGCTTTTCCCTACTTTCTTCAGTTTAAGCCTAAACTTTGCAAGGAGAAGCTAATGGTCTGAGCCACAGTCAGCTCCTGGTCTTGTTTTTACTGACTGTATAGAGCTTCTCCATCTTTGGCTGCAGAGCATATAGTCAATCTGATTTCTGTGTTGACCGTCTGGTGATGTCCATGTGTAAAGCCGTCTCTTGGGTTGTTGGAAAAGAGTGTTTGCTATGACCATCGTATTCTCTTGACAGAATTCTATCAGCCTGTGCCCTGCTTCATTTTGCACTCCAAGGCCAAACTTGCCTGTTATTCCAGTTATCTTTTGGCTTCCTACTTTAGCATTCCAATCCCCCATGATGATAAGAACATCATTTTTTGGTGTTAGTTCTATAAGGTGCTGTAGTGCTTCATAGAACTGGTCAATTTCATCCTCTTCAGCACTGGTGGTTGGGGCATAGACCTGGACTACTGTGATATTGAATGGTTTGCCTTGGATTCGAACTGAGATCATTCTGTCATTTTGAGGATTGTATCCCAGTATTGCTTTTCCTACTCTTTTATTGACTATGAAGGCTACTCCATTTCTTCTGAAGGATTCTTGCCCACAGTAGTATACCTGATGGTCATCTGAATTAAATTCACCCATTCCTGTCCATTTTAGTTCGCTGATACCTAAGATGTCAATGTTCAGTCTTGTCATCTCTTGTTTGACCACGTCCAGTTTTCCTTGATTCATGGATCTTACATTCCAGGTTCCTATGGAGAAAAAATCTTTACAGCATCGGACTTTCCTTTCACCACCAGACATATCCACAGCTGAGCGTCCTTTCGGCTTTGGCCCAGTCGCTTCATTCTTTCTGGCGCTACTAGTACTAGCCCTCTGCTCTTCCCCAGTAGCATATTGGACGCCTTCCGACCTGAGGGGCTCATCTTCCAGCGTCATATCGTTTTGCCTTTTGGTACTGTCCATAGGGTTTTCATGGCAAAGATACTGGAGTGGTTTGCCATTTCCTTCTCCAGTGGATCACGTTTTGTCAGAACTCTCTGCTATGACCTGTCCGTCTTGGGTGGCCCTGCACGGCATAGCTCATAGCTTCATTGAATTACGCAAGCCCCTTCGCCACGACAAGGCAGTAATCCATGAAGGGGAGTTTAGCTAGTAGAATGTGCAAATGCAGCCAAGAGAGAAAGAGAGAGCTTTGAGCTAAGGATGTTGGAACTGCTTGTCTTTAGGCATTACCGCTTCCACCAGCACTCTCAAAAGTGAATCTCTGCTTCCCCTTTTGCTCCTCAGAAGTGAAACTCTGACAAGCCTTGTCCTGGAACATGCTATTGCTTAGAAAAGAGGGGGATCTAGAATAATTGGGCAGGGACACACTCCATAGACTTTACACATTAATTGGACCAATTAAAATAGGGGCATCCATCTTTTTCAAGCCAAGGATATCATTTGGTCCAAAAATGTGGGTGCTTCCAAAATAAAATATAAAATAAAATGACTTTTTAAAAATGCTAATATGATTATTTCCTGTGCATTTCATAAGTATTTGTACACCACCCAGAGTCACTTTATATGAGATTAGCAGCCATATAAATTTGACTCATAAATAAATATTTCCTGCATATTTCATGATTTTCCCATATGAGCATATTTAATAAGACACAGGGCTGCAATTTTCTCAGTGGTTTGACAGCTACATTGTGGGGTTTAGGCGGAATCGGTTTGCTTATACAGTATCAATTTAATGGTATTGGTTTGAATTAAATGGTTAAAAGATGATTATGATTAAAAATGTCTGTTATTTGGAGGAAGGTGATTTTTCAGTAAAATGGTGTCTGGCAACCTCCAGCGGCTAGTTTTAAGCAAAAAAAAAAACCCCAAAACAATGGCACAACGTTGCAGTTTTAAAAGTTATAAAAAGTACATATTGAATATATTCCCAATCACTTTTTCTCTAGTTAAAGTTATTTTGAACTGCTGGTGGGAAAAATTTCAATGTCTTGGCAATATTTAAACAATGGATTCCATTTTCATCCTGGATTATTAATATTTCTCTTTTTAATCTGCAACAAATATCAGAAAGTTCTTTTCAGTTCTTTGCAGTGTTGATGAAATGAATTTGTCATGCATTCTGACTTCATTTCTCCTTCCAATTCTCAACAAATTGAGCACTTGAATCTGGAATATCCTACATTTTGCCATGTTGAGGTCAAATGAGCCTTGGTGGAGCAGTGGGCTAATGCCTCCTTAAGTAACACCAGCTGCCTGCAATTAGTGCAGGTTCGCATCCCACCAGGCTCAAGGTTGACTCAGCCTTCCATCCTTCCGAGGTAGGTAAAATGAGGACCCAGATTGTTGGGGGCAATAAGCTGACTTTGTAATAATGCCGCTTGGGGTGTGTGTGAAAGCCCTAATAAGCAGGCATATACATAGAATGAAGGCTACTGCTAAGTTTGTAAGCCGCCCTGAGTCTTCGGAGAAGGACGGGATATAAATGGAATTAAAATATAAATATAAAAATATAAAAAATGTTAGTGACTATTTGCAGGAATTTGGACTTCCTGCTAATTATAGCCAGGGAAAGTGGTTGAAAGGATCTAAAGATCTTTGTTACAGTTTTTATTCTGTTTTCTCAGTGATTAGGGGAAAAAAGTACAGTCAAAATGGACCAATTAAAGCGGAAATATACGCTTTCTATACATGTTGAGACTCTATAACCAGTTGATAATTAAAACTAACATAAATGTTCCACAGAGTGAATCAATTTTGGAAAGGAAGGAGGTGAATGAAGAGCAAGTTGTTATGATATTAAAACCAAAGTGTGACTTTAAAGTCTATGTTTCTAAGGACTGGAACATATGCAAAATGAGTTTTAAAAGGTTTTGTGGAGAATACAAGAAATTATATGTAGACCAATAGCTTAACAACTGATATAATGTGCGTTATGCAAGAAAAATTGTAATGGTCAAGAACAGTTCTTGCTGAAAGAGTCCACCGTGGCTTTTACAGAGACAAGATTTGACTTACTATTTTTCTTGGCTATTTTGAGAGCATTACCAGAGGTTCCCGAGTAAAGAGAAGTCCCTGGAAAAGAAAATGGGTCTTCTTGGGTAGTACATAACATGAAAATAGAATCTTCATTTGCACCAGATGCTCTATACGTTATGGACAAAGTTAGCTTATTAGGCAAACCCATTATCCAGTCATGCCATATAGATCTTTCAAATAATATTTAAAAGCGACTGAACCTTGAGGACAAATATCACCAAGGAGGGACTGGGAAAACAGCAGAGCATTATGGTCCCAATCTCTCAAACAAGAGAGGCAGGAGTACCCAGCAGCTTAACACTCAGAGAAAGAAATGTGGGAAGGCTTTGCCCTAATGCACGGGTAGGCAACCTCGGCTCTTTTATGACTCATGGACTTCAACTTCCAGAATTCTTGAGTCAGCTATGCTGACTCAGGAATTCTGGGAGTTGAAGTCCATGAGTCATAAAAGAGCCGAAGTTGTCTACCCCTGTAGCTGACTCAGGAATTCTGGGAGTTGAAGTCCATGAGTCATAAAAGAGCCGAGGTTGCCTACCCCTGCCCTAATGCATGAAGCAGTTAAAAGGGTCAGTGGAAAGTTTGTGCTTTCAGATTTGCTAGATTCTGTTACTGACCATTAGGCCACATGGGGGCTCCAGCCTCACTTTTCTAATAGTTTCCTAGGCAGCAACTCTTCCCCTCATTCTCCAAGGTCATCTACTCATTCCATTACACAACCTAATTTCTGAAAATAGCTGATTCTTTATCATCTCATGCAGTATTGATGCTAGGATAGCAATTACATATTCAAGGATGGGGGAGGGGCATTAAAAAGGTAGAGAAAATTCTGCAACACCATGAAAATATTTTGCGTATATTCTTTCTAGATATTTTTTTCCCCAGCAACTTGAAGGTTATATTTGGAGCATTGGTACAGTTTCCCTATATTTTTTTCTCATTATTTCAGATGCATGAAGAAATGTAACTTGAGATTTTGTTTTTCTAGAAACTAAAGCAATTCAGTGTGTTCCCCTGAAGACAGTAATTTTAGAACAGCGTCCAATTCTCTCTACTCTGCAGTTTCTGTATTGTTTTGTTTCCTATTTTGCCCTATCTTGCTGTAAGAATGGGAATAGTTATGTCAGTAGAAAACACAAGAAAAAAGTATTGAATTGATAGATTTGACAGCATGCCTATATCACAAAATTTAGTTTAACATTGCAAACATACAGAGTTTGGCCTTGAACTTTTTATACTTTGCCTTTATTCTCCAGCTGTGTAATTCAAGTATACAAAATAGCACTCTGCTTATGGATACTGCATCTCCTACCTGAGTCTACAAGCTGTAAATAATCTCTTAGATAATGTATGTTTTGATCAGCATAAAGCAGTTGATGGATAATGACTCAGTTGCTTCCCTTATGTTTTTATAGACCTAAGAACCATCCTGCTTGTTAAATAGCTGCCTCCCCCTCCCCAGACATTTGAAATGAAGTGACAATGGAAAAGAAGCAGGAAGTGATGGATTCATTAGCCATTCCACTGCTAGGTTGGCATTTGCCCGCCACTTTTCCACCTATGTGCCCTCATTCTCTTGACCTTTTCTTTGTTAAATGATAAAAGGAAGGAAATGATTATACACAAAAATTATTGGACATTATTTGACGATGATGATGATGATAATGAAGGAGGAGGAGGAGGAGGTGGTGGTTGGAAGGGACCTTGGAGGTCATCTATTCCAACCCCTATACCAACCCTATACCATTTCAGACAAATAGCTGTCCAGTCTCTTCTTAAAAATGCCCAGTGTTGGAGCATTGTTCTTACAGTCAGGAAATTTCTCCTTAGTTCTGGATTGCTTCTCTCTTTGGTTAGTTTCCATCCATTTCTTCTTGTCTTGCCTTCAGGTGCTTTGGAGAATAGCTTAACTCCGTCTTCTTTGTGGCAGCCCCTGAGATATTGGAACACTGCTATAATGTCACCTCTCGTCCTTCTCTTTATTAAACCAGACATACCGAATTCCAGCAACCGTTCCTTATATGTTTTAGCCTCCAGTCCCCTGATCATATTTGTTGCTCTTCTCTGTATTCTTTCTAGAGTCACAACATCTTTTTTACATCGTATCATTTTCTTCCCTACAGGTATAATAATAATAAGTTGGAAGGGACCTAGGAGGTCATCCAGTCCAACCCCCTGCTCAGGCAGGAAACCCTATACCATTTCAGACAAATGGCTGGCCAGTCTCTTCTTAAAAACTTCCAGTGTTGGAGCATTCACCACTTTTGGAGGCAGGTTGTTCCACTGGTTAGTTGTTCTAACTGTCAGGAAGTTTCTCCTTAGTTCTAGGTTGCTTCTCTCCTTGACTAGTTTCCATCCGTTGCTTCTTGTCCTGCTTTCAGGTGCTTTGGAGAATAGCTTGACTCCCTCTTCTTTGTGGCAGCCCCTGAGATATTGGAACACTGCTAACATGTCACCCCTCACCCTTCTCTTCATTAAACTACCCATACCCAATTCCAGCAACCTTTCCCTATATGTTTTAGCCTCCAGTCCCCCAATCATCTTTGTTGCTCTTCTCTGTACTCTTTCTAGAGTCTCGACATCTTTTTTACATTGTGTTGACCAAAACAGGATGCAGTATTCCAGGTGTGGCCTTACCAAGGCATTGTAAAGTGGTATTAGTACTTCACGTGATCTTGATTCTAACCCTCTGTTAATGCAGCCTAGCACTGTGTTGGCTTTTTTTGGCAGCTGCAGCACACTGCTGGCTCATATTTAATTGATTGACCACTAGGACTCTGAGATCCCTCTCACAGTTACTACTATTGAGCAAGGACCCACCTATACTATACCTGTGCATTTGGTTTTTCTTGCCTAAATGTAGAACCTTACTTTTCTCACTATTGAATTTCATTTTGTTTGATAGCGCCCAATGTTCAAGTCTGTCAAGATCCTTCTGTATCTTAAGCCTATCTTCTGGAGTGTTGGCTATTCCTGCCAGCTTGGTGTCATCTGCAGATTTGATGAGTTCCCCATCTATCCCCTCATCCAAATAATTGATGAAGATGTTGAAGAACACTGGGCCCAGAACAGAACCCTGGGACACCCCACTACACACTTCCCTCCATGTAGATGCGGTTCCATTGAGGACCACATGCTGAGTATGGCTGGTTAGCCAGCTACGAATCCATCTGGTGGTGATGCTGTCTAACCCACATTTTTCTATCTTATCAAGTAGTAGTTTGTGATCTACTTTATCAGCCTTACCAAAGTCTAAATAAATTAAATCCACAGCATTCCTCTGGTCAACTAATTTTGTCACTTGGTCAAAGAATGCAATAAGATTTGTCTGGCATGATCTGTTTTTGTTGCCCAGTTAACTCTGAAATTAATCATTTAGAGATGCAAAAGGGCAAAACAAGAAAAGAGGCATTTGTTATTTCTTATTTGGTATCATAAATATGTAGGGACCCTCCTATGTGAATGAATGGAAAGCCTTGTTCTGAAAAGGTGGATTTGTGATTGAGGTAGGGTTGACATTTTGAAACCTACCAAAGAGCAGCAAGATGAAATCTAGTTCTTATAAAATAATTGGTTATACATGAGTATGTTCATCCCTTAGAACAGCGGTTCTGTTGTGTAGCCGGTTGTTTGCAGGCAATAAGCGAGACGGTTGCAAACAGGAACATGCTTTATTGAGGCAAACAGGAACAGAACTGAAACAGAGGCTGCTGCACAGCTACTTATACAGTTGGCCACTAGGTGGCAGTCAATAGGTTTGAAGGAACCCATTCCCGCCCCAAATCATCCAATGATCTTGGAGACAACAAGTTGGCTTAGTCAGTGACCGTTACACAGACACACCATTGAGCAACCTTAAGCAGCATTCAAACAGACACGTGAATCAGTTCAAGTAAAAATCCCAATACATTACAGGTTCCCAACTCCCAGTCCGTGGACCAGCCCCGGTCTGTGGCATGCCAGAAACCGGTCCACACAAACAAATGAAGCCCCATCAGTGGGATGCAGGCAGCATGCAAAACCACACCCCCTCTGGCTTGCAGTAAAAACTCTCCATGGAACTGGTCCCTGGTGCCCAAAGGGTTGGGGGCCACAGCTTTAGAGTAATGAAAACCAGTTTCAGATATGGAGACACTGGACCTTGATAGTGGTGAGTTCTTCATTTTTCACTTTATAGTCAACTTTAAATTTTCCTTCACTCTGGTCTTAATTTATATGTGGTATATATATAGAGAGATGACTTTTCTGTGCTGTCCAATTGTATGTACCCCATGCATAAAAGCCAAAACAATGATCTCTGAAATGCTGAAAGTCTCCTCTGATAAAAGATTCTGATGCTCTCTGCCAACTTCCCACAAGGAAACTCAATGGGGAAGCCAGTAGGAAGTTGGAAGTAATTCACACTCGCACTGCTTTTTTGCCTGCCTGTGGTCATTCTGTTTCTCTATTTAGGTAAGAAAATATCTCTGAAATGACCCAATCAGACATGTGTTGTATAGGGTTGTGGTTTTTTTTTTTTACTATTTATCAAATCTGTCTTTAATTCACTGCATACTTGCATGAAATAGTGTGGAGATTGTTAGCTTTATGATATTATTTGTTTTTCTTAGGTTGGAATTTTTTTTTTGCAAGAAATCATGATCTAAGCTGCAGTTAGCACCAAGTCCTGCTTTTGTTGACAGAGTAGAACTCCAATTTTACTTGAAAAATATCTACAATCAATTTGATTTTGATATTGTTTCCATGGTAGTGTCCATGTGCTACACTTGTTGTTTAGGTTGTTGGAAAAAGATACTGCTACTAATATCAAATTATCCTGGCAGGACTATGTCACCTACTTAATTTTGTATATAAAAGCCTTAATTTTCTCATTATTCCAGATGCTATTTTCCTTCCAACTTAAGCATTCTAGTCACCTATGATAAGTTTGATATCATTTTTGAGTTTTGTATCAAGAAGCTATTGTCACAGGAGAACTGCTTGCAGGTTGTAAGCTTTGGCTGAAGAGAGTTTCATGCCATTAAAGCACCCTTTGTTCCTACCTTCCTCTTCATATGTTCCAAATCCATATGGCACAATTTTACTACAGTCATATACAGTGGTGCTTAAAAGTTGGCAATTACTTTTGGATTTTCAGTATATCTACAGAAAAACGACTTAAAACATGATTGTTTTTCAGTAGTCCTAAAATTAAATAAAAAGAATGTAAGTAGAAAATGAATAAAAAAACATATTTGTACATTGATTTATTGAGGAAAATGATCCAAAGCTACATATTTCACAAACTGTAGACAGGTAGTAATGTTTTTTTGAAGAGTAGTTGTTTTCTCCTTACAGTTCTGCCATATGCACCATTGTTGTTCAATTTCTCATGATGGTGGTCTCATGAAAACTGTTGCCAATGCCTTTAGTTCCTTAGATGTTGTCCTCAAGTTATTTGAGATCCCTTGGAATATTACACATTTTGTAATTGATATTATCTTAATTTGTGAACCAATCCCAACTAAGGAGTGGTAATTTATTATTTATTTATTTATTTATTTATTTATTTATTTATTTATTTATTTATTTATTTATTTATTTATTTATTAAATTTTTATACCGCCCTTCTCCCGAAGGACTCAGGGCGGTGTACAGGGCAATAAATATCGAAATACAAAATACAAAAGTTTAAAAAAATTAAATAATTATGCCCAATATAATACAATAATTAAAAACTATGTTAAAACCAAACCCAAACCCCAAACCCATCAGACCAGGCCGGATTGTTCAAATAGATAGGTTTTTAGATTGCGTCGGAAGGAGCGAAGGTCGGGGGCCATCCGGAGCTCAACCGGCAAGCGGTTCCATAGGTCTGGCGCGCCCACAGAGAACGCCCTCCCCCTGGGGGCCACCAATCGACATTCTCTGATTGGAGGCACCCTGAGGAGGCCCACTCTGTGGGAACGCACTGGACGGAGGGAAGTTGACGCCGGCAGCAGGTGCTGCCGTAGGTAATCCGGACCCATGCCATGTAGGGCTTTATAGGTCATTACCAGCACCTTGAATCTCACCCGGAGGGCAAATGGCAGCCAATGCAGCTCGCGGAGCAGAGGTGTAACATGGGAGTATCGGGAGACCCCCAACACCACTCGCGCGGCTGCATTTTGCACCAGTTGAAGCCTCCGAGTGGTCCTCAAGGGCAGCCCCATGTAGAGAGCATTGCAGTAGTCCAAACGAGAGGTCACGAGTGCATGAGTGACTGTACGCAAGGCATCCCGGTCCAGATAGGGCCGCAACTGGCGCACCAGGCGAACCTGGGCGAAGGCCCCCCCTAGTCACAGCTCCTATATGATTTTCTAAGGAGAGCTGTGAATCTAGGAGGACCCCCAAGTTGCGAGCCTGATCTACGGGGGGTAATACCTCACCCCCCATAGTAAGAGATGGAATAATCTGCATTTCCCGAGATGCCGGCACGCACAGCCACTCAGTCTTGTCAGGGTTGAGCTGAAGCCTGTTCCTCCCCATCCAGACCCGGACTGCCTCCAGGCAATGGGACATCACGTCGAGGGCATCACTGGGGTGGTTTGGGGTTGAAATAAAAAGCTGGGTATCATCAGCATACTGATGATAACCAACTCTAAAACCACAAATGATCTCACCCAGAGGCTTCATATAGATGTTGAACAGGAGGGGCGAGAGGACCGATCCCTGAGGAACTCCACAAACGAGAGGCCTCAAGGTCGATCTCTGCCCCCCTGCCAACACCAACTGCGAACGTCCCAGAAGGTAGGAGGAGAACCACTGAAGAACTGTGCCTCCCACTCCCAACCCCCTGAGACGCCGCAGCAAGATACCATGGTCGATGGTATCAAAAGCCGCTGAGAGGTCTAACAGGACTATCATTCACCAGCGTGACCAATGCCATCTCCGTGCTGTACCCGGGCCTGAAACCCGATTGGTACGGGTCCAGATAATCAGCTTCCTCCAAGAACAACCTCTCAACAACCTTCATGAGATACTACCCTAAGGGGGGGTAGTAATGATGCTGAATTGCTTCCCTTTGTTCATGATCTGCCAGACATTGGACTTGTGGAATCTAAATTCCTTGGATATAATTTTCTAATTTTTCCAGTCTGGTGAGCATAACCAATAATTTTATTTTTTATTTTTTTTAAGTTTTCAGAAATCTCCTTTGGTGAAGCCATGACACACTTGTACATACCTACAGTACAGTAAATACACAGAATTCTGTTGTTTAAATAAGGCAGGACTTCCCATACTTGCATCTGACTATCATCCTTGATTGAAATACCTGATTCTAAATTTTCCTTCAGATGAACTGATAATTCTAGAAGTACACATACATTTGCCACAAATATGTAGTTTTTCATCATTTTCCTCAGTAATAGGCATTTCTGATAAGAGAATTGGGCAATGCAAAGATTATATGTGGTCTTCCTTGTCATTTCACTTTTCATCTAAAGGAGAGACAATCCTTTATAAGATATTCTGAGATACCAGTGCAAATATAAATATAAACAAACTTACAATAGGTATGTAAATTACTTTGAAAAGCAAAATATTAAACCTTGTATATTATGCATAATGTTACTGTCAATACTAGGAAACATTCTAGGAAAAGTCTGGGCTGACTTTGTAATGTCTCTGTGGTTTTCAGAGTACCTAAAAAGCAGTCAAGATGACTTGGAGCCTTTTCAAAAAACATCCCAAACCTGAACCCATAATAGCAGTTACTACAGGTGGTCCAATACCTCCTACCACTACAGTGGCATCAGCAGTCTCCCAGGAAAATGCAACACAGATCTCAAGTACGGAGGACAATTTTGCAAAATTTAAAGAAAAGCTTATGAATGAAATAAAGCGTATACCTTGTAAGTAACATGATCTTATTTTGGATGTATCTGGTATCAATATAGTTCTGGGTCTAATTGTTCCATCCTTGCCTTTTCTAATATTTTGCATATCTGTATAATGCAAAAGTTAGACGCCCACTTACCCTCCTTCCCCTTTTATTATCAGTTGCAAGAAATATAATTATTTATTGGATTAAAGAGACCAAACTACTAAAGGATCTTTCTTGAGAAAAGTTGAAGATGGGCCTGAAATACTTTTTTTTTCATTTAGTGAAAAGAGACAGAAAAAAATGAGAAAGGACTTATTAGAAAGGCTATGTTAATCTAATGGTAGTTTTAAGGTGAGGTAATGTATAGTACGTAATTTGATGCAAACATATTGACTTAATATTTAACAAGTCACCTGAGGTGATGACTCTGTTTATAAAAAATCAAAGAGGGGAAGAAATGTTCTACATTGGGAAAAGGTTCTGCATTGGAAATAGATTATCCAAAGGATCTGCCATTTGAGCAGCAACATTCATAAATGTTCCTAATTTATATCCCTTCCCAATCTCAGTTTGTGCAGCAGTGATGATGTAAGTTTTAGCAGAGATTGATTCTGCACTTAAATAATTACCCCAATTTACTTGGCTACTGTATTGTATCTTTGTTTCTTTAAATATGTTTTCAATAGTTGCTTTTAATGTTTTGATCTAAATTGTGTAGGTGACCCTGAATTGGAAAATATATAAAAAAATGCCATTTTAAAAAAATAAGTTGGTCACTGCAAAATGTGAGAAGAAGCCATCTGCAAAGAGCCTGTCCCAGGTAGTTGAGGCAGCTTCACCCTCTGGAAGTCTTAGAGGAGTTGCTTCAGAATCTTCCTCTGCCATCTCTCCTCGCATTTGAAGTCACAGCCATGGGCAGAAATGGCTTGGGTCTGCACAAAGAGTGCAAACGTTTCCTTAAAAGGATGTGCACAGCCTTAGAAATGACATTTGCTGGCTGTACGTGTAATGTAAACCTCCAGCACTTCCTGCTACCCCTTTCCTCACATTCTGCATTTATTTTCACAGTGCCGCCATGGGCCCTTATTGCCATTGCTGTCGTTGCCGGATTGTTGCTGCTGACCTGCTGCTTTTGCATCTGCAAGAAATGCTGTTGCAAGAAGAAGAAGAACAAGAAGGACAAAAAGGGGATGAAAAATGCTATGAACATGAAAGATATGAAAGGCCAGGTGAAAATATATCATTGGATGAAGACCAGTTAGGAAACTGCAGTTATTTAAGATATGGGGGGAGGGGGGGAGAGAAGCGCTCATGTTTCTGGTGGGCTTACCTAGAGTGGCCATAAAGATTGATCTGCCTTAAAAAAATATTTTTGTTGTTGTTGTTAGCTGCGAAGTCGTGTCCGACCCATCGCGACCCTATGGACAACATTCCTCCAGGCCTTCCTGTCTTCTACCATCTTCTGGAGTCCATTTAAGCTCACGCCTACTGCTTCAGTGACTCCATCCAGCCACCTCATTCTCTGTCGTCCCCTTCTTCTATTGCCCTCGATCTTTCCCAGCATTAGGCTCTTCTCCAGTGAGTCCTTCCTTCTCATTAGGTGGCCAAAGTATTTGAGTTTTAGCTTCAGGATCTGGCCTTCTAAAGAGCAGTCAGGATTGATCTCCTCTAGGACTGACCGGTTTGATCGCCTTGCAGTCCAAGGGACTCGCAGGAGTCTTCTCCAGCACCATAGTTCAAAGGCCTCAATTCTTTGGCGCTCAGCCTTTCTTATGGTCCAACTTTCACTGCCATACATTGCAACTGGGAAGACCATAGCCTTGACTATACGCACTTTTGTTGACAGGGTGATGTCTCTGCTTTTTAGTGTGCTGTCTAGATTTGCCATGGCTTTCCTCCCCAGGAGCAAGCGTCTTTTAATTTCTTGGCTACAGTCCCCATCTTCAGTGATCTTGGAGCCCAGGAAAACAAAATCTGTCACTACCTCCATTTCTTCCCCATCCATTTGCCAAGAATTGAGAGGGCCAGATGCCATGATCTTGGTTTTCTTAATGTTAAGTTTCAACCCAAGTTTTGCACTCTCCTTCTTCACCCGCAACAAGAGGCTCTTTAGTTCTTCTTCACTTTCTGCCATTAGAGTGGTATCATCTGCGTATCTTAGGTTGTTGATATTTCTTCCGGCAATCTTAATTCCAACTTTTGATTCATCTAGCCCTGCCTTTCTCATGATGTACTCTGCATATAAGTTAAATAGGCAGGGCGACAGTATACAGCCTTGCCGGACTCCTTTCCCAATTTTGAACCAATCAGTGGTTCCGTGTCCAGTTCTCACTGTTGCTTCTTGACCCGCATATAGGTTTCTCAAGAGACAAATAAGATGGTCTGGTACTCCCATCTCTTTAAGAACTTGCCACAGTTTGTTATGATCCACACAATCAAAGGCTTTAGCATAGTCAATGAAGCAGAAGTAGATGTTTTTCTGGAACTCCCTAGCTTTCTCCATTATCCAGCGTATGTTGGCAATTTGATCTCTAGTTCCTCTGCCTCTTCGAAATCCTGCCTGTACTTCTGGTAGTTCTCGATCCACATACTGCTGAAGTCTAGCTTGTAGGATTTTAAGCATGACTTTACTAGCATGAGAAATGAGTGCAATGGTGCGATAGTTTGAACATTCTTTGGCACTGCCTTTCTTTGGAATTGGAATGTAAACTGATCTTTTCCAATCCTGTGGCCACTGTTGAGTTTTCCAAATTTGCTGGCAAATTGAGTGTAGCACTTTTACTGCACTGTCTTTTAAGATTTTGAATAGCTCAGCTGGAATACTGTCACCTCCACTAGCTTTGTTGTTGCTCAGCTTTTCTAAGGCCCACTTCACCTCACATTCTAGGATGTCTGGCTCGAGGTCAGTGACCACCTCATTGTGATTATCTGGGACGTTAAGCTCATTCTTGTATAGTTCTTCTGTGTAATTTTGCCACCTCTTCTTAATCTCTTCTGCCTCTGTTAGGTCCCTGCCATTTTGGTCCTTTATCATGCCCATTTTTGCATTAAACGTTCCCTTCATCTCTCCAATTTTCTTGAAAAGATCTCTGGTCCTCCCTATTCTATTGTTTTCTTCTATTTCTTTGCACTGTTCATTTAAGAAGGCATTCTTATCTCTTCTAGCTATTCTCTGGAATTCTGCATTCAATTGGGCATATCTATGTTTTTCTCCCTTGCCTTTCGCTTCCCTCCTTTCCTCAGCTATTTGCAAAGCTTCCTCAGACAGCCATTTTGCTTTCTTGCATTTCTTTTTCTTTGGGATGGTTTTGGTTGCTACCTGTTGTACAATGTCGCGAACCTCTGTCCATAGTTCTTCAGGCACTCTGTCTATCAGATCTAATTCCTTAAATCTATTTGTCACCTCTACTGTATATTCAACAGGGATATGATTTAATTCATACCTGAGTGGCCTAGCGCTTTTCCCTACTTTCTTCAGTTTAAGCCTAAACTTTGCAAGGAGAAGCTCATGGTCTGAGCCACAGTCAGCTCCTGGTCTTGTTTTTACCGACTGTATAGAGCTTCTCCATCTTTGGCTGCAGAGCATATAGTCAATCTGATTTCTGTGTTGACCGTCTGGTGATGTCCATGTGTAGAGCCGTCTCTTGGGTTGTTGGAAAAGAGTGTTTGCTATGACCATCGTATTCTCTTGACAAAATTCTATCAGCCTGTGCCCTGCTTCATTTTGTACTCCAAGGCCAAACTTGCCTGTTATTCCAGTTATCTTTTGGCTTCCTACTTTAGCATTCCAATCCCCCATGATGATAAGGACATCATTTTTTGGTGTTAGTTCTATAAGGTGCTGTAGGGCTTCATAGAACCGGTCAATTTCATCCTCTTCAGCACTGGTGGTTGGGACATAGACTTGGATTACTGTGATATTGAATGGTTTGCCTTGGATTCGAACTGAGATCATTCTGTCATTTTGAGGATTGTATCCCAGTATTGATTTTCCTACTCTTTTATTGACTATGAAGGCTACTCCATTTCTTCTGAGGGATTCTTGCCCGCAGTAGTATACCTGATGGTCATCTGAATTAAATTCACCCATTCCTGTCCATTTTAGTTCGCTGATACCTAAGATGTCAATGTTCAGTCTTGTCATCTCTTGTTTGACCACGTCCAGCTTTCCTTGATTCATGGATCTTACATTCCAGGTTCCTATGGAGAAAAAATCTTTACAGCATCGGACTTTCCTTTCACCACCAGACATATCCACAGCTGAGCGTCCTTTCGGCTTTGGCCCAGTCGCTTCATTCTTTCTGGCGCTACTAGTACTAGCCCTCTGCTCTTCCCCAGTAGCATATTGGACGCCTTCCGACCTGAGGGGCTCATCTTCCAGCGTCATATCGTTTTGCCTTTTGGTACTGTCCATAGGGTTTTCATGGCAAAGATACTGGAGTGGGTTGCCATTTCCTTCTCCAGTGGATCACGTTTTGTCAGAACTCTCAGCTATGACCTGTCCGTCTTGGGTGGCCCTGCACGGCATAGCTCATAGCTTCATTGAATTACGCAAGCCCCTTCGCCACGACAAGGCAGTAATCCATGAAGGGGTAAAAAAATATACCAAACCAGAAATAAATTAGAACAGGAGGGATAGAAAAGTTTATTGTAGTTTTAGTAGTCAGTGATTACTCTTAAAAAAACAACAGAAGAGGTAGAAGATCAGGATATTATGTCAGGTTGAAGAATTCAGAAACTAAGAATGATAGGCACTGTTTCAGGTGACAAAATACATATTCTGACCTTTGCTCCCTCTTTTTTTCTGAGCATTTTTTTTCATAAAACCAGTTGCTTTTTTTCTGTATTTGATACAACAAAGGTCACTTTATTTTATTGTCCTATAATCTTACTTTACTACAATATCATAGTTTAATTTTAGTATGGCTTTACTACAGTATTACAATTTAATTTAATTTTACTTTATTATTTTATTTTAGCACAAAATATTATGTTGCTATTATTTTGGCAGTCAGTTTCTACTATAATGGCAAAAATAAGGATACATTTCCTTCCTTAGAAACCAGGGGCTTCTAATTCCATTTGTAATGAATATTTTAAAATATTTATTGTCAGAAACCTACAGTTCTCAATTGTATATATCAAACATTTCTTTATGTATTATTTATTTATAAATTTATAAAATTTATTAATTATCTGAATTCCAAAAATACAGTAAGTAGTATATAAGTAAATGTAATACAGAATTAATATAAAGTACACATATTTTTCAAACATTTTTACAAGTGACCAATTTATAAATTTTGGAAGCAATGAAGTGGTTTTTTTAATCTACTTCTTTTGCATATATTTTATTTTTTTCTTAAATTAATCAAGGGTCTTTCTAGGAAAATAACTGCTTTTTTCTTTTGCCTCAGAATTTGTCAAAACATTACATTTCTTAGCTTGTGAGAAAGCATAATAAGGAACTCAGCTTCTGCTATACAAAAATAACTTCTATGTAACCTAGGAATGCGATATTCAGTGTCTCCAGCTATTAGAGGAAATATGGGATATAGATCAGGGGTGTCAAACTGCCGGACTGTGGGCCGGATGCCTCACGGCGAAACCGCACCCATCTCATTGCCAGCAATGGAAAAAAAAGTCACTATATGTCGCAACACATCACATGATATTGCGAGTTTGACACCCCTGATATAGTTTAAAACTAACAGTAGTATTTGAAGTAGATCCTTTTGTGCTTGCAGTATCAAGCACTGTGATCTTGAGGCTATTCACAACAATTTAGCTTTCAGCCTGTTTGTTTTTTGGTTCCTCAACTACCCATTAACTACCCTTAACATTTCTGGCAAAGTTGAGGTGGTTGTTGAGCTGGGAAATTTGGCCAACTCTAGTCTGACACCGCAAGGAATCAAGTCAGATTAAGTAACAATGTAGGCAAAAAAAAAAGATGTACCAACACAAGCCCTTCTAAAAGTAGGTTTTCATTTGGCAGCAATCTTTAATAAAGAAAGTCAGAGTTTCCATATCAAGAAAAGCATCATCATTCTGGCTATTGAATAGTGACTCTGTGGAAAATGTGGTGCTGTCAAGAGGATATTTTTTATCAGAGAGTGACTGGGAATTCCCACAATTCAACACTTCTCAACAGAGCCATGTGGGGAAAGCTACACTATAGAAATCTGGGAGTCAGTCTTCTCATAAAGAGAACATAGTCTCAGCTTTCTTTCTGCTGAAATTGGGATGGTTGTGACAATATAATTAGAGAACCAGTTTGGTGTAATGGTTAAGGCACCAGGCTAGAAACTAGTCCCACCTTAGGCACAAAGCTAGCTGGGTGATCTTGGGCCGGTCACTTTTTCTCAGCCTTAGGTAATGACAAACAACTTCTGAAATTCTTGCCAAGAAAAGTGCAGGGACTTGTCCAGTCAGTCTCCAAGAGTCAACACTGACTCAAAGGGACCAAAGAAAAGGACAGCAAAATTAGGCACATCATTAGCTATATTCAGGCATTCAGAATTCCAGAACTCTCCACGCTTTTGTAGATAATTGCCTATTAAGCATGATTGGCTGGAAGAGAAAAACAGTAATGCATGCAATCTGTGGGTCTTTCAATAAAGACCCTGCCTGGCTCATAATGAAGCCAGTGGCAGAAACAGTTGAAAATGCAAAGGTATTTTGTGGCGTATTTTTTCTTCAATGTGCAGTATAAGTAGGAGACTAATATTTGTATGACATTGGCAGCAGCAGAGCTTATCTTGGATGCTTACCTGAGAGTGCTTCAGATTTAAGAATGCCCGAATAGAGTTATTCAGTATTTTATTTCATGCAAGCACAGTATTATGTGGATGGTATGTATTTTCTGGATAGATGCTTGGTTATATCTTCCAGATTTCTAACCATAGCAAAGTAAAAATAGGAAAATAGAAACAGGCAAGTTTCAGGCAAGTATCTTTTTTATCCCTTCCTATTGGAGGTTGCAGTGGTTCGAAGTCTAACTTATCTAACCAGTATGTTTTGGGGAGTATAGCCTATAGCATCTGTCTAATATTTACATATAAAGGAAAGAGATGGAGGATATTGTTATAAATGTATCCCCAACACCAAGATGAGTTTGATAGGCCTTTCTGTTAGTCTTATTTATAACCAACACTCTTTTCCCCATTAGAGCTATGGTTCCATTTTAGTCTGTTGAGATAACATAGATGGAAAATGATCACTCACAAAAAGCACAAGAGGATTTATGCAAGGATGGTCTCAGGAAGCAATTTGTCAAAGACCATCCATAAAACTCATAAAAAATTTCTTATGTAGTATCTCATCTCAGTAATTCCATTATTTTATTGTTCAGAGTTATAATACCTGTTTTATAAGCATAAATCAGACTAGTTCAATAGCAAATCACATTAGCAATTAATCTTGAAAAACATCAGGGTATGAATGGTGATGGCTTCTTCTTTCATATATGGATACTTTACTTTAATAATGTGGAGAAACATTTGGTAGTCCATCACTCAATTAATCAGGCAGTAATCAGAGTTGTTTGACTGCAAGATGGGCAGCTTCTAAATTTAATAAATATATACATTTGGCATGACATACTCTAAGGATGCAGAACTCCAATCTTTTTCTTTATTTAAATTGCCCTGTTGTTTAGCTGTTGTAGCCAGTTTTGAGCTGGATTCTCTCTCTACAAAGGGTTTCCTCAGTTGAGGCATGAATTAGTTCTCTTACCAAACCATACAATAAAATACTAACCTCATTTTAATAAAGAGATATATAACTGCAGATGGACTGTAATTCCCATCCTGTCTCACCATTCAGTATTGACCATGTAATTTAAGATTGAGCTTAGAGTTGTTGAAAGCAGGAAGCCATTTACTAGTCATTCCTGATTTAGGATCACAGACTTGAAAATATATTGGAGATCATCTAATCAAGCTTGCTGCTCAGCACACATCTGCAGTATAAAATATAGCTACAACTTCCTTGACAGAGTCTAGGCCATTTTCTTATGCTGAAAAATATTTCCTGTACTATTTCCAACTGCTATTTTTAGTCCTGCCCTTTACAACAATAAAGAGCAAGTTGCTCCGTTTTCAGATATTTGCAGATCCCTATAAACTGAATCCTTTTCTCTGGCCTAATCGTATTGTGGATGTATGTTTTTACAGGCATACAAGAATAGGTACTCGTAAATTCCCTGAAGAATTGCAGAAGGCCCCAGAAGATGTATGAAAAGTTAGTGTTATGAATCACATCTCTAATTACTAATGAATTCATATCGCATAAAAGGCATAAGGATTAGTGATGGACTGGATTCTTTATATGTTGTGGACCCAGTTTTGACTTCTGGTATTTTCAATGCCTGAGACCATGGCAAGCTATCAAACAGAGAAGACAACACATGGCTGAATTGGATTTAACCCAGCTTCCTAAGAATAGAAACCATCTGGTTGTTTTGTTTACATTTTTTCCCTTTAAAAGCCAAAGGACTGAAGGCTTTTATGTCCATGACCTCTGTCTCTATGAAATGAGCATGTTCCAAATTAAGTCAACGTTTATGCAATCTACAGTTTATGAAATAATACTCATATTCTATTAAATTAGAATTTCCAGTTCTCATCACTGTGTTATTCATATCTGAGCAAATATTAATTTCAACATCCAAGATTTCAGAGAGAAAATTGTTGTGGTTATTAGTGTGGGATATCTAAATACATCAGGGATTGAGATTTACAACCCTCAAGACATTATTTTTAAGTAAACAGGAACTATGGTAAAGATGACTACTAAAGGCAATTAAATTTCACAAGACATTTTCAGTTAGGCCCTCCAGTCATAGTAAGAACAGTTCAAGATTCACAAATGGAAGTTGTGACAAACTGTAAGGAGAACAAACACTTTCCTTTGCCGCGACTATTTTGCCCCAATTTTTATCAAGGAAGACTGCCAATAGCAAAAGATAGCAAGAATGCTTTTCTCCTCTCTAACCTTTGCAAGTCGAGAATCTCACTTGGCTAGATCATTGCAACTATGTGTCTTTTCTTTGCAACTTTATTTTTCATTCTTGTTCTTCATAAAGGGCCTTTCTAGTCACAGGATAGGTCATCCTTGAGAAACTAATTGGTTGTGTTTTCTCTGTCTCTTTCTCTCTCTTCCCTTATGTATTTCTGTGCTTTTTTTTTTTTGGGCTTCCAGAGAAACACAGGTCTACTAATACCTTCAGTATTCTTTTATGGCGCTATTTACCATTAAACATAGAAGATGAAATTGGCTGATATAAAACACTATCTTTTGTTTCTCTGATTGGATTAAATGAAACTGAATGCAAAAAATAGTGATGTGCCTTAAGCCAAAACAAGATACCTTGATAAAAAAAACTTTTTGAAAATGATCTCCCCAAAGCAGGGCACTTCAGTTTTGAAGCAAGACCTACTTATGTATTTTTACCATGCTCCTTGTTGAGGGCCTTACACTTGCTTTTACAGGGATACAGTATTACAATGGAAGCGAGAGCTCTGTTTCCATTAGTTTCTTTGGGAAATTAGAAAATATTAGAATATTAGATAGAACTTATTCTATCTGGGGTACCCATCCTTTTTATAGTGCGCCTTAAAAGGTGTGGAATCTACAGTTTCTCAGGAGTACTGTGTGGTGCTGATAATTTGTAAAGTTTTTGTGTCTATAATGCCCTTCTCTTCCTTTTCTGTGCTCTCTTGGTCATCCTTCTGTGTTGTTCTGTCTCCATCTTTTCTGACTAACCTGGATGTCAACACACGGTAGGTCCAATTCAAATGTCAACTCCCTTTGAGGCACAAAAGGGACAAGGGAAGAGGGTTTATGGGAATTAGTCAACAGTGGGCCCACATTCCATACTTAGACTTTGTATAAATTATAGAGTTAAACTTGATGTTATACTTTAACTGAGAAAGATTTTTTTTAAAAAAAATCTTTAATTTCTAGTTAAGAAAATTTATAATTAGCTAATCAGAATGAGGTCCAATCCAAATACAAGGTGCACTAACTGAAATAGACAAAATCTTTTATTTGGTTATCTGTATATCTCATCAAAGCTGAAGCTCTGCCTGAGTTGAATTCATGGAAGAAGCATCAAAAAGGCTTCTCAGTGACACTATGAAGGTCTAGGTATGACAAGTAAAATACTGAAAGAATTATCCAGCATTATTGGCCTGTACATGCTTGCGAGACATTCTGTTCTCAATACTACCATATTGAGAACAGACATTAGTATTTATTTAACCAACTTTAATAAAATGTAATTTAGAAGTATGAGAAAGAATAATGAATGTGTGCTTTGGATAGCCTGCATGCATATGCATGTATGAGTGTTTGAATCTCTTTAAAAATTAAGAAAGAAATCATTGGGGTTATTTAAGATTTCTGTTTATTTGGCAATCCCTTCAATGAATTTCTTTATGGGCAGTGCATATGTAAACTGCTTTGTCTGCCTTGGCTACTCCATTTCTCATTGATTTCTCATTAGAGATTGGTGTCATTTGCTAACATACAGTAGCTGGCTTCTTCCAGGATATGGATACATTTGACCATGTTGGCTGAGGAACCCAGGAAATTGCCCACTAAAATATTTAGTAGCTGCTAGACAGGAGAAAGCAGAATTACACTAATACCACTGTTGCAGCGCTTTCCCTGAAAAATTGTAGAATTCAAAATTGCTGATTAGATAAGAATTTAGGAGTCAATTATATGTAAGATAGTTTGCCTTTAAAAAAACAACCATTGAAGTATTCAAGCTGTATCCTTCACTAAATCTATCAACAAAGAAGAAATAGATTCTCTGTGCATTTGATATGTGTATGAGAGGAATAAAAAAGTTGCATGTTAGTTTTCTAAATTAAAGTTATGAAGAAACTCACTTCCCCCTCCCCTTTTCATTTGGCCTGGAAATCCATGCTTCTATTGCTATGGTAAATCTGAGTTTCTATACTAACATAAGGTATTGTGTATGTGTGTGTGCCTGTATGTGAAAACAAGGCTCTTGATGCATAGTCACTCTTTATGGAATCATGTGTTCCTGTTCCTTTTCTAGAACAAACAGGATGATGATGATGATGATGGAGATGGTGATGAGGAAGGAGAAGAGGAAGAGGAAAAGGAGCCCGAGAATCTGGGCAAGCTGCAGTTCTCCCTAGATTATGATTTCCAGGCTAACCAGGTAATGTATACACATTAATAAATGTAAATAAGAGAAATTTCATTCCAACTTCCTCCACTGGGAGTGATAATGAGGACTGAAGTTTTAAAATTCTTAAGAAAATAGACTTGGAATTGCTGCCAGGCCTTGGGTAGCTCTAGACCAGCTTGAAAATAGCACTAATAATACAGGAATCAGCCTGATGGCGGGAAGGAGTATGGAGACCCAGAGAAGAGTAGTGCACAGAGATGTTGATTTGAAGCATTAATTGGTTTCTCTGAGTACTGGAAGCTTAAGTACTGGGAGTCTATTTTTAGAGTTCCTTATTAGGTAAACTCCTGGGGTGTATGCAGTTATCTGTGACAAATATTCATCATACATAAAAGGTACTAAGGTTCTACATCTTGTTATCTTAGTAGGTAAACAATAGCTCAATCTATTGTTTTTATTCTATTTCAAATTCCATTTCTTTCTTTTCAAGGACTGAGTATATATACTTTTGATAGTGCTGTGACCATAATATCATGAAAGAGATACCAGATGACATCTCTCTATCTAGAAGGCAAATTCCTAGGAATTCTTGATAGAGCAGGTGAATGGCTCACCTGAATATTTCTAAACTGCAATTTGCACAACTCATGAGATATTAGAATAGATTTTCCATTTGTCCTAATCAATCATATGCTTTTCTTTAAATGAAGTTCAATGTAGCATTAACAGCTCCATCCCCTTCCTCCAAATAACAGTAAAGACGATTAGGAACTGGATAGTAATATAAGTGAGACGTATGTTAAAGATAGGGGGACTAAATCAGATAGTTACCTACTTTGATTGGAACATGCTATTTCAAACCATTTTTTTTCTTTCCCAACAGCTCACAGTTGGAATCCTCCAAGCAGCTGAACTCCCGGCATTGGACATTGGAGGTACGTCTGATCCTTATGTCAAAGTCTTCCTACTTCCAGACAAAAAGAAGAAGTTTGAGACCAAAGTACAAAAGAAGACCCTCAATCCAACATATAATGAGACTTTTGTCTTTAAGGTAAGATCTCTAACCTGCATATTCTTTGTTTGATTAGTATGTTGGCCTTCAAAATAATTTTGCCTTCAAAATAATTTCTATACATCAGTGATCAACACCCAGCCTCACCCCAAATGGAACGCAAAAGGGGAAGACTGGCCCGAAATGTTAAAGCTTAAGGTAGCAAAACTAATACTTGAAACTATATTAAATACCACTTTACAATGCCTTGGTAAGGCCACACCTGGAATATTGCATCCAGTTTTGGTAACCACGATGTAAAAAAGATGTCGAGACTCTAGAAAGGGTACAGAGAAGAGCAACAAAGATGATTAGGGGGCTGGAGGCTAAAACATATAGGGAACGGTTGCTGGAATTGGGTATGTGTAGTTTAATGAAGAGAAGGGTGAGGGGTGACATGATAGCAGTGTTCCAATATCTCAGGGGCTGCCACAAAGAAGAGGGAGTCAAGCTACTCTCCAAAGCACCTGAAAGCAGGACAAGAAGCAATGGACGGAAACTAGTCAAGGAGAGAAGCAACCTAGAACTAAGGAGAAACTTCCTGACAGTTAGAACAACTAACCAGTGGAACAACCTGCCTCCAGATGTGGTGAATGCTCCAACACTTGAAGTTTTAAAGAAGAGACTGGACAGCCATTTGTCTGAAATGGTATAGGGTTTCCTGCCTGAGCAGAGGGTTGGACTAGTTGACCTCCAAGGTCCCTTCCAACTACTACTTCTTTCTTCTTCTTCTTCTTCTTCTTCTTCTTATTATTATTATTATTATTATTATTATTATTATTATTATTATTATTATTATTATTATTATTATTATTATTATTATTATTATTATTATTATTATTGTTATTATTATTATTGTTGTTGTTGTTGTTATTATTATTATTATTATTATTATTATTATTATTATTATTATTATTAAACAATAGAAGACAGTAGTTCTATAATAGCCTACCAATAAATGAGAAAGAGTATTGAAACTTAATGGAGAAAAAGAGTAAGACGTTTGAAAATTTAATAGCAAGAATTAAAATGGCTAGCAGGTTTCAACACTGCCAGGATACTGAAAAAGCTGACTAAACAATACGTGACCCTAGCAATTATGTCTTAGGAAATAGATGTTAGTACCACTGTGATTAAATTCTCTAAAAAGTTTAGTTTTATGCATTGTGCTGTTAGTTATATGCTGTATGCCAATATACATGTTAGTAGCATTGTGATTAAATTCTCTAAAAAGTTTTCTTTTATGCATTACTGTATGCCAATGCATGTGATAGTGCTGTGATTAGTTATCTAAAAATTTTAGTTTTATGCATTTTACGCAGTTCATTTTGAAGAAGCAATCTCATTTGCTTCACTCAAGAAAAAATGCTACCAGTTTGTCTTGACAAAGCAGTTTAGGTGGCCTCTAAATTCTGTAGGGTAATGTTTTGGAATATGGACATAATATAAAGATGGACATAATATTTGTCAAGGCCAATACTGAAAGCTCTTCAGCCTTTACCTTTGAAAACACTACTCTCCTCTAGTTAGTGATGGGAGTGAGACATGCTAGCTAGGAACTTCTCCAAGACATCGTGGCTAGAAGACCTGCCTGCCTGCCTGCCTACCTACCTCCTAGTGCCCAGGAGCTTCACTCTGCCTTGGAAGCAAAGGATTGCCTCTATTACTTCATCCAACAGTTTTGAATTGAACCTTCACTGAAATAAAAACTCATTTGAAGTTTCATACACTCTCTAAGCATGTGAGAATATAAGCGATATTATGTTAGTATGACTTTCTGCTAAAGAGAAAATGGGCAGATCCATTTTTTCCACTATTTAATATGAATGTCTGTCTTTAAACCATTCATTAACATCTACAAGCCTTTTTTATTACTAGGAGAATAAATGGAATTTTAAAAATCCAGATATTAAGTATTATGCATTTTTTCTTCTTGTATTGCAAATTTTTAGTCCATTTTATTAAGCTGATTCTCATATTTACTCAATATACTAGAGGAGTAATTTTATTTTTAATTAGTAACCAGATTTTAATCATAATGCTTTCCTCCTTTAAAATTCAAAATATTTTGAAGACAATATATTATTTAAAACAGCAAATTAAAATCAATAGCAAAATAAGAAATAATTTGAGGCAAAATAAGCATCAAGTCAAGCCAAAGGAGAACAACCATTCTTTCTACACAAAGATCTAGTCATTTTTGTAAGGCTTTTAGATGCAGGGACATGGCTTAAAGTGTCCCTTTAAAGAGTAGTTTAAAGAAAACTCTTTACCAGTTTATCTTGAAAGGTAATGTGATGCTCTTGAAATCTTAAAAGTTGATTATTTCTTGAATGGTACTCTAAAGGGGAGCTTCCACCCTAAAACTAAACTAAGTACTTTAGTCTACCATTATTTCATAATAGTGAATATACTTGAAACCAAAGCCACTTGCTTCTACTTTTTGAAAAGTTGTTCCTTTCTTGGTACAAAAGTGGCTGACCATTTTTTGATCCTAGAATCAGAATGTGAATGTAAGTTTAGAAACACTGGATATCTTTATAATCTTTCAGGCATTTGTACTTTGTTTTCATTATTTTATTCCTCTTTTGCAAGGGCATTAATCAAATTTCATGAAATTAGGCAGCCTATATCACTAGACTAGATGAAAAGAAAGAAGTAGTCTCTTCTCTATTTCTTTGTTGTCATCTAGTGGAGAGCCAGGTTTTTTGCTCCCAAGGTAGGTTATGGCTACACAAGACCTTTCTAAAATGTTTATCAATGTTTCCTTTCAAATGCTAGAAATGCTGTATTACTGAAAAAGTTCTTTGACTTTGTTGTAACAGATTCCATACCAAGAGCTTGGTGGGAAGACTTTGGTGATGGCTATCTATGACTTTGACCGATTTTCTAAGCATGATATCATTGGGGAGGTCAAGGTACCCATGAATACTGTGGACTTAGGACAACCCATTGAAGAATGGAGGGATCTAGAGAGTGCAGAAAAAGAGGAAGTAAGTGTTTTCTCCACTTGCTGTTTGCGCTTCAAAGAACCTAAAGGTGGTAAAGTTTGCAAAAGTCTTGTGGTCTATCTACTTTGTAGGGGAGGTTGTCCTCCAAAACTAACAACTTTATATAATATGTTTTGTACTACAGCTCCCATTAGCCCCAGTCAATATGATGATAAGGTAATCTAAAAAGGCATCTGTTTGTAGAGCAATTCTGGGAAACTAAGTAATCTGGTTGTATCCTATGTACCTGGCAAAGGCAGATTCACTTTTCCAGCCAAAGGAAGAGTAACAGAATCAACAGTAGACTGCTGCTCTCCCACGTTTACCGTAAAAACTGCCCAAAAATAACACATTACAAATAAGATAGTTACATTTCTTTCTATCGCAGGCAGAGATAATTTATAAGACACAGTAGGCGCTTTGAGTTCATTGTTTTCCCAATTTCCCTCAACAGCCAGAAAAACTGGGAGACATCTGTATCTCATTACGATATGTACCCACTGCTGGGAAATTGACTGTCTGCATACTGGAGGCCAAGAATTTGAAAAAGATGGATGTTGGAGGACTTTCTGGTGAGTGAAAATCAACAAATACCGACTAGATGACACCTCTGAGCTATTCAGATATCTGTCAGTGCAAATAGTTCTTCAGGCATTCTGTAGTCAAAAAGACCATAAGAAATAAGAAATAATTAAGTAGATAAATAAGTAGATTAAGCAGATAAATAAATTAATTAATTAAATAAATAAATAAATAAAGTAGATAAATAAGTAGATAAATAAATAAATAATAAATAAGTAGCGATACAGAAACCTCAAATACTATTTGCTATCTAGTGTTTGCCCATGTATTTTTGTAGCTTGGTTAATATGCTTACTTTCTTTTGCAAAATCTTTGAGTACAAAGCTTCTTTAATTTTTTGACATGAAAACAGTCATCAGCGCATGTGCTTGCCAGAGAATTTTCATGAATAGCAGCTAGATTCCAAGGTACACAATGAACGTGGGCAAAAGGCTGAATGTGAAGGTAGCAGCACAACTGGAGCTTCTTGCCCATCTGTATTTTAAATTATACCTCCAGTTCCTTATTGTAATTTTCTCAACAAGAGGAAGAATCCAAGCACGTTCAGAGCAGGCACGACAGAAGGATATACAATCCCTGCCAATCAATAAACTTCATTTCTCCAAAACTCTTACAATAGTAAAGTTAATTAATATGTTAATGAAATAGCTGGAAGCCAAAAACCAAGTTTGGAGAACACCAACATTGTAATATGCTAACTCTTAGCTACACATATTATCTACTTTTCAAATCATTCTGGCCTAGATGTTTTAAAAGCGGATAGACAGGGGGCCATATCGTTACCGGGAGGGCCGTCTCCGCTATTTGCAAGCGGTGAGGCGCTCCGACCCTCTGCTTCTTTCCCGAGGTTCCGGGAGCGAGGATGTGCAGCCTCCTGAGCTCCGGCTGGTGTACCTGAATGCCAGGTCCGTGGTTAACAAAGCTCCCCTTGTTAGGGATTTAGTTGAGGGTGAGCATGCGGACCTGGCCTGCATCACGGAGACTTGGTTGGGCCCAGAGGGTGGGGTCCCTTTGGTTGACCTTTGCCCACCAGGCTTCCGGGTGCTACACCGGCCTCGAGCTCTAGGTAGGGGTGGGGGTGTGGCGGTGATCATTAGGGAGACCTTATGTCCGCGGGAGACCACCGTTCCTCAGATAGTCGGGTGTGAGTCTCTCTTTGTGAGATTTGGTTCTGGGGCGCAGTTGGGCTTGCTGCTCGTGTACATTTCGCCTAGTCGCGCAGCGGCAGCCCTGCCCGAGCTGCTCGATATCCTCTCGGGGTTGGTGGTTGAGTTCCCCAAACTTATAGTTTTGGGAGACTTCAATCTACCATCCCTGGGAGGCTCATCTGAGCTCGCTCGGGAGTTCATGGCTTCCATGACGGCCATGGACCTGACGCAGGTAATTTCTGAACCAACTCATGAGGGAGGCCACACCCTTGACCTGATTTTTTTATCTGGACGGTGGTTGGATGATCTTGGTGGGGGCTTTCCATTTATTATGCCCCTGTCATGGACCGATCATCACCTCCTGCGGCTGGTCTTCCATTTTGCCACCCCCCGCCGTGGGGGTACGGAGCCAATTAGATGGTACCGCCCCAGACGCCTAATGGATCCTGATAGATTCCAAGCGGCGCTGGGGTCCCCACCTGCCTCCATTACTCACAACTCGGCGGATGCCTTAGTGGAAGCCTGGGAAAGGGCAGCCACTGAGGCACTTGACCGGGTTGTACCCTTGCGGCCCCTGACCCGGTGCAGATCCCAGCGAGCTCCATGGTTCTCCGCGGAGCTCCGGGAGATGAAGCGTCGGAAACGGGGCCTAGAGAGCTGCTGGAGGTCCAGCCGATCTGAACCCGACCGATTGCGGTTAAGAACCTACATTAGGTCTTATCTCGCTGCAATGAGGGAGGCGAGGTGTAATTACTTCTCCACCCTCATCGCGTCCGCAGATAATCGCCCGGCCGCCTTGTTTAGGGTGACTCGCTCCCTTCTTAATCAGGAGGTGAGGGAGGATCCCTTGCAGGGTCGTGCCGAGGAGTTTAGTCAACATCTGTCGGATAAAATCGCTTGGATTCGGACCGGTTTGGACTCCAGCTGGGCAGAGTCTGGCGATCAGGACACGGGCGGTCCTGTCAATGTTATCTGGGAGGAGTTTGATTCTGTGACCCCTGATGAAGTGGACAGGATTATGGGGAAGCTGAGTTCCACCACATGTTTATTGGATCTGTGCCCTTCTTGGCTGGTTTATGCAGCTAGGGAGAGGACACGAGGCTGGCTCCAGGCGGTTATATCTGCTTCTTTGAGTGAGGGTTATTTCCCCACCGTCTTGAAGGAGGCGGTGGTGAGACCTCTCCTCAAGAAGCCTGCCTTGGACCCAGCTGTATTGAACAACTTTCGTCCAGTCTCCAACCTTCGCTTTCTTGCGAAGGTTGCTGAGAGGACCAGCTCCCTCTGGTCCTGGATGAAGCGGATTATCTGGACCCTTACCAATCGGGTTTCAGGCCCGGGCACAGCACGGAGACGGCATTGGTCGCTCTGGTGAATGATCTCTGGAGGGCTCGGGATAGGGGATATTCCTCTGTCCTAGTCCTATTAGACCTCTCGGCGGCTTTCGATACCATCGACCATGGTATCCTGCTGCGGCGTCTCAGGGGACTGGGAGTGGGAGGCACGGTTTTTCAGTGGTTCTCCTCCTATCTCCTGGGACGCTCGCAGTCGGTGTTGGCAGGGGGGCAGAGGTCGACCCCTAGGACTCTCGCTTGTGGAGTTCCTCAGGGGTCGGTCCTCTCGCCTCTCCTGTTCAACATCTATATGAAACCGCTGGGTGAGATCATTCGTGGTTTTGGAGTTAGGTATCATCAATATGCTGATGATACCCAACTTTTTATTTCGACCCCAAACCACCCCAGTGATGCCCTCGCTGTGATGTCCCGTTGCCTGGAGGCGGTTCGGGTCTGGATGGGGAGGAACAGACTTCAACTCAACCCTGACAAGACTGAGTGGCTGTACATTCCGGCTTCCCGGGACACCTGGGATGTTCCATCTCTTTCTATGGGGGGTGAGCTTTTACCCCCTGTGGATAGGGCTCGCAACTTGGGAGTCCTCCTAGATTCACGACTCACTTTGGAGGATCATATAGTGGCCGTGACTAGGGGGGCTTTCGCCCAGGTTCGCCTGGTGCGCCAGTTGCGGCCCTATCTGGACCGGGAGGCCTTATGTACGGTCACTCACGCGCTCGTGACCTCTCGCCTAGACTACTGTAATGCTCTCTACATGGGGCTTCCCTTGAAGACTACTCGGAGGCTCCAACTGGTACAGAATGCGGCCGCGAGAGTTGTCTTGGGAGTTTCCCGGTACTCCCATGTTACACCTTTGCTCCGTGAGCTGCATTGGTTACCAGTTGTCTTCCGGGTAAGGTTCAAGGTTTTGGTTATGATCTTTAAGTCCCTACATGGCATGGGTCCGCGATACCTCGAGGACCACCTGCTGCCGGCGTCGACTCCCCTCCGCCCTGTGCGTGCCCACAGAGAGGGCCTCCTCAGGGTGCCTCCCGTCAAGGAATGTCGACTGGTGGCCCCCAGGGGGAGGGCCTTCTCTGTGGGTGCTCCGGCATTATGGAACCAACTGCCGGTTGAGCTCCGGACGGCATCAGACCTCCGATCCTTCCGTCGCGGGTTGAAGACCCATTTATTTGAACTAGCGGGTCTGGCCTGATGGGGGTATATGGGTTTTTATAGGCTTGTTATTTTTTATCATTCTTGTTTTAACTTGGGCATTGATTTAATTGTTTTTTAATTTTTGTATTGTTACATGCCCTGTGAACCGCCCTGAGTCCCTTTGGGAGAAGGGCGGTATAGAAATCTCAATAAATTAAATTAAATAAATTAAATTAAATTAATTAAGCCCAATTAAAACAATATTTTAAAAGCTAAAACCCCTTCAGTCCAGGCCTGATAGATCGAAAAACCAGGTTTTCAGGTCCCGGCGAAATGGACGCAGATCGGGGGTGGTCCTAAGTTCCACGGGTAAATCATTCCAGAGGGCAGGCGCGCCCACAGAGAACACTCTTCCCCTAGGAATAACCCACTGGCATTCCTTAACCGGCGGTATCCTGAGAAGGCCCTCCCTGTGGGAGCGCACGGGACGAAGGGAGCTTGATGCCGGTAGCAAGTGTTCCCTCAGATAACCCGGACCCAAGCCATTAAGGGCTTTATAGGTCATCACCAGCACCTTGATGGAGTTGTAAGATCACTTTCTCCTTTTTGAACATGTAAAGATACTGTTTCACCACCAAGGCAGAACTCTCATAATCTAGTAGAAGTAACTCTCACCAAAACTATAGTTTAAAATGATAGAATATGCAGGAAAAGTTCATTTCAGATGTTTGGCAACTAAGTATACAAAGTCTGGTTCTGAATGTCAGAACAAACCTGAGGGTTTTTTTTCCTGAATCTATTGAATGGTGATTCAAAAACTCTGTCCCTACAATGGACAATCCTTGAATACCCTGTTCTCTATAGTCTTTTTATGAACGACATCTCTTACCACTGAAATCCATTTTGGACCTATAAGGAAAATGGACTGCTTTTCTACATTTATGTTTTAAAAATAACATAAGGAAGAGTGCTGCTTTATACTGAATCCTGACAACTGCTATTTAACATTTTTTCTTATCACAAACTTGAATAAATAAATAAATAAAATAAAAACATATTTAAGCTAACTGTGTGTGGTCTGGTGACTCACTATCTGAATTCTTAGAGAATCTTGCAGTCATGGGTTTGAAAGATTTAAGGAGCAATGAATGGAACCTTTTGTCTTCTATGACTTAAAAAATCATGTTAACAAGGTTTACATTATTTCTTTTCTGCTTTCCAGTATTCATGCAAAGAAAGATAAAAGGAAAACATTTTTAAGCAGAAAGATTGTTTTAAAAAGAAGTAAACCAAAATTCTAACAAAGTAGGAAAGAAATAAAACACTGTCCTGGATCAAAGCAAGGAAAAGACTTAAAAAATAAGGAAATGGGGCAAGATAGGGCAAAAATCCACTCACTTGGACTGTTTTCTTGCAGATATGTCATTACCCAAACTAAGTAACATCATCTGTAAATAGGCTAAATAAATGAAATGAAATGAAATGTAAATAAATAAGTAAGTAAATAAGTAAGGCTTCCCTGGAGATCTAGAGAACAAGTTCTACAGTATAAATGTACTGAAGCTTGATGGACAGATATATCATCATTATATCAGAATCTTGCAGAAAACATAAGAACAGAAGCAGCAGCCTCCTGGATCAAAACTCTGGTCCATCTACTCCAGCAGCCTATTCTCACAATAACAAACGAACTACACAACAAGTGTCCCAGTAGAAGACTTCATATCCAGTCATTCTGCCATCAAGGTTAACAGCCATGAATACCCATGACTTCCATGAATTGGTCCAACCCTTTTTGAAATCAACCAAGCTGGCAGCCAGCACTATATCTTGTGGTAGCAAATTCCAAAGTCCAGTAACATATTCCATAAAACATTCTTTTCTCTGTTCTGATTATTGAAGGATTCAGCTTCATAGAGTGACCTCTGGTTCAAATACTTGGGGAAAAGGAAATTGTCCTTTCGTTCATTTTGTATATGACATCAACTCTCCGGATAGCCTGTGCTTGATGTTTTGTCTATATCTTTGAGTGGCTTATTTATGCATTTATCTAGTTTCAATTGTATATTCTTATGTTTCAGATCCCTATGTGAAAATTCATCTGCTGCAGAATGGCAAAAGGCTTAAGAAGAAGAAGACTACAGTCAAAAAGAAGACCCTGAACCCCTATTTCAATGAATCTTTCAGCTTTGAGATTCCCTTTGAGCAGATACAGGTTCCCATGTTTCTTATTTGAGGGTGTGGGATGATGCAGGCAGCTCCCAGAAAACTTTGGGTTGGCATATTTCTCCATTATCTCTGACTGCTTCACAAAGCACAAGGGGCAGATCCATAATCTGACACAGGCACTTCTCCATCAATGATGGTTGAACCTTGGAAGGGAAATGAGTTCAAATGGTGCCTCCACGATATCTTGAGTAACTTATCATTATGGCCTTGACATCATCCAGACAGTTGGCCATGCTTGATGGAAATGGTGATAGCTGAAATCTGACATATTTAGAGGGTGTGTGTTTGTAGCAGTTCTTGATTCCCTTTCTCCTTATTCCTTCTCCTTCCTTTATGCCCCTTTAATAAACGTTTACTTGGAATAAGATTGTACAGGGAACTTTTCAGCAGAGGAGGTTGAATATGAATCCATTGATCCTTATACATTATTCTGATACAGTATCAGACGGATCTTTTGTGGAGCTCAATAGGATAGAAATATTGTAAAGATTTAAGTTTAATTTATATATCTTCCTGAAGTCTCTACTAACTTTATACTGGGACCAAGGAAGGGAAATTATATATTGCATCTTTGTTTTAAAAATTTAGTGTTTTCCACTTGGTTATGTCCAAGTCTGTGATCATGCTGGTTGGGAACTTGGAGAATTAATAGTCTTACCACATACAGAGGATTCAGACTGGGGAGGTTTAAGTTTTTATAAAGGAGAGGTAGGCAGGCAAGCAAGCTGATTAGTTGGCTAGCTATTAAAGCTGTTGCCAAACATCTTTGCTGATGTTCTCAGTCATATTAACAATCCCTGAATCTCTCTCTCTCTCTCTCTCTCTCTCTCTCTCTCTCTCTCTCTCTCTCTCTCTCTCTCTCTCTCTCTCTCTCTCTCTCACACACACACACACACACACACACACACACACACACACACACACGTTCCTCTTGGGTTTAAATCTGTACTCTGAAAATCAGCATATAGAGCAGACATGTCAAACACAAGGCCCGGGGGCCGGATGGCCTGCGAAGCCATCCTGGAAACAGTGAGGGAATGGCCCCCACTGCCTTGGCCCTGACCCAGAGACCCTCCTTCTGCCAGAGACCCTTAGATCTGTCCCACTCCTGCCCAGGCCCCCATAGGCACTCTTGATGTGAACGATGTAGAGCCTGCCATGCCCACCCAGTAGGCCATACGCACTCTAGCCACACCCACCCAGTAGGCCATGCCCACCCTGGCCATACCCACCCGGCCCCCTGAGGGCAACCGCAATGCTGATGTGGCCCTCAATGAAATTGAGTTTGACACCCCTGAGGGACCTAGCTTTATCATGAAAATAATATTTCCTTTCTCTTTGGAGAAACATTGGCCTAGCTTCAGCCTGAAATGATATTTACATGAAGAATTCTTTCTACTTAAATCTTCTCATTGAAGATTTTCTTAATACTCTAAATATTTAATTTTATTAATTTAGTAAATGAACTATAACATGTATTATTCACTTTTTAATATAGTCATAGTGTGGGGAACAAAATAAGATTAAAATAATAAAATTAGAGCAAATGACTAGAATGATAACATTAAACCAACAGATTAAAATATTAAAACCAGAATGACAACAGCAACCAGGAATAAAGCAGCATCAATTCATGTAAAAGTCTGGATGAATAAATACATGTTTTCTAGTACCAGCCACAAGTGAAAAAATACTAGATTATATTTTCAAGATCCTCTTCTCTTTGCCCATGAATATTATCATAGATCTTACTAGCCAGCAGTGTGCTGCAGCTGCCAAAAAAGTCAAAGCACTCCTGGGCTGCATTAATAAAGGGATAGAATCAATATCACATGAAGTGTTAATACCACTCTATAATCCCTTGGTAAGATCACACTTAGAATATTGCATCCAGTTTTGGTCACTACAATATAAAAAAGATGTTGAGACTCTAGAAAGAGTGCAGAGAAGAACAACAAAGATGATTAAGGAACTGAAGGTAAAACACATGAAGAACAGTTGCAGGAATTGGGTATGAATGAAAAGAATGGACAAGGAGTAATAAGATAGCAGTGTTCCAATATCTAAAGGGCTATCACAAAGAACAGGGGGTCTACCTATTCTCCAAAGCTCCTGAAGGCAGGACAAGAAGCAATGGATGGAAACTAATCAAGGAGAGAAGCAACATAGAAATAAGGAGAAATTTCCTGACAGAACAATTAATCAGTGGGATGGCTTGCCTCCAGAAGTTGCAAGTGCTCTGTCACTAGAGATTTTTAAGAGATTAGACAATCATTTTTATGAAATGGCATAGGAACTCCTGCTTGAGCAAGGACTTGGACTAGAAAGCTTCCAAGATCCCTTCCAACTCTGTTATTCTGTTATTTTGTTAATTTGGCCTTACTAACCATCTCTGTTTTCTTGCTTCTCTCCAGAAAGTGCAAGTTGTAATTACTGTTCTGGATTATGACAAGTTGGGAAAGAATGAAGCTATTGGAAAAGTCTTTGTTGGCAACAATGCCACAGGCACAGAGCTCAGGCACTGGTCTGACATGCTGGCCAACCCTCGCCGCCCCATTGCCCAGTGGCACTCCTTGAAACCTGAAGAAGAGGTGGATGCAGCTCTTGGAAAAAACAAATAGGCAGCTCCATTTTCCAACATCACCTAATGAACATTCAAAGTGATCCAGAGCTATCAATACCTCAGTTAGGCAACATTTAGTTTTTGTTCTCTTTTCTAAGCTGCAACACTCTTTCTTTGATGGCTGCAAGGGAATCCGGATGAACTCAAGAGTATCCAGGAGGAAGTGGTTTAAAATCATGGTGGTTCCTTCTTTTTACATTCTTCCAAGTTGGTTTGCTGCATGTTCCACCATCTCTCTGTGTATTTTCTCTTCAAGTGTACAGCAAGCTTTTTACTTGGGTCTTCCTGAGACCACCACAAATAACAACACAAAACAGCTTTGCTTTTGCTTGTTTTGGGAGTTTCCTCCTTAAATGAGACCTTGTGCTACAGGATGATACCAGAGCCTGAAAATGTGAGATGACCAGATACACTGTGCTTGCTTTAGGAAAAAAAAAGCAAGGTGTATAAAAAGGCACTCCTGCAAAACTGTGTTCAGTGAGGTTTGGCCATTAGCCATCTATCAGGAATATTCGGGAAAAGCAATACTGGCACTGGGACATCTCTGAAGATGTGGATAAGTAGTGGATTAATTCTCTGTAATAAGAGGACTAAGGTTTGAAACATACAAGTTGCCAAATGATAATTGCCTGTAATAGCTATCTAATATAGTGGGCCTTCTGTTAACCTTTGAATTTTCTGTTCTTAATTAGAACAATGGAGCAGTACCAGGAGATCACTGGAGTATGAAATCTACAAATGCATGCTTCTGTGGAAGACAGAGTGCAAAAATGTCCTTTTTCTTGGGGGGGAAAAACCCAAACATTGTGGGATATTTATGTCGGGCTTCACAAGCTATCAATTTATGTGAATATTTCACTCTTTCTAAGATAGTCATCTAATTGGTAGCAGTGTCAAGCTTAGATGCATCAGAAAAAGCTACGTCAAGAGTTTCAGGCAGCTTTGCAAATCTGATAAAAATGATAGGCCTCGGTTGATTTGCAGACATTTGCTATCATGCCTTGTTACTGCCATCCTTTTAAAACCACAATAGACTTAAATCTGTTGAGTGTTACAGATTGATTGGTGGAAAATGTTTATTTTTATGAATTTGGAATTTAAATGATGTGAAGAAAATGCTTGAGACTGAGGACTGTGTTTTTTTAATGCTGAAGAGCAGGAACTTTTAGATGGTGATCGGTTAGAAACATCAGGAAGGTCCATCTAGTGGCTAGTAGAGTGCAATAAGTATCTTAAGAAAGCTTAATTTAGAGCTTAATTTAAAGAAAAAGTACTATCAGTTGGGAATTCCCCCTTGTCTCCCCCTCACCCCCCACCAGTCACATTTAATTAAGGGAGCAAAGCCAGAAATTAATGGGAAAGTGAATCCATTCCAATCAAGAGACCAAAGATACATCAAAAGCAACTGGGCCTTCTCTTGTCTGGCTGCCAAAACATTCATGATTTCTTTGCTAATCCCAGAAAGTCAAGCCATATTATCTTTGTTACCAAGTGCTTGCACTGATTTCTGACACACACACCCCCGCCCACCGCCTCTGTTTTTAATGTAATGCCAGATACAGATACCTTTTCAGACTGATGGTAGTGGAAAGAGGTTAAATGGGGGCTAGGAACTAAGATTTTGAAATAAAAGCTTCTTTTTAGAGTTTAATATAGAATTAGGAGTTAATGAAAAGAGGGTGAAACATCAGAACCATGAGTCTGGTAAAGTTTGAGAGAGTAGCTATTCTATCAGTGACCACTGAATTGCTTTCGTCTGGAATATCCCCGGGGATTAACTGATTGGGGTTGATAGAAGTAAAAGAATGATTTCCAGTTATGAGGCTGAGTGAGCAGAGCTGAGACTTGTGTCCGACTGGTGGCTGTGTAAGTATAGATACAATGGGAACAGATTTTTAAATCAGACAGTTTTAAGAGGAGAGAGAAAGAAGAAATCTAAGGTTCCAGTGTATTCAGCAGTTTTTTTTCCTGGCTGTACCTATTTGTCTTGCATCTGGTCCTAAATTCTAGCTTTAACCATCTGCCAGCATTGCCTTCAAGGGTATTAGTTGCTTTGTCTTTGTGCTAGTTGTGTTCCCTGTAAGGGATCAGGGCCTAACAAAAAGCAGGTTGCTAATACACAAAGCATTCCATTCTGGTTCTGAGTAGTGCTATATATTCAAAGAATAGTTTGTTTCTCACCTCCTTTTAAGTTAAGATAGAAAAAAAGAAACCTTCCAAGTGAGGTCATCTTTATAATTGCTGCATCATTTAGACTGCGAATAAGGACCAAAGTAATCGAAGGACTGCTTGTTCCACTTGTAACTAAAATGTAAACAAATCAAACCATGAACCCCTGTCTGAAGGTCAAGCCAGAAGGATTTTTGAGCTTCCTGTGTGAGACCTCTAAGGATAAGAATTAATGCAAATGATAGACAGGTCGATACAGATGAAAATTGCACAATTTGAGTCAAGACAGTTGATTCTGTACAATTAGTGAGGAGGGAGAAACATTACTATCTGCTTAAATGCTTCAAAAGAAACTGCCTTGGCATATCCAAGCAGAGAGAGAAGACAGTTGAAAGCTTTCTGTATGCGCTCCCCAAATCCCCTTCCTTGTTTAATTACATCTAAATAGCTATAATTTTACCTTGCTTCAATGTGAGCTATCACACTTGGAACTTTGACCCTAACTGCACATAGGGACTATTGAAATTGTTCATCACTGGCTCTGAAGAAGTGTATGTAATTGTTTACATGCTTACTGAGAAAAATTAGACTTAATTGAACTTTTCTGTGGACATAAGTTTGATGCAAGCTTGCTCTACAAAGAAAAGGGGTAAGTGAAACGTGTGCCCAATTCCTCTATTGTGCCTCTTAGCTTTAAATACTGCCAGCTGGCAACAATATAAGATTTCAAGCATCATTAATGCATCCTGGTGGAGCTCTGAAATCAGATATGAGTTTTGGTTTAGACTGCATCTTCACTGATCTTGAGAGCAGAACTGCTCTAAGGTGAGAATGTTCTGAGAAAAGGATGGATCTCTTTCCACTAAAAGCAAAAGTTTGACAAGTAAGGTACCTTTCCTGGTGGGATTATAAACTATTGAGGGGATTGTTATCATATCATGTCTAAGGTTAGCTGGAAGAAGGAAGGAATGGAATTTTGCTGATCATATTCTTGTTGGGTCTTCTGCTTTTCAGGGTAAGCAGAACTGAAATTAGGCATCATCTCTTTAAAACTGTTACGTATGAGATGGAGGGATGGAAGCAGTTCCCCTTAGAGTTGCCTATAGTTTGGATAGGGTCTGACAAATTCTTATTTTTGCTGTAATCAATTAGAACAGTGATTGTCAAACTTGGCAACTTGAAGATGCACGGACTTCCACTCAAATTCTGGCAGTGGAAGTCCACACATGTTCAAGTTGCCAAGTTTAAGAAATACTGAATTAAAATATTGTCTCCAGAGACAATAGTTCTTTTGTCTTTCCTTTTTATCACCAGTGGGGACTGCAGAATCCTTTCCACAGCTACAGAATGTGGGATCAGTTCTGGTTTTGCACTCTCCATTGTTTGAGAGTAATGTTTGCTCTGAGTTGCAAAAACATCCTCATCATTCTGTCATTAATTCATTTCTTAGCTTCTTTTCAAGAGGTCATTATTTAAAGGCAGACACGTCAATAGGAAACATGCACCATTTAAATGTATTGATTTGTAACTCTGATCTGACCTGAAATGAACACTTTTTAGAGAGCCCTCAAACTTCATATTCCTTTCTGGCTTGATTATTTGTACTTATACTGTAAGTTGTATCCATTATAACTCACTCCTTCATTCATACTACAAAACAGATGCCTACCTGAACTGCTTAACTGCATTGGTGCTTATAACCCAGGATAGTGCTTCTACTCACATTGTTACTTCACATTTGAAGAATATTTCTGCCAGAAGAAAGACAAAAAAATGTGCTGAAAGCAAGGGCTCTGATAGTCTTGGCTTGTTAATAATATATTGGATGCACATAGCAATTCATGTTAAAAGGTATATATCGTCAGTTTGATTGACTTGAACAGTGGAAAGAAGATGTCACTGAGGTGCAAGAAGGCTGCTGTATTCTCACTAGCTTAGAATAAACAGCTGAGTATCTTCATTTTTAATAGTTCATATGGCAAAATGGCTACTTCATCATGCAAACCTGCTTTGGTTCCTTCTGCTAATCACCCAGGCCATCCTATCTGAAGGCAGGGAACTGGAAATATTAGTACTAATAAATCAAAACATACCCTTTTATTGAATACAGCTTCTATTTTTATGGTTTAAAATGGTTTAACAGTCAGTGTAATATATTTTGTTGAGTTTCTTTTCTGCATAAAAGGGTTGAGAAAATGAATCAATTAAGCCATCTAAGCCTCATTCAAACCCCATCATTTGTGTGTACTTATGTATAAAATGATTATAGAGATCTAATATTAACATAAATACAACCTTCTTATAAATGATGCATGACAACAAACACAGTATTTAAGTAAAAGCATGCAAAAGCAAAACTCGTACAATATGTGGATTATCATTCATTTTCTAGAAATACAGCCAGGCTACAGACTTATTTTTAAAATGTGGTGTGAATGAATTTATTTTACCTAATGCAATAGAGGGTGATTGTAAAAAAATCAGAGAATGGTCGTAACAACATACATTTATTTTCAATAAAAAGTAATAATTTTTTAAAAGAAAAAAAAAAGCAACAAAGCATGCTTGATCCATTAAAATATATACTCGGTGAAAGCAGGGAGGGGTTGGGATAAGATATAACACCAACAAGATGGCAGTAAGTTTCATCGGTGTCTTGTATAATATTTGCAAAACTGGTGGCATTTTTACTATGTTCAGATAGCCGCAACACTGCAGCTTCAATGTTCTGTGTGGTGTTGAAACCTCTACTGTTGAAGCAAATTTAGAAGCCATATTAGATCACGGGCAGCCAGGATCCTGAAACAGGGATTGGCTAACAGGTGATCCTTGCTTTCTCTGCTTCCCTGTCCCTGCTTTCTTTGTCTGTCTTGCTGTCCAACTGTTATGTTATCCACTTGGGTCACTGATGAGTGATAAGGCTGGCTTGAGGCTGAGGCCCTGCCTGGGGTCTGACCTTGTTAGGCTATGAATGGCATTGGTCTGAAGCCTTTTCTTAGCCTGTGTATAGGGGCTCTGGTGGCAGACTTGGGAAATGGAACATCTGGCAGGTTTATCAGTACTCGTAACCTATTTGGCTGTTCCTCTTGGCAAGATTAGGATAGCAGTGGCTGTATCTGGGACGCTGACCATCATTTGAATTTCTTATGGTGTTACTCTGGCATGTTGGGGGAAATTTAAATGCTGGGCAGTTTTCCAGAATAGAGAAGCAGTAACTGACACTGGAGCTCTTTCCTTTTTGCTTGAAAAAAAAAATAGAGCTATTTGGCATATACTAGCAGTTTGATCATTTCTGTCACTTTATGCCTGGCAACAGAGTATAAAACATATGCTTTCAAAATTATTTGGAAGAAATGCTTCAGCTCTCACGACTGCTGCAACTGTCTTACTAAGTAGCCATCTCTTTTTCAAGACTTAGTTGGAATACTGAGAAAAAGATACTACTGCTTTTAAAGTGAACTGTAAGTAAATTTTTAAAGCTTGCACAGCTTTACTGCCTAAAATAGTGGCTGCCTTTTTCAGTAAGAATTCTTAGTGGTTAAGAGACCCACAACTGATGCAACCATGTTTTGTGTACATGGACATTACACTTTGGTGCAAATGATTGTGTTGCACAGCTTCAAACTGAGGAAAGATTGGTGAGCATTTCAAGATTTATGTTATGAAGGTAGCACTTTTTAGCTAGAATTTTCAGAATGCTATCTAGCATAATTTAACTAAAATCACTTCTGTGCTTAAGGAATGTATGGCAAAGAGGCCTTTACTTCCTGTAATTTTATAACTGGTTGTTTATGGATAAGAGGACCAGGACTCAATCCTGAGAGAAACAGGCTAGTGTTTAAAATGGTGCAGTATTAATAAAGTATCTGAAAGATCGTCAAGGCAGTTTTGATTAAGACAGTGTACTTGGTCATCAGGTACTGCTAAACTACTACTCTTATGGTACTTGAACTATAGAAATCTAAGCAGTGATGCAGTGCAGAAGTGTTGCAAATGGCCCAGGAAGAAAAATACAGTGCTAACTGGGATTTTCCCCACCTGCTTTAAAGTGCCAGGTGCTTTTGTGCCTTTAGCACTATATTTATGAACAAAGATCAGCATATCATTATTTGACCACCTAATAGCACTTGAGGCTGCTATTGAAGGCATAACTGCAAAGGGAGATGATGGCACCCCAATCTCCAAATTAGAGCAGCTGTATGAAGAGATGGTCCTGATGACCCACTTACAGGCTAGGTTACAAAAGGCTTCAGACTTCTGATACTCAGGTGTAGGGTGGGACCGCAGCTCCTTCCCATTCCAGCCATATTTCCTCTTTGTGATGTAGAAGCTTCCCAAACTGATTAAATTTACTGGAGTCTTCATCTTCAGTTATCTTCCCTACTTCAGGTGCAACATGAATTCAACTCCCCTAAGCCTGCAGGAAGCTGCTTTTAATGCTCCCTACCTTATCCTCATGTGGACTGTTTCTGTCTTTATTGTCAACCTGTTATTTTGTAATGATATGTGTCTCCTTATTAAAGAAATTAGCTGAAATATCTAGATGTTCTTTGTGTTTATTTACAAAGTAGACACACACAAACTTGTTGGATCTTAGATTTAAGAATAACTAAGAATTAAGAATTAATTAAGAATTAAGGGACGCGGTGGCTCAGTGGGTTAGGATGCTGAGCTTGTCGATCAGAAGGTCGGCAGTTTGGCGGGTCAAATCCTGAGTGCCGTGTAGCAGAGTGAGCGCCTGTTACTCGTCCCAGCTTCTGCCAACCTAGCAGTTCGAAAGCACCTAAAAATGCAAGTAGAAAAATAGGGACCACTACGGTGGGAAGGTAACAGCGTTCCGTGTGCCTTTGGTGTCTAGTCGTGCCGGCCACATGACCACCTAGATGTCCTCGGACAAGCGCTGGCTCTTCGGCTTTGAAACGGAGATGAGCACCAGCCCCTAGAGTCGGAAACGACTAGCACGCATGTGCGGGGGAACCTTTACCTTTACCTTTACTTAAGAATTAAGAATAAATAGACCAAGAAATTGATTGTGACTAGGATTATACACAATTTTGGCAACTGCATGATGATTTTGTCTCATTGTACAACTTTTAAAAATTGCTATTCCTGTAAGACAAAGAAACCGAAGCTTTTTGGATGAGAATTGAAATGTCTTCAAAGAAAAACAAGAAAGTCCAGTTGCCTCGTGAAAAAGCACTTTGGGGACTGGAGTTCAGGGTCCAAATACAACATATTTAGGGAAACACCAGATTAATATAATCTCAATCATACAGTATAAACAATCTTACTAAGGCCACCAGCATTTCTATACAATCCTTTCCTTCATTTCTACATAGCTTGCCTTTTATATTTCTAAAGAGCTTGGTTTAAAATCAATCACTAGCAAACCCAGCCAAATGTGCAGTTAAAGGTGCTTGGAAAATTTATTTCTGACATAGGCGCAATCATGCATTGACATAAATGAGAAATCCAAATTAATAAGGTCTTACTTCAAATCCTATTTCAGTTTAGATAAAATGTACCTCAGATCTCTAAGTGCAATTGATGGATCAAACTAAAAACCTGAAAGATTGCAGCAAAGTGTTATTAAAATAATATGCATAGAAATACACTTTGAATAGTTTAGATAATACTGTTGCTTCCAGGGGTAGGCAACCTTGGCTCTTTTATGACTCTTGGACTTCAACTACCAGAATTGGCTGAGGAATTCTGGGAGTTGAAGTCCACAAGTCATAAAAAAGCCAAGGTTGCGTACCCCTTTAGTTCCAAGCTTTGGACGTCTGCAAACAGGCATGTCTTTGAGATTCTTGGAAGAAGAACCCAGAAGAGGATCAGATTGGGTGGCGCACACACACCGCTATAAAAATGAATTCTTCAAAGTAGGATACTTTTGCACTTGTATGTGAAACGTAGGCACATTGCTGCAAATCTTCACTGGCCTCAGCAGTGAAGCAGACCTTCCTTGCTAAACTGCAAATTTTCTCCCCAATTACTGTACCATCAGGTTTGCCTTCCTTAGAGTCTCACTTTATTTTTGAGGTCATTAAGGGAGAAACTGGATCATTTCTAAGTTACAAGAAGGGAGGAGGTGAGTTTTCTTAGAAGCTCCTGTAGTCTACAGAAGAATAACCTCCTTTTGAACCTGATTCAAAATAAAACACTTTTGTTAAGTCAAATACATGTGCACCCATTTAGACTCGTTTCCGGGTTGGCTCGCTGTTGCTACGATTGGACTTTGTCCTGGATCAGAAAGCCTTATGCACAGATATGCTTCCTTAAATTTTCCTTCATGCACAAAAGAGCCATTCCATGCACAAAAGAGCCATTCCATTGACTGTGAATTAAAAAATTACTGGCCAACAGGTGGGGGCACTGGCATTTCAGAGCTCACATTTCTGATGAATTCCTGGTTTGGGGCTAACTATTATGTGGAGAAAATCTGAAAGATAAGAGCAGCTAATTACATATTTCTCACAAATCAACAGCAGAGGTCCTTCCAACCTGTGCTTTTCTATTCTGTAATCATAAATTCAATTGTGTACAAGAAGTTACTTGTTTTCCAGATTATTCTGCTTATTGAAACTGGGCTTGATTATTCCCTCTGGTATAGGATTTAGGCATTAGGGTGATAGGTGGAACATTGTGGCTGTACCTGTAATTTTTCTAAAACCTTCCAATAAAAAACTGTCATGTTCCTCCTGTTGTCTAAAAAGAATTAACATGGGTAATTCCTGCTGTTGAATCTTTCTCCAAAATGCTGACAAACTAAACTGCAACAAATGCAGGTTATGGTTCAAATTTTGCACAAACAAGCACCCCAAAGCCAAAACCTTTTTGTAGTGTATATGAATGATTAGCTAACTATTTGGGGGAAAAGCACAGTATTAAACACCTTATTGAGCAATGTATCCCCATGACAATTCCACTGTGTGTGGGTTTTTTACAACTTTTAGGTTGCATAACTTTTATTTCACTTGTAACAAAGCAGCCATCCATTGACTTCTGAGATAATAATAATAATAATAATAATAATAATAATAATAATAATAATAATAATAAGAAGAAGAAGAAGAAGAAGAAGAAGAAGAAGAAGAAGAAGAAGAAGAAGAAGAAGAAGAAGTAGTAGTTAGTAGTAGCTAGTAGTATTTGGAAGGGACCATGGAGGTCTAACCCCCTGCTCAGGCAGGAAACCCTATACCATTTCAGACAAATGGCTGGCCAGTCTCTTCTTAAAAACTTCCAGTGTTGGAGCATTCACGGCTTCTGGAGGCAGGTTGTTCCACTGGTTAGTTGTTCTGTCAGAAAGTTTCTCCTTAGTTCTAGGTTGCTTCTCTCCTTGACTAGTTTCCATCCGTTGCTTCTTGTCCTGCTTTCAGGTGCTTTGGAGAATAGCTTGGCTCCCTCTTCTTTGTGGCAGCCCCTGAGATATTTGTGTAACTTGGAAACAGCAAGAGTAAACATACTTAATTTTCTCTTCTGGAACAGGGCCAATAACCAATTTATCACTGATGTGTTTTATGGAGATGCTTTAGAATATCCTGCTTGGTATTGATGGAAATACTCTGTGGTCAAACTGGAAAAGTGGGGAATACAACTTGCAATACATGGGTTCCTCAGTTGCCTTAGTTATCTGCCAGCCTATTACATGCTATATACAGTAGTCCTGTCAGTTACTGCAACACACTTAATGATTTCTCCAAAATATCCCAACCTTTTGATATTACATTTGAATATCTTCTGCAAAAAACAAACACAATTTCTTAGCATAAGATTGCTGTCATAGGTGAGATGCAGCCATGACAATCGCTTTTACATTAAAACCTTGGATGGGTGCTGTTTAAGAAGAATTATTTCCTTTCCTACACTGGAATGCTGATGGTAGCTTTCCTTCAGTGATTCTCATTAAAAAAATACCCCTGTGGATTTAATAACATTTATCTATCTTCCCCCGCAAAAAGCAATTGCCTAATAAGGAATTATTAATAAAGCAAGGACAAAAAGTCACCATAAGGAGTATGAAACCCACCCCCCCCGCCGCTCCTTTTGATTCAGTAGTTTTGCCGTATGTGATGGCAGTTCATAGAACAGTGTTTCTGTCTCTGATCAGGTTGGGATGCAATGGCACACAAAGACACCAAAGTCACCTGGTTTTCCTTGCCTCCTATCCTGCAGAAAATAGTTCCTTCCTCTGCTAACCAACCACTCTTTATAGAATTTTAAGCCGGTTTAATGCAACATGCTCTTCATCTACTGTGTGAGTGGTTCAGCCTCTCCAGGAAGAAAAATGCTTTCCTACCTATGTAAATGAAGCAATGCAGCAGGGAGCAGGACCATGTGTTCATGTCTACCAGGGTTCTGGTATTTATTTAAAAGTTAATCTACAGATTAGTGCCTCTTCCAAGTACACTAATTAGCACTCCCATCAACAATGACAGGGCAAGCCACAGGTAAATTAACAGAAAACAAACCCCATTCCCTTCTAGCACTGATGAGGTTACCTAGTTGGATCATCAGCAAGAAAACAACCAAGGCCCGGGGGCTGGATCCGGCCCGTGAAGTGGTTTCATGTGGCCCACGAAGCCATCCTGGAAACAGTGAGGGAACGGCCCCCACTGCCTCGGCCCTGGCCCAGAGACCCTCCTCCTGCCAGAGACCCTCAGATCTGTCCCACTCTTGCCCAGGCCCCCATAGGCACCCTTGATGCGAACCATGTAGAGCTGGCCAAGCCCACCCAGTAAGCCATATGCACTCTAGCCACGCCCACCCAGTAGGCCACGCCCACCCTGGCCATACCCACCCGGCCCCCTGAGGGCAACCGCAATGCTGATGCGGCCCTCAATGAAATTGAGTTTGACACCCCTGCTCTATACTGAGACTGAAACTCCATATTTGCATATTGAACCAAGTTGCAGGCAGATAGCTCTATTTATCATTTGTCACTTTGGGAAAAAATGGGCAGACAGATCCTATTTCAGAAAGTCATCTTAAACAGCAAGGCAAAATGTTCATATGGCTACTTCATCACAATGTGAAATCCTTAACTTCCTCATATCAGAATTCCTAGTCTGACTTGATTCACCACATTGTTCAGACAAATTCTCAATACCGCTGCTTCATTTTTACATCTGATTATGCTTAGCACTATAATCTTGGGCATTATTTCTTAAGAGTCAAGCAAATGCAGTACTAATATATGAAGTGGTGAGGAAACTTGAATCAAAAGAGAAATTGTTTTCATCATTAAGGAAATAAGTCTCACTGCAGGAAAACATACGCTTTCATTAGTTAAGACATTTGGACAGTTGTTAAAGCATTTGTTTTATTCATTTATAAATACTATTGTGTTTACAAGCATTATAGATGTGAATATTATTCTCAAACTTTCAAACATATAATACTTAGAATACTATGTAACAATCAGGAAAACAAAAACATTCATCTCAAAATTTGGAAGGCCACTCAAAATAAGTTGCATAAAAATACATTCTCTTCCTTCACGCACAAGCCACTCTTTTCTCCAATTAGTTATGTACAAAGAATTGTAAAACGTTTTTTAAAAACAGATAACACTTAGAATATTTGCATGTGGGAAGTTAATGAGCCAACAGTAGGATGCTGTTCTTTTTTCAGAAATAGCTTTTACAGTAAGAGATTTTGACTTTCCTCAATATTATATCCTAAACAGGAGTGGAAAGATACAGATTTTAACATAATTTGAACCCTTCTGTTGGCTCAAGAACATACAAAGTTATATCCACCCAGAGTTCAACTTTCCCCATGAAATAAAGGAATCTTGGGGAGTGGATGAAATCATCAGTAAGTTGCTAAGGAGTAATCTTGGTAAAAAAGCAAAAACAAAAGCTAACTCTTCTTGGAACATGCTGCCTTTAGTAGAATCACACAAAAATATTTCAAACACAGAATAAATGTGATCGAAACACACCATTCAAAGAAAAAGTCTTGGGAAACTGAAGGCTTGAAACAAAGATATTATAGTTGCCTTTGAGAAGCAGACTTTCTGCTTCCCATATTTAATATCCTGAAGTCAAAAGCTTTCCTCTCATGTTAGCTAACATGGCAGCAGGCTGAGTGGAGCTGGAAGGTCAAAGACAGGAAAACAAAGCCTATTGTACCAAAGCTGAAGGACTTCATAAAAATGCATATATGTAAGTGGACAAGGACAATTCTTTGTGAAGGAACATTCAATTTGCGAAAAATCCTGTCAAAATAAGTTCATTTTTAGGTTCTGGTAAGCACTAAAATAATTGAAAAGTATGTGTTGAGAGACATCTGCATATACACTGTAGAAGTCCTATTGGTGTACACTGGGGCCTCTTCTTCAAACTCTCCACAATTTTGGGAAAAGATTTGGTTACTTTCCACATCCTGGTAATTTGAAAGAAGAACTTGATGACCCAATGGCTCAGGTTTAAATGGGGGCAAAGGACTACATTCACAATAATAAAATATTTGTATGGGTTGGGTATTCATTAGATGTCCCAGAAGGGACACATACATTTTTTTTTACATTCATATTGTTCAGTTAGGGACAAATGTTAACTTTAGTCTAAAGCAGGAATGGGGGAAGTGAAGGCTTTTGAAATTACTGAACTACAGAATCCTCAACCATCATGTTCAATGGTGACGGATGCTGAGATTCCAGGACCATTTGAAGAGTCACAAGTATCTCATTTTTGTCCTAAGAAGTAACAAACCTTAATCTTTCATATATCAGTGATAGTCCATGGGTTGTGTTTAATCTATATTCAATGCTTTATCAGCAAACAGAAACATGTTTAGCCTTATACTTGAGTAATTCCATGGGAATAAGTGTTTTAAATGGTAATTATTAACATAAACATCCCTTAAGAAAAAAAAGAAAGTGATATGTCAATGACTTTAGATTAGTTTCCAATAGTAAAAATCAAATGCATATGCATTGGAAAATGATCGTTAGATTCATCTAATGCTCCCTGATCATCCAGATTTCACCCATGAATTGTTTCCATTAACAATAAAATAATATGGATAGAAACAAATAAATACTAAGTAAACTTTTCTTAAATACAAATGTACTCATATCTACTTGCTCTTGCACCTACAAAACCCTGCCTTCTGAAAGCTTTTCTCTCAACCTTTTATGTTCTATGAGTTTATCCATATTACTAGGAAGACAGCCTTCTTGTAACATAAACCAATCTAACGCTAAATGGCTATTAAGACTTTCTTCTCTATAGTTTCCTATACTTAGTTTTTTTAACATGTAATACCTCTAATTTCATATGAAACTTAATTTTTAGTAGCCAAATCCCACTGAACATTTCTTTCAGTTTGAAAGGAATAAAATTGTGTTTCTTCTTATGCTTCTTAAAGTACGTGCACAAGGATTTGGAAAAATTCATAGGGAAAAGCTTTCAGAACCAAGAACCAAAGAAGAACCATTCCATTCCCATTTAAAATAAAAACTTCTATTATCCACAAGCTTGAAAGCATTCATGTCACAGATTAGACTTTCAACCATTCTCCTCTATCATTTGCAGATGATGCAGATAACATTTTAGCTGACTGCACAATTAAAACAGAACATTCATCTGAATCTAAACTTAATTAGGTCAGAGCAATAACCAATGACAGGGAGTAATATTTTTGTTCTTGATATCTTTTAAAAACAAGGAGTCCTGAATTCTTGAGAAAAGTTTACTTGATCATATAAAAAACTTAAAATAATTGATTTAAACATGAATAGGCCTTTTGTACACATTCAACCCCTCATTAAATCAGGGAGTTTCTTGGAAATACTTCCTGGTTTCAAATGAAAATTTTAGAATAAGCTATTAAACCATATACTAGTTCTTGGGTTGGTAGTTACAGTGTTTAATTCAAATGAAATAAATAACTTCCATTCAAGATTTTCCTTTTCACCATTTTTTGAGAGAAGGAACAAATCTCATTCATATTTCAGCTTTTGGAACTGGACTAAGATTTTCTTTGCATCAGGATAAAAATGGGTTCATTTTAACAGTTTGAAGGTGGTTTGAAATCCTTGAAAATATAAGGAAAAAAATATTTAGGCCTAAACTGTTAAGATGTTGTCATTCATCTTAATGACATCCATGGAATAATCAGTTTTTACCCCACTGCCTCCCCCAAATAAAAACATTTTTTATGGTGACATAATGGCATATTGGATTGTTTCATGATTAATCAGCTCAGAAAATTCTAGGCAGAATTCAATTTGATCTAATTCCAACTCTTGACTAGATGGGGCACAATTCTTCATAGTATGCTTATTAATGTTTCTCCTTAGATTTTTGGATATTAAAACTGAGGTTGGTTTAAGTTACTATATTCCAGGTATAAAATAACAATAGTAGTATGCAGGAACTCTTACAGAATGATTCATTTTTCATTTTCATGACTGTTTATGATACAGCTTGACAGGACATACTAAAAAGATTTTTGTTCATATCCCTCTGCAATCCTCTATGGGACTGAAATAAGTTAGGCAGTAGAAAAGCAATATCATGAATAAAATTCATTGCAATGACAAAATGTGTTTAGCTTCCATATATAATTGTTAGACTTACTTTGAAACCTGGACAATATCCAAAGTTCCCAAAAAGGTGAACAGAGGAAACCAATAGGCTGCTGAGAGCCTCAGAGCTAAACCAGAAAGCTCTAAGTACAGTGAATGCACTGATCACTACATCCGACTTTGATACGTTTATACAACCAATATCTTAATTAGTCACCTCATAGGTGGCAACTCCTGGCACTTAACAGAATTCTGCCTTTCACTGTAGCTAATAAAAGCAAGAAGAACACATGAGTACACAGAACAAAAAGATGAAAGAGAAAAGGTCAGTCATCTCTTTGTTATAGTAGTCCACAATAGATTTAAAAAGTCACATTGTGTTGATTATTGAGCAATGATGGCAAAAAGGTCTGAAGACTACTGCTCACTTGTATCTATGTTTAACTGCTTTTCTTACATCTCAAAGGCTCTGTTCTAATCAAGGTGAAAACGGACTAAATCAAGATCAAAAAGTGTAGCTTCAAAATGAGATATCATGCTTTGGAATACAAAAGAAGAAAGAAAAGAAATGCAGTGGTCAGGATTTGGAAAAATATATTAAATGCTGCAAGTGAAATCTCATTGTTATAACCAGAGAAGCACAGTCTCTGAAGCCGCTAGTATTCTGAGAATCTATAAAAGTTAATGTATTCATTTCCAGTATGACCAGAAACCTGGGTGTGAGTGCTACTGATCTTACTGTTGACATTAAAGACAAATGCATTTATGTTTACAACTGCGCAAATGAAACGTTGCATTAAATTTCTCAAATATTAGTATAATTTTATCAAGGCTCTCCACCAAGACTGAGAGAGCATTTTGTACTGGACTAAGCACCTCTAACCACCAGCCTTCTTTTAATCTCTGTGAATACTTTCGTGTTTTCAGTTTTTCGCCTATTGAACATTATCTTAAATCCAATTTATTTGTACCGCAATGTTATTACTTCACTGGTAAATTAATTACTTTGCTTATAAAGATATGCTGATGGATTGTGCAGATACATCCTGCATATTTTATACAAGTGGAAATCCAACCTAAGCAATTTTTGCTGTTAAACGTCCTTCCACCAGAATTCTTGACAGAAAAAGGGACTGTAATGTGAGTTAAAGAATGTGGCAGTTATAAGGTGTAATCATCTATTAAATAGTCCTAAAGAAAACAACCATGAAACAAAAATAGTAGGAAGCATCTTGAGGAGGGTTGAAAAGAAGAAGAAACAATTATTGGGCCCCAATATTAAAGTATATTAAGTACTGAGAGATACGTAGAATATGTATTTCCAAGGCAAGACACCATTATGAGACTCCCAAAGAAATAAGCCATCCTGTTTTTCACAGATTGCAGACTCCCAAATTCCAGGAAGAAGAGTAATTCCATTTCACTCCCTATTCCTATTCCATGACAGTATCTTAAGACATGTTCGATTGACACTATAGTCACTTCTATATCACTTATTACAGTAGATACTTCTTTACATCAGATTAAGGTTGGATGCATATAGGGTTTACAGCAGATGGTTTAAGTAGTTGAGACAGTGCCAATCACTTTGTCCCTTTGAATAAATTACTCCAATACTGTAAAAATAATAAACTTGTGGTGAGGCATGCTTTTAGAAGAAAGGGGCGGGGTAAGCACTGTGCAAAATAAAAATGCCCAGCAAGTGCAAGGAGCTGTGTGTGTTGCCAACTGGTCCATGGCTAAATTGCCAGCAGTTCTTTCAATCGGAAAATCAGAAGTAGGTGGCAGGGTTGGCAGCTTGTGCACAGAAATCTCCTCTTTCTGCCCATCCTTTGTTCAATATGTTACTTTGAGAGTTTACTGATGACTCGGATGAGTGCTCCATTCTCATCTTTCAGTCGCTGATTGTCTGACTTCAGCTCTGTCAAAACCTGTTTCAAAGACAAGATAGAGCATCAAAACCTTTCTGAGCTGATTACCCCAGAACATTCCAGCCACTGGGGGGGGGGGTAATCTAAACAGTAGTAAGCTCTATTCATGAAATGGCTCTTGCTTAGCATATGGCCAACTCTCCTTACTCAATGTAATAGTATTTTACCTTCCTAAAACAGATGAGGGAAATTATCCCAGATATATGCAGAACAGAAAATTATGTGTTGACCCACATGATTTCACTCTTCGATACAAAGCAACAAATGTTGCCTTGCTCTTAGCCATATCAAGGCATAAAATACCCCAAATCAGTCAAGTTATTTTGATGCATAAGACAGAAAATACTATAACCACCTCTCTTCAGACTTATCTCTCTAAATAAGATAACTAATAAACCTCTACCCTTTTCATAACATCCAGTTTTCTTCTTAATAATAAACTTAACTAAATTTGGAAAAACAATAGTCTTTTTTCAATTCTGAAAGGAAACTGACTAACTTTAAACACTTTAAGCATATATATATATATATATATATATATATATATATATATATATATATATATATATATATATATATATATATATATATATATATATATATATATATATATATATATATATATATATATATATATATATATATATATATATATATATATATATATATATATATATATATATATATATATATATATATATATATATATATAATTTTTGTGTGACAAATCAGTTATGGATCAAAGAGCCTGGTTTAGGTAGATCTTTTACATATTATAGAGTACAAACATACAAGTAACAGTAATGATAAGTTGCTCAAAAACTAGATCTTATTATTTCAATTATTTTAATTCCTATTTCACCTACCTGTAGGGAAGAAAATGATATGGACTTCTTTGTAGAAAATGTTTTTAGTAAACATTTGTCAGTGTTTTTTCTTTCTAGACTGAAAGTGGCTTTTACTTTTTTATGTGTTCCCCAAAATAAACTAATAAAAGGTACTTTGGGTTAAATTTTCTTCATTTTTGAAATGTAAAATGTTACTATAGTTGATTAACAATTTGGACTATGAAAAAGTGGTATTAATAAATTGTGCTTAAAAATGCCAAGTGATTCTTAGGCAAGGACACTCAAGAGTAATCTACTTTGGGCCAGAGATTTGGATTCTTAATAGTTTACAAAATAGGACGGCTTGTGCACATATTTAATGAATATGCTTCCACTCAGCTCCCAAGAATTCCTATAGATAGGCTTCTGTTGAAAGAAATGACAAAGTGCTTGGTAAGGTGAGGAGTACTGAAACACCTTCAACAGCTGGTCCCCAAAGAAAGGGGATCATTTATCAGTGAGGTGGAGCCACAAACACAAATTTATTTGGGATCTCTTGCCAATAAGAATGCACAATTGGCCACTAATAACTCAATGTATCTCTATTTTCATTTGATAGGATAAAAATATGTACAAATTCTTAGGGCAATCATGTTGAAATTAAACAATCCTTAAAATGGTTTACTCATAAAAAGGAGAGGCAATATTTTGATAAGGCATGATGAAGGAAAGGAATCTAAATTAATCAACAAATCAAACAAATCAAACATATTTCTGAAAATGCATTTAATCCCTGCTTTTCCCTTAAATCATCCCGGAATTCTTTTCTCTACAGGAGGTGACTGACTGACAAGGTAACAGAATCTACTCAATTTAAAGGAATCCAGAACTGGTGAGACTATTTTAATCAAGGCTGACTCCACAATAGTGGGTTAGAAAAATAACATATGATTTTTCTTATTTGTACACAAAGGTTTTTATCAAATCTGTGGTTCAACTCTGAGCTACACAATGTGATTTTAACACAGTACTATACATGCTATAGATGGGTATGACTGTGAAAGTGGGAGCGCAAGAAAAATACTGTGGATCCTTTCATTTATATATTTTGAAGAAAGTTTAGCATAAGAATAGTCAATCTGGGACCAGACAAAGACTGACCATTTGCTTAATTGAGCATGTGACGCAAATGGATGGGCTGGGAGGGGTAGTAGGAGGCTTTGCAAGGTTGACAAAAGTTTAAGAAAGGGAAGGCTACAGATAAAGTGAATGACTAGATTTTAAGAAATTTGAGAAAATTCTTGGAAGAGCTATCGGTTATTTTAGTTATGCAATTTATCTACTTTGGGCAGTAAACAGCTATCTATATCTATATCACACTGTACATACACACATACATACATATACTGTACATATGTTTATGTACTGTACATATGTTTATGCATACACACACACTATTTATTACCAATGGTCCCATAATGCTAAATATATTCTGGAAGAATCATTTCTTTACTAATTATAGAGGCCATGAAAGCAAGCTCATCCTAGTCCCACGGGATAGGCTGTTCCATAGGGGGAATCCCTCACAGAGAATTCTTGCCACCAGGCTTCCTCTCATCGTGCTTCCTAACAGATGGAGATCCTTGATAGGTGCTCTCTGGCCATATAAGGCTTTAAAAGCAGTGATGGATAAAACTATACAACTGTAGGTTATCAGCATGCTAATTTCAATTTCAGTCGGTGCATGGCATCTCCCAAGACCTTCATGAAAATACTAAACAGGAAAAGGGAAAGGCCTAAGGCCCTATAGTACTCATATAAGAGAATATTTGAGGTTTACTTTAATCCCCTTCCACAATTCCTGTACATGCAGTGGAACCACTGTAATCTGGCACCTCCAACTCTCAGAACTCCCATGCAATCCACATATGATACTGTGGTTAACAAACACTGAGAAATCTAGGAGACAAGATTGATTACACTCCTTCCTTTCAAGTCCAATGAGAGTCCCATGAAACAAAAATAGTAGGAAGCATCTTGAGAAGGGTTGAAAAGAAGAAGAAACAATTATTGGGCCCCAATATTAAAGTATATTAAGTACTGAGAGATACGTAGAATATGTATTTCCAAGGCAAGACACCATTATGAGACTCCCAAAGAAATAAGCCATCCTGTTTTTCACAGATTGCAGACTCCCAAATTCGAGGAAGAAGAGTAATTCCATTTCACTCCCTATTCCTATTCCATGACAGTATCTTAAGACATGTTCGATTGACACTATAGTCACTTCTATATCACTTATTACAGTAGAAACTTCTTTACATCAGATTAAGGTTGGATGCACATAGGGTTTGCAGCAGATGGTTTAAGTAGTTGAGACAGTGCCAATCACTCTTTGTCCACATATGATACTGTGGTTAACAAACACTGAGAAATCTAGGAGACAAGGTTGATTACACTCCTTCCATTCAAGTCCTATGAGAGTCCCATGTGGGACCAATATGATTTCCACATCATATCAAAGTCTGAATTCAAACTATCATGAATACAGACAAACTTTGGCCCTGGCACTTTTTCAACAACCTTTCCACAAAAGCAAAGTTTGAGGACAGGATAAGTTACCCATTTCTGTTGGATTCAGGACTGACTTCTTGAAGAGTGGGAAAACTCACATCTCTGCTAGAGCTACTCTTCCCTCAAAGAAGCATTGATTACATTCTGAAACCAATTCACAGTCCTCCCCATGATATTCATTAGTAAGGGTCCAATCCACATGTGGCAGAGCTTAGATCACAGAGACCTCTGCCCACTCTTAGATTGCAGAGAATTCTGTTCTTGGATATGCAAAGGGTCAAAGTTATTCCAGGTATCATCATATAATGTATCACCTCTGTAGATTCTATACATCCAACTTCCATCTTGGAGTGAATACAGTTTCCAGCTACTGCTAGAGATAAGTCAAGATGAAGAGTGTTTGTCCATGACAGCATTAGGAGTTAAGCTTGACTTGATGGTATCTATACTTAATTAATTAAGATGAATTTACAACAACAACTACAATTTTGATAAACATCAAGTACAATATTTTAAAATTGAAAACAGTAGAACTGAGACACAAGAATATGAAAGAAATGCTGCCTTTTCAAGATCAAGTCAATGATCTTCAGAATTTCCTTGGAACCACAAGAATTAGAAGTCATTTATTCACTGAACACATTTATATACTGTAGCTGCTCATCTAACTAAGGTATTCTGAGCAGTGAAGAGAAATAAAAACATCATCCAAAAGGTACAAATCCATTAAAGGAAAACTAGATCGAGGCCCTTAAAAACCTCACTATTGGCATATTAAATATGGCCATGGCTATGCTAGAGTTCCATTAACATCTTAAACTCAGTGTCTGGAGTAAAGGAAGTTTTCACGGGCTTCAGGGTCAATGCTGTCTATATCTCGGGGGAAACTGATCCACCGAGGATATCAAAGCATGCTCAATTTCTTATCTGGTGAGATCAGTAAAAATCATTGGGATTCTACAAGTAATCTGGCATCATGCTATTCAGGGCTTTGAAGGTTACAACCAAAACTTTGAACTGCACTTGGAAGCCTACTAGGAATTAGTGTAGCTCATGTAGCCTTGTCAGTTGGGTGTACTATGACACCCAATACTGCATGTGCTAATGAATTCCACATCAATTGAAGCTTCTTGAATGCTCTTCAAGGGCAATCCAAATAGACTGTAATGTAGTAGTCTTGTGACACAACTGGTCCACAAGATATACTTATGAGAATACTCTCCTGACTACTGCTGCCAGCTGCTCCTTGAACAGGACCTGACTGATCTAGAGTCTTAACTGCATTATTAACTATCTTCTCTGGCATAGAGGTTAATGAGAAGAGGTTAATGTGAAAGATGTAGTTCTACTGTATTACAGCATTATTGAAATGTCACTTTCTAGATGATTACAAGATATTAATGAAAAAAATCAAGTAACTTACTACTGGTTCTTATATCTCAACCACACACCTATATTCTGATCGTTCATTCTACTTCTTTCATTCACACTTTATTCAGCACTGTCTTTAAAAGGCAAAGTAAAGCCAAAATATTTTTTTTAATTATATTGGAGATTTTTCTGATATGAAACTCAATGGAGAAAATGCATACCTTGAAAAGGAGCAACTCTATAAATCAGGAATGGTATCTCCAAAATAAGGACTATACCTTGAAGGAACAGCACTTGAAAAGGAAATTATTCAATGGCATATTGCTATTGGGGTATCATCCTCCTTATTAAACACGTTTAGGGAGAAAGTAGAATGAGTAGTTGATAGCTCGAACAGATAATAAGAGCAAAGACCTGCCTGGAAGAATGGAAGGAGAGGTGAGATCAACTGGAAGGGGAGGTGCTATAGCTCTTCTGACTCTGGGGGCTCAGCGGACTGCGAGAGCCTGGCTACCACCCGGGTCAAAGCCCTGTTTTCGGCCAGCAGTTGCTCATTCATCTGTCTCAAAGTGTGAATCTGTTTGAGCTGATGAAGGTTCTGTAAAGTGAGACATGGAGGAGATAGACAAAGACAAAACAAAATATAAAAAGCACAGAAACGTGAATTGACAAGTGTGAGGGGAAAAAAGAGCAGCAATGAGAGGTGGACAGCAGTGAAATTGCAAAAGAAACTCAACAACACACTGAAGTGTTAGAAACACTGAAAAGAAGCCAAAGAGGCTGTTCCTTCTGCTCACTTTTCAAATTTAAAGGTAAATTTATCATCATGAAATAAACAATTTTGTAGCTCTAAATGCAATTATAGAGAGAGTTTGGTGAAGTGTTTAAGATAACATGCTAGAAATCCAGACACCATGAGTTCAGGTCCTGTCTTAGGTACAAAGCCAGCTGGGTGACTCTCTCAGTCCTAGGAAGCAAGCAATGGCAAATCATTTCCAAACAACCTCACAAGAAAACTACAGATTATCCAGGCTGTTGTCAGCAGTCAAAACTGGCATGTGCACATTTGTACAAACATACACAAACTTGATTATACCTGTAACAGGTATCAGGGCAATTCTGGGCATAATTTCCCCCCCACTGTCAATTAATGAAAGATTGTCATCTAAGAGCTGGATACAAAAGTTAAGTGTCTTCATGAATCTCTTCCCCTGACTCTTCCCATCATTTAATGTATATTAAAGGACCAGGAGCCAAAAAGTATCAGAACATCTAGCAATATTTGAAAAGGAGAGTGAATTTGTACAAGTTAGTGATTCTCTGAAATCTTTCACAAATGCAGCCTATCAGTTTGTCTGTGCTGTGCTTTATAATGCCCTTTTCAGTTAAACTGTTCAAGCATTAGGCATCATTTGTGCTGAATCTTTTAAAACGCAAAATTTCCATTTTAAAATATGTGAATATTTCTAACAACTTTATTAAGAAATACAAATAAAATTTAAAACCTTTATTTTCTTCAAAAAGTATCTATTGTAATAAAGATTTCTATTTCTTTTTTTTTCTTTTTTTTTAGAATTTTAGAAAATTTAGTTTAGGATATAACCTTTATATAAGAAACCATTTTTTTTTAAAAAAGGAGATATGTTCAAATATATTCTCTAAAACAGTCAGTCATTGGCATCCTTCAGTCTCGAGAGACTACGGTATCGTGCTCTGGAAAGAAGTCCTAAAGCAGCATCTGGTGTGGCTAAAAAGGCCAATTCGAGAGTGGCAATCCCTTCCACACTGAGGGCAGATACAATCTGTCCCCTGTCCAGCCCCCAGATTTCGCTGGTTCCTGGACTGCCTCTTTGCCTCAGCCTGCTGCACAAGTGTCTCTTCGAATTGGAGAAGGCCATGCTGTGTCTTTAGCCTCCAAGCTGAGGGATCAGAGGTCAAGGTTTCCCAGCTGTTAATGTTCATTCCCAAGGCCTTTAGATCCCTCTTGCAGATATCCTTATATCGCAACTCTGGTCTCCCTCTGGGGTGCTTTCCCTGCACTAGTTCTCCATACAGGAGCTCTTTCGGAATCCAACCATCAGCCATTCTCACGACATGCCCAAGTCAGCGTAGATGTTGCTGTTTCAATAGTGTATACATGCTAGAAATTCCAGCACATTCCAGGACTGCGCTATTTGGAACTTTGTCATGCCAGGTGATGCCAAGAATACATCGGAGACAGTATGGAAAAACAGTATGGAAGTTGGAATGAAAGGTGAAAAAAATGAATAATTCAAGCAGTATATAATTAGGCCACTAAATCTGTCTATGACAGATTTGTGTTTTCTTAAGAAAATGTAAGATTATTTGTCTAATAACTCAAAATGTAAATGAGGCAGAATGCAGAAATGAACAAAATAATTTAAAAGGTACTCACTATAATTATATTCCCTAGCATATTAATGCTAAAATTATTCTGTTGAAAAACTGAATGTTTACGCCCCAAAATACAAGATAAGTATATCCTTGTAATAACAATTTCCAGAGAAATCACTATACAGTAAATCTAACACAGTAATCTTGCTTTTGATGTTTTTTGGAGTTGATTAGAATAGTTTACAAGGGCATGTAGAAGCAATCAGTTTCCAAATTACAAATCATAACTGTAATTATATTAAATTACAGGCTCCTCCTCTTTATTTCTGCCATTTCAAACACATTAATTAAATCTTGCTCCAGATATAGCCACTTTATTTCATACTCCTAGAATTTCTCAGTCAGCCATGCTTTAGGCCAGGCATGTCAAACTCACGATGTCACGTAATGTCACGTGACATATTGCGACTTTTCCCCCATTGCTGGCAATGGGGTGGGCGTGGTTTCAACATGACGCATCCGGCCTGCGGCCTGGCAGTTTGACGTGCCTGCTTTATGCTAATCTTCAAAGCCACTCATGCTCAGCAGAAATGTATCTGAACATTTGTGATTCTTACTCTTGTATTTTTAAAGCACTCTCTATTCTAACCAGGAATATAAATTCTGGCAAGTATATGGTCAGATAAGAGATAGCATAGCCCACAGCTGGATGGTGGGAGAGGCAAGAGGCTCAGAAGAGACTCTTCTTAGGCTGTAATGGAGATGGGGGGATTGTACTTTCAGTCTTGCAAGATAGATCTCGGCTTTGCAGAGTAGATCAGATAGGAATCACAACCAGATGAACTAATTCTACTTTATTTAAAGTTGCATTGCCAAAATCTTGCAGATCTGAAAGAACAATTCTTCTGAGCCTCTTGCCCCACCTACTAGTCACCTGCTGTCTCTTATCTGACCATTCCCTTGACACCATCTTAGCCTAATCTCCTAAGGTCTTTTCCAAATACCATCACAGCAATTCTCATGTAATTACTGCAATGTGTGTATGAAAGAGATTCATTTTCCTGTTGGGCGAAGACAGTATATAAATCTGCGATGCTCTCAAATCTATTGAAACTAGAGGGGACAAAAACTGGTTTTAGTTGGAATTTGCAACCCTGAGGAGGAGGGCAGGGCATGAGCTTTTTGTTTGTCAACTCCTCCTCCTTCCCACAATTTTAGCTCACCTTTATTTTGATAGATAGTTAATACATGCTAAAAGGTAGCAGTTTTTTAAAAATCTATTTTATATGTACTGGCAGCCAATTTTATCTATCATGCATATCTCCCAACTTTGTATTAGAGGAGGAACTGTATGAGAGGTTTTGAATAGAAGAGAAACTAAATTAATTCTCTCCTACTTTAAATAAGTTTTAAAAGCACCCTGCACTACCTCTGAATGTTTCAGAACATTCCTTTGAAACTGTGGCTTGCACAAATTAGAACAGTCTTACTCTACTCTGAGATAAAACACTGAAGCACAAACGGTTAAAATCACAATATATGTAGTTCAGTAATCTTGTTCCTATTATGCCAACATGTGGCAACAAACAGCTTTAAGTGTTTTGTGACAGTTTAGATTTTTATGTCTCTTTGTAAGTGAGCTGCAGACACTAAGAAAAAAAAGTTGCTATACAACAGAATAGGAATGTGATTCAAAAGTGAGCTTTTTGAAAGCTTGATAAGCCTAAATAAAACAACGGCATTGGCAAGACTGAGGTACAATGTAGGTATATTTGCTATATTAAGTCAAGGTGACTCTAGTATAAAAAGAAGCTGCAGACAGATACAGCATATGATGCAAGAATGGACGTCATTCAAAAAATGTAGACACAATGAAAATGGTCTCTATTATTCATTCTCTCTCTCTCTGTCTGTCTCTGTCTCTCTCTTACACACACAAACACACACACACACACGCACACACACACACACAGAGAGAGAGAGAGAGAGAGAGAGAGAGAGAGAGAGAGAGAGAGAGAGAGAGAAGTGGCAGACCACCAATGGATACTGTATTTGTTTAAAAAGTTACCTCAATAAATAACTCATGAATAAGGCCATGGCCGGGTTTCATAACTTCACACATACACATTGTGTGCTTTAAAACTTTCCAACAGAGTCAGTTTCACAGCTATTTACTTCATCTCTCATTAGTAAGAGGTGAAATGTCCACATTTACAGTAGGTTATTTTAAGTCTTTTTTTCAGAAACAAAGAATTTGATAGTTATACTATCACAGTAGGAAGGCACAATGTAACTCTAACTGCATTCTAATATTTCTTCTAATATTGCACATTATCAACAATAGATCAAATGCATTCCCATTTCAGTTCTTTTAATAGTTCATCTATAAATACATTCAGTCATGTAGAAAGATCATACCTAGCTAGGTGATGCAGCCCATCTCTTGCAGCTGGACTGCAATGTGAACTACTGAAATGTTTTCTTTTAAAGAGACAGAGTACAATTTAAATAGAGCTCAGCTTCAAAAAAAATAAACATATGGTAAAATCAGTTTAAGTGTTTCCGTTAATGGTTATTCTGAAACTGGAACTATCCCCAATAGGTCAGGAATTTGCTTTCCTCACAATCATGTTTTTAGAGGTTCAGGAATTCTTATTCTTGAAACAGAAATATTTCAGAAGCCAAGCAAATCTGTAATTCCCTCTTATATAATAGAAAAATAAGCACCAAGAGAAAGACAAACAAAACAAAGGCACAAAAGTTTCTATTGTGCAGACAAGCAGTGTTATCCTGTCAAATCAGTTTTACATTATCAGGCCACTAAGGACAGCATAACAAACATATCACCTTACTTCAGCAATCAGAAATTGCTGTAACAGGAGAATGACAGTTCTTCAGAGCAGGTGTTTTGGAAAGAGGTGAATCAAGCAAGAGGAGCTACTTTAGAGGACAATTTCTGCTCCAACTACTCAAGCACTAACTAGCTTTTTGTTAAGTCTGAAAAGAACTAAAAGCCCAATAAAGAAATAAGAAAACCAGAAGCCTGACAATAGCTGTCCTTTTAATGAATCCACTAATATCAAGAGACTTTTCCCTAAATTGTGACATGGAATAGGCATATTTCAAGATTAGGGCTGAAGAAGACAGAGAGAAGCTAATTTACAAGAATTCAATGAATTATGCAGGAATAATTTCTCCTTTTGGATCAGGTCTACCGCTGGGTAGTTCGAGACCTGAGTGCTGTGAGACAGAGTGAGCTCCTGTTACTTGTTGAACCTAGCAGTTTGAAAGCATGTAAATGCGAGTAGATGAATAGTACTGCATATAAGCATGTGATAATGCTGTATATAACAGCATTCTATGTTTAGCCATATGCTTTGTGCAGCAGCATGATGCCATGATATCCAAATAATTGCGGAAACGTCTCTTGACAAATTGTCAAGAAGTGGAGATGAGCACTCCTCCCTAAGTCAGTCACAACTAGTGAGGTAAAACCCATGGGGAAATATTTACCTTTACCTTTTTAATAGCCGCCTTGGAGGAGGAGATGGATGCAGGATTGTTTTGTTTTGGTGGACTTAAAAGTTTGAGTGATCTTTGAAAAAAATATTATGCGCTTCTATAGTTTTGTGAGCAGGTGGTTCCATCATAAAACAACATGTTTTAACATGGCTATTTTGGTCAGATAACTTAGAAAGTATAAAGGTTGAGAAAAGTTGCTATGTAAAGATATTCTGTGTAAGATTCCTACATTTCCAAAGGCTAGGGTTCATGAAAGTTGGAACTCTTAAGATTATTTGTAGAAACCTTCAGGGAATTTTCATGGCTAATTAAAGAAAAAAAATCCTCAATTTATGCCAAAGTCTCAGAAGTAGATATACATTTGAGAAGAGCGGGATCTCCAGTAGTGACATGAAAGCCCTTGATACTTTTCCCATCCACAAGAGAGAGGGTTACAGATCAAGTGCACCTCCTGTCAACAGCTACTGGCTGCAAAACAGGTGGAAAGGTAGGCAGACATTTCTAAAGACAGCAAAGGGACAACATACAACCTTTGTCATCATGACTTCTGTTTGGTAGTTCTGGTAGTTTCATTTTGTACAAATCATGGACATTATTTATCACAGTATTACTAAAACATCTTCAACATCTCAGTTTGTCTCTGGTCCCAATTCAAAGATACAGATTTTAACTGTAGAGAATCTGTGGGAGGTACTTACTAAAGTGCAGCCCTATGACTAGGAAGACTAAATTTCCATTATGACATTTGGCCAGCTGCTGTTTCTTAATTCAGTCCACCTAACAGGTTATTGTAAGGACAAATAAAGAAGATTTGTACATAAACTGCCTTAAGCTGAAGAAAAGGTGGGATAAAAGATGAGATGATATATTGGAAAGAAGCCTGTTTTTACATGTTCCTATTCACATGATTAAATTTGAGACTTTGCTTAAGATACCATCCTTGCTGAGATATATACTAAATGAGCAGTCTTGGAACAGAACTTTGCCGTGCGGGTCTCTTTATTATTAGCAGCTGATACTTTATTATAACATTTTAACACTTTTTGCTGCAATAGAACTTTATAAATTATGTTCTTTCTACTATTTTATAGTTACACTTTTAATTATGCTTTTAGTTTCAGCTTGTATAATTTCAGTTTAAATTTTAGATTTGTTTTTAAAGTTGTGTAAGCTGCCCTGGGAAAATTTACCGTATATACTTGAGTATAAGCCGAATTTTTCAGCCCACTTTTTGGGCTGAAAAACTCCACTTCGGCTTATACTCCAGTCAACAAAAAAATTTTTACCGAGGACTTGCGCGCGGCCGAGGCTTCGGTGCTTCCCTCCAGAGGAAGAAGGAGCTGGATGCGGCCGGCTCTGCGGGGAAGGGGGAGCGGCGGCGGGGGCGACGGAAAAGCCGCAAAAACGGTAGGAGAGATGCTGACTGGCGGCGGCCTCGGAGGAGGCGGAGGGGGAGGAGGGAGGGAAGGGTGACCGGGCGGGGGAGGGGGGGTGAGCCAGAAGGAAAAGGGAAAGTCATCCCGCAGAGCGGTTGCGAAAAGAGGGAGGAGATAAGCCAGCCCGGTACCTGGATCCGCTTCCTGTGTCTCCTCCGCTCTGCCATGATGTCCCCGTTTTGGTCTCCTGGTGACGTGGGGCTGAGCCGGAAAAGGGGGAGGGGGAGACCGAGGGAGGGAGGAAAGAAGAGAGAGAGAGAGACGAGCCAGCGTCAGCCAGCGGGCTCACGCGGGGCAGCAAGCCATTAGGAGCCCTTGGGGAGGCAGGGCGGGAGCGCAGTCTGGCCGCTGGGCTTCCTTTCCCTCTTGTCCGCATCGCTGCAAGGAATTGCATTGTTTGGGGACGGCGACGCTCGCCCATTCACACGCTGTCCAAACGCTGGTCATTTGCTGCGGGGCTCCCGCTTGGAAGGGAAGGGAAGGGAAGATTTGTGAGGGGAAGATGCCCTATTGGGGTGGACATAAGGATCCTCCTCCTGAAAAATGTTACCCCAAGTATTCAAGCCAGTCTGTCCCAATAACCTGGGAAGCCTTTCCAAATCCCAGGCTGGTTGTAGTCAGGGTGACCTTCGCGCATCTGGAAGGCACCGAGAGAGCGTTTTTTGTTGAATTGGAGCCATGGGCTAGTCGTGGTTAAGGCACTTGTAGGCGAAGCAAATCACAAAAGCCCCCAAATCCTTCTAAATGCAGCCCATGGGCGAGCTTCCCAAGTTGTTTTAATTTAGTTTGCACGTGGCAATAGAAATAAGCTTTTTTCCTCCTCAGCGGATCGGTGCGGTGAAGAGGCTGGGCTTCCTTCGGGGGGCCTTTCATTCCTGTACAAGGGGGAAGGGGAACTCTCTGCTTTTGTGTGTGCGTGTGTGTGTGTGTGTGTGTGTGTGGCCCATCTGCAAAGCTGCCGAGGAAGGAGAAGCGGGATACTGGTTGGGTGGGGGAGCGGCAAAAGCGGGGGGGGGGAGAGAGAAACGGCTCCGCCTTTGGTTCCCCCTCCTAAAGCACAGGGGCGCTAGAGAAAGTTTGGAGTTGGGTAAGGAAGCGCAAAATTCAGGAAGAAAAGCGGGGCGGCGGGCAAACGGGAGACCTGTACAAGGGGGAAGGGGAACTCTCTGCTTTGTGTGTGTGTGTGTGTGTGTGTGTGTGTGTGTGTGTCCCATCTGCAAAGCTGCCGAGGAAGGAGAAGCGGGATACTGGTTGGGTGGAGGAGGCAGTGGCGGCGGCGGAGGCGGCCGCAGCACCGGCAGCCTTCCGCTTTTGCCGCTTTTGTGTGTGTGTGTGTGTGTGTGTGTGTGTGTGTGTGTGGCCCATCTGCAAAGCTGCCGAGGAAGGAGAAGTGGAGGAGGCAGTGGCGGCGGAGGTGGCCGCAGCACCGGCAGCCTTCCGCTTTTGCCGCTTTTGTGTGTGCGTGTGTGTGTGTGTGTCCCATCTGCAAAGCTGCCGAGGAAGGAGACACACAAAGACGGCAAAAGCGGAAGGCTGCCGGTGCTGCGGCCACCTCCGCCGCCACTGCCTCCTCCACTTCTCCTTCCTCGGCAGCTTTGCAGATGGGCCACACACACACACACACACGCACGCACGCACGCACAAAAGCAGAGAGTTCCCCTTCCCCCTTGTACAGGTCTCCCGTTCGCCCGCCGCCCCGCTTTTCTTCCTGAATTTTGCGCTTCCTTACCCAACTCCAAACTTTCTCTAGCGCCCCTGTGCTTTAGGAGGGGGAACCAAAGGCGGAGCCGTTTCTCTCTCCCCCCCCCCGCTTTTGCCGCTCCCCCACCCAACCAGTATCCCGCTTCTCCTTCCTCGGCAGCTTTGCAGATGGGCCACACACACACACACACACACACACGCACACACAAAAGCAGAGAGTTCCCCTTCCCCCTTGTACAGGTCTCCCGTTTGCCCGCCGCCCCGCTTTTCTTCCTGAATTTTGCCCTTCCTTACCCAACTCCAAACTTTCTCTAGCGCCCCTGTGCTTTAGGAGGGGGAACCAAAGGCGGAGCCGTTTCTCTCTCCCCCCCCGCTTTTGCCGCTCCCCCCCCAACCAGTATCCTGCTTCTCCTTCCTCGGCAGCTTTGTAGATGGGCCACACACACACACACACACACACACACGCACACACAAAAGCGGCAAAAGCGGGGGGGGGAGAAAGAAACGCCTTGTTCTCTCGTCTCAGCGGAGACTTGTTTCGGGGGATCCAGCCTCTGTCACCCCCTTCTCTCAGCTGGGCAGCTGACAGAAAGGGGCGGCAGAAGCTGCATCCCCCGAAAGAAGTCTTCGCCGAGAAAATGGGCGCTGAGATTTTCTCGGCGAAGACTCACCTTCTCCCGTTCATCACATTCTTCGGTAAAGAGATTCACTCGATCCATGGTTTCAAGGTTGGGGTAGAGAAATCCCGGTTTGTTTCAAGAAACCGGGGTGGTTTATGAGCCTATAGATTTTAGACTTTGCATCTTGTTTTGCTTCCTCGGTTCCCACGAAGCCCGAAATTCTTTTTTTCCCCCCTCTGGTTTCTGCCCAACTGTCAACTCGTGGTAAAACAAACAAACAAACAAACAGAAAGCCCTTGCCTCTGGTTCCTGAGGAAAGAAAAAGTTGAGGCGACAAGTGGAGAACATTCCCTTCTTCATTGAAAGCTGAAAGCAAACGCGCTGCAAAATTCGTTCATCCTCATCCTCATCCCCTCTCTCTCTCTCTCTCTCTCTCTCTCTCTCTCTCTCTCTCTCTCTCTCTCTCTCTCTCTAACGAATTGAACAGGCACCCAAGCTATCAGGTGATGGCGTTCACGCTTGGGTGTTTGCGCGGATCAGAAACGGAAGGAGAAATTCATTTCTGCTTGCAATTCACTATCTCGGGCATCCCTGAGAGAAGAGAGCTTTTAAAGAAGCAGCTGCAAAATTCGTTCATCCTTATCCTCTTCCTCATCCTCTCTCTCTCTCTCTCTCTCTCTCTCTCTCTCTCTCTCTCTCTCTCTCTCTCTCTCTCTCTGTGTGTGTGTGTGTGTGTGGTGTGTTATCTCGAACCAGATGGGATGGCAAAGTCAAATGCAAATGGGGATCTTGCAGATCTTGCCCTGCCTTTCCCCCCACGGTTACCTTCTGTTCTTGATGAGCTCACGAGTGCTCAAGGACAAAATAGGGCAGGGCAGAGCCGGCAGTTAAAAATAGGATGCAGATAAAAGGAAAGGTAAGGAGGGGTTCAGGTTGAGAGGAGAGGCTGCGTAGCCTTAGTGTAACTCCTGTTTGGGCTGACTGGGTTGCCTCCGATGGGCTCTGACAGTGGAACAGAATGGAATAGAAAATATGGAATGGAATGGAACAGAACGTAGAACAGAACAGAACAGAACAGAATAGAATAGAATAGAAATATAGAAAGTGAATGGAATAGAATAGAATAGAATAGAAATATAGAAAGTGAATAGAATAGAATAGAATAGAATAGAATAGAATAGAATAGAATAGAATAGAATAGAATAGAATAGAATAGAAATATAGAAAGTGAATGGAATAGAATAGAATAGAATAGAATAGAATAGAATAGAATAGAATAGAATAGAATAGAATAGAATAGAATAGAATTATAGAAAGTGAATGGAATAGAATAGAATAGAATAGAATAGAATAGAATAGAATAGAATAGAATAGAATAGAATAGAATAGAATAGAAATATAGAAAGTGAATGGAATAGAATAGAATAGAAATATAGAAAGTGAATAGAATAGAATAGAATAGAATAGAATAGAATAGAATAGAATAGAATAGAATAGAATAGAAATATAGAAAGTGAATGGAATAGAATAGAATAGAATAGAAATATAGAAAGTGAATAGAATAGAATAGAATAGAATAGAATAGAATAGAATAGAATAGAATAGAATAGAATAGAATAGAAATATAGAAAGTGAATAGAATAGAATAGAATAGAATAGAAATATAGAAAGTGAATGGAATAGAATAGAATAGAATAGAAATATAGAAAGTGAATAGAATAGAATAGAATAGAATAGAATAGAATAGAATAGAATAGAATAGAATAGAATAGAATAGAGCTGGAAGGGACCTTGGAGGTCTTCTAGTCCAGCCCCTTGCTCAAGCAGGAGGACCTATACCAGTGGTGGTGAACCTATGGCACGCCTGCCAGAGGTGGCACTCAGAGCCCTCTCTGTTGGCACGTGCGCCACCACCGCTGCCAGCAGCAGGTCCTTGTCGGTTGGTGGACTGGAAGAAAAGGGAGGGGGAAGCATTTTACATGCGTGCATGCGCGCACGGGGCCACGAGCAGGCACATGCTGCAAAGGGGGCGGGGCTAGTGCCTGCGTGATACTCACTAGCCCAGCCCCGTTCTCACGTGGTGCGGTGCCTTGTATCTGCACCCTGCGGCGCGGCGGCTGGCATTTTTGTGCCTTGCGGTACGGTGGCCCATTTTTTGCTCCCCCTTTTTTTTCGTGCCAGAGGCGGCACTCAGAGGCGCCTCCCTGTCCCCTCCCCTGAGGGCACCAGAATGCCGATGCTGCCTTGGCACTTTGTGATAAACAAGTGGGTTTTGGCTTGCGGTTTGGGCACTCGGTCTCTAAAAGTTTCGCCACCACTGACCGATACCATCTCAGACAGGTGAATGTCCAGTCTCTTCTTAAAAACCTCCAGTGATGGAGCACTCTTGATTTCTGGTGGCAAGCTGTTCCACTGGGCAGCTGAGAGAAAGGGGCGGCAGAAGCTGCATCCCCCGAAAGAAGTCTTCGCCGAGAAAATGGGCGCTGAGACGCCTCATTCTCTCGCTCAGCGGAGACTTCTTTCGCGAGATCCAGCCTCTGCCGTGCTGCACCGAGAGAACAGCAAGCCGCCCCATTCTCTCGGCAGAGCACTCCACCGCCCCATTCTCTCGGCGGCTTGCCACCCCGTTCTCTCATCTCAGCAGAGACGTCTTTCGGGGGATCCAGCCTCCAGCTGCTGCATTTCCCAGCCTCGGCTTATACTCGAGTCAATAACTTTTACCAGTTTTTGGGGGTAAAATTGGGGGTCTCGGCTTATACTCGAGTCGGCTTATACTCAAGTATATACGGTATTTTGAAAGCTGGATTATGTACTTATCAAATATATAAATGTATACATTAGCATTTTATAATTATGGTGAGGTTGGTTGACATGGAATTAAAAAAATGATTCTAAAAAACACACTCTGAAGCCTTCCAACTCTCTGAATCCTCAGAGATATTCCATTTCACATAAAATCTGAGGTAGGGATCCTTACTCTGGAAATCATGCTTCATCCAAAATAAGTGTTCATGACTTTCTTACATAATTACCAATTGTGCATTTAATTTAACATAGTAATTAAGGATAGAGAAAATACACGTAGCAAAAGAAATTCAACTAAACGTCATCAGTAATAATTTCAGAAGATACAATGGATTTCTTGCAAGGAAATGTTGGCTATTGGCTCTGTTAAGTGTCAAAACCTTTGAGACTTTAGGTTTTACTATATTGATACTAGGTTAAAAAGTTCAAACTACATTCTCATATATTGTAATATGTACCAAATTTACATGTGAATAATTGTGGATACTAATCCTGGATATCTGTAGAGTCATAGTAATAATAAATGTCAATACATATACATATACACACACATGTATGTGTACATGTATGTAATATCACATAACAATCACAGTCAATGTTTCCCAAGTATAGTAGCAATTTTCTGATGTGTGGCCTTTAGTACCCAGAATTTGCCTGTAAGCATGGCCATTGTTAAGAATACTGGGAGTTGAAAGCCATACATCTGAAAATTGCCAGGACTGGGAAACATTAATCAAGGTGCAGAAACCACCTATATTATTTAGTAACTTCTCTATCTTTCAAAATACACAAAATGATTATTCATATTTAATGGACTTAAAATTATTGATAAAGTTTTCCTTTACCACATAATAGCACTACAAACTTGCCTTAAAGTTGCAATTCTTATGACTCTTTTGAATACATATGCTTAAGACAGTAACATTTAAGGCTTATTTTAATCTTTCATCTACTGTTGGTTTTTGGAAACAGCTTCTTGTTTATTAGTTATTTCTTAAATTTATACATATTTATAACTCTACAAGTAGCAAAACTATTGCCTTCGAAGGGAATATTTTTCCACTAAAAATATAGGAAGCATTTTTGATAATATGAACTGATCTTCCCAGTGTTTCATATTAAAAGAATCAATCAAGTAGGAATAAAAGCTTCATTTTTATAAATCATAAGAATTCAGGTATATCCAAAGACAAGGCATTTGAGAAAGGAATGTAATAAGAAAGACTAAAATATTTGACTTACAAGGAGGAAAATCATTTATAGGTAAAATACAGTACTGTTTCAACTTTTAATTAACATTCAGTTGAATCAGTAGGCCAATATTAGAAAGGCTTAGAAGGAATCCTTAGTAGCCAAGTTTGAACACAATACAGGCACAGATAACAACGTTTTGGTAAAATTGCTGCAGAATAGATTACATCAAAATGTGGAAGAAAAATGTTAGAAAATGCTTCCAACTCAACCGGAAAAGTATGAGTATACCTGTTAGCCAGCACCACTGTTTTGAATGAGTGAATTTAGTTAGAAGATTTGTATAAGATTTTAATTATGATTAATTCTATTCCTACATGGCAATTTAAAAGATGCTATTGGATTTAGAAGATGGCAGATAAATGGTACATTTTCATACCTTCATCTCTTCTTCCATTTCAGAAAGTTTCCTTTCAAGGGCTCGTTTTTCCTGTTCAGGAAATATTTTCACAGTAATCATCTTTCATGAGATTTGAGAAAGTACAATAAATCTCATAGGCTTAAGGGTTTTCAAACACAATACAGTCTTACTCCAAGGCAAAAATCCCCTCTGTGCCATATAATACTTCCCGTTACTCAACTCTTTTTCATTATCCTTTCTCGTTTCTTTCAACCCCAACTTCGAATAGACACAGTAGCTGTATTCTTTCAATTTTTGATTCTATTTGTTTCGTCACATGTGCACATTAGAGCCAAACCAAATTTCCATACATCAGTAACAGATCATTTTTTTCTACTTAGATAACAAAAACGACACAGCAAAGGGCCAAAATCTTGCCCCAAACAATTAGATATTTTATTTAAATAATGGGAGCTATGCACTGGACATACCATTCCATAGCAAACAATGTCGATACCACTGACACCCAACAACCAACATCCATCTTTTTTTCCCCAGAGAATAGCAGCAAAAAAGAAAGGGGATGGTTAGAATTAATTTATGACCAATAGAGTTTTCATTTCATTTTGGTAAGATTGGCTGTTAGGCACTCTACAAGACTATTAAAAGTCTTATATACTGATAGGGCTTGGAAGAAACAGAACTTTGTTACTGATTAGGCTTGATAATGATTATATAACATATATGCGTTTCACCTGTAGGTCTGAATCACAGGTAGTCCTTGACTTAAGAACACAATTAGGACAAGTAATTCTGGTCATAAGTCGAGTCACCATGGTGTAAATCCAGCTTAACCAACAAAAATTGGCAAAAAAAGTCTGAAATTGTGATCACATGTAGGTGGGACACTGCAACTGGTTGTAAATGTGCACTTGTTGCCAGTCAAATTGTGATCATGTGACTAGGAATGAAGTGATGGTTGTAACTTTCAATTTAGGTGATAACTGACATTTTCAGAGCTGTTGTTAAATAGTTGTTAATCGAAGACTACCTGTATGCTGAAAGTTTTTTTTAAAAAACTATTATCCTCAAAAGTAACCCTTTCAAGTAATTGGAATATCAGATATTAATGTTGATATTTTTAACAATTTTGAAACAACAAATTATTCTTACTTCAGATTTTCAAAATCAAAATGAAATCAATAAATACTCTTATTTATTATATAGCATTTACTGCCATACAATGAGAGCAATGTCTAGGTCATATATAGTATTAGATTTATCATACTGTAAAATCCAGGCAGTTATAACGAATTCCTTAAAAAATAAAGTTCTTTAAAGTTAATAAAAATACGGTAAGCTAGCCTGAGAGCTTATTGTTGTTGTTAGTTGTGAAGTCATGTCCGACCCATTGCGACCCCATGGACAACGTTCCTCCAGGCCTTCCTGTTCTCTACCATCTTCTGGAGTCCATTTAGGCTCACGCCTACTGCTTCAGTGACTCCATCCAGCCACGTCATTATTATTATTATTTTTTATTATTTTTATTATTATTTTTATTATTATTATTATTATTATTTTTATTATTATTATTATTATTATTATTATTTGTTGTTATTATTTGTTGTTATTATTTGTTGTTGTTGTTGTTGTTGTTGTTATTATTATTATTATTATTATTATTATTATTATTATTATTATTATTATTATTATTATTATTATTATTATTATTATTATTATTATTATTATTATTATTATTATTATCTAAGCATAAGTATCAGCTACCATTTCTTGAGGGCAGGGCCCTATTCTCCATCACCCCAAACCAATTAGGAAAGCAATTTCTAGCCTTCCTTCCATGTATTACAAATAGTGTATTGCATCTTTTGTTGCTAGAAATGGTATTGTCCAATTCAGTTGCTGAATGTCACTTCATTGTAAACAATCACCTCCATTCCAATTGGCTACTGTGTCATGTGGCAGGATCTAGACAATGTTGCCCTGGGCTATTTGCCCCACCTCCCCAGAAGGTAGGAACCTGAGATTTTTTCCCCCTTAATTTCATTCTACCTGCTCTCCTCCTTAGTTCTACTCTATTTATCTGCCTGCTTCTAATATGTTTGAATCCTTAGCAATTATAAATAAGGGTAGAAAAGGAGCCAAAGAAGAGAATGAGTCAGATTGCTGGACTAGTGATACACTGGATCTTTTATTTAACAATTTAACTGGTATCAGTGAAAAGTTGAATCTTCATGTGTGTGTGTGTTTTCTCACCAATTAGTCAAAGAAATGGTAGATTTCCCCCTCCATCACCTTTTTTGAACAAGGTGAAATTTACTGGGGCTCTACCAGTTTCCCCTTCTAGCAAAGTGACAAGAATGCGAAAATGGCTCTTCCTTCTTTCCTTATTCACCATTAGTCACACTATATAAGAAGGGAGAATGGAAGGGTGAGTTGGTGGAAGGTGCTCCTACAAAATATCAGAAGAAACAATGAAAAAGAAAGTGATTGGTATTTTCTTTTCCAGTATGGATGGAAGGTATAAAGAAGCAGGGGAATCCACCAATGGCCAGCCATGGTAAGCTGGTTCTGATAGAACACCATGCTGTCAACATAGAACAAAGGAATGAAATCCAGAAATTAACTTCTTAAGCTGCCTTCATTTCCAGTTTACAGAGAGGAGCCAAATAGTGTAAAATGCAGTGCAGAAAAGTTCTGAGAATTCAAATAAGTAACTTCAAGAGCCAGGTATTATCCAGAAATAATTGGATGCTTTTGGAATCTTTTGCTAGGAAAAGAATAATATTTCTGTTTTGCTTTGTTTTTCAAAGTGTTTATGCAATCCAAGTAGATTCTGAAAACCCATAAAGACTTACCTTTTTTTCCATCTCAAGCATGCTTGAACGATCTGAGCTTTTCTCCAGTTTCTGCTATTGAAAACAAACGAAAAACTTTGTTGCAAAGTAATATTTTTTTGCAGTATTGTTTAAAACAATAATCAAGTATTTATCAGAAATCCAGACTATACATAGATTATTGCACTCAGTGTTTTTTCAGGTACTATTAATTCTCTTATCAACAATAATAAACACTTTTTTATTTGCCTAGTTTTTTTTAGTACATCCCTGATTTCCTAGAATTTCTTTACCTGAGTTAGTTTGTCCATTTTTGACTTAGTATCTGCGAGTTCCACCTGGGCATCTTGCAGTTTAGATTTCAGTTTCTGATTTTCAGACAGGGCACTCTCATACAGCTAAACAGAAAAAAAAACAAAAGTGGAATTATACCTCAGTATTAGATAATATTCCATCTACTGAACAATCGATGGTGACATACTGGAGAATGATGGTTTGCAAGACTTGCTATTTCATATCCTCTAGAAAAGCAAGTTTTATTGCAGCTCATTTAATTTTCAGCCAACATCTTCGGGTAACTGCATAATTTCATGACAGTCCTGCATCACTCCAGGCATATCCTTTTAGTTCATGTGGAATGAAAGTACAGCCTGGAAGTACTTCTCATAGCAATACTTTGAATTTTACCAGATAAAATTCAGTTTAAAATGATGGTTGGTAAATTATTTGCAATTTGCAATGTTTCATATAACATTTTGGCTATTGATCTTCCAAGTAAACTAAATATACGTTCAAATGCATCTCGGAAAATTACTGAAAAAATTAGACATTATATTCAAATTGTACACCAACATTTTCTTATTCCATACAAAGGGAAAGGAATCAAAGTCAACAACTTCATGGAAAAGGCAAACATAGGAATGCAAATACAGTTATTTGTAATATTATCCAGACACGTTATTAAACTTATTTGAAACTGGACTTTAAAATCATTTCCTTGATATATTTCTATTTCTGTCTTTTATTGGGGCTTTGAATCTGTATTATTTCATTGGCTTCTTCACTGGTTTCCAGCCACATTTGAAACTACTTGTATTAAAACTGATAAAAAGAAAACAATGGGGAAGAAAAGAAGGGCTCGAGATAATCTTATCCAGCGATACGAAAAGGATAGTGTAGGAATTGGATTTGGCCTGGAAACATCTTTGTTTGCAATTCCCAAAGACTTCCAAGTGGGTAAGGTAAATATTTTGTATTTTGCATTGGGAAAGGTTAAGAGCAAAATAGGCTTTACCACCTGCCTCCCATGATACCTGATTCCCTTGGCATGTGGCTATTGAGACAATGAGAGAAGCCTAGCGCAGGCTTCAAATGAAAAGAAAAAGAAAAATTTCAGCAGCGGCCCACCTTTTTATAATCCTTGATACTATCATCTTCTGTTCTGCTGCTGAGAGCGGCTCTTCTGGTATAGGCACTGCTGCGGCCTGAGGGTCGGTCACTAGGGGTATCACTAGTGACAGTGCTTGAACTTGCTGAATCCAGCCTGAAGTTAGATATAGTTTAAAGCAGGTTCATTCACTTTCAAAATCATTTATAACTTCAGGGGGGGGAAAAAAAGTTCTTACAGAAGAGATACCCAATGCAAGGACAGAAAAATAACAAACTACTAAAAATATTTACCTTTAGCTTAACATGCGTAGAAGTGAAAGAAAGAAAGTTCATTCAAAACTGACAGGAAAATATCATATTTGAAAGGCAAAGGAATTCAGATGAGAGGCGACCACACTGGTCAGATAAAAGATGGTAGTCTTGAAAACAAATATAAGGCCTCATGGGTATAGTTCCATAAGCAGTTAAGAAGAAGCTATTCATTCTGAAAATGTTTATGTTTATATTTATGTTTATTGGATTTATATACCGCCCTTCTCCCGTAGGACTCAGGGCAGTTCACAAGGTATTTAAAATAACAATACAAATCTTACCTGGAGAGCCTTTCATGCTGTAAATAGAGATAAAAGAAGCTCAGATTAGCAATAGCAATAATAAACAGTTTTAACATTATAGCTGGAAAGCTGAAAGTATGACGATTATGAAAGTAAATGACAAATAACTATACCATAAATCCAGCAGGGCAGTAGCTCTGGAACTTATCTAGCAACTCTTTGAACTATTTTAAAATATTGCAGAATAACTGCAGTCTAGGAGTTAAAAATCTTTCTTAAAACATACCATCAGATATTTCTGGCAACATCAGGATGACCCTGGTTAGACTAAAGTATCAACACGAACTTTAAAGAAAGTGTTTATATGGAACATACCGTATTTATATTAAATAAATGCAGAAGTGCAGTATTACCTGAAGCTCTTTTTATAACGTTGAATTCTCATTCTTATATTACTAACTAGCATACACAGTCTTATATTTAGGCATTTGTCATTTGTTACAGAAGAATGAAACACATATTCACATTCAAGTACACTATTCTTTCTGGAGATCTAATATCTAATGGCAAAGATTTTTCCTTAAAAACTTTAAGGAAACTTTCTATCAAAAGACTATATTTGTCAAACTAAGTGGTTTGTTTTCACATTAATTACATAATTACAGAAAAATCTGTGAGCATTTATGTATAGGAAAGATCTATAAGCACATGCAGAGATATTAAACTATATACGTCTGACAATAGACATTTCTCTTTACTACTTAATTCTGAGATACTGCTTTGTATATTTAATAAGTCTTGATGTAACTTTTTAAATCAGAATTTATTTTGATTGCATTTTTTCAGTATCGATCTTAAAAATAATCACATGCTTTCTGTTTCATATGGAAATTGTACTACAGTTATATTAATTAATCTAAGTAATGTTTATCACATTCTGATGTGCAGCTGCTGTTATTTCTTAGATATTTGTTCTCAATTCTGAAACGGAACTCTTAAAATTTCTTTACATAATACAAAATTGACAAATCTGCTCCAATTTTTTTTTATAAACTGAACAACTTATAATTTATTATATTTAAACTAGATAACCTAAGCTTAAGATTTAAGGCCACATTAGCTTTCTAAATTTCATACTTATAACTTAAATCTATGAAGTAAATTATTTAGAAGTAAAACCTCATTTTATGACAATTATAAAAGTCATGTTTATTTTACCAAGCAAATTGTTTTCTGACCATCAACATTTCACTATCCAACATTTGGATATTTTTCTGACAATGGCTCTAACAAGTTTTGCTGCCTAGAATAACTTAATACACCATTATTTTGTACATATATTAGGCCAAAGTTTCTTTTGCCAAAAATAGAGAAATACAGAGATATATGAAAACTAATGCCTATGCTTTAAATAAATAAAATTAGTTTTAATGGAAGCTTTCCATAACATGTCAAACATATGGAGGTAATCCACTTAAAGTATAGCAACGTAAGTATTTATATTCCACAAAGCAAAAGAACAGCATCTAACCATCCTTGTTTGGGCTTGCAAGCTAAGCAGGATTGAGGCTGGTAAGGACTTGGCTTGGAAACCACCATAGAATTCCTTTTAGCTGTAAACTACACTGGGAAGTAAAAAAAAATATATTCTGGAAGAATGTGGCAGGAAATGATTTCTGTTATGCAGAACACTGTATGGATATGACCATGTAGTCACCAATCAAGCACCACTAGGGAGATTTTACTTAGAATACTTTCAAACAGAAAATTTGTCAAAAGAGGAAAGCACAATTCCAATTAAAGTACTGAGGCCGGCTAGTTTTCTCTAATAACATTACTACGAAGGAAGTATCTGTGTGAATATGCAGCATTCATCTATTTAAGAGGGGTACACGGCAAGGACTGTATTTATTTGAAAAGAAGACAACCCTGCATTTCCAACAGTTTCCCTTTTTATTCTACTCTCAGTATGTTCAAGAAGCCCTCCTATTTTAAAGACAAAGTGAGGGGAAAAAATTAATCTTTCTAGCAGACAAAGTTGGTATATCATTCTCAGGCATATCATGTACTGTATTCAAATATAAATGTAAAAAAGTGGGTTTGAGAGTATGTGTGTGTGTGTGTATAATATATAATTTCTATGACTGAGGAACAGAAAGATACGCCATCTTTCCCTAGCAGTGCCTTACTGAAAACGTATGTCCAGTTTTACATTTTAATTAAATACATTTTGAGCATTACATGACAATACAGCTTAGATGTGGTACAAAGAGAAATCAGTATTAGGGAATGGTACAGTTATAGCAAACAGAATGAAATAATTTATTAAAGCAAGGGGTATCAGGCTGACCACACTTTTCAGGAAATTAGGTTCACTGAAGCAGAAGGAATTGTAACTCAGCTTTTGCCAAGCTAGTCAAGTGAATAAAAAACTAAGGAAGTCACAAGAAATTATTTGACTTTTTCTAGAGTACCTATTGGAAAGCTCCGGCCTCTTCTGTGCTTGTAATCCTTACCAATATTTGGTTTGTTGCATCCCACATAAATCTCGATTGCATAATAAAGGTTATTAAATCTAAAGCTGAGACTAGAGTGAATTTCTGTGTCATAGACTGCTTTTTTTTTAAAAAAAAAGCTAAGTCTTTACTTAATGCAGCATTGTTAATGAATGCATTTTAATTAAAACTGCAAAGCAGCTTGCATGATATATCCAGCAAAATTGCTTACAGGTTTTTCTTAAAGAAAAAAGGCAAATATTAATTTGGTATGGCAAAGAGAACATTATGTAAAGAAAATGGAGCTTTTCTTATTTGTTTTGGTGCCTTCAAATCAAGTGTTAATTTTTGACAAATGTGTGTACAAGTTTTCTTGGCAAAATTTCAGAAGTGGTTTCCCATTGCTTCCTTCCTAGGACTGAGAGATAATGACTGGCCCGAGGTCACCCAGCTGGCTTCATGCCTAAGGTGGAACTAGAAATCACATTCTCCCAGTTTTTAGCCTGAGATCTTTAATCTCTAGGATAGATAACTACCATTGATGATGGGCCACAAACTGTAATTGGTATGGAATGTGATTGTTCTTTCTGTATTTAGGCTATTAATAGAGTTGAAAGGGAACCTTGCAAATCAGAGCATAGCATAAGAGAAACAATATGTTTCTTTGCACATTAGTATCTTCCACATCCCTCTATAAGAGTAGATGCAGGAAACAATGAGAGGGAAAGTGTCAAACACTTAGCTAATAACTGAGAGTTTATATTTTGTTTCCTGAATAGAAAGCTGCAGCAAAACCAAAAGAGAAGCAACAGTTTAAAAGCAGTAACTCAGCCAACCTACAAAACACTAAAAAGAGCACCTGAGAGAATTTTCCCAAACTGTTTTTGGCTGACCCAACTGTGAGCCTGTGGCAGTAGTGAAATAAAGAAAAATGAATAAATGAAACTGCATTGCTATGAATTTTTTAGTTTCATTGTGCTTCCTTTATTTCTGTTTTTAATAAAAAGGAACAGGGCTAGGTACTGGAAATTATTCTGCAATGTTGACAACAAAGGGATTGTAAAGAGCCAGGAAAAACATATCGTTTTGATTGTAGATACGTGTAGGATTATGGAACATTATAAACTTACTTTTAAAATTCAAAAGCATTCACAGATGGTATAAGTGTAATTAAAAGCATGTTCTTGAAATTTTTACAAGAATGCAGTTTTGAAATGGGGAACTAGGGCATAAATAGCCACTTACTCTTTACCAAAAAAAGAAGAAAAAACTTATTAAATTGGCTTCAATTATTTACTTCTGTTATCAGTACTTAATCCCCCCAAAAAAGGAACAGAGAAAGGAGAAGACTCTAATATTTATATTTCTGCAAACAAAAAAGATTCTACTACAATTTCCAACACCTGGGTTCAAAAATTACAAACGTATTTTAAACTCTGTAGCAGAATTTCTTTTGCATCATAATGTTCCAAATTTGTGCCCAACTATTGTGCCCAACGTTAATATACTATACCAAAGGGGAATTGTGAAATGCCAATTGATTCTCCCTTCGCAATATTTTACAAAAATATTTTATTATTTTCTTTATTGTTGGTTGCATAATTTCAGACACTGAGAAATCATGTACAATATATAGTGCAAATAGTAATAACACAATTAGATCAAGCTATGTGAGATATGAAACCCTTAATCTAAAAAGAAGGGGAAACAAAAACATGTTACCCCTTGGATGATAGAACTGAGTCTGTCCTTCATTTACATCTTGTTCCACTGCACTGGTATGCAAAGGAGACAGGAACTTTAGGGTATTTCAAATTTCATGAGCAGGGAATAGCTGCTTTGATATATATCAGTCCAGAAGAGATGCAATCCAGTATCCTTACATGGAATGTATATCCAAATTTATAATCCCAGTATGTGAATGTGTGGGATAGATTTTTGCATTTAATAGTAGTGGTGGTATTAGCAGTGTATTTTATTGAGTGCATGCTTATAACTTATTTACTAGTATTGGACCTTTCCACCTAAGGAAGAAAGAATACCTTGCTGACCTTGAAACATACTGAGTAGCATTTTAATACCTGGTAAGTATTTGGGAGGTTGATACCAAAAAAGTCCAGGAACAAGCTAAGTTAGGATGTCAATCAAAGATTCCAGAAGGTTAATTTACTTACATGTTCTTGCCAAGACAATAACATGCATGAGAATCACTGCAAGAATTGGTTCCCAGAATGACAAAAAATAAAACAAACCATTAGGTAAACACCCAGCTGTGAACATGTCTTTCATCAGTAAAGATATTGTCTCCTCCCTGGTTGATTAGAAAGCTATTAGAAAAAGATGCTAAAGTCTACCCAATATACACAGTGATATATTGATTCTAAATGAAAGTAGTTTAACTGCTCAAATATTTTTGTAATTCTATTATAGCCCCAGTTCTCCTGCTAAAGAAAGCATCATGCCCTGAAAATAATCACTTTTGGTTTAAACAGCTTTTCTATAATATTAGTAATAAAAAGTGAACCTTAGCAGGAAAATATGAATCAAGGAAAGAACAATTATGTACATGATTGTTAACATAATTATGCATAACTTTTCTTTCCTTGAGGTTTTCCAACTCATATTTTCCTGCTAAGGTTCACTTTTTATTACTAATAATTATGCTGGTGATAGTATATGATTTATTATATAATTTCAACTTCTATTGGCACTTAATAGTTTTAACTCCCAATAAGTTAAGCCCATAGTGTATTACATCAAAAACATGGGTTCAACATTTAATAACAAGGTAATCAGATTCAAATATGATGAATATCAAAATTTATATTACAATATTGTAGCTGTGCTTTTGTTCTTCTAGGGGTCATGAATTCAATAGGCATACATGCTATGAAAACTGGCCCTTCTCCCTTAAATGCTATTTAGTGTTAACATCCAAGAAATGCAAAATAGACAATAGCCAAATTGCAGCCCACACCTGGAAATTGTTCCGAGGACAAGATAAGTATATAAAAATATATAGCAAAAGAAATCTCAATTAATGGAGCCTCGTTTCCTTCCTTAATTAGTTCTAGTTTATTTAGTGTTTATTCTCTCTTCTGAAGCCAAAAAGAACAAGAAAAAATGAAATCTGATGCATATTTTTATTGAAAAAGCTGAGAAACATGCTCAGATGTTACAATTAGTTTAACTAATTGTTTAACTCTTCATTATATTGTTTCATATTTGCTTTCAAGCAAAAAACTATGCATTATATGGGAAACATGTACCTGACTTGAAGATTATTTTTCTGTTCACTGTTGAACTCTGATGACTATGAAGGACTAGGCCTGACATATTAGTATTTTTGAAATTCTGAGTAGCTAGAATCTGTTTTCTTAAACAGATTAAAGGAAGGAAGCCTTAAAGGTCTTCTCTTCCTTCTTGATTTTTGTAGTCAGCATCTTCTAGAAATGAACCATTTTATAAGAAACTGCATTCAATATATGCCTTCAAGTAACATTATTGATATTGTTGCTATTGTGTCTTACATCTGACCTTCCCTTGGGCAAATGATTAGGCACTGGAACAGACAGGTCTTTCATCTCACACGGAACAGCTGTTCATATAAAAATATCACTGTAATTCTAATATGGTCTTTATGGGAGTAATATGAAATATTTTTAACATCAATAATATACCAATTTTAATATAGGAAACAAGTTCTAGCATTGCTCTTTCATTTCAAGAGTAAAACTGGAAGACAGTTCATTATAGCATAAGGTGGCTATTGAAAAATCATAATCAATTCTGAAACCTAGAAGAATCTACCTTCTTCAGTTACCTCTTCCAACACTGATAGTATGAATATTATGTATGGAAGCTATTTACTGTCTTACATTTTTCATCACTAATTGGAACAGTAGTCATAGAAAGTAAATACTTTACACAAAGTAGATTATAGGAATAAGACAAAAGGCAATGAGACAAATATTACTAAGGCTATATCTATCTATCTATCTATCTATCTATCTATCTATCTATCTATCTATCTATCATCTATCTATCTATCTATCTATCTATCTATCTATCTATCTATCTATCTATCTATCTATCTATCTCAAGTTATCATTAATGTTTCTTAAATATCATGAACATTTTGAGAGCCAGATTGGTATATGGCCTTTGGCCATAGTTGCCTACCTACTCTTCAAGTAGAAGCTGTGTATCCAGGAGGACCCCCAGATATGCTCCAAGTCTGAATAGAGCAGTGTCATTCTGTCCAGAACTAAAGATTGAAATCCTTCAGTTCCCACATCCAGGGAATTCAGAATCCATAGCCACTCTGTCTTGGCAGGGTTGAGCCACAACCTCTTCTACTGTTTCTAGTTATCATACCTGTCAGATACTAGGACAGAATCTCTTCAGCTTCACTTGGATAGCTGGCAAAAGAGATGTATAACTGGGTGTTATCAGTTTATTGGTATTATTTCACCTCGCAGTGATGGATGACTTCAGCTAGTGGTTACATGTAGATATGAAAAAGAGGGGGGAGAAGTTAAGAGTCCTGTGACAGCCCACAAAGCACAGATGGGGGGTGCTAAAGCCTGACCATTCCTCTACCACCAACACAGATGGTGCTTCAAAGGAAGGAGAATCATTGCAAAATATTGTCCACCACTCCCAGTCTCTGATACAGAGGTATTACATGGGTTAGGTTGATGGTACAAAGTTCACCTAAAATCAAGAGGGCCCACTGTTTAATGGATCACTCCCATTCTAAGCTTGCAATAGGTCAACAATAAGCACTATTTCAGTACTATGCCCTGGTCTGAATCTCAACTGAAAAGATAATCTGCTTCGTCCAAGGCTCTCTGAAGTTAAGAGGCCAAATGAAGACATTGTTGGAAACTGGATGAAAATTGTCCAGATTAATTGAATCCAAGAATGGTCTCTTGAAGAAGGGGCCTATCACCATCTCTTTCAAAGCTAGAAGAACCATTCCTCCCCTCCAAGGGGCATTGACTACCACTTGGACCCACTCACATGTGGATTCTTGGAGGCCTCAATCAACCATGAGGGACATGGATCTAATATATATGGGCGCCGCTATATTTTCAAAGTCCCTGTCCACCTCTTCAAGACTAACAGGCTTGAACACATTCTAGATAGGTGCTACAGTCACGTTCATAGGACGCAAACTTAAGAGTGAAACAGAGCGATTTTATTCACCAACTGCTGAGAAAAGCTTCACAGTGAATCTGTAATTGCTCCACCAATTCTTACTGAGCCAGAAGGGCCTGCTGGCTGACACTCAAAGACATAGTAATGTGGATAATAAGCTTTTTTCAATGCCCATTTTCCCACAAGCAAGATTCCAACAAAAGTTCTTACAAGCAGTCCTCACTTAACAACTTTAATTGGGACCATATTTTTTGCTGCTAAGTGAAGCAGCCATTAAATAAAACATCATGTGACTACATTTAGCAACAGCATTTCCAGTAGTCATTTCCTGGTTGTAGTTGTTAGATGAGAACCTCATGTTTCTCCTGCTCTGCCCTACTGTGTGCTGCCCTATACTGTTTCAGTTCCCACCATCCACCTCTCTCCCAATCTCTGCTCATTTGGCACCCTTGTTCTCCACCACTCCAGCCACCCTGTACCTGACCATTGCTGTTCTCCCCAGCTGCCCTTCACCATCTTTTTCCTCCCTTTGCTGACAAGGCACACTAGGCTGAAGCACCAGTTGGCCATGTGGTGGACATGTTTTCAGCAGCTGCCTTGGCTGGGTGCACTTTGTCAGCAGTGAGATAAAGATGGCAAAGGTCAGTTAGGGAGGCAGATATGGTGCAAGGTGGTAGGGTGCAGGTCAGAATATAGGGTGGCCAAAAGGCCAGAGATGGGGGAGAGGGGCAGTATAGGGAGTTTACATGCACATGCAAGCACCCAAATTTTAATCACGTGAACACAGAGATGATTCAACAGTCATAATTTCAAAGACCAATCATAAATGACATTTGTTCACTGCTTTGAATGGTCACTGACCATACTTGTCCTTGCTTTGGTTTGTGTTAGGGTTAGGGCATTCTTGATTAATTCTCTGTAGGCCCTCTGAAAACCAGGGTACCTACCAGGATCTGTCCACAGAGACAATCACCAGGACAATCTTAATGCCATAGATTCTTTCCAGGTGATGACCAAGGCCTCAACTGAACTCTATATAAAAATCTGAAGAAGAAAAAAATCTAAATTCTCTCTGTAACATAAAAGGGTCCACGAGATACCTGGGATAGGCTATTTCACTTTAGACTTACTAAATTGAATCCTAAGTCTCAGAGCTACAGATTTTGATTTACTGCTTCATTTTATGTTTATCAGTAAAACTTTAGGCTTTGCTTCATTATGAATTTTGCTATGGTATGAAAACTCTAAAATTCTGGTTTTCTTTGTTGTGAAATGTCTCTATAAGTTTATTATCTGCTTTTTCTTTCTGAACATTGTAAAATTAATAAATTCCATTGCCACTCTCTGAACTTCTGTTTCACCTTTTTTCACTAATTTGAATGTGTAACTCTCTAAAGATTCAAGGTGCTGGTGATGACCTATAAAGCCCTAAATGGCATGGGCCCGAATTATCTTAGGGAGCACCTGCTGCCAGCATCAACTTCCCATCGTCCTGTGCGCTCCCATAGGGAGGGCCTCCTTAGGGTGCCGCCGGTCAGGGAGTGCCGGCGGGTGATCCCCAGAGGGAGGGTGTTCTCTGTGGGCGCGCATGCCCTACGGAATGATCTGCCTGTGGAACTCCAGACCGCCCCTGACCTTCGTTCGTTTCGCTGGGACCTGAAAACCTGGTTCTTTGATCTATCTGGCCTGGACTGAGGGGTTTTAAGTTTTTAAACTTTGTTTTAATTTGTTGGGCTATTAATTAATTTAATTCCTTTTAATTCTATTTCTATTTCAATTTTTATATTGTCTTTTAAATTTTGCCCTGTAAACCGCCCTGAGTCCTTCGGGAATAGGGCGGTATATAAAACTAATTAATTAATTAATTAAATAAAGCCATTCTTTCATCTTATTGAAACAAATATGTTGCTCTCTCTCATTGCATTGAATAATCTGCTAAAATGTCACAGACAACTTTTTATTTGATTGCCCTGTATGTTAATTTCAAATATTGTTTGTGCCGTCTTCCCGATACTGTCATTTGCTCATTATTTATTTGCTCTTATGCCTAAGTCTTAAACATTAATATTCTATAGTTTTGAATGGTCATTATAGTTTTTATAGTTCCATTTTTGGAGTGCCAGAATGCATCAACCTGTTTTATTAGTCTGGTGCTGCCTGTAGGCTCCAGAGCTTGACAACAATACGGAAGTGGTTACTATTGCCTTCTGAGAGGTTTCTTATCAACATTCTAGTCTTGCTAATGTTCCTGAAATTCTCATGTATAATTAATCAGCTTTCATGATTAGCCAAACTCAGCTAGGTGCTGCTATCTACATTGGCCCTAGTCTAATGAAAATGCTGAAAGAAATGTCTCCCCATCTACCAACCCCATAAAATTTAGAAGAGGAGATATATTGCAAAAATATAGTCTTAGAGCAGACATGTCAAACACAAGGCCCAGGGGCCGGATCCAGCCCGCAAAGTGGTTTCATGTGGTCCATGAAGCCATCCTGGAAACAGTGAGGGAACGGCCCCCACTGCCTTGGCCCTGGCCCAGAGACCCTCCTCCTGTCAGAGACCCTCAGATCTCTCCCACTCCTGCCCAGGCCCCCAAGGGTGCCTTGATGCAAACGATGTAGAGCTGGCCATGCCCACCCAGTAGGCCATACGCACTCTAGCCACGCCTATCCAGTAGGCCACGCCCACCCTGGCCATACTCACCCGGCCCCCTGAGGGCAACCGCAATGCTGATGCGGCCCTCAATGAAATTGAGTTTGACACCCCTGTCTTAGAACAATTAGCTTCAGATGACTCAAGCAAACAAACAGACCCTTAAGGGAAAACTAAAGATAAAATCAAGTTAAATCTCATGAAGGCACAAATGACCAGGCTCTAATTATTCTACTTTGGATACATTATTCAAAGAGTCAACTCTCTGGAAAAGGCTCTAGTGGTGGGAAAAGTGAAAGGGCACAGAAGAACAGGACAAAAAGCAATAAGCTGGATGGATTCAGTCACAGTAGCATTAAACGATCTGAAAGACCAGATTAGGGATAGATCATCATGGAGGAAATCTATTTATAAAGTTGATAGGGGTCGATGCATAATGATACACAATTAATAACAGCAGAGTAAATAGTCAATTGATTTGTGTGTTGTGGGAGTCAAAAAGAGTAAAAAAAGAACATGGGGCGAAAACCCCAAACCAAAGCCATTCATGTTTAGTTGCTTGCCAGTACTACCTGTACTGTTTATTTACACAATTTTCCAACCTATGATTGATTTATCTTTATTTTATTTTATTTATTATATATTTACTTATTTTATTCTGCAATTATGCAAATCAATTTAATTTTAAAATTAAAATGTCTACATAGGATTGACATAGCTATTCCATGTTGTAATTATACAGAAAAGAAGCAAGAAAGCTACAAAAAAAAGAGGGTAGGCATGTAGATGAAGGGTGTCTTTTTAATTTGTTTACCATTTGGTGTAACAAAGGACTGATTTATTTCCTTAACAATGAATGTTGCTGAGCCTCTTAATTGAAAGAAGAAAAATGCCTCATTAAGCAATCAACTGAATAGAGAGTATAGATATGGTCATTTTACATGGCTTCAATGCTTTTCAAACTGGAAGATATTAATACTCTCGGTGTTGCTACTGAAGAGGAGAAGAGAGATCACAACAATAGCAAGAGAACTGAGTGCAAAGGGATAAGACACAAGAAGGCAGGAGAAAATAAATGCAAGGTCAGTTCAGAAAGCTGGATGGAGGTAATGAAAATTACTAATGAGGCACAACAAAGCAATGTGGAGCTGTAATAAATACATGGTAATGGAAATAATGGGATAAGAATTCCTGAGAACAGCAACCAACAGCAAAAATAACATGTGATCTTACAACTTAAAAAAAATGTTAACAATGATTGTAATATTTTTTCCAGAGATAAATTCTCAGCCAAGAGAAACATTCTTCATGACTTGAAGTTAAAGGAAGTAATTCATATTTTCCATCAAATTTGCAAAACAAACAGAAGTAAACATATGCCACAGCATTATAAAATAAGCATTAGGTGTTAGTTTGCCTTTATTTGATTCTTTAGAACTGTTTTTAAATTTTCATAATGTGATCGTACTGTATGAAAAAAAAAATCCCCACATCATCTTTAGCACTAAAGTAGATTTGTAGGGGACATTCGGGAAAATGAGAAGATCTGGGATTCAGCATATCCAACCAACACCATGGAAGCACCCTAGGTTTCTGCCATCACAAAAGTAGAACACTCCTGGTGAAGAACAAAGTTCATACCGTTCCGAGATTAAAGGACTGCAATCTTTGTCCCATTTTTGGCACAGCAAATTTCTTTAATCTGGTACACCAATTCCTACTTTTTTTTTTTTACAAATAAGACAATGTGGACACTACATATCTGTGGGAAGTTTGTAATGACCATTGCTATAGAGAAACACTTCAAACAGTTCAGTACTCCCTAGTGATAAAAAGTAGGAGTACTGTTTTGATCGACTAATATTACCTCGTCTCTTTTTAAGCTTCTGAGACAGAAAGGGAGCAATTAAAGAAAATGTCTGAAGAATCTGAGTCCTCAAGTTTCTTTGTAATGCCTACTTGCAAATTCGAAGTTTGTCATTTGAAGAAATAATATGAAACAGAACAATGACAATTGCTGTGTGAGAGATCCAGACTATTTATACATCATATCATTACATCAATATTACACCAAACTTTAAAATGAAATATTTAAATATGTTGGACTTGAGAAACACAGCAGTTTAACAAGCTGTTCAGGTTTTGTCTCATTTCTATTTTAAAAAAGTATGTGCTGGTACAAAATATGTAGCTAATGCAATTCCTGATCTTTATGAAGAAATAGGAAGCAGTAACTACAGATAAAATTAAGTGGTTTCAAGTCATTAAAGTTTCCTTCATAATAAAGCCTTGTTAGAGCTTTACTGTACTCCAAGACGTTAAGGTCAGAAATGAACTGTGCACGGAGACTACATTTAGGATATGTAATGTGTAATTAAGACAAGACCTTAGGAAGTTGAAATAAATATATAGAAATTAAGTGACTGCTTACTCTGAACGTCTTTGCAATCGGGGAAGGAGATGATGGGGGAGAATCAGATTGAGACTTTTTGCTTCGAGTATACTCCTTATTCCTGGTATACAAGGAAGACATGGTCCATTCAGGGTGGTAGCAAGGCAACTTTCAGTAGCAATAAGATAGTACTCCTCTGTCTCTGGCTGAAGATGTTTAGTGATGTCTAAAGTAAGAAGAAACTGGTTTGACAATTACAGTGTTTTATCCATTCTTCAAAGTTTTAAGTTTCTAAGCATCCAGATAATGTTTGTAAAAACATATTATAGTCAGCAGTATTTCATAATTCTTTAATCATAGCAAGATAGAACCAGAGCACTTCTGTAATCATACAGAGTCAGCCTCAAAACTAAATCAGTCTTCAGATCTTCTAAAATATTTCTTGCTAAACAACAGTTTCCATATAGCAAAGCCAGGATGTTTCCAGATAACCAAACAAAAGAAATCTGATCACAAAAATGACAAACCCTAAAGACTGGTAATTTGTCCAGCTAGGAAGAGAGTTCCAAGAAAAGCATTTTTAATCCACAGCATTTATGAGGCAGATCTTCATTGCTGGAACTGAGCTGCATCATCAGTGAGAAAGTACAAATAAGGAAGGAATGCTGCTTCAGAAAAGGGCAATCCAGATGAAGCTGTGTTTTGTTCCGTCCTCCAAATCAGGAACGCCTTCACACACTTGTGTCTTCCCTCCCCTTTTGCTATTTTCTGACATTCCAAATTCTTACTTGCTCAGTGAGGAATGCTGGAGAAAAGCCAAAGGCATAGATTCACTTTCAACTTGGGATTTGGACTGCTACTTGTATGAGAAAGTAAGCTATCAGTTCCAGAAGCCCAGAAAGCTTCAAGGTAGACATCTCAGCAGAATTCAGCAAGCTTGTACAGACTAAAAATCTAACCATTGTTTAATATAATTGTAAGAAGAGCTTGCTGCTTTTACAAGATTTTTAACAGTTTGGAATCAACATTAGGTAGGTCAGGTACAAGGAGTGGAAAAGTAAAGTCTCTTAAACTTATTAACTGAAACAGATTACTAGATTTACATAAGCTATATTAAATTATATCTCCATAAGGAACAAGTATTCTGTTAAATTAACTAGCACAGTTCATAAAACAGATTCCTCATAGTTATATATTTGCTAAATTAGTTTGGATGTCATCACTTTACTAAGAGGTGCATATAAACATCACACTTATTTTAAAAAGAAAACATTTCAAAATCCCCCACTTTGTGAACCCAACAAGCTTGGTTTTCCAGAATTAAAAACACAGTGGCAGCAGGCAAATTCTGTATGATAAATCCAGATTTAATATTATTTAAAAGTAAGATTGATGTAAATAATAAGACTTGATTAGCTATTACTTATTACCGTCAGACTGATTTCAATGGTTCTAATTTAACCGTGTTTGGAGTCAATCAAGTTGATTACAAATCTCATATTAAAATTTTCACAAGTATTTTAAAAGGCTTTATTATCATTAAATTGCATGTAAAATAAGTATATAACAATCAAGTAAATCTTACTTTTGCCTGTTAGAAATTAGAACAATTACCACCATTGTCACATTTTCTGCTATTCAGGAATAAGTCAAAGATATAAGGAACAAGAGGTTGTTATTCCTGCTTTGCTGGACAGGACACGAGGAGTAACAATATCCTTTTGGCAGTGCAAACTTGCCCTAGGACAGCGGGAGAAATGAGACTCTACCTCACGTGTTTTTCAGTGTCCCTTCCCTCATAACTCTGCTTACTAACAGAAGTACCACCTGTTCTGATGAGCAGTTTATTCATTTTTTACTGCCAGACGAGAAGGTTAACATCTCTAGAAACATTACAAAATTTATTTTGGCTGCTATTGCTTTATGCTGCTTAATCCATTTCTAATGTTAAGGTCTTGTGACTATACAAAATTTTATTATGCTTTTTATACTGTTTTACATTTTTTTAAAGCCTTTGTTATATTCCACCATTAATCAACCACAGTAAGGTTCTCCCTATGTCTCTCTCTCTCTCTCTCTCTGTGTGTGTGTGTGTATAGACAGACAAACACACACACTTAAACACATTTAACAGCTTAGTAAAAGTAATGTAATATTTTATTCATGAGGTAGGTTGATAATTTTATTAATCCATTTAAAATATTTTTTTTGTATTCTGCATCTTGTATTTATAGTGTTTTGTAGTAAGAATCATTTTGTTTTTGTTAATCAGTTAAATTGTCTATGTATTTGAATCTTGCAAACTTGTTACAAAAATGTAAATAATGCTGACCAATGACAATAATAAAGATAAAGAAGGAAAGGTCATTTTCTTAGGAAACGCAGTGTGCAATTTTCAAAAAATTGTCTGTTTACACTAAACTTGCTAGTGAAGGTTGATTTCTGTGGATCCATGTAATTGTCTCATATCTCAAAAAAAAAATCTAAATGCATATTTGCTGATTTTTTCCCTTTTTTCTTCATACTTGCTTAGCAAATGATAGCAAATAAAAGCAGCCTAAGATGCCAACGAAGAGAGTATGAAACCATTTTGAAGGAAATCTAGCTTAGCCCTCCAGTTAATAATCTCCTAATTATAAACATGCACAATCTTTTTAAATATTATGTCAATATACCCAGAACAATAGAGTTATTCATAATCAGCAGCAGTTTAGCTTCTTCTAGGAGGTACTTAGCAGAGTGGGAAGGGAAAGCAGAACTTTGCATTTAAAGGGAAAACAAATCACGCAATTCAGTTTCTGTTGAGCCAGTTTTAAGACCCTGAACTTACCAATTATAAACATTCCAATTTAAAACTTTAGAAAAGAACTAAAAAGGACACTTGGCTACAAATTCAGAATTACTTCAACTGATTCTGCCTCTGTAAGTAGCACTCATAAACCTATTCTCCCATTTTAATAATTTCTATGGTAATGCCACAATAAAAGATCAATCTTGGCATTGTTCTAAAAAGGCTATTAATAGAACATTTTTTAAAAGTTACAGTTTATGTTTCAGCTCCAGTTATTCAAGTCCCTAAAATGGTATTTTCTCCAAACCAAACAATACTTCAGTTCAACAAGAGCACTGCAGGGAGAGGAGAGCTGTCAGTAAGATATATTGCTTATTAATAAGGACCTTTCTTCATTCTCAAAACATTCTCATTAGAAATGAAATTTGATATTTACATTTACAGCATTTATTAGCCACCTTTTGAAGATAACATTTGTAATAGGATGAATCATTCTTTTAGTTTAGTTTAGTAACTAGAAATTAATGGAACCAGAAATGTAATACTGTATACTGGTAAAATATACCTTGACGATTTATTTCAATATATTAGCTATAGTAACTGCAGAATTTCTTCAAGAAACCTATATTCCGCTAGTTTTCAAAATATCTTATAAGGCAGTCTATTCCATAACAGATAGTCTATATGCTTTGCTTGCCTCGAATTAATTCAGAAATTATCCAAGATTTAATCATGGAAAGAATTATCTTCCAGCTAGTTAAATTACATATCCCAGTACATCAACTAGAGGGAAGATCAAGGAGCCTAACACTGTTTTCTCTTACCTATTGCTCATCTCTGTCACTGATTAAGAGATAAGCAGCAAAGTTGAAAAGAAAAAAAATTGGTAAGTCGACTAAAGAAAACTGGATATTCTGCTGTTCAGATTTCAATATGAAACAAAAAAAGTTTAACCATTTACTTCTCAATAGAGTTTTTAAAAACCTCGATATTAAGAATTTAGTCAGTGTCAGAACTCACAATATTCAATATATAACCTTCTGAGGAACCCTTTCTGAGTTTCAGAAAACACAACAGAAGCAAGCATGAGACAGTGATTGCTCCCTTTTCTTCTATGTGGCTAGTATGTGTGATGGAAGGAAAATCAACAGAAAGCAGTTTAGGATAGCTTTATAATTCTACTTCCACAATATTCATATTGTACAAAACCTTTGGGAGCTGGCTTGCATGAAATTATTCTGCAAATATTTATACAAAATGCTGTTATTTGGGAGGCAGCAAAGAGCAGCCTCAAACCTTCACCTAGTGAGCACTGTGGATTTCATCATACCTAAATAGAGCTCATATATACTTAAGATACTGAATCTTAAGATACTGAATACTTAAGATACTGAATGCGCTCCCACAGGGAGGGCCTCCTCAGGGTCCCGCCGGTCAGGGAATGCCGGCCGGCGATCCCCAGGGGGAGGGCGTTCTCTGTGGGTGCGCCTGCCCTATGGAATCAATTGCCGGTGGAACTCCGGATCGCCCCCGACCTTCGTTCGTTTCGCTGGGACCTGAAAACCTGGCTTTTTGAGTTAGCTGGCCTGGACTGAGTGGGTTTTAAGGTTTTTAAATTCTAATTTTAAATTTTGGGGCTATTGATTTAATTTAATTTAATTTTTTATATTGTATTGTTTTAATTTTGCCCTGTAAACCGCCCTGAGTCCTTCGGGAAAAGGGCGGTATATAAATTGAATTGAATTGAATTAAATAAATAAATAAATAAATAAATAAATAAATAAATAAATAAATCTGGGTTTTCTTATTGCCAAGCTAAATAATTTCATCCATGAACACAAACAATCACTTTAGCTATCTCTAGCAAAATGAATCTCATCTACCCAGCTTAAAATGCACCATTACACTAAAGAACATTATCTCCATTTTCTACTATATTTCCGATACACAAAGTCCATACTGGCCTTTTATTTCTTTAATTTTCTCTCCCATAGCAGTGAATGCTCACTGGGTAACTTGGGGACAGTCCCCTTTTCTCAGATCAGCTTAACTCAAAGAACTATCATGGGGGAAATGGGAGGGGAGAGTTATTGTGTAGCCACCTTGAGCTCCTGAATAAAAGGAGAAATATAAGATAGACAGATAAATAAATGAGGGTGAAGGTTCATTTTCCAAGCTTGTGGGTTGGTTTCCAAACATTTCATTACCAGTCTAGGTAACACCTTCAGTGGAGTTTAGGAGATGTCAGTGTCAAGTGTTCTTCTGTTTATAAGGGCTTCAGGTGTGGGTGTGTCAAGTGAGAGCCTTGTGATGGGTCTTGTAATGGGGAGGTTACAGCAACTCAAGGTCATTAGGAGGTGAGAGGAGATAAATAATCAAAAATGAGCTGAAGAAATTATGCAATAATTTCCAATAAAAAACCACTTGATATTTCAATTGAAGATTCATTAATAGTCAAAGTAACTCAATCTGAACAAAGCATGAGATATAAGTAAATTCTGTTTACGGTTTGCAAAATTATGACAAGTCTTTAGAAACAAAGTTAAAAGAAGGGAAGTGCAACAGTTCAAGGAAGAACTACCATGTCTGTGATCATGACATGATGTATGATTATTGAAGGGAGACAGAATAGCTAAAAAAAACACCCACCTAGAAAATAAAAGGAATGTAGTATCGGAATAAAGTCTATTGCTTGTTTTTGCATTTTGAATAGGAACATACCACACTACAACTTTTAATTTCAACCTCCACTTTCAATCTTACTGTTTAATCTTCTTTAACATGCAGAATCTTATCACTTCAGAGAGCTACTGCTTTTGGAAAACTTTCATATGACTCACAAGTTGATACCTAACAAATGAATGTTTGCTTTTGTTTTTTTGTTGCAGTACTTATGAACCACCCCAATCTATTCTGGGTGTTGTAAAGTAGAAACAACAAAATGAAAGAAACTACCAGAAGCGGCTGGTAGTTAATTCTTTAAATACTCATTAGAACAGAAGTTCTTCAGATACTTGCAAAAGGGATTGCATGCAATTCTGGGAGGATGGTATTCCACTGCATGGGAGTTGCTACTGAAAAGCACTCTACCTTATACTAAAAACTGTATACTGTGAAAAGGTTTTGTGTTGTCAGGTACAGAGAAATTGGCTCTAGTCTAAGCTAAACTGATGTAAAAACAATGCAGCTACTTCCTATAAAAGAAAATAAATTAAGTTTTTTGACTGCAGTCAACTGCTCTAACACCAAGCTTCAAGTTCTCCTAATGCAGGGGTGTCAAATGGCCGGCCCGCGGGCTGGACATGTCACCAGGAAACCCCACCCACCCCATTGCCAGCAATGGGAGAAAAACCTCTGATACATTGTGCGACATCACATGCGAGTTTGACATGTCTGTCCTAATGGGACTGTCACAGAAGCTCCCTTTCAGCAATTAAACACACAGAAATTTACATGTCCAATCAGACATCTGCCTTTCCTGACTGATATACTGACTGGCAGTCAAGCTTTTTTTCTGTTTGTTGAACAAAATAAGGGTCACAGAAATTCCTTCTGTATTAATTAGTACTGTAAAACATTTTTTTCAAAATTAGCCACAGATTTCAAGTCTTATTTAGTTTATTCATAACTCTGATTAAGAAGACAAACAGAAAGGCAGAAATCCACAGGAAGAACAATTTTCTTTCATCCCCCACAGGCCATAATCTTGGCACATTTGGGAGTTTAATCACATTTAGGTAAATTTTAGAAACAAACAATTTCATTTAAATACTGTATAAGTGGCTAAAGAGAACAGTATGTACATGCAACAAAAATAGCTATAGGCTAAAAAAATGAGGAAAGAAGATCCATTCCCACTTGAAGGCCATTTTCTAGGCTTCAAGCCAAGATATGCATGCTAGACAGACCACTTTTCATTCAAACACTATAATTTAGTATATTAGTATTTTATCATTTATAGCAAAATCCATAAGTTTAAAACAATAGTATAATGAAAGTATTTAAAATTCAAAAGTAATTTTTGTAGGGTTTTTTGTCACTTGAGACACAATAACATCTGAAACAGAAAGCAGATGCTGTTTAACAAGTCAAGAATTAGGTGAAATTGCCAAATTGCATTTTATGCTACATTTGTTAGAAAAATGGTGCTGGTCAAAGTTAAATATACCTTTCTATAAAGTCACTTAGCATGCAGGTCAATTATCGAGGCCAAAAAAGAGCATTAAACGTGGTGTCACAGAAAACTCTTGAGAATATAATAGATAGTCAAGAAAATAAACACATTTACTCTCCTTTGGACACATTACAGTACGTTAAGACCTAGGTCTTTAGAGAAGCTCTAATGCTGGGACAAGAGGAAGGAAGGAAGGGAGGGAGAAAGGAAGGGAATGAGGGAGGGAGATGACCAATAGCGAAGTGGATGGATGCAGTTACAGTGGCAATGAATCTACTCTTGGGAGACCTGAAAGACCAGGGTAGCATTCTTCATTCAGACCATCTTCACTTTAGAAAAATAACATTTTCATGGACCAAATATCATAAAATGCAATATACCGGTACATTACTGCAACATTGTATAGCTTTATTAATTTTTTAAAATAAAAGTAAAAAAAAATAAAAAACTAACATGAAACTAAGTCAAGAGAGAGGAATACTAGACAGAATAAAGAAAGAAATAGCAGAGATGCAATAAAAATATTATAGAAAAAATACACAGAAAAATGACTTCTGACTTCTACAGCAGATATAAATCTTAACTTCAGCTCTTGCTATACAATTACAACATAATATTGTTTTTTATAATCCATAAATAATGCTTGTTATCAAATCCATATGCAATGATTTCATTTTACAAGTTTCTAGTACAAATTAAGATGGTCTACTTTATTTAGAAATTTTAATAGAACTTTAGGGTAAAAATTTTTTTTTAAAAAACCTGATTATTCTCAACTCCCTCTTCAGATAAAGTTTCATCATTCTGAAACAAGGCTACTGAATTAGACTGAAGTTTCTGTGGACTTTTCTGATAGTTATTTATGTTACTTGATTCTGACATAATAACAACCATAACAGAGTCATAGCAATAGATCTTTGACATCACTCTTCAAAAGATTAGTAGCATAGCTCATTCTCTTAAGATGGTGATTTGCTTGGGAAGCATTTCAAAGAAGACAACATGCCACAGAGATTCAGATAATTAAATGTTCTGAAGTGGTCAGTACTTCTCTGGAACAAATACAGAAGGATTAAAGTTGGCTGAAATATTAGCTTGATCATTTGGGAAAGAAGAAAAATAAAATTACTTTCAGGAATTATCTTTCTCTATTATTACCTTTTCCCTTCTTCCCATTCATTTGGTTTTTTTAGTTTTTTAAAAACATTTTATTAAGTACAAGAAATTAAAAACATTGAACATAGTGTATCATCTTTGAGTATATCTTTGTCTGATCATTCCATATTGGTAACATTGCATGTAGTACATTAGAAAGTAACTATTACATCTTTATATACCACTATACATTCCCAATTAACCTTTTCCTACTTATATCCATTCTATCGACTTACTTCTTTTTTCCCTCCATTTGTAAAATTTATTCCATACTATGTAGTATTCTGTTTCATCCTGATCTTTTAGTTCTTTTGTCATTTTGCCCAGTTCTGCGCAATACAAGATTTTCCTTATTAGCACATCTTTGCTAGGAGCCTCAGCTACTTTCCAGTTTTGAGCAAGAGAAATTCTTGCCGCCGTTATGAAATGTATGATTAAGTATGTATTGGCTTTGTTTATGTTCTTTTCTAATATTCCTAATAATAGTGTCTCTGGTTTGTATTGAATTTTTTGACCCGTCATTTCCATTATCCATTTCCAAACCCTAAGCCAATAAGTCTATGCAAGCCCACCAAACATGAAAATATGTACCCTTTTCCTTACATTTCCAGCAGGTTGGTGAGTAACCACTATAGATTCTTGCAAGTCTGGCCAGCGGCAGGTGCCACCTTTAAAGCATCTTATAAAGATTTTCTTTATAAGGTGTCGCTAAAGTAATTTTATTATTACGTTCCCAGATTTGCTGCCATTGATCCAAATTTATAGCAAGCCCCAAATCTATTGCCCAGGTAACCATCGTTTCTTTAACTTGTTCCTCATATAATTTATATTCTAACAAATATTTATATATGTTTTTAATTTGTTTTTTCTCCGAACCTAGTAATATTTTATCAAGCCTCATATCTTGTCTATTAATTCCCCACTCTTTCTTGTCTTTCACATATCTCGCTTGTATTTGAAGATAGGACCACCATTCCAAAACAATTCCCTGCTGTCTCAGCTCTTGTCTTTGCTTTAGATGACCGTTCTCTGACAAAATGTCTTTATATGTGATAACTTTATCTTGCCTATATAAGTTGGGGTACATGACTGCTTCTAATAGTGAAAGCCAACCTGGAGCTTCTATATAGTGTTGGCTTTTAACAATATTCCAGCTTTTTATTAGCTCTTGTCGAACTTTGTGTATCAAGAAATACATACATAAATAAATAAATAAATAAATAAATAAATAAATAAATAAATAAATAAACCTTTATTGTCAAAGTACAACATGTGTACATTGAGATTAGCTGAGCCTCCCCCCGTGCTCTCTCCCCCCAACACACAGTGACAACGAACCCTCCATCCTACCACACCATGTGAACCAACTACACCACACACCAGCCTCCCAAGTCAATTCTGCATAAGTTCACAGAGATTATGTCCCATTTAAAAGCCTAACAGCCCACGGATAAAAGCTATTTTTCAGCCTGTTGGTATGGCTGGCTATATTCCTATATCTCCTACCGGATGGTAGGAGAGTAAAGAGATACCGTCCAGGTTGTGAGTCATCCCTGAGAATCTTCTTCACTCTTCCAAGGCAATGAGCCCTGGCGATGTCATCCAGTGGTGTCAGGGAGCAGTATTGGTGGTTTCTGCTTTTTCCCGTCCATAAATGGGCATCCCAACCCATGCCCCTCTAAATATAGGCATCTTTTATTAGTAATCCAGTCCCTAATCCACATCAGGGCCGCTGGTTGATAATACAACTCCCAATCCGGAAAACCTAGTCCCCCTCTCTCTGGCATCCTGTAAAGACTTTTGTTTTATTCTCACCTTCTTGCCTTGCCACACGAAATCTAAAGTTAATTTGTCCAACTCTTTTAAAAAAAGTTGTCTAATTGGATTGGTATATTTTGAAACAAGAATATCATTTTAGGTAGGATGTTCATTTTCACTGCCGAGATTCTTCCAAGAAGCGAAAGGTTTAGGTTTTTCCAGCAGTCTAAATCAACTTTTGCTTTATTAGTTTTCCATAATTGTCCTCTTTGATTGATGAGCAGTGTGCAGAAATAACAATTCCCAAGTATTTTATTTTAGGAACTATTTGTACCCCTAATTTCTTGGTAAGATTTTCTTTTTGTGTATTGGTCATATTTGGTCATGGCCTGGCCTGATGGGAGGGGGTTGGGTTTTTATTACTTTTAAATGCGTTTTAATCTATTTAAGAGTTCTGGGCACTTGTTTAATCTTTTTTTAATTTTTGTATTCTGTTTTTAACATGCATTGCCCTGTTCACCGCCCTGAGTCCTTCGGGAGAAGGGCGGTATACAAATAAAATTAATTAATTAATTAATATTTTTTACTATGATCTTTGTTTTGTCCCTAATTATTTTCAAGCCTGCCATATATGGAACCTATAAAACCATCATGAACAAAGATTTGGTTATACAAATATATAACCATAGAAGAATTTTATTTTGTATGAGCAATTTTTACTACTTTTGAAATTATAGAAACTTCAAGCACAATTAATCAAATATTGTTTTCTTTATAATTATCTTTCAAAATTAAATGTAAGATGACACAATATTTTAACATTAAATATGTTTAATGTTTAATTAAATAAGAATGTCCCCAGCATCCTGAATGGCCATGCATAAAATTGCCCTCTTATAGCTCTGCTGAGTTCTGTTAATACAGGATTCTCAAACTGCAGGATTACAATCTCATTCCCCCTCCCCCGCCTCCCATTGAAGTAGTGATAGAAATCTCAAAAGTGCTTTTCAAAAGGCAACTGGACTTTCTTCATTTTTGTTCCTTGAAAACATTTCACTTCTCATTCAAGAAGCTTCTTCAAGTTCTGGTTGAATGGGGGGAGGAGGGGTATGGAAGGATTTATATTCCTTAGCAGTTATTAGCACTTTGAAGGTCAGTCATTAACTCTGAGATTTGTTGAGCCCACTTGGGGGTTTATCTCTACCCTTAGGTCACCTGAATCACAGTGAAATGGGACTGCGAAAGGACTGTGTTGTAGACAGGAGATAGGTGTGTTGTATCTCTCCCTCTCTGTTGAGGTAGGGCTGTTCAATTTTAATGTAAATGGCCTCTTTGACCCCTCTTTCAAACCAGTGGTCCTCTCTGTCCAGAATATGGACTTTGCTGTCTTCAAGTGATAAAAATAAATATACTACTTACTTCTAATACTTAATTTTTTACTTCTAATATCACATGGATTCTCAAACTTAGAAGTACTAGAAATGCTCGCGGTAGGCTTGCATAGCAAAACAAGTAACAAAGCTCAAGAGCAAACTGTGGAAACCTTATAAAAAAATTGCAGCAGGTTTTCCTAGGCAAGCCTGTAGTTTGGTTGTAGGGAGTAAAGTGCAGAGTAGGCTTTGCTAATCACTTGGTGACTTTATTCTGATATCCTGCAAATAGCATATATTACAGAAAAAAATATTTGGGGAAAAAAACACCTTTCAGTAATATTTTAATGCCACAGATAATTTCTGATTATCAAGCTGATATATTAGAAACTTCTTCCCATGTCCATTCATAATTCAATAATTATTTTATCTTAGCTACCTAAAATTATCTTCACTCTCTTCTAGGGATGTGAAAGTTATCCCAGTATCACTGCATTGTTCTAGGAAATAAAACGTGCAACAGGAAATAAGAAAGAAAGAAAGAAAGAAAGAAAGAAAGAAAGAAAGAAAGAAAGAAAGAAAGAAAGAAAGAAAGAAAGAAGAAAGAAAGAAAGAAAGAAAGAAAGAAAGGAAGGAAGGAAGGAAGGAAGGAAGGAAGGAAGGAAGGAAGGAAGGAAGGAAGGAAGGAAAAAAAGAAAGAAAGAAAGAAAGAATGAAAGAAAGAAAGAAAGAAAGAAAGAAAGAAAGAAAGAAAGAAAAGCATCAGAATCCACATATTCACTGAAGCAGTTAAAAGTATAATACGCTACTATTTAAATAGCTCTTCTTCCCAATCAGCTACAAGAAATTCATATAAATGCAACGACTAAGTAAACATGCAATAGCTTCTGACAGGGGCATACCTCACCATATTAGGTAGTCAATATCGCAGAAAACAGAAAGGAGAACATAAGCCTAATAAAGTCATTGCTCTTAAGAGGAACGAAGTTTCTGATAATAAAGCAAAGAAATGAGAAACAGATACCACACAGATCAGCAGAAATAGCCCTATGATTGAGAATTAGAAGGATTTAAGCAGGGCTCTTTAGCAAAAATGGAAGTGTAATTTTATTTCTCCAAGGAAATGTGAAATTAACAAGAAAAACAAGATTGTATATACTTGCATAAAAGATACAATTTCTTCCCAGTCAGACTCAATTAGTGGTATTTTTGTTTTACATCCATGTAATTTTTTTTCACAACACTGCATACCATTTACGCAATTCCCTTTGGACGTAAGTTATGTATGCAGAATGTGGAAAAAGTATAAGAAATAGTAAGTTAAATAAATTAAAAGCATCAAATAAGAAAAAGACAACAATACACAGTTAAAACTAGTTTATACAAACAGCAAATATTCCACTTCTCCAACTTTGCAAACTTTGCTTTGCTTTCTTCATGTCTACATATCACTGCATAAACTGGTTTTCCATTCTAAACCACTCTGCACATTCCATTTATTCTTGTATATGTTTAATTCAATCAAATACTGCTCTTATAACATTTGGTAACTAAATTTCAAATCCACTTGTACTCCTGCCACATGCAGAATTTTCTGTTAATAGTTAAGGACATACAGTTTTGGTAAGCTAAAAGTGCAATAAAGGTCTGGTTTTACCTTATACCTAATCATGATACTCTACGCAAACTATTATCTCTAAGTTAGATACAACCTTGCAAGTTAATATACTGTTACCTACAACTCAGAACACAAATATATGCAGCACACCAACGTTCGCTCAGGATGCAAAACAATTACAATGGACATTCCTCCTTAAATCAAAACTCCCTCAGAAATAAATAACAAATGTGATAGGAGATTCCCACTTTCACATACTCACTGATAAAGACTATTTCATATAACTAGTTCCCAACATTGTGTAACCTAACCTCAGGCTTATTGCAATAAGCCTGCCTACTGTGAATGAATGTTCTACAGTATAGTACTCACAGATATGTTTTTCTATGCTCTTGAATCAAACACATTTTCCATAGTTTTAGTGCTCTGGATATTAGTAGTTTCAGGTAGTAATTCAATGTCTCAAGCACTACTGGATTTATGCTCAGTATTTCAAAAATTAGATTATGTTAGCCATGACTAAATGATTTTCTTTACAGACAATTACAGTAAAGAGAAAAAAAATCTGGAATAGAATAAAGCAGACATGTCAAACACAAGGCCCGGGGGCCAGATCCGGCCCGTGGAGTGGTTTCATGTGGCCCGTGAAGCCATCCTGGAAACAGTGAGGGAACGGCCCCCACTGCCTTGGCCCTGGCCCAGAGACCCTCCTTCTGCCAGAGACCCTCAGATCTGTCCCACTCCTGCCCAGGCCCCCATAGGCACCCTTGATGCGAACGATGTAGAGCTGGCCATGCCCACCCAGTAGGCCATACGCACTCTAGCCACGCCCACCCAGTAGGCCACGCCCACCCGGCCCCTTGAGGGCAACCGCAATGCTGATGCAGCCCTCAATGAAATTGAGTTTGACACCCCTGGAATAAAGCATTATTAAAAATAATAAAGATCATTGCCACTTACAGATAAATCACATTCAGAAAACTAACAGTAAAGTGTGCTTCTTCTGCATTTATAGAATGAATTTGAAATATTTCTATATTTAATATAAATTTTCAAAGTCTCATATTTGATTAAAATTATTCCGAATTCTCTCAGAGTTTATGTCTAATATAAAAATACAAAAGAACTGAATAAAAAGTTCAGGTTACATTATAGTCTTAAAACACTCTATAACAGAGTTGGAAGGGACCTTAGAGGTCTTCTAGTCCAAACCCCTGCCTCAAGCAGGAAATCCTATACCATTTTAGACAAATGATTGTCCACTCTCTTCTTAAAAACCTGCAATGTTGGAGCACTCACAACTTCTGGAGGCAATTGTTCTAACTGTCAGGAAATTTCTCCTTAGTTCTAGGTGTGTCTTTCCTTGATTAGTTTTGATCCAATTAATATTGTGTTTTTTCCCATGGTCTACAAAAAAAAGAGTAATTTACTATCCTATTACTCAAATGTAGCCTGTTTTCAGTTTTTCCCTTTACTATATTGATCATTGGTTATATATCTTTTAAGCAGACTCTTCTAACTGGCCTATGTGTTATTACATATAAAGATATTACACTGTCATACAGTAAATCAGATTTGACTAAAAAAAGGTTGAAAAAGCCAACTGAAAAAAAGAACCAAAGTTTTGCCTAATTTCTGAGTGGTTTAACTGTTCCACATTGTTAATCAACTTGGATAAAATTTTATAGAAGTAAAAAAAATCTGATGTAAATTGCTTTCTCACTTTATGTTGTAGAAAGCATCCAAAAACCTACCACATATTGGTCTAGAGATTACTGGTCAAGATTATTTGATATTTTTCTCAGTGCAACTGTCACTTCACAGGATGAAAAATGAAAAACTATCTTATTTTCTATACATTGGATTTCTTAATATTTATATAGAAAATGTTTTTTTGTATTCTACTCCTGTTGTTTTGCCACTTCTGGTTTTGGCAAAAGCATAAAACTGATTTATGGCTTGGCCATTCCAATCATATCATAAATCAGTTTCATCCATAAGTGGCTGAGCAAAATATAAAACATGTTGTATTTGTTTTCATAAGCAGTGAAGTCTTGTTCCAAAGATTCTGCCTTGCTTTTATGTTCTCAGCAACTCCCTCTATAGCCTGTCTTTTATTATTACATATCAAGCTAGTAAGCTATAGTTTAGAGAAATACAAATACAAATACTGATTATCATCATTATTATAGAAGGGTAAGAAGAGAATACCTATTACAAGGGAGAGAAAAGTAGTCCAAAATGTAGTGGGAATGATTTAAAATCAAATTGTTTCTTTTAAAATGTAAATGAGTTGAAAAAACAGTCTTGGAACCAAAATTTGACATGAAACAGCTCATGAACAAATATCTATCTATGTCTGTTTGCTTACCTTGTCCTCCATTACTTCTTCAGTACCATCTATTTCTTCATCCTACAAAATAATCATACAAACGTTTGAAATAAATGAGTAAGCGAACTAAACCTACCAAGGCAGACAATACTCATTTTTATAGTATTTAGAGAATACTATATCAGAGAATACCAGAAAAACTTCTGGTAAGTAATATTAATTAAAGCCCTGAAATTGTTTGAATGTTTGAACATGAATTTCCAGCTAAATTGCAAATTAGCTGACTGCAAAATGAGTTTAGAACATAATGAAAACTATTTTCAGAAAAAGCTCTCCTAAGAATATTAGAAACAGAGTGGCTAGATATACCTTATATCTGTATCTCTTATCATAATATAGTAGAAACATGCTATCAATATGCAAGGTCTTGATTACCCATTTGAACAGGATGTTTCATTACCCATTTGAAACACTATAAGTTTCACTCTAACATGTTTCTTATTTCTCCAAACTGTGAGTTGTATGACTGTGATTTCTGAGACTTGTTAGTGCAGGCTTTTCAACTTTTTCACCCATTGTACCACTTTTAGGATATGCAACATCCAAGGATCACCAGTTGCCTAGCAAGGTGTCAAAAACCTGATGATCCCCCCCAAAAGTAAAAAAGTGATGAAGTACAGGTAGTCCTCGATTTACAACAGTTCGCTTAGTGACTGTTCGAAGTTACAATGGCACTAAAAAAAGTTCCCCCCAAGCCACAGACGAGCAAGACACCTGCCTGCCGGACTTCCGGTGGCGACGCGACGCCGAAGACAGCCGTCTCCGGGCTGCCCGCTCCGCAGATGTGTTTTTTCCATCGTAAACAGCGCCGATCAGCTGTTTAGATGGATTTGAAGCCCCCTCCTCGGGAGAAGAGGAGGGGGTGAGGCCCCAGGTAGGGGTTGAGCTCTCCGTGGCCGCCTGAGCTGAGAGTTTGGGCGGCTGAAGGATTGAGCCCCCCCGAAGCCTGGGTTGCTCCGAGCTGCGCAGCGTCTCTCCTCCGTGATTTTTGGAGCAGAGCCAGGCGTTAGCAACCACCCCTGCCAAAAGGAAATACTTTTGAGTATTAAGATGCAGGCAGAGCGATACAGGAGGTCAAGGTGATGTGGACTTTTAGCTTTACTCTCTAGCTCAATGGATTTTATAGCTTTAAAGTGAAAGTGCGCAATAAGTGAAAGTGGGGAAAGATGGCGGCCAAGACTTCTAAAGCTCTTCGGAGTGCGGGGTCTTCCCCGGTGCAACAGACCTCGTTGCAAGCTTTGCTTCCTCCTGCATTTCCTCCGGCACTGACGCTTAAGGAATTACAAGATGCCCTTGAAAAGCATTCACGGTTAATGTCTGATATGATGGATGAAAAGTTGAAAAAGCTGGAGGAGAAATTGGAGAAGAAGATGGAAGAGAAGTTTAGAGCAATGAGGGTAGACATGTTGTCTATGATTGAAAGTGTAGCTGAATGTGTGCAACAGCTGGGTGAAAAAGTGGAGGATCTCAGTCAAAAGAACTCTATATTAGAAGCAAAGGTATTAAAGGATGAAAATATAAGGGACAAAATGGACGGAGAATTGAGCCTTGTTCAGTACCAACAGATGCAGTATGCTATTAGAATTAGGGGTTTAAAGGAGAATTCTAAAGAAGATTTAAAGCAGCTGATATCTGAGGCTTTGGAACCGGTATTGGGCCAGCCAGCATCTGAAATTGAGGGAAGTATGGATAAAATTTTTCGTGTAAATTCATGGATTGCAAGACAGAGGAAGTTACCCAGAGATGTGGTGGTCTATTTTACAAAGAGAGTAATTAGAGATGAAGTCATTCAAGCTGCTTATGATACTAAATTGGTAGTTGCTGAGCAAGAAGTTTTGGTTTTAAAAGAGATTCCTCCAAAGATTTTAAGGAGAAGGAAAGATTTTGCATTTCTTGTACAGGAACTTAAGAAATGTGATGTCAAGTTTAGATGGGAGATTCCAGTTGGACTGGTGGTGATGCACGAAGGTAAAAGACATCGTTTGGCTACTGTGGCCCAGGCACGTGATTTTTATAGCAATGTGTTAAAAGCAATCCCCCTATCACTTCTGGAAGCTGCAAAGGGATATGGCGAGGGAAAGCCTCAAGATGTTGCAGATAGACAGACGGAGGAGAACGGTGCTGGAGGGGATCAAGTTACAGCCTCATCGGTTGCTGCTGGAGAGCAGAGGATGACGCGTGCCGCCCTAAGACGAGCGAGACAAGAGCAAGAGCAAGATAAGCAGAAAGTTATGGAACCTCCAAAGCGTACTTATAGTGAAGCTGTGGGAAGGGTGCGGTCCAAAGAAGATACAGGGGTCATTTCAGACGTGCTCCAAAAGCTTTGGAGCGTCAAGATTGGTGACTAAATCTCTAATTTAGAATGTCAATGGATTAAATTCATCATAGAGGAGAAAGAAAGTTTTTCAATATTTAAAACAATTTAAGACTGATGCTATTTGTTTGCAAGAAACGTATATTAGGGTTATGGACTAAAAGTATTTATTGAATTTAAGATTGGAATGCAAGCTCCTAATCAATAACAAGTTGATTTTTCTTAATTTACTACATATAAAGGTTACTTAATTGGATTATAAATTTTTTAAATTTTTTATTTTATTTTCATTGGAGATTGGAATGGTGTCCTAGACGTATAGATGGATGATCTGGAACTGTGAGACATTTGGTGTGATATATGCAAGAACTATTTTTGATCATAGTTCAGTTTGGTTGGAGATTAATAAGGTTAATAGAGAGGCGCTTTTGGCGCGTAATTGAGAATTTGTTTAGAATTTAGAGAAATGTGGGAGAATGTAAATAGTAGATGATTTTTTTTTCTTTTTTGAAATTAATATGAATAAGGATTGGGATTAAGAAATTTTATTTAGTATTTGAGTAAAGTTCCTTTTCTGTTTTCTTTCTTTTTTTTCTTATCTGTAATAGTAATATTGTTTGTAATCATTTTACATGAGCTAGAGGGTGATAGAATTAATAGTTTATTGTGATAGCATATGGATGCTTATGTTTGTTTTTCTTTTTTATACCCTGTATTTAGCTCTAGGAAGTCAGGGGGGGGAGGAGGGAATGGGGGAGAGGGATAGGGAGGGTTAGATAGGGGTGGGCGAGGGGGGATTAAAGTTAAAATGTACTGTAAAACTTTTTAAATAAAAAAAACAGACACCTGCCTGCCTGCCCGGCAGCGCACTTCCTCCTGTCCGAGGTTTTCATTGTTGTGAGCATTCTGTTAAGGATTGGCAGCGGGGGTGGGGTGGGGGGGGTGTCTGGTTTTTATTTCCCCCCGTCCACTGGGTGGTTGCAGCAGGTTTTGGTCACTTCACATGACCCTGGGACACTGTGACCGTTATAAATATGAATCAGTTCCCAAGCATCTGAATGTAAATCACAAGACCCTGGAGATGCTGCAACATTCCAGCTGATTGGTGCTTCTTTTGGGCTTAGCAGAAGCGCCAGGATCAGTGCCGAGCTCCAGCTGGAGCCTGGCACTGATCCTGGTGCTTCCGCTGACAACCCTGCAGATCCAGCCATCTCTCGCTCAGGCTTGTATGGTGCTGACACCGGTTCAGATCATTCCCCTCCCTCGCTACCACCTTTCAATGATGGTCACGTACCACCTGCCAGGTGCCAATGTACCACAGGTGGTACCCGTACCACTGGTTGAAAAGCCCTGTGTTAGTGATTACTGATGTGAAACAGCATGTTAAGCAGTTCATGGGCTTCTAAACCAGCTAGACAAATTTCAAAATTGATCTTGGAGTTTCAGTAACTTTCCAAACGTGTGCTGGAGATTGCAAAGAATCTGAGCATTACACCCAGTAGTTCAATTAAGGAACTATGATTTAGCTATATTCTAGATAAGATGATGAGCAAAACAGTGCAAATACATGACTGCAATGAACATTTAAAAGTTTGACAGACTAATTTGTAGCAAAATACTATCGAAGCTCTTGTGAATCAATTAATTACTTAAGCATGCATTCAACAGTACTACATTATTATTTTAATTAGGGTTGTATACAGTAAGCTATTGTTTACATTTTATTGGTTTTTAATCAATTTTATTCCTACCTTTAGACTAATTTGACTTTCTAAGCAATATAACAATTATAGTTTTGCTTGTATACACTGAAGGTCTTTTGTTTTAGAATTACATAATGCCCTATGTCCTTAACAATTAGGTAGGGGTATATGTCTATTCCTCTATCCATCCCAGTGGATCAAAATTTAATCTTTCATTCTTTGGTTTCATTTATGAATGACAATACCTACATCCTTTGTAAAGAAAGAGATTCCAGTGCCTCTCCGTCTTTCTTTTGGTCGCCTTCTCTCTCTTACTGACTGCTTGTTTGAAGTTCTGTCATCCAGGTCCTGACCTTCGTATTCTTTTAAAAGAAACATAGCTTTAGCTAAAAATAGTAATTTATTCAACCATGGGACCATTTTCAAAAGAAGGCAAGATAGTACTCATACAGAGGGGTTTTTTTCAGCCTTATCATCTACCAATCTATATTTAAATGTTTAACACCAAACCACTCGGTCTATCTAGTAGAGGTAGTCCTCAGTTAATAACCATTTGTTCAGCGGCTGTGATTTGCATCTTTTCCTGATGGCTTCCCAGAAGCAAAATCAATGGGGATGCTGATAGGAAAATTGCCAGTGGCTTGGATAGGTTTCTCCCACCCACGGACACCTCACTGTGCTTGTGCCTCTCCCTTGGTCACTTGTGCACACTTGCATACTTTCTCCCATCTGGCAACAGCCACTCCAAGCCCTAACGTACTAGTGCTGCATCTCTCCACCACCTATGCACTCTTTGTTCCCTGTCCTACCTGACAGTCACTTACCTGCCTGCTGGCCTGCTTGCAAGCCTCCCGGGACTTGCAACTTCCTGCTGGCTCCCCCACCAACTTTGGTTGTTGGAAGGCAGCAGGTAGTTGCAAGGATATACCAACAGCAATGGGTACTGAAGGGGTTGCTAAGCAATGTGATCACATGACATTAAGCTTTATGACCGTATTGCTTAGCAATAGAAATTCTGGCCAAGTTGCCATCATAACTCAAAACCTGTAATGGATTCAAATATTGCAAGAGATTACTGATTGAAAAAGAGAAAGGGAGAATTACTATTCTTCCCAAAGAAAAGGTACAAGATTGGCCGCAAATAATTGTAATAAAACTACTTGAAGAAAAGTATCCTCTCTCTCTCTCTCTCTCTGAGTGCATGTGTTTGCGTGTGAGTGTGTATGTGTATGTGATGCTGATGGGCTGATATATTTAATATGCCTTTCATACAGACACAGATTCAAATAGTTATAAAATACAGCAATATAATAAATAAATACCATTTTTCTCCATGTTGCCAGCTGATGTGCTTTGGTAATCTGCTGAGCTCAATGAATCAGGAGATACAAATCTATTTGTCTTGGGCATGTGAGAACTTGAATAAAGACTGGAAGTTAAGGAAGGAGAGACAGCAGTTGTAGGTTTGTCTTGTTGTGCTAGGTATCTCAATCGACGACTGGAAGACTGGAAGAAAAACACAGGCAACAGCAATTGGTACAAAGGTAATGAACAAAGGCTACACGCTCAGATTAAAACTAACAGCATTATATCCCGTTAAGCAGAGTTGAATATATATGTATACAAAATAGTACTCATTATATTCTTACTGTTATGTATATAAAAACCAAGTGTAAGAGCTATAACTAGGTGAAAAAAGAGAATATATATATAGTCACTCATGTTTGGATCAACGCATGATTCAACAAATGTAATGTGTAATGGGGCTCTCACTTCTAAAGCCCTTATGTGGGCCTAGTTATTTGTCTGCTCCGGTTTCTGACTGTCCTGTAAGATTTGACAGTTGGTTCTTTCTGGATCCCATCAACTAGGAGCCAAGGAAGCAGGGCTTCACTGCCATGGCATCTTCCCTCTGAAATAACATTCTCTCCCCCCAAACCCCAAATTTCCATGATCCCCACCCAACTGGCCTTTCAAAGAGCACTGGAAACATGGCTCTTCCCCCAGGTCTTGGGTTAAGGGTACGCAGAGCTTTTTTCTGTTTTAATCGCTGCTGACTTTATCTTTCAGAACTGATTGGTGTTCCCTCTTAATGACACTAATTTTGAGTGCTATCTTTTTATTTTATTGTTTGTATATATTAAGCAGCTCAGTGTAATTTGAGTTTTGGTGACCTATAAATTTAATTAATAAAATAACAAAAACAAAAACCAGAACTTTTTGGACCAGGATTGATCACCTCTACCCATTATAAACATTATATTTTTTATAGTTATGATCAACATGTACCTGCATCTTAGTCCCACTGATGATTTCAAAATGATTTAGATTGCAAATAATGCAACTAACCAATCTTAATTTTTTTCAGGACTCTGAACAGAATATATTTCAAATGAAAGAAAGCTTTATTTTATATGTATTAGGAAAATAAATATTAGCAATTATTTTCTGAGATCTTCAAATATCTAGATCTTTTTTTCGTTGGGGGCATATAATCATCAAATAGATATTGATATGAGTCTTTGCTGTTGGCAGCTGATCAGGAATGGTATTCTGGAAGTATAGTAAAGTACATTAACTCAGTATACAGGTGAAAAAGGCAGATTCTCTGCTGTACTTTCCATTTAATAAGAATTGAAAATAAAATTGACAGGATTATAACTCTGTTTACGATGCTATGGCTAAACATGGAATAAATGTTGTATATAAAGGATACATTATCTAACTAATTCGGACTTCAGCTTCTCTGAGCCCAGACCAGCGTGGGCAATAACAAAGAATTGGGGAACAGTAGTCCCAAGCAACTAGACAGCAGCAGGTTGCTTGTATCTACTCTTCATAGTTCAGGTTTCTCAATCTCAAAATGGATATGTGCATACATGAAAATAATTCCTCCTCTGAGTAAAAATGAAAAACTGAAGGCAGAAATGTATAAAATTACTTGTTATATAAATAAAATTGTTAACTGTAAGATTTTTATACTCAAAAAGCAGTAATAGGCCTAAACTGATTTTAAAAGGGGATTAGATACATTCATGGAAGCAAATACTAATAGTTTTGATGGCTATATATCAGTTCTAGTATCAGAGCTGATTTGATATAATACAAGTAAGAGGGTACTATTATAACCATTCTCTACTTCTGGGTTTCCCATAAGCACCTGGCTGACTTTTCTCTGATCTGGCAGAACTCTTAAATTATAATTATTATTCTTCACATCTTCCGCAGAAGCTATTTAATGACATTTAAAAGGCATTTATCAAGTTATGACATCTGGCCCTGCCCTTGAAATAAAATGTCAACACTACTAACACAGATTTGTTCCAACAAGTTATATTTGGACAGATCATAGTCATTGTCATTGCTGTGACAATGCATGTCCACGCTCTGACAACTGAGAATCAGCAGCCATTTTACTTTTGTTTTTAATGTGCCTTTTCTGTTCTTTTAGAGTTCAGATGTAGATGGGGAATGGGGTAAATGCTTGAGGTTTTAGCTAGCCATAACAATGCAGAAATGTGGGAACTCAAGGACGTTGTCTGATAAGCTTTTGGCAGGCTGAGGAGCCAGAGAGAAAAGCACAGGTTTTGCGCTAATTGGGAAATGTGATTTATGACAGCTTTTGTGGGGTGGGAATTGCAACTTGTTACTTTGTAACTGGGGGAGGGAATCTCAGTTTTGGGTTCAACTATGTAAGTGCTGATACTTTGTTTCCTAATAAAATGTTCTTTAAGGAAGAATTACTGCCTTGAAGTTCTTTTATTGGTTTCATCTATTAGAACCATGACAGTCATTCTGAATACTGTGTTTCCCCAAAGACCCAGCCCGATCGTAAGCCCTAACTTGATTTTGAGGGGGTGGGCCTAATAGAAGCCCTATTCCAAAACTAAGCTCTAGTTTTGGGCAAGGCATACCCCTAAAAATCAAGCTAAGGCGGGGGTAAGGGGTGAAGCTGCCCCACGCACCCCACACCCGCTTACCTTAATGGTAGGACCACCACAGTCAGGCCTCCCACACCCTGACACCTGTCACGCCACTGCATGACTTCTTCTGTGGCCACTTGCTACCACTTGTGACGGGCCACCATGTGGCGCAATGCGTCATTGCTGATCCTCCTGGCAGGCCGCATGGCGCTTTGGGCCGCTTCTGTTGCTGCTGGCAGGGGGGCATGTGGCGCTTCAGGCGGTTTCTGCTGCGGAAACAACCTGAAGACCCATGCCGTATCCTGCCACAAACAGCAGAAATGGCGCAAAGCACCATGTGGTGTCCTGCCGGGAGGAGGAGCAACAGTGCAATGCGCCACATGGCATCAAGCCACAAGTGGCAGCAAGCGGCTGCAGAAGAAGTCAAGCAATGGCACGACAGGTGTCGGGGTGTGGGAGGTCTGGCTGTGGTGGTCTTAAGGTAAGACATTCTCTGAAATTAAGACCTAGTGCTCTTTTGGAGGCAAAAAAATATAAGACCGGGTCTTAATTTTGGGGAAACATGGTACCAGTATAATCAAATCTGCTGATTAAGTGGTATATTTCTTCACAAAGATCCATTGCTATGGTATAAAAAAAAGAAAAACATTACAGAAATGAAAAGCTACTTCTTTTAATAACCATCTTGTAAAAAAGATGGGATACAAATTAAATAATACTTTTTCCTTCAAACATAATTCAAATCTGTTACTCAATAATTTTGAAGGAAAAAAAAGGTTTTATGTATGGCTTCACTTACCTCTTCATCCAAATTTCTAGTCCATGGTGAGTTGGCCTCCCTGGATTCTGTTCTGGCAATATCTTCTTGTTTTCCACAGCTTCCGTCACTAGTTCTAAGCCTGTCTGATCTTTCACTTGGCTGTTCCTGAGTAAATCGCTCTGCTCGAGACCGGCTAAAAGTTTTCTCTGCCTCTTGCAGGTCTGTAAGTGTTATACCCTGACAAATAAGACAGTCTTTTTTAATGTGGTGTATCTTTACAGCAGGGGTCCCCATCCGCTGGGTCAGAGACCAGTACCAGTCTGAGGCCTATTAGGAACTGGGCTGCATAGCTGAAGGTGAATGACAGGCGAGTGAACAAAACCGAAACCACCTCAGGTCCAAGGAAATTTTTTTCCATGAAACCAGTCCCTGGAGCCAAAAAGGCTGGGGACTATTGCTTTACAGTCAATAAAAATCCCTTCATAAATTATCCTTCCCACAGTGAATAAGCTTAGTAAAATTCTAATTAGGGCATAGTCAGTCCGATTAAGTAAACTCAAAGTTGGGAATTGCTACTTCAAAGTATGCTAACTTAATTATCTATTAAATATAGCATTTCCAAATATTCAATATGAAGTAATGGCAAATAAACATTTCTTCTCTGATGAAAAATAATTAGCTTTTTAAAAATAACAATTTACCTATCATATATAACTTGTTAATAATATTCTTCCTTGAAAATAGATATAAACTTTGAAAAATAATATAAACTTATTTAAAGCAGGCCTTTTAATGACCAAAGATGTGTACGAATTTTTCCATTCTGAAGTGGATTAAGGAAAAAAAACTACACAAGACAAATTAAATAATTTAGAAATCACATTACCTTCTTCTATAGAAATTAATATTGCTTACCTGGGTAGATCTGCGAGTCTGACGAGCTTGCCTAGATCGAGCTTTCCTTAGAGATTCTGCTTCTTCATCTCTTACAGGTGTCAGATACGACCTAAAGTATAATAAAAAACAACAATCCTTTAAACAGAAAAATAGCTTATGCCAATAAAAATTTCTGCTTATTCAAACAGTCCAGGTTTTCATCTGCTGCAGGGTATGAAGAGGGACCTTACATTAAAAATAAAACATGAAAGCAATTAAATTATTGAGTTAGGGTTAGGGTTACTCTTAATCAGTACAGCTTCCTTAAAATGGATACATTTAAGAATACATTGACAATATATAATTTTGAATTATATTAAATTGCAATATTATACATAGGCTATGTTTTAGCTATAGATGGGGGTCAATAAAAACCACCTGGGCAACTCTAATTTGAATTTCAAGTGTTATTTAGCAAAAACATAAATTGGAAACTATATATTGGCATTTCCTCCCATTTGTGTTTTGCTTCCTTTTATGCTAGGCACAGTACATTTGCATTTGAATAAAGGGTGCAGTATTCCTGTAATGGCATATTTTGGGATATTTGGCTATGTAAAGATCATATGTGACAAGGCCTTGAATCCTAGGTCTAAATTCTCCTTGTTCAAGTTTCTTTCCTGTTGTAACATCATTACTACTAAAAAATAGTGTAGAAATTATTGTATTCTGTTTCCACAGTGTCTTGCACTTTATTTTTTTAATAAATACCTACATCCAAGTTATCAAAAAGACTAACACCTTCTCTTTCAGCACACACACCAAAATAAAGGTTAGTCATGACACAGAACCTGAGATATTGAAAAAAATGAAATAGTTGATGAGATCAGCCATGCTAATTGGAGCTCATGGAAAAAGTATATAGGTAGTCCTCAACATACGACCACTACTGAGCCTAAGATTTCTGTTGGTAAGCGAGACAGTTGTTAAGTGAGGTTTGCTCCATTTTATGACCTTTCTTGCCACAATTGTTAAGTGAATCACTGCAATTGTTAAATTAGTAACATGACTGTTAAGTAAATCTGGTTTCTCCATTGATTTTGTTTGTCAGATGTCAATGCCGGGTTTTTTTTTAGTTTTTTAGTTTTGCCAGCAGCTCATTTCTATCTTCCGTTTTGCCACTCCCCGTCGTGGGGTTGTTGAACCAACTAGATGGTTCCGCCCTAGGCGCTTAATGGACCCTGAGCGGTTTCAGGCGGCGCTTGGGTCCCCACCTGCCACCTTAGTTCACAGCTCGGCCGATGCCTTAGTGGAAGCCTGGGAAAAGGCAGCCACGGAGGCACTCGACCAAGTTGTACCCTTGCGGCCCCTGACCCGGTGCAGATCCCAGTGGGCTCCGTGGTTTTCCGCGGAGATGAAGCGTCGGAGACGGGGCCTAGAGAGCTGTTGGAGGTCCAGCCGGTCTGAATCCGACCAATTGCGACTAAGGTCCTCTACGAGGTCTTATCTCGCAGCGATGAGGACGGCGAGATCTAACTACTTTGCTACCCTCATCGCATCCGCAGATAATCGCCCGGCCGCCCTGTTTAGGGTGACTCGCTCCCTCCTTAATCAGGAGGTGAGGGAGGAGCCCTTGCAGGGTTGAGCTGAGGAGTTTAGCCAACATCTGTCGGACAAAATCGCTCGGATCCGGACCGGTTTGGACTCCGACTGGGCAGAGTCTGACGGTGAGGACATGGGTGGTCTTGGTAAGGTCATCTGGGAGGAGTCCAATCCTGTGACTCTGGAAGAGGTGGACAGGATTATGGGGAAGCTGAGCTCCACCACATGTTTATTGGACCCGTGCCCCTCCTGGCTGGTTTATTCGGCTCGGGAGGGGACACGAGGCTGGCTTCAGGCAGTGATAACTGCTTCTTTGAGTGAGGGCAGTTTCCCCGCCGCCTTGAAGGAGGCGGTGGTGAGATCCCTCCTCAAGAAGCCTGCCTTGGACCCAGCTGTTTTAAACAACTATCGTCCAGTCTCCAACCTTCACTTTCTTGCGAAGGTTGTTGATAATGTGGTGGCACATCAGCTTCCTTTGTTCCTGGAGGAAGCTGATTATCTGGACCCGTACCAATCGGGCTTCAGGCCCAGGTACAGCATGGAGACGGCATTGGTCGCGCTGGTGAATGATCTCTGGCGGGCTCGGGACAGGGGTTGTTCCTCTGTCCTAGTCCTATTAGACCTCTCAGCGGCTTTGGATACCATCGACCATGGTATCTTACTGCGGCGTCTCAGGGGATTGGGAGTGGGAGGCACCGTTTTACGGTGGTTCTCCTCCTACCTCCCCTGCTCTCTGCACCTGTGTGACTATCTTATCATGTAACCATAGTGAATCTCACATGTCCAGCCATGTTATGGTTTCAAACTGTTTTGTGCGCATGCCTAGAAAAAGTTTCTCACAGTTACTCTGTTACTCTTCTTTCTCTTCTGCCTGACGAGAGAATGTAGTCAGTTTAGGTCTTTTGTTTTCTCATTAAACGTTTTACAGTAGAATATGCCTCGGATTTCTTTCTTTGATGTTCACCATGCGAATGAACCACGGTCCATCCTCTGATAGGAAGTTTAATTCTTCCGTGACATTTGGTAGCGGAGGATGGTTTGTTTTTATTTCATGATTTATGGCTCCTGATAAGAGTTTAGGCGATTCAGATAGCTAGTCCAGCAACTGAGGAATGCTGTGATCTATTTGAAATATGCCATGGAGGAGAAGAAGGAGGAGGAGAAGGAGGAGGAAGCCCGTTAATCAGTCTGTTGCGGAGGCTGCTGCTGAGGAAGAGACAGCTATTTCACAGGAACAGCTTCCTTCCAGTTTACAAACTCTGATTGCATCTGCTACACATCTTGATGAAGACCAAGCAGCTTCTGATTCCAGGTCAGTCGCACCATTTTCTGATTTTCCAGACCCTCAAGCTGATGCCCCAGTAGTAACATATGCTCATGGGGATCAGGCTGATTATGAGAGGCATGGTGCTAGACCTAAGGCTTCACTAGGGAAGGAAGTGATGTATTATCCTCCTAGCCCTGAGCAAACTATGCATGAGAAGGCTCTTCAAAGCTATTGTCATCAAATTGAGATGTTTGAACAAGAGCTGCAAAAGGCGAGGATGTGTGCAGCATGGCATACAAAGCATGGGAGAGCCTCTGCAAAAGTTGATCACATGATCCCAGGACACTGCTACTGTCATAAATATGAACCAGCTGCCAAGCATCCAAATTTTGATCACATGACTATGGGGATGCTGCAATGGTCGTAAGTGTGAAAACAGTCATAAGTCACTCTTTTCAGTACTGTTGTAACTCTTAACAGTCACTAAATGAATGGTTGTAAGTCAAGGACTATCTGTAATATTCTCTTCTGTGTAAAGTAATGCTCTGACTTTATCTGATCCTCTTTGAAAACTATCCATATTGGTGTCCATGATTACATTTAGTTGTAGTAAATTTTAGTTTAACTATGTCCTGTGTAAAGTAGGATTTCTTTTTGCCTATCTATAATCACCAATTTTGATCTTCTGAAACAATGAATGATCCCAGATTCTAATACTGTGAAAGAGAAAGAAGAAACTTATTTACTTTTGTCATGTCCTTCCTAACTCAACTGTTTTGATAAATGTATATTCCATGTTTCTTCAAGAAAGTCAAACCTATCTACATAGCATTCTCTCCTCCACAAATATAATTTTGTGAAGTAAACTTGACTCAAAGGCACCATTTGTCCCAAATCACTAGTGAGTATCTGTGGTTGAGTGAGGACTTAAACCCTAGTTTAGTCCAATACCATTACTGTCATATTGCAATATTATCAGCCTAAGAAAAAATTGGAGGAGAAGGTATAATGAACATTCTTGTCCCCAAATTCCTAAAGGAAAAGTAGCATAGAAGTCAAACAAATAATGGCTGAATAAGATTTAATTAACACTGTATAGTATTGTCATCTATATTATGATTTTGAAAATTGTAAAGTACTTTAGTGTCAGGCAGATTATTTTAGTTGAATTCATCTGAAATGATGGGACACATTTTCAAAGTAAACAAAAGGAACAACATAATTCAAGAAGCATCATTCAAAACTCAAAAGTAGTGGAAAGTAGTATCTCATTCTCATTATATGAAATATGACATATGATAAATAATATCTAGCTAATTTGTGGTTTAGACAACTGATTCTTCAAGTAGAAATTAGCAGATAACTTTAAAAGTTAGAAAGTATTCCATTTGAGTTTAAAAAGACAGCAAGTCATCTACTGCCATCTTGTGGAATGAAAAAATCTAGAAAGATGAATATCTACAAGGGAAAAAGACAGGCAATTGTTTGCCTTAATTACAAAAGACTTGTAAGATTATACTTCCCTCTACTTTAAATATCAGGATGTATGTCCGCATAACCATTTAAATGTTAACTTTTACTACTAAAATGTTTGCTTGAAGGAAAATAGTTAAAACTTTAGCCAAACTACTCGGTTTACAAGTCTGCTCACAGTTCCAGCACAAGGTAGATAAACAATTAACTATTATTTTCTGAGCATAAAGACCTAAAAAGAACATTGTTAGTTAAATATCCTGGTCAAATTAAGCAAGCATGCAAAATCAATTTAATTAAAATTAAAAAATACAGCACAATAGACAATACATAAATAAATAAAAGGTATTTTAACTATTTTGTTGGGAGGAAACAGCAATTTTAGAATAACATTTTAGGATATCATTAACATACCCATATTTTTCTTCACATCCTTTGTAATGATTGCAAGTATATAGGTTTATATGCTTGTATTTATAAGTTATAAATACAGTTAAATAAGTTACTTGCTGCTCTGTTTTATCTGCCTAATTTCCCTTCACCTTCACTTTCAAAATTAAGTCTAAAGATCACCAAGAATTCCCACCTTGAACCTTTACAGACAGACTGCCCAAGAAGCTGAAATTCTTGCAGGGACCACCGCATAGGAAATCATAAATTCAATAATAACATACAAGTCCTGACCTCTTCAACAACAACAACAAAAAATGCAGCTTGCTGTCTGATAAAGCAACAGTAAACTTTTCTCTTCCGAACATGGAAGTAATAGGAAGTCTGAAATAGCAGACAGAATTCTTCCCTATCCTACATTATCATCAGCACTGGCAGCTTGCTTTCTAAGAGGACAAACTTATCGCAAAGCAATTAACAATGAAAGCAGGACTGATAAGCACTTTCAACAGTAGGTGTTGGATGACTGCAAGCTTCTTTAAGCCTTAGTCCTTTGCTGTCCAACCCTAATATAGCATGAAGGGACAGATTACTTTTAGTTCCCTACAGACTAAATTCGTTAAGAACATTTAACCAGGTTAAGGTTAACCTTAACCAGGTTAAGGATGCAGTGAGTACACAAAGTACTCTGGCTAGTTCTTCTGGGCCTAAGCATAATTATGCAGACATAGACTGTTTCGTTAATTTATAGTTTTGTTTGTTGTGCAACTTCAGATTCAATTAATTTAAGAAGACCCAAGTTAAAGAATCAGTCACATCTTAAAAGGACAATTCTGGAAACCTTTATTTTAATGAAAATATTACTGAGTGCTATACACTATACAAAAACTTGTACACTAAAAATATCTGATTCTATAACTTACAGCATAGGAACCCAAACCTTCAAGCCAAAGCTTCAAGCCAAATTTAATCAACAAAATCCCTCCGTCCTCTGAAATGTTTCCTGAAGCTTCTCTTCGGCCTGCTTTCTTTTTTTCTCCTGATACTTGCAACTTTAAATACTTCAGATAAGCAAACAATATCCCAATCAAGGAACTGCCAAACATGTTAACAGTAAACAACAACCCAATCAAGCAAACACCAAGATCACTCCCACCAACAGGGACAAAACAAGCCACTAGTATAAAAGAGAGCAAACCCCACGGCCTACGAGCACTGATGATGTTACCTAGTTTGATAATGAAACATCTGCAAGAAAACATCCAAGCTCAGAGAGCACCAAGGACCACATACTTTAAATAAATGGCATCACATTAAAGCAATATTTACTGTTTGTTTTTCCAAAAGTAGTATAAAGAAGCCTCTCAACATTCTCTCAACATTTGCTTTGCTGATACTATGTTCTAGAAAGAAGATACAGACAGAGCCAAAAGTATTTGTACCTTCCACTTTTTCCCAAACAATCCCAATTTGCCATAAAATAAGTTGCAACTGATACAAGTAAATGGCCACCGCTGTTCTTTATTCCATAGTACATTGAGCAGGAATTTTACTTTTCATATAGGCCTTAATATATTCTTGTAAATAATAAAACAAGTGAAAATAGCACGGACATAATTTCGGTACTTATAATAATTACTTATAACTGGTGCTTACTATTTACAAAAATGTGTTAAGTCATAGATCAAAAACAAAGTATTCTCTATGGACTACGGAAGAATGGATGGTGGATGCCAAAAGTTGGCCACATTGGTAGCTTAGCTTCTCATCTATCATAGTTTTCATAGAGAAGGGACACATATAAGTTGTCAAAAACAAAGAAATCTTAAAAACATTATTTTTTTAAAAAAAAATGAGATGGCAACTAGACATTGAAGAGGCTGCGGGAAAGAGTAAAGGGGGAATCCAGCTAGTAGTAAAGTTGTTATCATAGCTTATGTGAATTGAAAGAGAGACTATTGGAAATGGAATGTTGTTCTGTTGGTTTCTATTCAGTGTAAGGCTAGCTGGGGAATCTAAAATGAAGTGAACAGTTGACCCTAATGAGGATTTATGGGATGCAGAATGAGACTTGGAGAAGACAAAGTTAAGTGTTTGAAGGTACAATCCAAAATAAAAAGAACACTGAAAAGAAAAAGCACCATAGGAAACTTTTTTCAAAAGCCATGGGCCACAAATTAGATAGAAGTACGGAAAATCAAAGGCTTGCTTATCTGAAGATCATTAGCCAAAGTGAGATTGTCTGTCAGGTCTATAGACTATGAAGGATGGTATTTTGCCCATACATTTGACAAGCCCTTTCCTTAAACACATATGGAAAAATAGGACTAGTCCTAATATCTAATGATATAAAGGAGTGTTTATATGTTAGGAACACAATATGTTATGATTGTATAATGAAAGATATGGCAAAAACTATTTTGCCATGTTGTGCTTACTAGAAAAGGGGGCAAACTGCCCCCACAAAAAAATGTAAACCCATTAGCAGAAACTTGAAAGTGCTTGTCTGCTCCTACAAGGCATGGCTGATACTAAAATTGTTTCGTACTATTTCTGTAAGTTCCACAAAAAGGAACAAAAACTCGAACCTGTGTTATTCTGTTTGTTTCAATCAGATACTGGAACATATCCTATCACACCTACCTGAATATACTGTAATTCCATACTAGCAGGAGCCGTGGTGGCGCAGAAGAATGCAGTATTGCATGCTGACTCTGCCCACAGCCAGGAGTTCGATCTTGACTGGCTCAAGGTTGACTCAGCCTTCCATCCTTCCAAGCTCAGTAAAATGATGGCCCAGATTGTTAGGGGCAATATGCTGATGTTGTAAGCTGCTCAGAGTGCGCTGTAAAGCACTGTGGAGCAGTATATAAGTCTAAGTGCTATTATTATTCATTCTTTTATTAATAAGGTATATTCTGTACTAGGCAACTGAATGTCTCCGAGCTTTTGGGAAAATAGTCAGCTTGATGAAATAATTCAAGGTAGTCTACCACAGCTTACATCAGTTATCTGGAAAGAGATCAGGCATCAGACCAGTTCACAAGAAAGCTGTTAAGAAAAGTCTCTGTCTTAACAAGGCTGAAAAGTAAATTGGATTCTAAAAAGAAAGTAATCCAGTTACTGATATATGTGGCAATTTTATCTTACCAAAGATAAAGTTACCCCTGCAACTGATTTTGTTAAAGAAGAACAAGAACAGTATTAAAGAGGATTATTTTCCTTTATGTCACCTATCAAAAGCCTAGCAAGTTGTATAATAGGAACAATCAAGATTTCTTTGCTATTAATATATTAATCTGGAATGAAATGCTTAGGAACAACACGGTGGAGCTCAAGTTCTGTTTCTATCAGGCATTTCTGATCTATTAATAGAGTTATATAGCAGCCACTTCAAATTGATACTGTCCAATATTGTTTAGTTACTAAAATGTATGCAGCGCAAACTACTTTTGCTGATATTCATGCACAAAGGACTGTCCCTATGTTTCTCCTTTCTAGATATTACTGGAACAGGTTAAGATTGGATTACATCAAACATGCTATCAGCAAAGTATGAATCAGAACTGTACAATCAGAGCTTGTACATAAAACCTGCAGATAGGGGACTGAACAAAGAATTTCACTTTCCAGATATCTTTCAGCACCATAAAGATATGAGAGTGAATCAAGAAATTAGAGCATCCAAATCAGTGGAACAGCACACTTTTGAAAGGAAGGACATTCCAGAGGGCTTACTTGTTCCTCCATAAAGTTAGCAATGCATTTAAATTTTAATCCAGTGACTTCAAATAGACAAGCAGCCTGTTATGGAGGCATCTTAATGATCTAATATTAGTCTGGGAGTTTATGTTATTGTTGCTAAGAGAAAGCTGTAGCTTTGGGAACAATGAGTTAGATAAATGTCCTATTGTGACAGCTGCCACTAAATGCTGACATCCCAAACTATAATACCTGGAAATATCTATCATTTTTCATGTTAAGCTTCTATTAAAAAACTTCTTAAAATATTGAGTGATCTGTCTTTCTCAGCACCTATTTTAAATCTGCGAATTGCTCCTTGTTTAAAAGTATCATATGCTTTTAGCTAATATGAATATTCAGCAAAGCCTAATCAACAAGATCCTAAAGGAAATCAACCCTGACTGTCCTTTGGAAGGACAGATACTGAAAGTCAAATACTTTGGCTACCAAATGAAAAGAGAGGACTCCTTGGAAAAGACCCTGATGTTGGGAAAGACTGAAGGCAAAAGGAGAAGGAGACAGCAGAAGATAAAATGGTTGGATAGTGTCATCAACGCAGTGGCATGAGTTTGGGTAGACTCGGAGACAGTGGAGGACAAAGGGGAGCTGTCAGGCTATGGTTCATGGGGTTATGAAGAGTCAGATATGACTTAGCGACAGAACAACAACAAGAAAATGAAACAATTGGCAATTCCAAATTCAAATGTAACTCTAATTTTCTACCATGATCCACAAAATAAAGTCCAAGGGTCATTAAGTTAGTTAACAAAAAAATTACGTTTTGAAGCATTCCCTTTTAAAGAAATGGTAATTACAAAATGTGTGAGAACTAATTTATATTCCAGAAATCTTAGATCAGATAGCAAACAGACTGCAATTTATTTGCTTGAACTTACAATCAAAGAGCAGATCAAGAATAAATATGTAAAATTATGATCAGATACTTGCAGTAAAATGCAAGCGGAATTAAAAAATGTGTTGAGGGAAATTCTAAGATTCAGTTATACAAATAAAAATTCTTTAACAAGAATTAATAGATAAAATGTAAAAGCTTTTTACATTGATTCAACTTTTTAAACAGAATATTCATAACTCGTACATCCATGGAAGAATTACCAAACCAAAATTGAGTCAAGGATCCATTTACTTCACATTTCCTGAATGACAACACTAATACTAGGAAATAGTTCATAAAATAGTGAAGAATTAAACTCTCTCAAATATGTTATTATATAACATGAATTTTAGTGTGAAAGTAATTTTTATATTCAAAAGTATACAACATGGCTGAGAGCACAACTTGAATTGTGCTAAATTATATGACCATGTTCTAACAAAAAACAAAGCAAATTGACATGATTGTTAAAAGAAGGCAAACAAAAATTGGAAAACTTAATATGGTCTTACCTACCAGTGGATCTGTGTCATGCAGTAAATGCAAAGCATAACCCCATAAAAGGTTCACTAACCTCCTTCGATCCCTGGCATCACCAGTAGATGACTCTGTTCCAGTCAGTGAGTTAGAATTAGTAGTTGTAACACCATTGGAACTTCCAGGTACAGTGAGATTTGTTATGACACTTAATGGAATGCTAGAGGAGACAGCCTCTGTGCTCTTCTCTGTGGTAGAGTCACTTTGTTGTCGGTAAGGGGCTCTGAAATATACAAAATGACCTCCTAAATAATTGTAAAACACCTTAGGAGAAGGAAGAAAAACAAAATGAATTTCACTGTTAATAGAACAATTATCTGGGACATTTTTATTACAGTAATAGTGCTTTCTTCTTAGTGCATAATGACAGTTAATATGATTAAAAGTGTTAGAATAGGAATGAAGATAGATAATTCCCCAAACATTGCCCACCATCAGGTTCAGCTAGCCATTGATGTGTGCCGTTGTGCCCATAGTAAAAAAAATGACAATAAAGGTTATCTTATCTTAAGCAATTGAGCACAAACAGAAGAAAAAGTTAACAACCAGAGAACTGTAATTAAAGAATCCAAGAAGAAATATCTTAATACAAATCAATCAGAATAATAAAGTTGAGTAGCTTTGAGGTGTGTTAGGATACAAATGTCTATATCTCTTTACAGCAGGTGCTTCTTTCTCAGGATCGTACAGCTGCTCGCCTTCTTATTGCCTAAATAACATATTAGTTGCAGCAAAACCATTGGGAAGAACATTCAGAATGAAATATTATGCCACCAGGAAAACCAGTGTCTTGACAGCAATAATACTGGGTTCCTTTATAAGCCCTCTTCATTATGATCTTGGCATATTATGCTCCCTTACCTGGTAGACTGGTAAACTGATGTTGTAGTGTTAGACCTGGTAGATGTTGGGCAAGGGGCAATTTGCCACTCTGTGCCCAATGAGGTAGATGAATCAAGAATAGTAGATGAGGTAGTAGAAGATGCATTGCGATTAGCTGAAATGTAGGGAGTGCTGATTTCACTACTTCTACCAAATGAAGCACTGTAAGACAGCAGAAAAATCAATTTCTTCATAAATTCTCTAGATATAATACTAAGACCAGCACATGACCTATTCAGTGCTCAAGAAATATTCCATAAAATGAAAAGAGAAATTAGAAATCAAGAATTGCTCTTTGGGTTACGATCAAGTGCTTATCATAATTGCCTAAGTTAAGTCAAAGAAGCAAGATATTGGATCAAGATTGAAGAGAACAAGCAATAAGAGAAGAAGCAAAAGAAAATATGTGTTCATTGGCAAATATGTACCTAAATAAAATTATTCTGTTTGATAAAAGAATGAATGAAAGAGTCTAGACTAAGAAGAAAAGGTCAGAAATATCAAAGTTTTTTTTAAAAAAAAAGTTTGCTAAAGTAGAATTCAAGGATGAATGATAAAGTGTATATGAAAATGCAAAGACAAAGGAAACAAAATTATTCCTAACTTCAAGTTAGCCTGCACAAAAATATGGATATCAATACGAATTCCACAAAACCTCACAATCCTACATTAAGTTTTATAATACAGGTTACTGAACCTATCAAAGATAATCGATAAATATCTCCACTTTACTATATTCAGGGAGGCACGACTCAGAAATAAAAAAAAATCATGTCATATTGATGATATATACTAACAGTTAAAATGATTTAATATTGTATTTGACTAATCGTATAATTATGTTTAAAATGTTTAAAATACTACATACAATATTTAATAAACTTGGTATAACATTCACATCTTGATGCTACCATGATTCTGCTTAAAAGAATGTCTACATTTCCATAATAGAAATGGATTCTCATAGAGGATATATTAGTAATGTTTGGTAATGATCAAAGAAATCATAATTCAGGTTGCTGCCAATACAAGAACTTTTTAGAAAGCATAAAAATATTTCAGAAAGATCACTAAGATGCAGCAAGTTCATTCAGCACTTGAAAATTGCTTTCTAGAAATGCATCAGAAAAAAAGATATGCAAAAAAAATTAAGTGACTAAATGAACCAATTCTCAAATTTATTATTGAGTGTTTTTGTGGATTTATTCCTATTGAAAGATACAGGTGAATTGTTTTGTTAAGTACTAAACACTTGCAAGATGTACAAGAATAGTAATAGAAACTACCTAATGATCAACATATTCAATTAAATTGGGACATGAATCACAGCAATAAAAAATTCCTTAGAGATTACTCATAGGATCAAGATGGAAAAAAAAGAGATAAGGTTGAAAGATACATGCCAATGTGAGCAATAGATCTGACATTATGTATGCAGACTGCAGCATACAGTAGAATACATCAAATTTAATCCTTTCTTAAATAAACAGACTATTGTACCGGAAACAATATAAAGCAGACAGTCAATAATGCAAGAGTTTAGATTACAGCTTGCAACTTATCTGTGATCAGATAAATTTTATATTATCAAAATGCTGTGATTGTAAACAGACTAATTAAAAATTAAAATTTCTACTTTTTGTTGATCTAATAGGCAACAATGAATAAATAAATATCAAATACTTTAAACTCAACATTCTACTTAAACTAGCGAGTTGGTTTAGCAAAATAAAATGCCGCTATGAAAAAAAACCTGAAGCTTCTTTTATGTTTGATTACGATCCAGCTCTACATTTCTTTGGATTCCTATTATGTTGTTTCCTTAGGATATTCAAGAATTAACAACACGATTTATCCTATACCTGATAATTTGAGCAAACTAAGGATTCTATGGATTGTAAAATCCAAGGACACAAAAGCTGCAACAAATCCTGGAATCAGATTAGAAGAAATGCAGAGTCATATAAATTTAATAAATAAATAAACAAATATTTTCACAAGAGTGTTTGTAATAGGCCTAACTAATAAGAGCATAAACAAAGAGGTCATTAAAATATTTAAAGCTATTTTTATAATACTGAAATATTTTTTAAAAATGAAAAAGAATTGCATTGCAGGTAAGAGACTATGCCTATTATCATGGGAATTTATTTCTAATTGAGTAATGGGTCTATCTTCTATGTTCTTCTCAAGCGTTTGCCACCTGTATTATCCCAAAGCTTACCTAAACATGCGCTATCTCTTTAAAGACAGCTTGTGAGGGGGGAGGAATAATTTGTTTTGCCATTAGACTATTGGGCTGACATTACTGAGTACAATTCATTGTTAGGATAATTTACATGGAGAGGATTCAAAAAGTAATATAGTTTCCTTATCAGAACATAACTTGAGATTAATACAAATTTTAGTTACATTATCTAATGTGCCATTCCTGATATAAATGCCACGTTCTCAGCACATAAGCTACTGCTGCCAAAATGTTTTCAAGTCTACTTTTAAACTCATCTAGGCTAAAAAATTGGCCATGTCTTATTCAGATTTATCCAAAAAACTCCTACAAATCTCCAGATGTTTTTTTTATTGAAAAGTTTTTCAATACATTTTATCTTTAACAACCCCTCCCCCCACCCCCCTACCCAACCCTTCCTGACCCTCCCCCCCCTCCCCTTCCCCCCTCCCCATCCCCGACTTCCCAGAGCTAAATACAAGGTATAAAAGTAAAAACAATCATAAACAACCATATGCTAACAACAATAAGCTATTAAGTCTATAGCGCTCTAGCTCATATAAAATGACTACAAGCAATGCTAATATCACATCAAAATCTCCAGATGTTTGAATTGCACATCCTGACCTCTCAAATATGGGTTGTCCCCAGACTGTAATAAGGCTGAAATAGATTTTTTTAAAAAAAAGAACTATATTTATTATTTCTATTAATGATTTGAATTGTTATTCTTTATAGCTACACTAGTATATATTTATGTCAGACTGTTTATTTTTAAGATTAACATGATCTCACTACTTTTATTGATCTGCATAATCTTTTTTCAAATAACCCTTTCTCTGTAAATAATAATGTCTGCATATTTGTTTTCCAGGTTTTTTTTAATTACTTCAAAGCAAATGAAAAAAGTGTATCATATTAATTTGCATATCACACAAGAAACAAAATTTTCTTCAATGATACCCACAACCTCCACTACAGTTTTAGATTAAAATAATACTTTCTTATATTTCACAAGTTATATTTTCTATATGGATAAAGTTTTTTATGTAGAAAAAATAAAATGTTGATAAATCATTGGTCTAATTATGCAATCAAAAGAGGCAAGTAGACATGCTATATCATTTATCTTTTGGCCTTCTTTTTTCTGGTTTTATGGCAGTCAGAATTTTTCCTAAACTATTTAAAAATAATACAGCCTTATATGCTTTTCCACCAAAAGTTTTAAATACACCTTACCTTTTCATATAGGTAGATACATAGGTGGAAGGTGTACCAGTTGTAGGGGCTTCATTCCCCTTTGGATCCTCCCTCCATTGTTGACGAGAATAAGGACCACTCCGCACCACGTTAACAGCAGATTGTCTAAAATGGCAAATTGGGAAAGAGATGGGGTAATTACAATTTTGTGTTTTCTATTCTTCAATTCTGACAATCTATGATAAGACACAAAGACTGTGTTAGGATAACATTATGTTATGCGTGGTTTAGCCCCAAACATAACCAAAGTCCTCCTCCCTTAACCTATATAAGCTAAAAATCACCATTCTGAGGTTCACTTTTAAATTGCTAAATCAACTGAATGCGCTTTGATGAATTGTTCTGTTCAGCAGTGCTACTAAGCTGCATTCAGTTGGCACACTAAATAAGGGATAACAGCAACCTGTTAAGATCAAAACCAGTAGAATTTGCTGGGACTGAGCATGTCACCAAAATCACCAACAGCATTGAGAAATACGCAGGTAGTCTTTAACAGCAGTATTTGAACTGTAATCACATTCTGATCTATTTACCCAAATCCAAGCAAAATGCATGGTTGCCAAGATCAAGCTAATGCTGGAGAAAAAAAGTACTGGAAAATAAAAACCAGCTGTTTAAGACAGAGCATTTTATATAAATATCTTCTATGTTCCTGAACTGTCACTAAATGCTTCAAATATACCCTGAAAAGATTAAGGATTAAAGAATGATTAAGAATCAATTTTGAAGGACAGTTCTAATAGATAACTTTAAAATATTATGTAGTTTGAGTAAAGTGAAAAATATATATGAACATGTCCTGTGCTCCGTGATTATTTTTCTATTTTATAGTAACTGATATATGTCATTCTAAAATGGATATGTCATGTGAACGTACTGTACATGAAAAAAAAACATATATATTCAATTCTCTCATCATTTTTTAAGGTGGTGATATAAATGAACTACAGCCTTGATGCAGGTCCAGAAGAGATGCCAGGGGCACAGTCTTTCTCTGTTATCGGTGAATGGTTTGAATATGTTGGGTCTGAGGAAATGGACAGGATTCTTATGACTGTGAGCTTGGCCATTTGTTAATTCATTCCAGGCTAGCTAAGTCCATCTAGAACAGGAGTCTGCAACCTTGACAACTTTAAGACTTGTGGACTTCAGCTCCCAGAATTCCTCAGCCAGCATAGCTTAAAGTCTTAAAGTTGTCAAGGTTGCAGACCCCTGATCTAGGAGGTGACCCGTGGTTGGGTTTTAGCGCTTGTGAATTCTTCTTTGAGGGAAAAGGCTGTTCCTGCATCTCATAAGGAGGTGTCACGTTTGTCAGATGGAGAGTTATATAAATTTGAGAAATAAATAAACAAAGAATAACTAATATATAATGGGAACATATATTACTGTATCAGAACAGTATTTTAGTTATATAACTTACATAACTTTAGTTATAGCTTAATGATAAAATGACTTGGCTGATCTCCATATGCTAAGCAGTCTTGGATCTGGTTGGTATTTGAATGGAAAAATTCTATGAAATAACAGGCCTACTGGCTAGACCAGGAAACTGAAAAAAAAACCACTGCCAAGAAAACTACGCGAATTTGTTCATGGATTTGTATTTTATTGCAAAATGTAACCAACGTATAGGAGAAATAAGGAAAGAGAGGGGGAAGGGAGAAAAACTGTCTCACAGATTCAGTTCATAAATATTTACTCCTATAAATCAGGGGCCATTACTGAAAGGCTCTTACCGGTTTTCCTTTTCTTCAATGTCACCTGTATTATTTAATCTTCGAGGGGATATTGAAGCAAAATAAATTCTATTATCCTTGTCCTGTTGAAATGAGAACAAATTCTTAACTTACAGCAATTTTGGGTCAAAAAATAATTATCTCAAACAGTGGCTGAAAAAATTATACAATTTTGAAATAAACTGTTTGAAATTAATTGCTTACCAAATTTTTACTAATAATTGCGCATAAATCCATTACAGTATTGTCTCAATTCCTACTTTAGAAAAATGTTTTACTTTTGTACAATTGTACAAAAACTTTGTACAATTTTTCTATCTCATACATTTCAGGACATGAAGCTTGTTTCAAACCCATAATTTTCTTATATATTACATACTGATGAAACCGGCAACTTCAGGAAGACATTAGGGAGAGACCAGTACCCTGGACCACCCAGCACTGGAATGTCTAAGGGCTCAACCCCTTCTTCCCCAATAATATTCGGAAGGATACAGAGAGGTTCTTTATCTCCCTCCAAGTGATCAATAGCCAGATATTAATAGATGGCATAACGTATCCAGAATCCATTTACTTGGAGACCAAGTATCAACTACAAGAATTATCTTGGACATTTGGATCCAGGAATGGTTTTTTCAAACAGAGCACATCATTGCCTTTTCCAGGACCAATAGCATCAGAGCTGAACCAATCCACAGAGAAAATACAATTAGAAGTAAATGCTGGATAGCATTGACCATGGTCAAGATCAGCATCAATATAATCTGTGTCCATAATTTAAAGTGAAGGAAAAGTGTTAGTTTTTGAAAAATAGAAGATAGATAACAATCTACCATAGGCTCCATTCCTCAAATGGAGTTAAGTCAATGTGTGTATAACAGAAAAAGCAAATCCTAATTCAAGTTAACAAGTATAACACTACACCAAAAAAGAAACCAACAACAGCAATTAGATTATTTAGCATTATTTTAGTTTTCAAAACATGGATTTCAAAGTCAGGGAAGCCAAATTATTCTGTACCTTCTCTTGGTTATCTAATAGTGCAGATATCCGAGGGGTTGAAGAAGAGTAGTAGATGGAGCTGCCTTTCTCTTTGAGAGTGTCAGAGGGCATGCTGCCCTCACTAAGTGCATTTTGGCTGCTAGTTTTCCTCAAACTTAGCCTCCATGATGATGGTGATTCATCTTTTTGTTCTTCAGTCTTGTTGAGCAATGGATTACACTGTAAAATATGATAGAGAGAGTGGCTTGACATAGCTGGAACACTCTCAATTACCTAATTCCAACACTATGAGTGTCAACAAGTAAACAATGACTCAGAGAGGTTGCAATTCCTTTCACTGTATGTCTTTAAGCAGACTTTAGCCAGCCATGTTTCACTTGAATTCCTGCACTAAACAGCAGCTTAGATTCAATAGCTTAAATGGCCCCTTTCAGCTCTAAGAGTTTGTCCCCTCTTGAGCAACTAAAATGATCCCTTTCTATCTCACAGATGTTTTAAAGTTACTCAAAGGGGATCTCCGGGGTACATGTTGGCTTGAGAAGGACATATACAGTGGTGGGATTCAGCTGGTTCATACTGGTTCAGCAGAACCGGTAACTAGGTTTTGCTGAGTTCAGAGAACCGGCTGAATGAACACTGCTTCTGGAAGTCCGTTCTAGGCCTCAGAGGCCTGGAGGAGGCCTCCCAGGCCTAGAATGGCCCGCTGGAAGTGCATGAATGCCACTTCCAGAAGTTTGTTCTAGGCCTTGGAGGCCCAGGCCTGCATCCAATAAGAGAACTGGTTGTTCAGGTATTTGAATCCCACCACTGGACATATATGTTCTCTAGGATAGCACATTCTACTGAATGACAAAACAATTGCATATTAAATGCCAAGACAATTGTATCAAAATATCATTTTTTTCTAATTAAATTTATATAAAATGTGATACCTACATTTATAAATATGCGTGTTCCCCCCTTACATGTACACCCACACCAACTCTAAAATGTCAATTTGCCCATGTTAGTCCTTTTTAAAATCATGCATTATTCGATCTTGTTTAAACATATTACTATGATTTTTTTCATTTTAGAAGTGAGAGTCTGACTCATTCAAAACAAGTTATAATATATATATCAGAGGTATTATTAAAATACTTAGGTTCCAATAAACAGTTTAATTTAAGCTAAAAGTTCAACCCCTACTAACCATTTCAACATCACCTAAATAAATCAGAGGTATTAAATTAATTTATACTGTAATCCAATTAGTATCTAAATAGCCACATGCCAATTGGAGTGCTTAAATTGATTTGTCTAATAGGTTTTAGATGTTACATGGTAAGCCATATTTTAAATCTGAGCTGGTCCTAAATCCTATGTGATATACTATTAGTAGTAGTAGTAGTGTTGTGACTATTTTAAATGTATTGACTGTCCAACTCCAGTCGATACTATGGTAGCAGATTGCTAAATTTCCATGCCTAAGTCAATCTCTAAATAGAAGTCCACATGTGAAAAAGAAATAAGAGTATTTCTGGCTTCTCCAAGACTAGAATCTAGAGTACAAATCACAAGAAGATGTATACTCTGATCATAATCAGTAAGAAAGTTAATTAAAATATTTGGAAAGAAATATCATCATTCAAACTTACAATAAAAGCAATTAGTGCATAGTAGACACTGGAGGCAGGTGATGGTGACATAAAGAAATATCCTAATTCTGACATACCGTATTTTCCGGCGTATAAGACGACCCGGCGTATAAGACGACCCCCTACTTTTAAGAAGTTTTTCAAGGTTTTGTCTTATATGCCGGAAAATACTTACATGCCCTGCCCGTCGCAGAGGAGGCGAAGGCCCGACTGGCCCCGCCGGCCCTCCCGCTGCTCCCGCGCTTCTGCTGGCCCCCGAGGCGCAGTGTTTCCCGGGCGGCAGGCAGCGCCGGAGGGCAGCCGCCACCCCGCCACGGCCGGCGCCCCTCCTCCTTCCCCCCCAGGCCTTGAACTTCTCCCATTGGGCGCAGGGCGGGGCAGCTCCACCCGCAGCCTCTTTTTTAGAACTCGTGTGCTTCCCTCTCACTGTCGGCCGAGGCGTGCTCGGCCCGGGCTCCCGGTCCCTCTTCCCGGCCGGCTTCCCACCCTGCCCCTCATGGAGCTGGACTGGGCGTGCAGCCTCTCGGTGTGGCTGCTTTTCCTGGGCACCATCTCCTCCCCCCGCGCTCCGCTCCTTCCCAGCTCACTTGCTGCCGGAAAGCATGCTGCTTGGCAGCGGCCTGCAGGAACCCTACAGAGGGCGCGCACAGGCGCAAAGCGAGGCCCCGCCCTCCCCAGGGACTTGTAGTGCAGCAACCAGATTGACTTCTGATTAGCGCTTCTTCGGGGCACACATGGCCGGGAAAGTGCGTCAGAGTCCCAGGTACCTGTAAGGCGATCAGCCTGCTTCTCCCCCATTGCCCCGCGTGAGTGCCTCGCTGGCCGCCGAACCCTGCCTTTTGAGCAGGAGCGGCCTTGCCCTGCTTGCCCTTGGCCGCCTCCGCGGGTACCACTCTGGCGCAGAGCAGGTGAGGCCAGTCCCCGTTTGGCCCGCCAGCTCTGGGAGAGCTCCACACGAGTGCCTTGCCGGCTGCTGAACCCTGCCTTTTGAGCAGGAGCGGCTGTCAAGCCCCGGGCTTGACAATCAACCGAAGTGGGGGAGGGAATCCGTGCAGCAACCCGGCTACCTGGCCTGCCAGCCGCTCGTTGCTCTGCTGATCAGCTGGGAGGCTGAGACTCCGGATTTGAGCCACCGACAGATCACAGCACAGGGAAGACGTGCCAAAGCTCATCCCAGAGCCTCCCGCTGCTGGAAGCCTGCTTGCAAAAAGCAGGGCGGGCAGTAGCAGCTGCTCACGGCGCCTCCTTCCTCCCTCCCGCCGCCCTCTCGCCTCACGAAACGGCCTCTTAGTCCGGCCTCTTAGTCCGGCGCGCAGCTCCGATCCCGGCTGCCTGCTGGCTCATCTCGGTTGCGCTGATGCGCCCGAGCGGCTGCTTCTCCCGTCCTCGGCGGCTCGCACTCCTAGTTGCAGCGCATTGGAGTAAGCGCCGGCAGAGGCTGCTCTTCGGTCACCCGCCGGGAAACTTGCCAAACCGGGAGAGCGACTGCCGCGCCCACGCCCCGCCTGGGACGCCGCGCCTGCCTGCCTCTTAAAGTGCTGACCCTGCATCCCTCTGGCCAAGGCAAAGGCGGCTGATGAGGACACCGACCTCGCTCCACGGGCGGCAGGAAGAGCTGCCACGTCTGGGGACTCCTCCTCCTCCTTCCCCCCTCCCGCCACCCTCTCGCCTCACGAAACGGCCTCTTAGTCCGGCGCGCAGCTCCGATCCCGGCCACCAGACTGGCTCGTCTCCGACAGCACCGCCCGGCGGAAGCGCATCCCCGCGGGGGGGAGAGCGGTGCTGGTGACAGGTGAGTCCGGCGGGCGCGAGGCCCTCCCCTCGGGCCAAGAGCCAACGGGCAGCGCCACCTTCGCGTGGGGAGAGCCGCCCGACGCTCCCGCCCAGCCGTGTCCCGGAGCCGCGCCGGAGGTTTTTTTCTGGCATATAAGACGACCCGGCGTATAAGACGACCCCCCAACTTTTGAGAAGATTTTCAGGGGTTCAAAAGTCGTCTTATACGCCGGAAAATACGGTACTAAAGTCAGCAGACTGATATAATGCTTTTGAAGGATTCATCTTTCATTTTGCTCTTCTGTGTCTATGAGCCACTCCACATGCAGCATTTAAACCCTCCCATAGTATGTTTGCAAGGCTACATGCTATTATTAATATTGGCCAGCAGAAGTGATTAACTGCAGCTCTGTTGCAGTGCATAGGAAACTACTGCAAAAAAAGATGCAACCTTATAAGCATTGTGGCTTTGCAGTAGGCCATTTCCATTGTAGTAGGCCATTCCCACTTCAGTCAGCCTATTAGTCCTTGACTCTCCCCTCTTATTATAATTGTTAACTCAAAGCTATGCTTGAAATTATAAGCCACTGGTTAAACCACTTTAGCATCTTGAGAGTGTCTGAAATTGTTTTGTTAGAATGTGAGTAAATAGTTAATTGGCCAGTTCTTTAAACAGAAGGCAGGAACTAAGAGAACTTTGAAAGAAAAAGGAAAAGAAAAATATATAGTTGACAATTGGACAGAGACAAAAAAAGTAAGAAAATAACTAGTGCAGGGGGACCTCCGGTGGCGACGCAACGTCGAAAGACAGCCGTTTTCGGGCTGCCCGCTCCGCAGCTGTGTTTTTCCATCGTAAACAGCGCCGATCAGCTGTTTAGATGGATTTGAAGCCCCCTCCTCGGGAGAAGAGGAGGGGGTGAGGCCCCAGGTAGGGGTTGAGCTCTCCGGGGCTGCCTGAGCTGAGAGCTTGGGCGGCTGAAGGATGAGCCCCCCCGAAGCCTGGGTTGCTCCGAGCTGCGCAGCGCCTCTGCTCTGGGATTCTTGGAGCAGAGCCAGGCGTTAGCAACCACCCCTGCCAAAAGGAAATACTTTTGATTATCAAGATGCAGGCAGAGCGGTACAGGAGGTCAAGGTGAAGTGGACTCTTTATTTTTACTCTCTAGCTCAATGGATTTTATAGCTTTAAAGTGAAAGTGCGTAATAAGTGAAAGTGGGGGAAGATGGCGGCTAAAACTTCTAAAGCTCTTCGGAATGCGGGGTCTTCCCTGGTGCAAGAGACCTCACTGCAAGCTTTGCTTCCTCCTGCATCTCCCCCGGTATTGACGCTTAAGGATTTACAAGACGCTCTTGGAAAGCATGCACAACTGATGTCTGATATGATGGATGAAAAGTTGAAAAAGCTGGAGGAGAAATTGGAGGAGAAAATGGAGAAATTGGAGAAGAAGATGGAAGAGAAGCTGAGAGCAATGAGGGCGGACATCTTGTCTACGGTTGAATCCGTAGCTGAATGTGTGCTACAGCTGGATATAAAAGTGGAGGATCTCAGTCAAAAGAACTCTATATTAGAAGCAAAGGTATTAGAAAATGAAAATATAAGGGATAAAATGGACAAAGAATTGAGCCTTGTTCAGTATAATCAGATGCAGTATGCTATTAGAATTAGGGGTTTAAAGGAGAATGGTAAAGAAGATTTAAAGCAGCTGATTTCTGAGGCTCTGGAAGGGGTACTGGGCCAGTCAGCATCTGAAATTGAGGGAAATATGGACAAAGTTTTTCGTGTAAATTCATGGATTGCAAGACAGAGGAAGTTACCCAGAGATGTGGTGGTCTATTTTACAAAGAGAGTAATTAGAGATGAAGTCATTCAAGCTGCTTATGATACTAATTTGGTAGTGGCTGAGCAAGAAGTTTTGGTTTTAAAAGAGATCCCTCCGAAGATCCTAAGGAGAAGGAAAGATTTTGCATTTCTAGTACAGGAACTTAAGAAACGTGATATTAAGTTCAGATGGGAGATTCCAGTTGGGTTGGTGGCGACGTACGAAGGTAAAAGACATCGTTTGGTTACTGTGGCTCAGGCACGTGATTTTTATAGTAATGTGTTAAAAGCAACCCCCCTATCATTTTTGGAAGCTGCAAAAGGATACGGTGTGGGAAAGTTTCAAGATGTTGCAGATAGACAGACAGAGGACAATGGTGTTGGAGGGGATCAAGCTACAGTTTCATCGGTTGCTGCAGGAGGCCAGAAGATGACGCGTGCCGCCCTAAGAAGAGCGAGACGAGAGCGAGAGCAAGACCAGCAGAAAGTTATGGAATCTTCAAAGTGTGCTTACAGTGAAGATGTAGGAGGAGAGCGGTCTAAAGAAGTTTTGGGGGTCATGACAGAGGTGCTCCAAAAGTTTTGGGGCGTTAAGATTGCTGATTAAATTTTTAGATTAGAATGTCAATGGAGTAAAATTATTATAGAGGAGAAAGAAAGTTTTTTTTTCTTTTTTTTAATATTTTACACAATTTAAGATTGATGTTATTTGCTTGCTAGAAAAGTATATTAGGGTTACAGTATGGACTTAAAGTATGTGTTGAACTAAGAGTGGGTATGTAAGCTCCTAATTAACAACAAGTTGTCTTAGAGATTGCCTAAATTTTTTTTTTATATATATACTCTTTTTATCTGAACTTTTATTTGAACTTAAGGATGATTTGGAACTGTGAGACATTTGGCGTGATACATGCAAGAACTATTTTTGATTATAGTTTAGTTTGGTTGGAGATTATTAAGATTAACAGAGATAAGCGCTTTTGGTGCGTAACTGAGAATTTGTTTGGAAATTAGAGAAAGGTGGGAGAATGCAAATAGCAGGTGAAAGTTTTTTTTTCTTTTCTTTTTTTTGAAATTAATATGAATAAGGACTGGGATTAAGAAAATTTATTTTGAGTAAAGATCTTTTTCTGTTTTCCTCTTTTTCTTTTCTACTTTATTTGTAATATTAATATTGTTTGTACTCATTTTATATGAGCTAGAGAGAGATAGAATTTATAGTTTATTGTTGATAACATAGGGGTGTTTATGTTTGTTTTTTGATTTTATGCCCTGTATTTAGCTCTGGGAAGTCGGGGGGGGAGGAGGGAGTGGGGGAGAGGGAGAGGGGTGGGGGGGATTAAAGTCAAAATGTATTGTAAAACTTTTTAAATAAAAAAAAAAGAAAATAACTAGTGCAGGGGTGTCAAACTCAATTTCATTGAGGGCCGCATCAGCATTGCGGTTGCCCTCAGGGGGCCGGGTGGGTATGGCCAGGGTGGGCGTGGCCTACTGGGTGGGCGTGGCTAGAGTGCATATGGCTTACTGGGTGGGCGTGGCCAGCTCTACATGGTTCGCATCAAGGGTGCCTATGGGGGCCTGGGCAGGAGTGGGACAGATCTGAGGGTCTCTGGCAGAAGGAGGGTCTCTGGGCCAGGGCCAAGGCAGTGAGGGCCGTTCCCTCACTGTTTCCAGGATGGCTTTGCGGGCCACATGAAACCACTTCACGGGCCGGATCCGGCCCCCGGGCCTTGTGTTTGACATGTCTGAACTAGTGTATCTTAAACAAAAGGGGAGGAAAAAGACCTTGAGACAAGCTACACATGCCTTCTGTAATAATGGAACATTTATCCTTAAAAATAATTTTGTATGATATGTTCATAGAATGTTATTTGTTCATGACCAGTATTCATGATCAATGGGTAAATACAAGGTTGAAAGTAATACTTGCTGCCAAATGTCTAACACACTTTGCTACCACATAAAGAATAAGAGATAGCAATATCAATATAAAATCAAACTTCAACCTCTGAATGTTTGTCTTTTGATTTTCAGTGATATTTTAAAGAATACTTATCTAACTTGAAATATACTTGGAATAAATCATGCAACTTCTGTATAAATAAATCCTGATTTTGTTCCATTCAGCAATGTTGCAAAACATGTTCTCATTCCAAATTCAGAGCAGCAGCTCTGCAGCTTCCACCACAGTGAGCAGCTTTTTAAAAGAGAAAGGGAAAAAAAACCCTGATCCCTGTTACACAAATGAAGCATAAGGTAATGGCAAAACCTGAATGCAGGGGACTGATGGGATGTTGATTTTTCCATTCTCCTATTGATCAGAGAGGGAGCATTGGCCAGCAGATGCAAAATTCTCAGCAACTGCAGAGAATACAGTCATAAGATGTTTTGAAAATGATCCCTGTAGCCTTTTCATTTTGCAGTCTGACCAAAATTATCTCCTTGTTTAGTTACAATTGGCTATTTATTAATTACTAATTAATATAGAGAAATGAGATGTTTTAATTACTTGGGTTTTCATAGCACTCAACCTTTTTATTTTTCAGATGGATTACTACTCATTTGTAGCTTCCACAGCCCTCTTCTGTATGTTTGACTCACAGAGGTGTCGTCTCCTGTTTATGGCAGTTAAACATATTTTGGAAATATCTAAAGAGCAAATGATAGTTGCTCCTACAGGTTGCTCCTACTGCGAAGTTAGTTAGTTAGTTAGTTAGTTAGTTAGTTAGTTAGTTAGTTAGTTAGTTAGTTATTTGGTTTATATACCGCCTTACTCCCGAAGGACTCAGGGCGGTCTACAAGGCAAAATTTAAAAACAATACAATATAAAATTAAAATAAAATTAAATTAAGTTATGCAACTTTTTCACTGTATTCCAGGTATTATCACTGTATAGATTCCAAAGAGCAGTAACATTAAGCACAGCTCCTCTTTCTTCATCCTAATGGTTAATAATTTCCCAAGAAGGAGGAACATTTTTAACTAAACCTTACATTCAAACAAATGGTTCAATACCTTACATTCAAACCAATTTAACCTATTTAATGAAATGTACTTATATAGCACTACACAGCTCACTTTTATCATAAGGAAATTCACACTAATTTCTTCCAATCTATGCTTTGTTTTACTGAAAAAGAAAAATGCTTAAATATTAACATGTTCAATTCCACAATTGAGCTGTTCTAACATAGCTCCCTCAGAATGTTCTTTGCAGTGCATAATCAGTGCCAACTTTAAAATATTTACAATTCAAAGAAATATCAACATTCTCTTATATGAACACTTGCAGAAACTATGTCTTGATTATAGTGCTTTCAGTTGTACATGATACAAAAACAACTGCAAACAACCTAACAGCTGTCCAATAATCTCTTAGAATTCAGCATGCAGAACAGACAGTACAATTTTCATGCATACTGGTACACATTACAGATACAATCTTACATTTTATAACACTGACTATCTAAGCTCCTGATAGTTTATAACAAAAACAACATCATAACAAAAAGGTAAATATTAAAAACATTTCGCAAATTGTTTAAATAATGCCAGAGGAGGTCAATTCTCCCAGTCTGACTGCGCATCTATTACAGTCAATAGAAACTCAACAATGATGAAAATAACTTAGATATCAAGTACATTTATTACTGACTAGAAACTCTTCAGGGACTTTTTGCTGAAAATGGAAAAAATGAATTGGAGAGTTATGGATCTCGTGATTAGATAGAGTAAAATGTGATGTAATTTTAAAGAGGGAAGATAGATGATAAATGTATTTATAATTGTTGTAAAACAAGATTGGGAGCTGCTTCTTTACATTTTTTCTTTTTCTTTTCTTTTTCCCCTTTTCATTATTTATCGTTGTTTACCCTTTGCTCTTTTTCTTAAATTTGTATTGTTTTTAATATTGTATAAAATTCTTCAATAGGAATGATGAAGATACTGAGAAAAAAACATGATTTTTTTCCAGACTAAACAGATGAACAATTACAGAACTTAATACCATTGAGGACATGAACCCATTTAAGACCAGGATTTTTGCAAAAAACTGCAGTCTGGCATTTCTGTATAAAATTAAGTGTATACAAAATAAGCATAATATTTACTACACTTTTTATGGCATTGTGTTGCTGATTAAACTGTAGAAGGATGGGAAACAATGGTTTCGGTTCAAAACCAAACAAATACCAACAAATATGTCAATCAACTCAAAGTCAGTTCTTGAAGGTTATTTACCACAGTACTATGTTTTTTCAAAATAGAACATAGCTTCATTCTTTGAATGATTACACAAAGTAAGTTCCATTTAATAACTGAATTTAAGAAGGCATTCTTTACAAGATTGAAACTTTAAATTTAATCTCTAACCCCTTACCTTAATTTACTGTCTACTTACTTTTCTAGCAGGAGCCATAGTAACAGTGTTATGTTCTGGGGGTAGTATTTGTTCTGTGATGAGAATTCTGGATTCATGATTGGAATGGTTTGCAATAGACTCTTCTTTGTTCTCTAAGAAGATGGGTGACAGAGGATGTAAGATTTGCAGACATTCTACAATAATTCTAGATTTAACTGAGTGATGTGTTCTGGGCATTCTAGTCCCGTTCTTTTGAAATACTGCAGTTAAACATATATGCCCATTTGAGTTATTGTAAGTTAATCAGTAAGTTAATCAGTATATATTTAAAAATCCATTGTCCTACTGTATAGTCTGAACAAAATGTTGCCACTGTGGAACAGTAATTTTCTACAATACCTACTGATTTTCCACACATTATTTTAGAAAGGGCTATAAAAGTCAAGAAACTACGGTAATAAATTCATTCATTCAATCTGAAGATTTTGATCCCAGATTTAAATAAGTGCGAAACTACTTTAATCTAGGCCATGATTGATTCATCAATAATTGCTGTGCCTGAATTTATGATAAAAATATCATTTGAAACTGGTTCTGAAATGTAAAATGAATGAAGTGGCAATTTTTTATGTGCTGTGTACTTTGTCCCAGTCTACTTTAGATTGAACTCTGTCTTTAAAAGAGATTTTCATCAGGCCTTTAGAAAGAGCTAAACATCAAGTACTAAGGAAGTATTAAGTTTGAATTTTTGTACATTTTATAAGATGGCAATAAATGGTAAGAACATTGTCAGGCACAAATTTCTGGGAATGCAGAAAGCTTCAGATCATCCTGTGATAAGAGGTCAAGATAAAAATGCCTAAATCTGAATACCAGAGTTGGGTATACATGCATCCTACCCCCCAAAAAAACCTACAAACTGCAAGTCACATCTTTATACTAAAAGTACTATTTCAGAAGATGCACATGAAATGTGCCAGTATGAAGTTGCAAGTTCTTGCATGCATTCATTTATAATACTCTATATCTGAAAGTTGGTGTCAACAATAAACATTGGCCAGCCAGATACTACTTGATGCAAAGTTGAAAAGAGACCTCAAGAATTAAATGAAACTTACATTTCTTTTATTAAAATAATTCCTTGACCACTTTATCTACTTCTGTAAAAGCAAATAATTTTCCAAGGTGACAAAGAGCACCAACATTTCCTAAGCTTAGGCATGTTCAAATAAGGAGTTCAGAGATGGAACTGATAAATTATGTATATCCATACCATAGGTTTTTGCCATTAATTCTGTATTTGCTTTGATGAGTAATTACTTGTTTTGATACAACTGACAGTACAATATAATGCTGCACCGAAGCAATATATCTTGTTGCAGTCTTCCAATTTTTAATCTAGAAAAATATGTAGATAGAAGTCTCCTAAATTTATGCAGTACCATGTGCATTCAAAAGCCACTAATGTATCTAAGAAAAGTGAAGGAAGCTGAGTAATTTTTCAGGGAAAAACACTGCTGTAAACAGTCATTTATTGTATGAAGAAATATGTTTAATTATGACTGTTCAATAGATTTGAGCATTACTTGCTATTTACCTACCAAAGGACAAGGGGCTAGGGATATAGTGAATCATTGCCATCAATGCTCTCCAGGTACTTCCTGAAGAAAGTGGGTGGGACTTTGTAAGAATGTGTAAAATCATTCCAAATATGAACCTCCATGAAATTGCTCTTTCAGGCACTTAAATTTAAGAAAACTCAGACCACTTCCAAAATGCAGAAAGCAGCTTCTTTCATACTTGGAACAGCTTTTTCTGCATTCAAACTGCAAAATCTTGTGAAGTTTCACAATCATTTGAATTCCATAGATGCTGATTCTTGACCCTGTTAATGTGAAATGATAGGAAATATTTGTAGCTTGGGTGGTAGATGCTAGTGGTGGTTTGTTCTCTGAGCCTGCTGTTTAGCTTCCAAACATTTTATCACTAGCCAGGTGACATCCTCAGCAGGGCTTTGGTTGAAGCATCTTGTTTCAGTTCTTCACTGCTTTTATTGACCTCATATGGTCATGTGTTTGGTGAGTCGTGTGACTGGTTGGTCATGCTGCGTGACATGCCATGTGACTGGCTGGTCATTATGTGTGAAGGTCACCAAGTGAAAAAGTGGTTGGTGCTGGGGTTGGTTGGTCACTCAATTGATACTGCTCCTTATGGGTCCATAGGCTGTCTCCAAGTTGACATGTTTGTTGATAAATCAATTGGTTAAATGCCAGGCTTTGATGAATTCTCATGCATGGCATGTGGCGGATAGAACAAAAATCATTGGCCATGCCATCACATGCCATGCAAGTGAATTCATCAAAGCCTGGTATTCAACCAACAGATCTATCAACAAACATGTCGAATATGAACCCATAAAGAGCCATATCAATCGAATGGCCAATCATCTGAGCACATGGTCCTCCAACCACATGACATGAGATCAATAAAAGCAGAGAAGAACTGAAACAAGACATTGCAACTGAAGCCCCACTGAGGATGACATCTAGTCTGGTGATGAAACATTTGAAAGCTAAACAGCAGCTTGGAAAAGAAACCACCACCAACACCTATTAATGTGATTGTATTGAGGCAGAATTGCTAGTAAACAGTAGACTAGATTACTAACCAAGTGGACTAAATGTAACTAGGTTACTGTCATAAGAAAAAACTCTCAAGGGGGAGCAAACAGGTTTAAATTTACTTAATGGTGAAGGAATGCTAACTTGGTTGGCACAGAAAAGTAGAGAGAGAAACCTGGAGGATGGAATGCATTAAACTGTCTGGAATTCTAAAAACAGGGATTTCACATTGCAAGATATTGTCACCAATCTTAACTAGCAACACTCTGTATTTGAACTGACTGTCTAAAGTGTATGCTTATGTAAAAGTTCTAAAAATGACTTCAACAGTGCAGTTTCATACAATTTTCCTGCTCATAAAAGAAGGAAAAAATCTGTTTAAAATATATTACTTTACTTATTTATTTAAATAAATAAATATATTACCTGCCTCCTTTTCAGTATCTGACTCTGAAACTTCATCTTCTTCGGCTTCCTCCTCTTCCTCAGAGCTGGAACTACTAGATTCCTTGCTCTCTTCTTCTGTCTCTAACGATTTCAAAGTATCCGCTTCATAAATAATCTTCTCTTTGCTGAGGTAAAAACCAAGAAATGTATTTAAGAGAAACAAAAAATAATCAAAGTAAACTGGTTAAGAAATTGAAGACTGCCACACATGAAATCATTTCTGCAGAAAAGTAGAGTGATTAACTAATTCCCTTTATTAAAATTCATGCCCCCATTTCAGTATCACAAGTTTATAGCTTTTATGAATATAATGGAACAGGAAGAGAAAGCTACTTGAAGGGAAAATATATTTTTTAAAAAGGAATTGGCCAGTTTCTTTAGAATCGCATCAGCAGAGTACTGAAATTCAATAGCACAAATTATGAGTAGTTTTAGCCCTGGAGCAGAGTACTTTTTGATAAAACAGCATTAAAAATGAAGCAGAGCTTGAAAAAAAATCTGTTTAAGCACTTGAGCTTTAGAAGCTCAAATTAAATTATACTAATTTATAAAATTTATATTCTACTACTTTTCAAGGAAGTCAAGACATCACATATGGGGAATCCCTCTTACTTTATTCCTCTTAAGAACTACTTGGTATAGTCGACGGAGCTAAGAAATAATGACTGACCCAACCCACTTAGTAAGATCCACATCTGGATGGGGAACTGACTCAAGTTTCTTGGATTCTAGTCTTATGTTTCCATCTCTAGTGCTCGCTTCCTCCACTCCATTAATTTAACATCAAATTTCACAATAAACACAAAAACATTTTGGATAAAGAATCTTACTTTTTGAGAAGTCCACTTTGTACTTTACCATTCATATCAGCTTCAATTAATTTGTTTGATTCTTCACTACGGAGCTGTCAAAAATGTAATTGGAAAAATATGTCAACAAGCTGTTTCTGTTCAGTCTAGCATGTCAGCATAGGCAAATGGCAGGATTGCAACTCTTTCAAGCACGTCATTTTTAAGGTAAGGAGAATTTATTATGATAAATATATAAAACTGAGATACATATATGAAACAACCATACTGAGTCACTCACTAAGTTTTTCAAAACAAAAACATCAAGGCACTTCTAGTCCAACCCCATTATTTCATAATAATCTGCTTTTGAAATATGAAACCAAAGCATCAATATTCTCCAAAGCACCTGAAGGTAGAATATGCTCCAAAGCACCAAGATAGGACAAGAAGGAATGGATGGAAACTAATCAAGGAGAGAATCAACTTAGAACTAAGGAAAAAAATCCCTGACAGAAAAATTAATTAGTGGAACAAATTGCCTATAGAAGTTGTGGGTGCTCCAACACTGGAGGTTTGTAAGAGATTGGACAAGTATTAGTCTGAAATGGTATAGAGTTTCCTGCCTGAAGAAGCAGGGGTTGGATTAGAAGACCTCCAAAGTCCCTTCTAACTCTGTTATTCTTTCATTCTGTTAAACTGGAATAAGTCAAAAGTTTAAACTCACTGAAGCTGTTAGGTTCTAAAATATACTAACACGTATTTACACACATACATAATTAAATTCAGGAGACCAATCAGTAAGCAAAATTAAATGCTTCTTGAATGGTAGGGTTGGCTTCCTGGTCTAGCCAAAGGAAAAAGCTGAGGAAAGAAAAAAGATGCTCACTGGCCAAATGAGGAGCCTACATAAGTCACAGACTATCTATACCACCTCTATGATTTCTCCTGATTTCTTTTCAACCTACAAACCTTAAACTTTAAGCCTCAAGGCACAATTAACTTTCAATATTTTGCATCTAAACATAAGTACATAAACATAATTACAACATAAACTGGAACTGGACCACTCTCTAAAGTAACAAAAACCTGGAGGACTTTCAATTACTGTACTAGGAAATATGCTACCCCTTTTTGTAGCAAGATCATTTTCATGTTTTATGCATTATTATTCTGAAGAAAAACTGAAAGAAAAATGTTTGTATTCTTCTGGAACAGAAGTTATTTATATTAGATAAACCTCTATATTGGCCTACGAGCACGCGTGTGCGCACACATACACACATACAAAGGGAGAGGTTGCAGCATTTTTAGAAAAAAAGAATCTCTATTCCTTTTCATAAATGAATGTTTCATTATTAAATTATACTAATATTATAGTTCCAAGTTATTTCCTTCAAAGAGAAAGTTTCAGAATTAATTTACCCTTTTAGTATATTTTTTTGCTTTTTTTAAAAAAAACATTTATGAAATGGGGAGATAACCCACATGCCCTAAGAAAAATAGACAATCTTAGGAAAACAAACTAATGGGAAAATGGATACAGATACCACTGCTATTTTTTTAAAAAAATCTCTCAGAAAACTAGGCAACTTGGAATGGACTGTTTATTCAGTTAACAAAGTTATGTGGACTTGAGTTCCCAGAATTCACAACATATTGGCTGGGAAGTTTGGGAGTTGATATCAACGTATCTTAAATTGCTAAAGTTGAGAAATACTGATATAGGGAATTTTAATTGTTTTTGAAATAGCTAAACATGCCTTTTTCTTTACTTTCATTCTTCAGTTACTTCTTCCTCTCCCCTCATCTCCATCTGGTACTGTCCCCCACATTCTGTTTCATAGCTTTTCCTATAAAGCTATACTTCTCTCTTGCCCCATTGCCATCCTGTTTCTCCCCTTTGTTTTTGCTGAGATGAGAAATGCAAATAGTGTATTTCTCTGCATGAAAGTGGTTTCTGTGAGAGACTGTGAATGGCTCTGAGTGAACAGATAACAGAAGCAATTTTATAATCTTAGGTAACAGGCATCAGTTTTAATCAATAGATATTAATTTCTAATGCATATTTGTCCTGACCTTGCCATTTGCAGAAGTATGGCATTTGGCAAATGTATATGTATAAATCTGGTATGTGTGTTATATATGTATATCACCCACATATATTATACACATTCATATATTTACACGTAAATGGCAACATTTTCAGAACTGGTATCAACTAGTTGCAATGTAAGGAAAATGAGCACTACACATCTCTCTTTCTCTCTCTCTCTCTCTCTCTCTCTGGCCATTTTAAATTCACATTTATCTTCTTTTAGAGCAGCCAAGAAAAGATATTCAAATGCTGTGATGGGTCTATTTCCTATGACTCCCCATGGAAATGAAAAGCCAGATAGGAAAAATAGGCTTTTAAGTTTGGTGTCAGAGAAGACTCCTGAGAATACTGTAGACAGCCAAGAAAACAAACAAATCAATCATTGAACAAATCAAGTCAGAATTATCACTTGAGTACAAATTACAAGGCTCAGATTATCCTACCTGTAACATTTTAGGTAGAAAGCTAGTGGATGGACTCAGTAACGGTGGTGATGACTAGACTATTGGAAGATCTGAAGGCGAGGGACAGATTACACTGGAAAATATCTATCTTTTTGGTCACTAAGAAAAATGACCTGGTGGCACATAATCAGTCAAAAAAGTAATTTTATCTAAGTTTATTTATTTATTTATTTATTTATTTATTTATTTATTTATTTATTTATTTATTTATTTATTTATTTATTTATTTATTTATTTATTTATTTATTTATTTATGGGATTTATATCCCGCCCTATCTCCCGAGGGACTCAGGACGGCTAACAACATCAAAACTTAAAGGTCTCTGTACAGTAAATTAAAAAATAAAATTTGAAATAAATTAAAATAAATTAAAGAATAAAGTTAGAATTGTAAATATAATTAAAATCCCTGTCAGTCTAGGTCAGCCAGGTGGAAAAGGAGTGTTTTGAGGCCGCGGCGAAAGGACTGGAGATCTTGGGCCATCCGAAGCTCAGGGGGGAGCTGGTTCCACAGGGCTGGCGCTCCCACAGAGAAGGCTCTTCCCCTGGGGGTCGCAAGCCGACATTGTCTAGCCGACAGTACCCTGAGGAGGCCTTCTCTATGTGAGCGTACTGGGCGATGGGAATTCGTTCCCGGCAGCAGATGGTCCTGCAAGTATCCTGGGCCTAAGCCATGTAGGGCTTTAAAGGTAAGAACCAGCACCTTAAATCTCACCCGGAGGGCAAACGGTAGCCAATGCAGCTCACGCAGGAGGGGTGTAATATGGGAGTAATATGTTATTTTTACTGTTTATCTTCAGTCAACACTTATGCTTTATATGTAACTATCACAAAACACACACTTCGTTGCATTCCACTACCTAAGAAATCATAAGAATAATATGGACAAAAATTCTTTGATTAAGAGGGGAACCCAGAACCTACCATATTCTGTTTCTTCTGCAACATCTCTAAGTGTTCAACCAATCCCTCATCAGCAACATCGAATGGTGTTTGACCCTAAAGGCGTGTATAACAACAGCAAACATTTATTCTGGACTTGACATTTCTTTAACATGAAAAAAAGATTATTTATGTCTTTGTGAAAAACAAATTTAAAAATATGCAAAACTACAAAAATTTCAAGGTAACCCTTTTTCTTAGAAATGCTTCCTGTGTATTTTAACTTGTACTCGTTGCCAAATTAGCTTATACCTGTATTTTAGTATGTATTTTTCATCATATATTTATTTATTTATTTATTATTGCATTTATATACCGCCCTTTCCCTGAGGACTCAGGGCGGTTTACAGGGAGTTAAAAATCAAACATACAAAAGTTAAAAACCAAGTTAAAAAATATTAAATCAACCCTGTACTATTAAAAACCCCAATTAAAATAATTTTCTCCTCAGCCTGGGCCCGAGAGCTCAAAGAGCCAGGTCTTCAGGCTCCATACTTATAGCCAGATATAAGTATGGAGCAGGAAATATATGGCTATTAGACATATTGGGATGTCAAAATATCAGATAGTTACCACAAATAAAAACATGCTATAGCAATAGTATCAAAATTATATGTTGTATCAGGTGAATTAGAGCAGATACAATATTCCTAATCCAACTTCCAATCATTCCTCTTTCTATGACAATTTTTCCATGTTAGTCCATGGTTGAAGATTATGCCAGTGCTAATCTTAATATTAAATGGATAACCCATGACCCATTGCGCCATCATTTCAGAGACATTTCCTTACCTAAACAAAGAAACAGAATGAACGCAAGTGGGCAAAAAAGCATTGGAAGGGACAGTGACTTCCTGCCAGCTTTCCTAGTAGGAAGCTGGCAGGGTGCATTGGAAATCCTGATCACGTGACCTCAGCTGACCAAGGCAGCATAGCAGCATAGTAGCACTGACTAACTTTGCCAAATTTCAATCTCACTGAAGACATGGGTCCCAGATTTTGGATGCATTCTGTAAATTAGCCCACTTGAGATACGCTGATTCAAAAACTGTCCTCATGTAATGTATCATTTTGCCCAATTGCGGGTTACAAACCATTAAACACATAAGAGTTTTAGCAGTATACTGGACAATCCATTACTCATTAGGTCATCCTTTTGCAGATATTTCCTTACCTAAACAGAGAAACAGAATGGCTATGGAGGATTGCTATTGTTTGGGTTTTAAAATTAAATAATATCTTTTTATTAAAGAACAAAGAATAGCAAGACAATCGATTTATCACTGCTACTTTAATTGAGGAGTTCGTAAGACAGAGGATGCCAATTATCTATCCTGACCTTTCCCTATATACAGCTGAAACTAGCAGTTTCTCCAGGGAATGACAGTGGCAGACTTTGGCCACGGTGCCAATATCAACAAAAATATTACATTGTGCATTTTGCCTCACTCTTTCTCTGTTGAGTTGCTTGTTGTTGAAGGCAGGTATTGTCATGTTGATATACTTTTGCAGTAATTAGTGTTTGTCACATACTAAATTGATCTTCAAATTCCTCCTCCATCTTTTCTTGCTTCCTTATTCTGCACTTTTATGATTCTGGAGATGTGCAGCCTTTTCATCCTCAGTTTCTTGACCTCTCTCTTCCTTGCTCCATCTCGATATTTGGAGTCATCTCTTGACTATGACATCACCACCACTTTTTTTTTAAACCAGTGATACAGTGCATGTTTGTGTGCCAGAGAAGGGGCACATAAAGCAATAAAAATACCTAGCCCTTTCTTCATGCACCTTAAACTTGTTTTGTTTGTTTAAATTTAAGTGCCACCCAATGAGTCAATTCATTGCTTCTGGGTGAGGACTGGGCAACAGTCATGGAATGTTGAAAATGTAAATCACACAACTTACCCCATTTGAGGTATCTTGGTTCAAAAATTGTTGCCCTATGATGCATCATTTTGTCCAGGTAAAGATCATCACAACTAAAGTTTCAGTAGTCTACGGATTAGTATATCACTAGCTGATTTTTCTTTTCATAAAAATGTATAAACTGACTCTGAAATTCTCATTAGCTACAACTCCAGTCACAATGAAAACAGTTAAAATATAGAAGCAGATGACAACCTGTTGTGTGCATTTATGTCCTAGAGAATAGGAAATAAAGCTCCCAAGTAACAAAGTAAAATTACTGAATTCCATAATTTCTTCGTCAACCAGACTACCCACAAGAGTTTAAAAAAACAAACCAAAACTTCTCGGAGAACTGATGGGCCCAGTCCAGAGGCATTTATATTGTCAGATAAATTAGCTGGTTTCAAATCTGTTTGGGTACTTCTCATGATGTTTTCTATGTATACTAGCTTCAATTCACTTATGCAATTATGAAGAAGTCTCCATGAGGTCTCCTTTTATTTATTTATTTATTTATTTATTTATTTATTAGTTTTTATAAACCGCCCTTCTCCCGAGGGACTCGGGGCGGTGTACAGAGGAAGGAAGGTCTACAGATGAACAATAAAAAGTAATAAAAACAATATTGAAAACAAACTGGGACCCCAATTAACGCTATCATGCCAGGCCGGACTGCTGGAACAGGAAGGTTTTTAAGTCGCGTCGGAAGGTACGGAGGTCGGGGGCCATCCGGATTTCGGTTGGTAAGCTGTTCCAGAGGGCTGGCGCACCCACTGAGAATGCCCTCCCCCTGGGGGCCACCAGTCGACATTCCTTGAGCGGTGGCACCCTGAGGAGGCCCTCTCTGTGGGAGCACACAGGACGGTGGGGTGCTGACATCGGCAGAAGGTGCTCCCGTAGGTAGTCCGGACCCATGCCATGTAGGGCTTTGTATGTCATTGTTAGCACCTTGAACTTCACACGGAAGGAAACCGGAAGCCAGTGCAGCGCACGGAGGAGAGGTGTGATATGGGAGTATCGGGAGGCTCCCAAGAGTGTCCGTGCCGCTGCACTTTGCACCAGCTGAAGCTTCCGAGTGGATCTCAAGGGCAGCCCCATGTAGAGAGCGTTGCAATAGTCTAGGCGAGAGGTCACAAGGGCATGGGTGACTGTACGTAAGGAATCCAGGTCCAGATAAGGCCGTAGTTGGCGAACTAGTCGTACCCGGGAGAAGGCCCCCTTGGTCACAGCTCCTATGTGGTCTTCTAGGGAGAGCTGCGAGTCTAGGAGGACACCCAGGTTGCGGGCCCTATCCACAGGGGGTAGTAACATGTCCCCGATGTTAAGCGATGGGACATTCTGAATATCCTGGTTTGCCGGAACGTACAGCCATTCAGTCTTGTCCGGGTTCAGTTGAAGCCTGTTCCTCCCCATCCATTCCCGGACCGCTTTCAGGCAGCGGGACATCACGTCTAGGGCATCACTGATATTGTTTGGAGTTGAGATGAAAAGCTGGGTGTCATCAGCATACTGATGGTACCCTACTCCAAAACTGCGAATGATCTCACCCAGCGGTTTCATGTAGATGTTGAACAGGAGAGGCGAGAGGACCGACCCCTGAGGGACTCCGCAAGCGAGAGGCCTCGGGGTCGACCTCTGTCCCCCTGTCAGCACCGACTGCGAGCGACCCTGGAGAAAGGAGGAGAACCAACGCAGAACCGTGCCTCCCACTCCCAGTCCCCTGAGGCGTCGCAGCAAGATACCATGGTCGATGGTATCGAAAGCCGCCGAGAGGTCTAATAAGACTAGGACAGAGGAATGGCCCCTGTCCCGGGCTCTCCAGAGATCATTCATCAGAGCGACCAATGCCGTCTCCGTGCTGTAGCCCGGCCTGAAACCCGATTGGTACGGGTCTAGATAAACCGCTTCATCCAGGATCTGAGGAAGTTGGTGCGCCACCACGCTCTCAACAACCTTCGCGAGGAAGCGAAGATTGGAGACTGGACGAAAGTTATTCAAAGAGGATGGGTCCAAGGTGGGCTTCTTGAGGAGAGGTCTCACCACCGCCTCCTTCAAGGCAGTGGGGAAGTGACCCTCACTCAGAGAAGCAGAGATGACCGCTAGGAACCAGCCACGTGTCCCCTCTCGAGCTGCATAGGCCAGCCAGGAAGGGCACGGGTCCAGTAAGCATGTGGAGGAGCTCAACCTTCTCATAATCCTGTCCACTTCCTTAGGAGTTACAGGATCAAATTCTTCCCAGATGACGTCGACAAGACTGTCCATGTCTTGTTCTTCCATCTCAGCCCAGTTGGAGTCCAGGCCAGTTCGAATCCGAGCAATTTTATCCAGCAGATATTGACCGAATTCCTCGGCTCGACCCTGCAAGGGTTCCTCCCTCACCTCTTGGTTTAATAGGGAGCGAGTCACCCTGAACAAGGCAGCCGGGCGATTATCTGCGGACGCGATGAGAGTGGAAAAATAGTTGGATTTTGCCACCCTTATCGCAGCGAGATAAGACCTGGTGAGGATTCTTAGTCGCAATCGGTCGGATTCGGATCGGCTGGATCTCCAACGGCTCTCTAGGCCCCGTCTCCGACGCTTCATCTCCCGGAGCTCCTCGGTGAACCATGGGGCTCGCTGGGATCTGCGCCGGGTCAGAGGCCGCAAGGGTACAACTCGGTCCAGAGCCTCCGTGGCTGCCTTTTCCCAGGCTTCCACTAAGGCATCCGCCGAGCTGTGAGCAGGGAGTGCATGCGTGTCCCTAAGCGCTGCCTGGAACTTATCAGGGTCCATTAGGCGCCTAGGGCGGTACCATCTGACTGGCACCGTGCACCCACGGTGGGGGGTGGCAAGGGGGAAGTCTAGCCGCAGGAGGTGGTGATCGGTCCATGACAGGGGCGTAACAGTTGTGGTACCCCCACCGATATCATCACGCCACCGTCCAGACAAGAACACCAAGTCTGGGGTGTGGCCTCTCTCATGAGTCGGTCCAGAAATTATTTGCGACAGGTCCATGGCCGCCATGGAAGCCATGAACTCCCGAGCCAGTTCGGACGATCCTCCCAGGGACGGTAGATTAAAGTCGCCCAAGACCATGAGTCTTGGGAATTCAACCACCAACCCTGAGAGGGCATCGAGTAGCTCGGGCAGGGCCGCCGCTGCACGATTAGGTGGTAGGTACGCCAGCAGCAGGCCCAACTGCGCCCCTGGGCCGTATCTCAGTAGGAGAGACTCACACCCGACCATCTGAGGGACGGTGGTCTCTCGCGGACTAAGGGATTCCCTGATGATAACTGCCACTCCCCCACCCCTCCCATGAGCCCGAGGCTGGTGCAGCACCTGGAAACCTGGCGGGCAGAGGTCAACCAGAGGAACACCACCCTCTGGGCCCAGCCAGGTTTCCGTGATGCAAGCCAGGTCCGCATGCTCGCTCTCCACTAGGTCACGAATGAGGTGAGCTTTGTTAGCTACGGACCTTGCATTCAGGTAGAAGCAAATCTCAGAACCAGCCAAAGCTGAAGCAGTGGCATTATCTTGTGGATTAACTTCTGCACAATGACATTTAAAATTATCATAAATTAACCTCCAACTACTTAATTTTTGAATCCATATGCTGTGATTGTTGGGAATCACTTAATTCAGGGTCATTCAGGGAGGGATTCTTTTTTTTTTAAGGTGTCCTGCTACATTCTCTTGTTTTTGTATCTACCTTACCAAGTTCTTTCTGTCCTTCAGTTGAAACATTTTGCTATCTTATTCATTCAAATACAGCATCTTGCATTCCTAGAAAGAACTTCAAGTTATTAGTGAAGGACCTATTGAATTCTGTTCTAGATACCATACCAGACACAGATACTCCATACCTTCTTCAACTGTCCACTGAAACTGTTTTCTTGCAAATATATCTATATCTAGATATAGATATAGATATAGATACAGATAGATAGATAGATAGATAGATAGATAGATAGATAGATAGATAGATAGATAGATAGATAGATAGATATAGATATATATGCCTGATTTTCCTATATAGTTTTGGATCCTTTCTCATGTTTTCTTCCCCAAACTGGGAAGAATAACAAAAAGAAACTTTATAATACTCATTTTATAAAAGACAAAAAAAGAATGAATATTTTTATTTATGCTGTTGGCCCTGAAGATATTAGGTGAACTATTACAGTAAACCCATTGTCATGGTCAGGTTAAAATTACAATTTAAAAATAAACAAAACAGAAGAAAATAGTATTCTAAACAGCATACAGAATACATTTTTACCTGATACAGAGCATAAAATGTACATAATGCAACCATTTAAATGTTGAGTAATGCTGAACCACCGATAATAACATAAATCAATTTTAAAGCTTGTTTAGCTCAACAATCGAAATTTATTTTTAAAAAAATCCTTCCTCTCTGGGAGTATTTATGGTATATTGCTAGTCTAAGACTCACTAACCAGCTTGTTCCTGATGTCCATATCACAGAGTGCTTCAGCCAAAATAGTGCAAGCTTCTTTCACCCCCCAGTGTGCAGCAGCATGGAGTGGTGTCCATCCATCATTGTCCTGAATATTTACATTAAACCCAGCTTGGATCAAGAGTCTAAGGAAAAAATAGTAAAGATGGCAGCAATTCAGTCTTGTAAGTTAGGAGACACTGTAAGCAGCATGCAGTGGCTTTGTGAATGAAGCTTATCCTATGACAGAGATTAGTGTGATCAAGTAGACAGCTCTAAATGGTAAAAAAGAAGTCAAGTTTAAGGTAAAGGATAAAATAGCTTCTTCCTAACAATGATTGTAATTAATGATTGACCTTAGAGATGGAATTGAAGAATCCGAGAAAAAGAGAGCTCAAACAGATTTTTAGGAAATGCCTTAGACAAGCAGAAGCAAATCTCAGAACCAGCCAAAGCTGAAGCAGTGGCATTATCTTGTGGATTAACTTCTGCACAATGACATTTAAAATTATCATAAATTAATATTATTGACAAAATTATTTAGCCCACCATTGTCCAATTTAACTGCAGTTCAGCACAAACATATTCAGAGGTCATCTCCAGTCATGTCTGAAATTAAAACTAAGACTTGCAAATGTTTTATCTCTAGTTGTTCTTTCTTCTGGATGGAGTCTTTCTTAGCATAAACTGGGAATGAGTTAGAAGCATTTTAGGATTCTATGGCTACCATTACAACCATGGGTCTAACATCAATCCAGATTATAACAGGTCTGATTCACATTTTCTGCATCTCTTGAACTCAGAGACAATGGGGTTCTGAAAGCAGAAGGTTTTACAGAACAACCAATTGCCATGATCAGATAACTTTCTTGTAATCATGATTTGTTAGCCCCACCAAACTCTTCAGGAGCCATTAAAATGGCCCACTTGGGCTTTCAGAGGGTGCTTAGGAAATGAACAGACAATTTAACAAACAATTTTATTGAATACCTAACTAACTAATGCAATATAGGCATGATGAAGGCACTAGATAGGATAGTTCTCAAGTGGCCTCTTCCTGTCTGCTGACCCAGGAGCCTTGGATCTGGGAGAAAAATCAAAAGAATATAAAGTAGTGCTGCAGAAAATAAATAACACAATTGGCTATAGTATATAGTAAGCTCATATCTGAGTCTAAACTGTGATGATAAGTGTAAGAAAAAGTTGGCGCTTCTTGGCATCTATTGTATTAGTGGAATGTCATCCAGCCGCAATGTCACTTACAAATGGGCCCAAAGAGCTTAGCATTGGCCACTGAGACTTCTCTAAGCACTTTATTAATAATATCATTACAGCTTATTTTGTAATTACAATGCTGGCTGGCTAGCTAGACTCTGAAGAGATGTCATCTTGTGATAACATCTGAGATTTGTCTAATCCTGGGAACGATAAAATGAAGAACACCCTTCGTGATTGATCTAGGTCCATATATACTAATATGCCATAGAGTAAGAACTATTAGGTTCAAGTAGTGAATGTCTTTGGTGTGAAGAGACTAATAATACTATCAATCCTGTCAGACCCCACGAATCAAGAATGACACATGGAGTTACTTAAGAGTAGTTTATTGTCCTTCACTTATAGACAAGATCTTGCCAGCCTAAAGCTACTATATGCATAAATACGGATATACCCTGGGAATAGCTAGGGAGGAGTCATTTTAACCCTCTTCATGCCAAACAAAGCTCTTCTATTTCTTTGCCCTCTGGAAAGCAGCCCCACTCTCCTGGGATTCCAGGCTACATTCCTTCACAAATCATTCTGGGTAGCCTGCAGGTGGTGGAGAGTAGGAGCCACTGTTTTGAAGTTGCAGAGTTTAAACTAGCACAAATGTAGAGTTTAAACTAGCTACTTTATTACTCTATGCCAAGTCCATAGGACTCTTGCTGGTGATAACCTATAAAGCCCTAAATGGCTTGGGTCCGGGATATTTGAGGGAACACCTGCTGCCGGCATCAAGTTCCCTTCGTCCTGTGCGCTCCCATATGGAGGGCCTTCTCAGGGTGCCGCCGGTAAAAGACTGCTGGCGGATAACACCCAGGGGGAGGGCCTTCTCAGTGGGTGCGCCTGCCCTTTGGAACCAGCTGCCCGTGGAGCTTAGGACTGCCCCCGACCTTTAGTCATTCCGCCGGGACCTGAAGACCTGGCTCTTTCAGCTTTCTGGCCCAGGCTGAGAGTTTTTAAATTGGGTTTTATATTTTTTTCAGGGATCAAATTTAATTATTTTTAACTGTTTTTAACTTTTGTATTGTATTGACGTTTTTAAATACTTTGTAAACCGCCCTGAGTCCTACGGGAAAAGGGCAGTATATAAATTCAATAAACTTAAACTTAACTTAAACTTAAACTCTTCCCAGATTGGCAGATATATCTGGGAAAGACTAGATAAGACTCAAAGGCTGTCTCGTGTTTATGTAACAAGTCAATGGTAATTCCCCATTTGATACCCCCTCCCGCCTGGGACAGTTGTTCTCCAGCACTGACAGATGGAAGGATTAGACAAGTTATTGCAACCTTCTGTTTCAAGTGACAGTTAATGTTACTTTTTTACTACTACCCCAAAAGGAACCTATATACATATATTACTGAACTTAATATATGGTGCAGCACACATATACAGCACACATAAGCATTGCTTCAACTGGAGGTCAGTTCCAAATCAATACTCCAGAAATCAAGTCATAACTGTTATCCCATTAGTTTCTAAGGATCTAAAATTAAGTAATTCAACCTAGGAGGAATTGTTGTAAAGAACTAGAACTCAGCACCCTTCCATATCACTACAAAATCTCTTACAAGACAAAATAAAAATAACAGATTTCAGAGATTCCAGGATCTCTTAATACTGATATCTCTAAAAAGTCAAAGGAATCATTCTAGGTCTAGGAAATGTTCAAATGTAGAACATATGACATTTCTTGAATGGAAGCAATAGAGGAATAAAAAATAAGGAATAAAAATGGTTTATACAGCATTGGCAAATACAGAAAGCAAGCTTTCAAAACTGAGATCAAAAAGTTCTGCTTTCCCAAAAATGAGCACTTAATGAACAAAAGAAATGTGTTGTTCAGTTTTTCAAATGCTGATGCTTCCAATACTGCCATTCTGGTTTTCAGTATGCAACAGTAGCAAAAAAAAAAAAACAGGCAGATATTACATGCAAGTTAACTGATATTTTCTCTGAAGTTGATAAAACAAGCAAATCTTATCCCTACATAGCAAAAAAACACTGAAGTGTGTGGGAAAGCCTTTATCCTAAAAGTAGAACCCTAATTTGTATTTACTAAGTTTGATGTACCTTAAAAAGAGAGACAGGCAACTGTTTACCATTCCTGTACTGTATTTGAATATCTGTCTAAATTTTTACCAATACATAAAAAAAAGAAATACCACCTGAAAAAAAGATGTCAAAGTTAACTTCATAAAATCAGGAAAATAAACAAGTGAAACTTGGTGCCTCTCTCATTCTTACAAGGCAGGGCATAAATTGAGGGCATATATCGGTCCAGTATCTGATTTTTTTATTGTAACCGATACTGTGTTTCAGTGGCTAAATGGCCTAGACATTGGTATTTGAACATAGATCCTTTTAACATTTATATTTCATTGTGTTTTACTAATCTAGGTGAAATATTAATATATATTGCCAATCCATGTAGGATATGTCTACACCTAAATAAATAGGGAAGGGTAGCCCATGCCACAAACAACATCATTATTTCCACTTTCCTTGGAGAAACCAAGGCAGGAGGTAGAAAATGCCAATCATAAATTTTATTTATTAATCAAATTTATATAGCTTCCCATTTCACAAGCAACTCTGGGCAGCAGACAACAATCCAGTAGAACAAAAGAAATATAGAACAGTCATTATCTAAAGCCATTATCTAATAAATATTAAAAACATTTAAAACTATAGAAGCAAAACTAAAACAGAACAATAATAACAGGCAGAGGAGCATTAGAGGTGCCACCCCACTAATTCATAACAATCTTATAAAATTCTAACACGACTGGGTTTGACTATTTTGCTAAACATTAACTAAATTTCTCATAGTTTCTGCCTGCTTCACTAGGCCCAGAAAGGAGGAGATGCTCTGGGTTTCTTTCATAAATTAATGTATTATGGTAGCTTCTCTGTGGATGTACCTGCTCTGTACAACAGCATCTCTCTGGAATTCTACTCTTGCAAGCCTTTTGAAAGGCTCTGAAAACTGGTCATTTCCCCAGGCATTTGGGCCTGGATTTGGTTATATGAACTCTGCTGGTGAGGTAATTTTTAATGATTTGTGATCTTAAGCTTGGATGTCAATATTTTAAATCTTGAATCCTACCCAGAGTCACTGATATGAGATGGGCAACCATATAAATTTATCAGTAAACGACAAAATAAGCTGAAACCTAACCAACTACATTATGGCTCACAGTGTATTTGAACCCAGCAATGTAACTCTTTTTGGTTGCAGTTATTCTCATAGTTTAGTTTAGCAAACAATAAAAAGAGATCAGTACCTCATCACCTCACAGTAGCCTTTAGCTGCAGCTACGTGGAGAGCAGTAGCACCTGTTCGAGGGTGCTTTCTCTGTTCAATTTTCCTTCTATTTAGCCACTGTCGGGCATCTTGCAACATTTGTTGTTCTTCTGCTTTTCTGGCCTGATCAAGATCCACTCCTGGAGAAATAGACTGCAGGTGTAAAAACACTTCGAGGTAGAATAAACAATGATAAAACAGAAGGGGAGCTAAATATCCACATTATTACAATGGAAGCAAAATTAAGATTTTTTTGACTACATATTTTTAAAAACATTTTTTTTGCTCTTAGGGGTATAGCTTTTTTTATAATTCTACTGAATAATATCTGATGTTTTCAAGTCATTCTGAAGAAGAACTGGCACAATTACTAGTTTGTATGGCCAATGATTATGCTTCATCATCAACAAAATGCTGAGATGCTTGTGCATGGAATATTTGCAGAAAGTTATAATCAATGATAGAAAAGCCAGTTTCCATCTCATGGGGTGAAATAAATCTACTAAAATTCCCACCTCCAGAGCATACTGGTTTCCTTACTGAGAAACGTAGATACATTATTAACACACTGAAAATGGGGAAAAAAACATACTAGTCAAAACTATCTATTTCAGCATTTCTCTAGAGTCAAAATATCAAGATGTTTTCATATGAATCTTTATAGGAGAATGGAACATTTTTTATACTAAGTTTATTTAGGAGAATAAATCAATTAGCATATTGATAATTATGATATAAAAATAATAATATGTCACACTTTTAAAATGACACATTTTATCTAAAGTTTAAAGAGATTCCACAGAAAATTAAATATATTTAGAAATGAATGGAACAAATAGTTTGCAGACACCTAAAAGACCATCAATGTTAATTTAGCTTTTTATCAGCTGAGGAGAATCAAATTGGCTTCATTTCTGAGATAACATACTGCAATTGGCAAGAACTGCACTTTCCGCAGTACTTTTCTTTATAGCTTTTGGGCAACCATCCATATTTCCTATACAGTAAATGGCCAATCACCAAACAGTAAAAAACTCTCAAGGGTCTATGAACTAGCTGTCTGTATAAAATTATCCTTTGTAATTTCATATGAAATATAAAGCAACATTTTCCATATGTCAAACTCGCTTTCTCCTCTTCAGAGGACACTTAGAATGTCTATACAGAAAGAGTGAATGAGTGTTCAAGCTGCAGTGCCAAAAATACACCGGGCAAGAAGATTGGATAGTGATCATATGGGATAGTTAAGTTTTGTAAGCATCCCACAGAAAACCAATATGTTGCTGTAAAATTTTGTTTTACATATATACAAAATTCATTCTACAATAATACATATGCAATATTTTAAGATATTTTCAGAATGTTTATCTTCCTTTTCAAAAATCATAAGAGGTGGAGCCAAATTTAAGAATAAGTGGATTGTATTTCATGCCATGCATCTCTGTTCCTGAAGAAAGAGCAAGAAAAAAATCCATCAAACAAAATCTAGTGATAAGGAGATGCCTAATTGCCTTACCCTGTTTCTTTACTTGTTCCAAAAGCAAATCTTTCATGGCTGCTTCCTCTGCAAGGTCAGATGGGACTTCACCTTCACTGTTCACAGCAGCAACACTGGCCCCGTGACTTATCAAGTACCTATATGGATGAAAAATAAATGAGACTCAACTTCAACACA